>NC_134355.1:487901425-488528925 GCF_048569485.1 Anomaloglossus baeobatrachus
ATACATCGGCATTATGCAGCGCTGCCCCCCATACACCGGCACTATGCAGCGGTGCGACCTCGTACACCAGCACTATGCAGCACTGCCCCCCCATACACGAGCACTATGTAGCACTGCCCCCCCATACACGAGCACTATGCAGCACTGCCCCCCCATACACCAGCACTATGCAGCACTGCCCCCCCATACACCAGCACTATGCAGCACTGCCCCCCATACACCAGCACTATGCAGCACTGCCCCCCCATACACCAGCACTATGCAGCACTGCCCCCCATACACCAGCACTATGCAGCACTGCCCCCCATACACCAGCACTATGCAGCACTGCTCCCCATACACCAGCACTATGCAGCACTGCCCCCCATACACCAGCACTATGCAGCACTGCCCCCCATACACCAGCACTATGCAGAACTGCCCCTCCATACACCAGCACTATGCAGCACTGCCCCTCATACACCAGCACTATGCAGCACTGCCCCCCATACACCAGCACTATGCATCACTGCCCCCCATACACGAGCACTATGCAGCACTGCCCCCCCATACACCAGCACTATGCAGCACTGCCCCCCCATACACCAGCACTATGCAGAACTGCCCCTCCATACACCAGCACTATGCAGCACTGCCCCCCATACATGAGCACTATGCAGCATTGCCCCCCATACACCAGCACTATGTAGCACTGCCCCCCCATACACCCGCACTATGCAGCACTGCCCCCCATACACCAGCACTATGCAGAACTGCCCCTCCATACACCAGCACTATGCAGCACTGCCCCCTATACATGAGCACTATGCAGCATTGCCCCCCATACACCAGCACTATGCAGCACTGCCCCCCCATACACCCGCACTATGCAGCACTGCCCCCCATACACCAGCACTATGCAGCACTGCCCCCCCATACACCCGCACTATGCAGCACTGCACCCCCCCCCATACACCGGCACTATACAGTTCTGCCCCCCCATACACGAGCACTATGCAGCACTGCCCCCCCATACACCGGCACTATGCAGCACTGCCCCCCATACTCCAGCACTGTGCAGCACTGCCCCCCATACACCAGCACTATGCAGCACTGCCCCCCATACACCAGCACTATGCAGCACTGCCCCCCATACATCGGCATTATGCAGCGCTGCCCCCCATACACCGGCACTATGCAGCGGTGCGACCTCGTACACCAGCACTATGCAGCACTACCCCCATACACTAGCACTATGCAGCACTGCCCCCCCATACATCGGCATTATGCAGCGCTGACCTTGTCCACCAGTCCAGCACTATGCTGCAGTATGACCCCGTACATCATCACTATGCTGCGGTGTGACTCTATACACCGGCACTATGATGCGGTGTGACGCCATACATCGTCACTATGCTGTGGTGCGGCCGCGACACATCACGATCTTTGGCCGAGCAATCTTATAGCCAAAGTCGCCATGCAGCTCTCCCTAGTCTTTCTCACACCCTGTAATAATATCCTCTCATTGCTGATGGTGCATCTGCCCCTATATGAACTACGCCCTGGTAATTCAACGATCAACCCATTTTTCATGTATAATGACTGCTGCACCCAATCAGTGGCTGTTAATATAGATCATGAGCGCTGGGTCTCCATGGATAAGATGAGAGCATGATTCTTTGGTAGTTTTTCTGGCACTTAATGTAGGACAAGCATTTTGCGCCATGCAAACCATGAACAGTTAGTACTCTGCTCCAGGGATTGGTGTATACGGGACAGCATAATGTTTAGTAGCCGGACCCTCTCGCATGAGTCCCCAATTCCAGTCCTCAAGGGCCGCCAACAGTGCATGTTTTCAGGATTTCCTTAGTATTGCACATGTGATAATTTAATCACCTGCACAGTTGATGATTCCAACACCCATGCAATGCTAAGGAAATCCTGAAAACATGCACTGTTGGCGGCCCTCGAGGACTGGAGTTGGGGAACCCTGCGTCTAGTGCTTATTCCAGGTACACTAACAGCTCAGTGTTACATCGATTTGGATGTGAAACCTGTGGTACGGCCATTTCTCCATTTCCCAGGAGCATATTTCAATATGACAACCCCAGGCCTCATGTTACTTGTGCTATGAGCAGCCTATATGGCCTAATCATGCTGCCATGGACTGCAGCATCTCCGGACTTGTCAACCATCGAGCACATCTGAGGCATCATTGGTCTCAAATGCAAAGTGAGCAGCAGATCTTGGTGATTTGCCCAAATGCATTCAACGTGACAAAACATTCCTCAGACAACCATTAATCACCTCACTTATAGCAGCCAAACCATGTGTGTGTGTTTCTATGCATGACACTCATTCTCGATGAGATGTTTTGAAAATTGATCCTTTTTTGACCATTTGGCTATCATTAACATGTCTACAGTCAGGCAGCTGAGAGGGCGAGTGCAGTGTTACCACGTTCCCACATACAGGTCTGTCCCTCATGTTTCTGTCGGCTCCCCAGTGGGTGATCTCCTGTCGTTCTCTGGTTGCAGGGGTAGGGTTGCCGCCTCCGGAGGGCGGCACAAAGCCCTCCCGTGCCATTTGTTCCCAGGGAGCAGCCTCGGGTCTTGGTGTCCGGCGCCGTTCTGGGTTCCCAGGACGCCGGGTTCCCCAGAGTCAGTTGTCAAAGAACTTTGAACACTGTGTCTCCGGGGTCGGGTGTGTAGTGGCAGGTGCCCTCCTGGCCCTGTTCTCAGTCTCTCTGAGTGGAGGGTGGAGATTGGCTGTTACCTCAGTGATGTCAGGTGATCTATTAGAGGGATATTTAAACCAACCCTTGTTCACTGCTGATTATTTTTAGTTACCCTTTAGTGGTCTGGTTGGTAGTAGTTATGGTAGAATTTCTTGGGTTAGCTCTGGGTTTGGGAGTCGCTGCTCATTTTGCCCCTACTAATTCTCCCTTACCTTTATTGTATATTTGGTAGGTTTTACTCTGCCCTTATCTCTATTGGTACTGGTGAGTTTGACCCATCTGTGGCCAATGTGCCCAGCCACCTCCCTTTTGGCACCTGGGAAAGGCTCTGCAAAAGTCCACCACTTTTTAGAGAGAGCAGCTGAAGAGTATTCCTGGCCATAAAGGTGTACTGCTTTGGGACGGCTTGCACCAAGTGTGTCTGGCATACTGCTGGCTCACAGTCCAGTCATCCGATCTCTACTTGAGTGCTGCCTAATAATCAGCCCAGATTAAAATAGATCTGGGCTAAACAGTTGGCTGAGTAGATGCAGAACCTTTTCAGTATGTTTCAAGATTTAGCTACTACAGTTCCATCGCTCTCCATATCATGTTCTGTGGGCAAGGTATCCTTTGAGCCTAAGGTTCTCCTACCAGAATATTTTTGGGGAATTGGCAGGCAGTTTAACTTTTGTGAAAGGTGCAAAATACATTTTCAGCTTTGACCCATTTCATCAGGGGATTAGAGGACCAGGGTTGGCCTAGTCATTTTGTAGTCTGATTGGGATGAATTTGTTTTTATCCTCTGAATATGACCCTCAGTCTAGTGGTCTCTCTCAGAGGACTAACCAGTCATTGGAGGCTTTTGTTCTAACTCGAACGGGGGGCTTATTAACTTTTGTCAGAGTTCGCTTTTAATAATTGACGTCATGAGTCGTTAGGAGAGTCACTGTTTTTCTGCAACTTTTGGGTTTTGTCATAGGTTTTTAGCTTTCCTTAAGTGTGGAGAAGAGTTTCCAGGGATTTCCGAGACCACCAATTGATTGAACAGGTTGTGGGAGTGGATTTGCCAGCAGCTTCAGAAAGGGACTTTCTTTTAGAAGGTTGTAGCCAGTAAACATTGTCAAGGGCAGGCTGGAACAAGGGGCAGTGGGCAAATGCCTCCTGGGCAGGTGACTCAGCAGCTGTTTAACGCTGCCTCCTATTTCAGCAGCTGCCGGGCGGCACTGTATTTTTAAATCTTCCTGCATGTGTCTGGCCGCATCAGACATGCCTACGTTGCACACTGTGCATGGTTATGTCCTGGCATGCAAAGCATCTGCTTGAAGGGGATGCCCAGCATCTTCTCCATTATCCAGGATCTACAGAGCTCAGTGCCAGCTCCGCTTTCCTCCTCCTGTGCTGAGCTTCATGGATTCTCTCCTGCTACACATGGAGCTCCTTGCCAGTGAGAGGGTGATAAGATGGATGTGTGATGACTGCTGGTGACAGGGGTCAGGGTGTGCTGTACTGTGGTGGGCTGGATGGAGAGCCAATATCAGGGTCTGCAGCAATGTATATTATAAGTGGTGGGGGGTCTGCAGTAATGTATATTATAAGGGGCTGGGGTGGTCTGCAGTAATGTATATTGTTAGATTCTGGGGGTCTGCAGCTATGCATATTATATGGGATTGGGTGGTTGGAGTAATGTACTGTATATTATAAGGGGCTGGGGTGGTCTGCAGTAATGTATGTTATAAAGAGCTGGGAGTGGTCTGCAGTAACGTATATTATAAGGAGCTGGGGTATACTGCAGCCATGTATATTATGTGGGGCTTAGGGTTTGCTGCTATGTATACTATGAGTTGCTAGGGTCTGCTACACTTTATAACCTGACCTGTGGTGAGGGGTGTTGCACTGTCTATTGTTAACTGCTGGGGACAGATTACCCTGTGTACTGTGTGTTGAATTCTTTCCTTTGGGGTGATGGTGGGTGTTCGGCACCCTTCACACATCCTTATAAAAACATGTACTTGTGGTGCACTCAATTTTGACTGTTTATTTTAATCATCCATTCGTGTGTACGTTATTAAAAACGAGTGTCATCCACTTGTTATCTGTGTTGTTTGGTATGGATATAAAAAATGAATTTACAAAGCTTCTCCTATACTGTCAATGTTAAACACGGACAGCAAATGTACTGTACACTGACGCCATCCGTGAGCTGTACGTGTTTTTCATGGACCCATAGACTTGCATGGGCCCTTTTTACTTGTGCTGCGGGAAAAAACAATCACTTGTGAGAAGCCCCATAGGTTATAATGGATACGTGTATCATCTGTCTATAAAATGGACCCATTATTTTCTATTCTGTTATTCATATAGCTGTATTTTTTCACAGACCGTGGGTCCATACAAAATTCCCAGAGACGTGTCCTTTTTTTTTCCCCAGTTATCAGAGGCCAATACAAGTCTATGGGTCAAAAAAAACCCACGTACATCGCATGGATGGTGTCAGAGTATAATCAGTGTACTGTATGTGATGAACATTGCCATGGATAAGAGAAGCTTTGTCATTTATTCACACAGACCGTACACTGATGCAAAGCACTGATGACACCGGTGACATTTTTCACATGTTAACACACGAATGTGTGAATGAGGCCTTATGGAACTCCCATTTGTTTTTGTTTTTTTTCCTGTTTAATGAACATACAAGTGAAATTAATGCACAAGACCGTAATGACTGATACAGATAGAAGCTGTGAGGTTCTCCATTTTGCACATCAATTCCCCTTGTCTGTTCCTAAAATAAAAAACATCATGATTTTGCTTTGGCCGAACATGTACATTTGAACAAAATACAAATGAGGTATTCAGAGGCAGCGTTGAGCCATTGATTCTGATGATCAGACATAGTACACACATGTTTAACCCTCTTTACGCTAGGTATACGTTTAGTTTTAAAAGTATAGTAAGAACCGTATGTAGTAAACTACAAAAAAACAAACCCAAATACCTGGTGTGAAGACAGCTGGATGTAAGCATTATTGGTGTGATTAAATCAGTCCGTAGAACATTACCCGTGAATACGTTTTTTGTGCACTTTTCCAAATATATTTACTTGTTTGATGTTGCCATTGTAAGGTAGAAAACCCATGGTTCTTACAGACAAGAATATGCACTGTATGTAAACTATAGGCTTTTTCAGATCTTTCTTTTGATTGTACAATGTTGTCAATGAAACTGGTTATCTGAGACGTTTGTTGGATTTCCCACTGACTTCAACCCCTTCATACCCCATGATATACTTATACGTCATGAGTGAGGTTGTTCCCGACCAATGACGTATAGGTACATCGTGGCAAGCGCGTGGGAACAGGGGCTATGCCTGCCCTGATCACCACCGGGGACTCGACTTACTTGACTTACTCGACAGCCAAGCCCCGGCCATTTCAGCCAGGGACATTGCCTGCACCATCACTGGCTGTTTAACCCCTTAAATGCCGCAATTGGTATCAATTGCGGCATTTATGGGATTGGGAGACGGATTGTGCACACTCTCCCTTCCGATTGGTGCCCCCACAATGTAATCGAATCGCCATACAGATTAATGGACCCCAAATAGTTATCCATACAGAATAATGGGCCCCACATAGTCCTCCATACAGAATAATGGGCCCCACATAGTCCTCCATACGGAATAATGGGCCCCACATAGTCATCCATACGGAATAATGGGCCCCACATAGTCCTCCATACGGAATAATGGGCCCCACATAGTCCTCCATACGGAATAATGGGCCCCACATAGACTTTCATACAGAATAATGGGGCCCACATAGCTCTCCATACAGAATAATGGGCCCCATGTACAGTGCTGGCCAAAAGTATTGGCACCCCTGCAATTCTGTCAGATAATACTCAGTTTCTTCTTGAAAATGATTGCAATCACAAATTCTTTGGTATTATTATCTTCATTTATTTTGCTTGCAATGAAAAAACACAAAAGAGAATGAAACAAAAATCAAATCATTGATCATTTCACACACAACTCGAAAAATGGGCCAGACAAAAGTATTGGCACCCTTAGCCTAATACTTGGTTGCACAACCTTTAGCCAAAATAACTGCGAACAACTGCTTGCGGTAACCATCAATGAGTTTCTTACAATGCTCTCCTGGAATTTTAGACCATTCTTCTTTGGCAAACTGCTCCAGGTCCCTGAGATTTGAAGGTGCCTTCTCCAAACTGCCATTTTGAGATCTCTCCACAGGTGTTCTATGGGATTCAGGTTTGGACTCATTGCTGGCCACTTTAGTAGTCTCCAGTGCTTTCTATCAAACCATTTTCTAGTGCTTTTTGAAGTGTGTTTTGGGTCATTGTCTTGCTGGAAGACCCATGACCTCTGAGGAAGACTCAGCTTTCTCACACTGGGGCCTACATTATGCTGCAAAATTTGTTGGTAGCCTTCAGACTTCATAATGCCATGAATAAATAAGGAATAACGTTTGGAACACCATTCTAAGTCTAAACTGGGTGCAAAAACCTAAAAAAACATCACTATGGGGAGATAAGGTATGCACACCAGTGACTATGTAAGGGGAATACATGAAATAGCAGAAACTGTTGTGTGAATACTGACTTGAAAAATCCAATAGACCAACAAATAACGTAAAAATCCAAGAATATCCAACAAATAACGTTATTCCTTATTTGTTAGTAGTTTTTCGTTTGTGAACCCTCCCCAACCACACCTATTGCCAATCCATATAATACGCATAAATAGCCTGGGTCTCAGCTTCCCATACACGGTAAGTTTTTTAACTGCATGAGAGGACACACACAAGCTAGGGACCCCAACGTAGACAAATACTTTGGCGTAGTGTTGGGGCTCTATTGCATTGATCAATTCAGTAGCTAAATTTCTCTTGATTCATATGTTCATGGCAGTAATGCAGATTCCATTTTTCACATTTTCACTCTTACATATAGCTATTGGATTTTTCAAGTCAGTATTCACACAGCAGTTTCTGCTATTTCATGTATTCCCCTTACATAGTCACTGGTGTGCATACTTCATAATGCCATGCACACGGTCAAGCAGTCCAGTGCCAGAGGCAGCAAAGCAACCCCAAAACATCAGGGAACCTCCGCCATTTTTGACTGTAGGGACCGTGTTCTTTTCTTTGAATGCCTCTTTTTTTTTTTTCCCCTGTAAACTCTATGTTGATTTTCTCAGGTAAGTTTTGGCAAACTCCAGCCTGGCTTTTTTATGTCTCGGGGTAAGAAGTGGGGTCTTCCTGGGTATCCTACCATGCAGTCCCTTTTCATTCAGACGCCGACGGATAGTACGGGTTGACACTGTTGTACCCTCAGACTGCAGGGCAGCTTGAACTTGTTTGGATGTTAGTCGAGGTTCTTTATCCACCATCCGCACAATCTTGCGTTGAAATCTCTCGTCAATTTTTCTTTTCCTCCACATCTAGGGAGGTTAGCCACAGTGCCATGGGCTTTAAACTTCTTGATGACACTGCGCACCGTAGACACAGGAACTTTCAGGTCTTTGGAGATGGACTTGTAGCCTTGAGATTGCTCATGCTTCCTCACAATTTGGATTCTCAAGTCCTCAGACAGTTTTTTGGTCTTCTTTCTTTTCTCCATGCTCAATGTGGTACACACAAGGACACAGGACAGAGGTTGAGTCAACTTTAATCCATGTCAACTGGCTGCAAGTGTGATTTAGTTATTGCCAACACCTGTTAGGTGCCACAGGTAAGTTACAGGTGCTGTTAGGCTATGTGCGCACTTTGCTTTTTACCTGCTTTTTTGCTGCTTTTTCAACTGCAAATGCCAAAATGGATGTGTTCTGCTTTTCAAGCATAGTTTGGGCAGAAATTTGGGCAAAAACTCTGCTTTTTAAAGAAGCAACATGTCAATTGTTTTTGCCATTTGCGTTTTGAACTGCAAAGCAGAGTTTTTGCCCAAATTTGTGCCACAAAAAGGCAGCATTTTGAACAGCAAAGTGCGCACAAGAAACCCAAATTCCCATAGACTATGCTTGAAAAGCAGAACATATCCATTTTGGCATTAAAACGCTGCAGTTGAAAAAGCCGCAAAAAAGCAGGTAAAAAGCAAAGTGCGCACATAGCCTTGATTACATAAATTAGAAAAGCATCACATGATTTTTCAAACAGTGGCAATACTTTTGTCCACCCCCTTTTTTTGTTTGGTGTGGAATTATATGCAATTTGGCTTTATAATAATTTTTTTTTTTTTCATTGAAGACAAATTAAATGAAGATAATAATACCAAAGAATTTGTGATTGCAATCATTTTCAAGAAGAAACTGAGTATTATCTGACAGAATTGCAGTGGTGCCAATACTTTTGGCCAGCACTGTAGCTCTCCATACAGAATGTGCCCCACATAGGCCTCCATATAGAGTAATGGGCCCCATAGTCCCTTATATATAATGGTCCCCACATAGTCCTCCATACAGAATAATGGGCTCAACATAGTTTGCCATACAGATTAATAATAATAATTTTATTCATTTATATTGTGCTATTAATTCCACAGCACTTTACATATATTGGCAACACTGTCCCCATTGGGGCTCACAATCTATAGTCCCTTAATGTATGTCTTTGGAGTGTGGGAGGAAACCGGAGGAAACCCACACAAACAAGGGGAGAACATACAGTTCTGCAGTGTTTCCTTGGTGGGATTTGAACCCAGGACCCTAGCGCTGCAAGGCTGCAGTGCTAACCACTGAGCCACCGTGCCGCCCATAATAATGAACCCAAATAGTCCTCTATACAGAATAATGGGCCACACATGGTCCTCCATACAGAATAATGGGCCACACATGGTCCGCCATACAGAATAATGGGCCACACATGGTCCTCCATACAGAATAATGGGCCACACATTGTCCTCCATACAGAATAATGGGCCCCACATAGCTCAACATACAGAATAATGTGCCCCGCATAGGTCTCCATATAGAATAATGGGCCCCATAGTCCCTTATATATAATGGGCCTCACATACACTGTGTGCAGAATTATTAGGCAAATGAGTATTTTGATCACATGATAATTTTTATACATGTTGTCCTACTCTAAAGGTGGTGTCACACATAGCGACGCAGCAGCGATCACGACCAGCAATCTGACCTTATCAGGATCGCTGCTGCGTCGTTACATGGTCGCTGGCGAGCTGTCAAAGAGGCAGATCTCACCAGTGACCAGCCCCCAGCCAGCAGCGACGCGTGGAAGTATAACTAATGTAAATATCGGGTAACCAAGGAAAGCACTTCTCTTGGTTACCCGATATTTACCTTAGTTACTAGCGTCCACCGCTCTCACAATGCCAGTGCCGGCTCCCTGTTCCCTGCATTCCTAGCCAGAGTACACATAGGGTTAATTACCCGATGTGTACTCCAGCTAAGTATATAGGGAGCAGGGAGCCGGCACTGGCAGCGTGAGAGCGGCGGACGCTAGTAACTAAGGTAAATATCAGGTAACCAAGGAAAGGGCTTCTTGGTTACCCGATGTTTACCGTGGTTACAGCTTACCGCAGGCTGCCAGACGCCGGCTCCCTGCTTGCTTCAGTTCGTCGCTCTCTCGCTGTCACACACAGCGATGTGTGCTTCACAGCGGGTGAGCAACGTCCAAAAAATGAAGCAGGACATTCAGCAACGACCGGCGACCTCACAGCAGGGGCCAGGTCGTTGCTGGATGTCACACACAGTGACAGTGACGGGACGTCGCTGCTACGCCAAAGAAAATGGTGACTTAGCAGCGACATTGTTGTCGTCGTCGCTATGTGTGACACCACCTTAGGCTGTATAGGCTTGAAAGCCAACTACCAATTAAGTAAATCAGGTGGTATGCATCTCTGTAATGAGGAGGTGTGGTGTAATGACATCAACACCCTATAACCCTATATAAGGTGTGCTTAATTATTAGGCAACTTCCTTTCCTTTGGCAAAATGGTTCAGAAGAGAGACTTAACGGGCTCTGAAAAGTCCAAAATTGTGAGATGTCTTGCAGAGGGATGCAGCAGTCTTGAAATTGCCAAACGTTTGAAGCGTGATCACCGAACAATCAAGTGTTTCATGGCAAATAGCCAACAGGGTCGTACAAAGTGTGTTGGGCAAAAAAGGCGCAAAATAACTGCCCATGAATTGAGGAAAATCAAGCGTGAAGCTGCCAAGATGCTATTTGCCACCAGTTTGACCATATTTCAGAGCTGCAACGTTACTGGAGTATCAAAAAGCACAAGGTATGCCATACTCGGGGACATGGCCAAGGTAAGGAAGGCTAAAAAACGACCTCCTTTGAACAAGAAACATAAAGATAAAACGTCAAGAGTGGGCCAAGAAATATCTTAAGACTAATTTTTCAAAGGTTTTATGGACTAATGAAAAGAGAGTGACTCTTGATGGGCCAGAGGCTGGATCAGTAAAGGGCAGAGAGCTCCACTCCGACTCAGACGCCAGCAATGTGGAGATGGGGTACTGGTATGGGCTGGTATCATCAAAGATAAACTTGTGGGACCTTTTCGAGTTGAGGATGGAGTGAAGCTCATGTAGCGCCCTGGAAAACCAGGTAGTTGTACATGTAAGCCCCCGCATAACACCTATCCCACGAAGGGTTAAATCAGCCGACCTGAAACCCTAGTCACCCCCCTCAGGGAAGGACGGACACACCAGTGGGCGGGACGAGGCAGTTGAGACACGCCCAGCTAGGGGTCTGGAGAGCCCGGGCTGGGAAAAAGAGTCAGATTAGAGCAGATAAATTTGGTAGGCGAGTGGAGTGGAGGTGCTAGCTGACAGGTACCAGGGTCGGAGCCCTGACACCTTGGCTAGGTGGCAGACGGTAGCCAGAGTCAGCAAGAGATGGGAAGACGGCTGCCGGAGATCCGAGGTGGACTGGGACAGGGTTGGAGCCCGCCGGTACCGACACCGGAGAACCGACCCAGAAACCGTGTGCACAGAGGGGGTACTTGGACCCTGAAGCACTGACGGCCTAGCTAATTAACCAATTGAGGGCAGGATTGTAGGTCCTGTCCCAACCTAAGTCCCAAAAAGTAGACATCCACCCACAGAGAGGGATAGGGCCACCGCCAGGGCCCGTAGATCCCAAGGGTGAGCGTCAGATGGGCACGGCTCCCAACCAAAGGACCGGTAGCGGACTCCCGTTTTCAAACCAGGAAGTCCTACCTACAAAACACTGAGTGCAGTGGAGAGAGACTTTGACTACCAGCTCGGGTGTGGGATCAGATACACCCGTCTGCGGCAGCCGGCCACCATCACCTTGGATTACCACAAGACTTGTGTGCTTTATTTGACCGTGAGTAACATCCCCGGCCTGGCCGGGTGTGCCGGCCCCTGCACTCACCATCCTCAACACAGAGGCACTGGGCCCCGGGACATCCATCCCTGCCCACGGAGGGGTTAACATCCAGCTGCCAGCTCAACGTCTCCGGGAGCCCCGCAATAGCAGCGGTGGTGCTACATCTCACCACACACCGTGGGTGGCGTCACAGACATCTTACAACCAATCCCGTATAAATACGTCCCCTTTTCATTCGGAGTGTCCGCGCGACCCCCGGGTCCAGAGAACCCCTCGAGCCATACCGTAGATCCGGATCCGAGTAGCACCGGCTGCTGGCACGCGGGCGGCACACTCAACTCCCAGACCTACTGCTAGTTTCTGGAAGACAACTTCTTCAAGCAGTGGTACAGGAAGAAGTCAGTATCGTTCAAGAAAAATATGATTTTCATGCAGGACAATGCTCCATCACATGCATCCAACTACTCCACAGCATAGCTGGCCAGTAAAGGTCTAAAAGTTGAAAAAAGAATGACATGGCCCCCTTGTTCACCTGATCTGAACCCCATAGAGAACCTGTGGGCCCTCATAAAATGTAAGATCTACAGGTAGGGAAAACAGTACACCTCGCAGAACAGTGTCTGGGAGCTGTGGTGGCTGCTGCATGCAATGTTGATATAAACAGATCAAGCAACTGACAGAATCTATGGATGGTAGGTTATTGGTCACTAATTTTTTGGGGTTTTCTTTTTGCATGTCAGAAATGTTTATTTCTAAATTTTGTGCAGTTATATTGGTTTACCTGGTGAAAATAAACAAGTGAGATGGGAATATATTTGTTTTTTATTAAGTTGCCTAATAATTCTGCACAGTAATAGTCACCTGCACAAACAGATATCCTCCTAAGATAGCCAAATCTAAAAAAAAAACACTCCAACTTCCAAAAATATTAAGCTTTGATATTTATGAGTCTTTTGGGTTGATTGAGAACATAGTTGTTGATCAATAATAAAAAAAAATCCTCTAAAATACAACTTGCCTAATAATTCTGCACACAGTGTAGTTTGCCATACAGAGTGGGGCACTTGTAGTCTTCTAAACAGAATAATGTTCCCTACATAGTCCTCCAAACAGAATAATGGGCCCCATAGTCCTCCAAACAGAATAATGGGCCCCACATAGTCCTCCAAACAGAATAATGGGCCCCATAGTACTCCATACAGAATAATGGGCTCAACATAGTCCTCCATACAGAATAATGGGCTTCACATAGCCCTCCAAAAGAGAAAATAATGTGCCCCACATAGTCCTTTAAACAAAATAATGTTCCTCACATAGTCCTACAAACCAAATAATGTGCCTCAAATAGTGTTCCATACAGAATAATGGGCCCCACATAGTCCTCCAAACAAAATAATTTGGCCCATGGGCCAAAGTTTGACATAGTGTCATAGATCATTTGACAGTGGGGGTAGAGAGTAGAGTTGAGCGCGGTTCGTGGTTCGTGGTTCTCCAGTTCGCGGCTCGAGTGATTTTTGGGCTGTTCGAGATCGAACTAGAACTCGAGCTTTTTGCTAAAAGCTCGATAGTTCTAGATACGTTCGAGAACGGTTCTAGCAGCAAAAAGCAGGGCTTTTTACAGCTACAGTGAGCAGGAGCCATCGCTGGCAGCCTGCCACAAGCTGGTAACCAAGATAAACATCGGGTATCCAAGCAAAGCGCTTTGGTTAGTAACCCGATGTTTATCTTAGTTACGTGCAGGAAGCCCACACTTTCCCGCTCAGCTCGCTCCACCCCCTCCTGCCCGCGGCATGTACACATACATACACATACACAAACACACACACACACACATCCACCCCCCCCCCCCCGCCCGCCCGCCCGCCCGCCCGCCCGCTCGCTCGCTCGCTCGCTCGCTCGGCTTACCTGCGGTGATGAAGTCCCGCCATCCCGACCTCAGCGCTGTCACTGTCCTCCATGGCCGCCGCTTGTCACATCACCTCTCGCTTCCGACCCGAGACTGACACTGGCGGTGACGTCACGGACCTCTCGCGATACTTGATGTGAAGGCGCCGGTCATTGACCTCAGTGACAGGGGCTGTCGGCAGTGCTGGAGATCAGCGCAGGTAATGTACCTCACTGACAGCAGCACTTGTCATGCCCTGCAGTGACCTGGGCTGACCCATTGATGTTAGCTCAGGTCACTGCACTGCTCTCCCAGCCAATGGGGAACATCCTGCTCTTCATTGACTGGGACAGTGTGGATCGTCATGGCAACCCCTTGGATTACACCACACCTGGATTTGTTTTTCAATCTAATAAATTGGTTAAAGAGGGAATGTTTTGGGGAGTGTTTTTTCAAATAAAAATGTGTTTGTCGTGTATTTTTTTTTATTACTGACTGGGTTGGTGATGTCGGGTATCTGATAGACGCCTGACCTCACCAACCCCAGGGCTTGATGCCAGGTGACATTACACATCTGGTATTAACCCCAAATATTACCCCGTTTGCCACCGCACCAGGGCGCGGGATGAGCTGGGGCGAAGCACCAGGATTGGCGCATCTAATGGATGCGCCACTTCTGGGGCGGCTGCGGCCTGCTATTTTTAGGCTGGGGAGATTCCAATAACCATGGACCTCCCTAGTCTGAGAATATCAGGCCCCAGCTGTCTGCTTTACCTTGGCTGGTGATCCAATTTTGGGGGACCCCTACGTGGTTTTTTTTTTTAATTATTTATTTAATTTAAAATAACAGCGTGGGGTGCCCTCAGTTTTGGATTACCAGCCAAGGTGAGGTTGCCAGCTGTGGTCTGCAGGCTGCAGCCGTCTGCTTTACCCTAGCTGGCTACAAAACTAGGGGGAACCCTATGTCATTTTTTTTTCATTTTTTTGGCTAAATACAAAGCTAAGCACCCCTTAGTGCCACATGAAAGGTACCAAAGGGTGTTCCACTTTTTCTCCATTTTTTTCTCCACTTTCTCTCCACTTTTTCTCCACTTTTTCTCCATTTTTTTCTCCACTTATTCTCCACTTTTTCTCCTCTTATTCTCCACTTTTTCTCCACTTTTTCTCCACTTTTTCTCCTCTTATTCTCCACTTTTTCTCCACTTTTTCTCCACTTTTTCTCCATTTTTTTCTCCACTTTCTCCACTTTTTCTCCACTTTTTCTCCACGTTTTCTCCACGTTTTCTCCACTTTTTTCTCCACTTTTTCTCCTCTTATGCTCCACTTTTTCTCCACTTTTTCTCCACTTTTTCTCCTCTTAATCTCCACTTTTTCTCCACTTTTTCTCCATTTTTTCTCCACTTTTACTCCACTTTTTCTCCACTTTTTTCTCCACTTTTTCTCCACTTTTTCTCCTCTTATGCTCCACTTTTTCTCCACTTTTTCTCCACTTTTTCTCCACGTTTTCTCCACTTTTTTCTCCACTTTTTCTCCTCTTATGCTCCACTTTTTCTCCACTTTTTCTCCACTTTTTCTCCTCTTAATCTCCACTTTTTCTCCACTTTTTCTCCACTTTTTCTCCACTTTTTCTCCACTTTTTTCTCCACTTTTTCTCCACTTTTTCTCCTCTTATGCTCCACTTTTTCTCCACTTTTTCTCCACTTTTTCTCCACTTTTTCTCCTCTTATGCTCCACTTTTTCTCCACTTTTTCTCCACTTTTTCTCCTCTTATGCTCCACTTTTTCTCCACTTTTTCTCCACTTTTTTCTCCACTTTTTCTCCTCTTATGCTCCACTTTTTCTCCACTTTTTCTCCACTTTTTCTCCTCTTATGCTCCACTTTTTCTCCACTTTTTCTCCACTTTTTCTCCATTTTTTTCTCCACTTATTCTCCACTTTTTCTCCTCTTATTCTCCACTTTTTCTCCACTTTTTCTCCACTTTTTCTCCTCTTATTCTCCACTTTTTCTCCACTTTTTCTCCACTTTATCTCCATTTTTTTCTCCACTTTCTCCACTTTTTCTCCACTTTTTTCTCCACTTTTTCTCCTCTTATGCTCCACTTTTTCTCCTCTTAATCTCCACTTTTTCTCCACTTTTTCTCCACTTTTTCTCCACTTTTTTCTCCACTTTTTCTCCTCTTATGCTCCACTTTTTCTCCACTTTTTCTCCACTTTTTCTCCACTTTTTCTCCTCTTAATCTCCACTTTTTCTCCTCTTATGCTCCACTTTTTCTCCACTTTTTCTCCACTTTTTCTCCTCTTATGCTCCACTTTTTCTCCACTTTTTCTCCTCTTAATCTCCACTTTTTCTCCTCTTATGCTCCACTTTTTCTCCACTTTTTCTCCACTTTTTCTCCTCTTATGCTCCACTTTTTCTCCACTTTTTCTCCACTTTTTCTCCTCTTATGCTCCACTTTTTCTCCACTTTTTCTCCACTTTTTTCTCCACTTTTTCTCCTCTTATGCTCCACTTTTTCTCCACTTTTTCTCCACTTATGCTCCACTTTTTCTCCACTTTTTCTCCACTTTTTTCTCCACTTTTTCTCCTCTTAATCTCCACTTTTTCTCCACTTTTTCTCCACTTTTTCTCCACTTTTTCTCCACTTTTTCTCCACTTTTTTCTCCACTTTTTCTCCACTTTTTCTCCTCTTAATCTCCACTTTTTCTCCACTTTTTCTCCACTTTTTCTCCACTTTTTCTCCACTTTTTCTCCACTTTTTTCTCCACTTTTTCTCCTCTTATGCTCCACTTTTTCTCCACTTTTTCTCCACTTTTTCTCCTCTTATGCTCCACTTTTTCTCCACTTTTTCTCCACTTATGCTCCACTTTTTCTCCACTTTTTCTCCACTTTTTTCTCCACTTTTTCTCCTCTTAATCTCCACTTTTTCTCCACTTTTTCTCCACTTTTTCTCCACTTTTTCTCCACTTTTTCTCCACTTTTTTCTCCACTTTTTCTCCACTTTTTCTCCTCTTATGTTCCACTTATTCTCCACTTTTTCTCTACTTTTTCTATGGTCGGTCTACCCATTAGCTCTGCCATGCATAGTGTAGCTCTACACCTACTGCACATGTTACTTTATGATTGACATCTCTTTCGTACCAGAGCTGTCTAAGTCTACTCTGACCCCATATTTGTCATTACTATATTGTCCTTGTACTGTATTATGACATTTGTATCATGTGTTTCATTTCTTGCTGTGTTGCAATTTTTTTGCTGCATCCCAATTGTACCTCTACATTGTTCGAGTTTATGTTATTGTTCTCTCACTCTTATGTGATACTGATTATTGTCATTTTTCATGATTACATGCAGATAAGTCCAATCTGACGAAGGCTCAGGCCGAAACGTCATTTGTAACTTGTTTTGGACAAAAACATATATGCTTATGAAAAAAAAATTTTCTTAATACGGACCAATAAAGAGTGATTTTGCATTACTATCCGTTGTGACTTACTGACTTAGTCTGGGAGATATAGAGTGCCGAGGTTACTCACTAATTTTATCTATTATTACCTCTGAGCACCTATATACCAGTGAGCAGAGCTTCCTCTACAGTAGTTCTCCTGATTAGGCATGCCCTTACCTCATGAGCAGGGCATTGCAGCTTTGGTAGCAACCATTACGACATGGACTCTGCTGCTGTGGACCCGGGGAGAGTGAGTGCAGATTCATTGCACCCACACTCCTCACATGAAGGGTCCGCACTCCTAGAAAATGGGGGATACGTTCCCTGAGTGTCTCCCCCCCCATATTCTAGACGGTCCAGAGTCGTCGTGGGACCCCTTTATTTTTTTTCTTACAATAAATTGGTGAAAGAGGAAATGTTTTGGGGACTGTTTTTTCAAATAAATTTCTTTTGTCGATTTTTTGTTTTTGTTAGTACTGACAGTTTATGATGTTGGGTATCTAATAGACGCCATGACATCACAAACTGCTGGGCTTGATCTCAGGTGACTTTACAGCTAGTATCAACCCGATTTATTACCCCGTTTGCCACTGCACCAGGGCACGGGATGAGCTGGGGTGAAGCGCCAGGATTGGCGCATCTAGTGGATGCGCCACGTCTGGGGTGCCTGCGGCCTGCTATTTTTAGGCTGTGAAGTCCCAATAACTATGGACCTTCCCACCCTGAGAATACCAGACCACAGCTGTCCGCTTTACCTTGGCTGGTGATCCAATTTGGGGGGTCCCCTACTTTTATTGTGTAATTATTAATATTTATAAAATAATTATAAAAAAGAGCCTGAGGGGACCTCCACATTGGATCCCCAACCACGGTAAAGCTGCCAGCTGTGGTTTTCAGGCTACAGCCGTCTGCTTTACCCTAGCTGGCTATCAAAAATGGGGGGACCCAACGTAATTTTTTTTTTTTAACTATTTTTTAAATAGAAAAAATTAATGGGCTTCCCTGTATTTTGATTGCCAACCAAGGTAACGGCAGGCAGATGGGGGTGGCAACCCATAGCTGTCTGCTTTATCTGCGCTGAGAATCAAAAATACCGCGGAGCGCTACGTCATTTTTTTAAAGATTTATTTTTACAGCACTGTGATGTCCAGCAATCAAAATACAGGGAAGCCCATTTTATTTTTAGTTATTTAAATAAATAATTAAAAAAAATATATGTTAGCTCCCACTGCATTTTTTGTATTGCTAGCTAAGGGTAATCCAAGCAGCTACTGGCTGCTAACCCCCACTGCTTGGTGTTACCTTCACTGGCAATGGAAAATCCAGGGAAGCATTTTTTTTTTTTTTGCCAAAAAGCTACAAAAAAAGGACGTGAGCTTCGCCATATTTTTGTATGCTAGCCAGGTATAGCAGGCAGGTGCTGGAAGAGTTGGATACAGCGCCAGAAGATGGCGCTTCTATGAAAATGCCATTTTCTGAGGCGGCTGCAGACTGCAAATCGCAGCAGTGGGGCCCAGAAAGCTCAGGCCAACCTGTGCTGCGGATTCCAATCCCCAGCTGCCTAGTTGTACCTGGCTGGACACAAAAATGGGGCAAAGCCTACGTCATTTGTTTTCTAATTATTTCATGAAATTCATGAAATAATAAAAAAAGGGCTTCCCTTTATTTTTGGTTCCCAGCCGGGTACAAATAGGCAACTGGGGGTTGGGGGCAGCCGTACCTGCCTGCTGTACCTGGCTAGCATACAAAAATATGGCGAAGCCACATAATTTTTTCAGGGGGCAAAAAACTTCTGCATACAGTCCTGGATGGAGTATGCTGAGCCTTGTAGTTCTGCAGCTGCTGTCTGTCTGTATGGAGAAGAGCAGACAGCAGCTGCAGAACTACAAGGCTCAGCATACTCCATCCAGGACTGCATGCAGAAGTTTTTTGCCCACCAAAAAAATGACGTGGGCTTCGCCATATTTTTGTATGCTAGCCAGGTACAGCTGGCAGCCACGGGCTGCCTCCAACCCCCAGTTGCCTATTTGTACCCGGCTGGGAACCAAAAATATAGGGAAGCCCGTTTTTTTTAATTATTTCACTTATTTCATGAAATAATTAAAAAACAAATGACGTGGGCTTCGCCCTATTTTTGTGTCCAGCCGGGTACAACTAGGCAGCTGGGGATTGGAATCCGCAGCACAGGTTAGCCCGAGGTTTGTGGGCGCCTCTGCTGCGGATTTCAGTCCGCAGCCGTCCCAGAAAATGGCGCTCTCATAGAAGCGCCATCATCTGGCGCTATATCCAACTCTTCCAACAGCCCTGGAGCCGGGTGGCTTGTTGGGTAATCATGAGTTAATACTGGCTTTGTTTTACCAGCCAGTATTAAGCCAGAGATTCTTAATGTCAGGCACGTTTGACCCGGCCATTAAGAATCTCCAATAAAGGGTTAAAAAAAGACACCACACAGAGAAAAAATACTTTAATAGAAATAAATACACAGACACATTAGAGACTCCATCTTTATTACCCCTGTCAGCCCTCCACGATCCTGCTCTTCTGTCTTCTTTCTTTCTAGTGTAGTAGTAGTGACGATTGTAGTGAGGGGCATCACTTGGGGCTGGGGAACCTCCATCCTCACTACAATGCTCACTACAATCGGGAAGCAGCGTGCAGCCTTCACTCCGTGAGTGATCACTGCTGGCTGCTAGCGGTAACAGCGGTAACGCTGACAGACGCGTTACCATAGCAACGGTGCTCCCGGAGCCGCGGTTAGCGGTGACGTCACCGCTAACTGCGTTGCTATGGCAACGGTGATCTCCGTTAATGACCGGCTGTGTCAGCCGGTCCCTAACGGAACGGGGAGTCGACCGTGTGCTAGAGCATGTCGCCGGTACACGGCGATACACATATGTGCACCGTGTACCGGAGAGATGCACTCGCAGGTCCTACATGACGTGTCATAGTCATGTGACCAGTCTGTAGCCAATGAGATAATAGCCACGTGACTGGTCACATGGCTATTTTGACGTCACGATAGGTCCTGCTTCTCTGCTGGCAGTGCAGGTCACCGGGAGGATTCAGCGATCATCGGATGGAATAGCGGCAGGAGACAGAGTGCAGAAGGGATCGCGAGGACCGGTAAGTGTTATGGCAATGTTTATTAACTGTTTGTGTACATTTATAATGCATTTTTATGTGTTTGTGATTGCCTCCCATTATAGCCTATTGGTTCTAGTTCGGTTCGTCGAACGTTCGACGAGCCGAACTCGAGCCAGACCCCCCGTTCGGCGAACCGCCTCGAGCCGAACCGGGACCGGTTCGCTCATCTCTAGTAGAGAGGTATGGATCGATTATTTGCACAATAGAATTTCTTGGCCACCCTTCATGCTACACCATTGGCTCCAGTATATTAAGGAAACCATGACGTCCTCATATTTTGTGGTCTCTCAAGGCTTGGATTACGTTATATCACGCAATCTCTGCGGCTGATCACACCTGACTTCACCCTGCTTCCAAAAACTCGGTACAGCTAATCTCTCATTTCCTCCTGATGTCAGTTACGTCAGAAGGAGGGGAGAGTAAAATCTGGTGTGATTGGCCACTGGGATTTCATGATATAATGTACCCATATGGAAACACAGGGATTGAGAAGGGGTTGCCTGAGTGGTGGACAAACACTTTAAGTCCACACAGCAGAAATTTTCTGCCTCTTATTTCACCACAAAAAATCTGAATGTGTTACATATGAATTTTGTTGCAGATTCACCTGTGATTTCACTACTGCTTCTGCCGATTTCATATAATGCGGGCGTCACACGAGACGATCTATCGTGCTATATGTCGTTGGGGTCACGATTTTCGTGACGCACATCCGGCATCGTTTACGACCTCGTCCCGTGTGACACCTACGAGCGACGCAAAACGTTCGCAAATCGTGTATCAATGACATGCCGCTCATTTTTAAAAAGTTGTTTATTTTTCTTTGCGCCGGTTGTTCATCGTACCCGGGGCAGCACACATCGCTCCATGTGACACCCCGGGAATGATGAACACAACTTACCTGCGACCCACGGCTCCCGCCGGCAATGCGGAAGGAAGGAGGTGGGCGGGATGTTTATGTCCCGCTCATCTCTGCCCCTCCGCTTCTATTGGCCGGCCGCTGTGTGACGTCGCTGTGACGCCAAACGTCCCACCTTCTTCAGGAAGTGGATGTTCGCCGTCCACAGCGATGTCACTCAGCAGGTAAGTACGTATGATGGCGGTTTTTGTGCACCACGGGCAACTAATTGCCCGTGATGTACAAACGACGGGGGCGGGTACGATCGCACGATAGATCGTATCGTGTGACGCCCGCATAAGAATGATAATTCTGGAGATTTGGAAACCTCTTTTCAGCATGGATAATGTACAGAGCTTGTTGATGGGATTTGTAAAATACCATTCACTTACTTTGTATGGTAGTGAGCAAATGTTACCACATTACAGTACAGTAAGGGGATGACACTATCCCACTACTCAAGGGATATTTTTCAGTAAATGTCGGTCTTCTCATCTATTTTGGGTTACAGATTTAATTACCTTTTTTTCCTGACCGTGATAAATACCTCTCATCTGGGCCAACAAGATATATGTACCCTGATTCAGCTGTAAATGAATGACATGATTGGGAAGGAGTTCGACATACGACAGGACAGTTAAAGTACAAGGCCGCAAATGAGGGCATTCATACAGCTAGAGATTAAGTGGCTGTGAGATTAATGTGCAGCATAGGTAGTTCGGCTGCAATTATTTCATTGCAGATGAAAGCTAGTCCATAATTGATGATGTCCCAATATATTATGCCATTAAATAATGTAAATGGAGCTTGATATATAACTCACCATGCAAAGGGTTATTTCCAATATATTAAGTCATGCTGGCTCCATAGGCCAAGGAACAACTTACTAATCACAGAAAGTCTGACTTCAGGGACCCTTGTGATTGGAGTTTTGGAACCAAGGTGTGTGTGTGTGTGTGTGTGTGTGTGTGTGTGTGTATAAATATACATGTTATACAGAGCAGGTGAAATAAGTATTGAACACGTCACTAGCGATGAGTGGACCCGTGGATTTTCCGCCCAACTGTAGTTAAAAGTTCGGTTCAGTGCCAAAGTTAAACAGACCAGAGTCACTTTGTGTGACAACCAATCACAGTGTCACACTGGGAACGAGAGGACTCTCAGCGTACGACGCAACACAAACGGAACAATAGAACGGAAGGTCCTGGTGCTAGGGAGAGGGGAGCAGGGTCACCTCCTAACTCGCACCTGACACTGATCCCTGCACTCCCTAAAATATCTACATAGGTCAGCACCATTCAGCACCAAATAGAATTAAGTACGCTTCTACTTAGGATAAGTGATGAATGGATTTAAAACGGATCTGTGATCAGCTAAAATGCATCACTCCAAGGTCTCAGCAGGGCATAACACACTCTTGACATTACCCCCTTTCTACGAGGGGCCACTGGACTCAGGGCTATTGTCCAGATGAGATGCATGGAAGATTTGCACCAACATACTGGCATTAACGTCCGATGCTGGTACCCACATCCTTTCTTCCGGCCCATATTCCTTCCAGTGTAATAAGTATTGGAGAGAGCGGCGAACAAAATGGGAATCAACAATTCTTGCTACGTGAAATTCTAAGTTACCATCAACAATCACTGGAGGACACAACATATTTCTTGAGCAATGGTTAATGAAATACATTGTGGATTTTAAGCGTTTAAGGCAACTGAAAATGAAATGCCACAAGTGTCGCCGGCGGAAGCGACGCGCTCGCCACGCTCGGGTCCGGGGCTTCTGCTGCTGCTGCTCGGTGGCTCGAGTGGTGGACCGGACCCAGGGACTCGAGCAGCGCTCCTCACCCGTGAGTGAAAAGGGGGTGGTATGTGTAGGGAGATTGTTCGTGACGCCACCCACAGGACGTGGTGATGATGGCACCACCGCTGCTGGTAATGGGGATCCCGGGAGAGATGGTAGGGAGCAGCTAGGATGTTGTCACCTCTGTGGGTAGGGGGGGGTTGGTGATCCCGGGGCTCGGTGGTGTAACGGGGAGGCTGGACGGCTGGGGTGCAGGGTTGCAGGGACAGTGCGGCACGGTGCCGAACGGCACTGGTGTACTCACTCAGACAATCACTGACAAAGTCTCTGGTAAACCAAAACGGCCGGATGGACGGGTCCCACAGCCGGCTGCAGTGTTGTTGTGCTCTCCCCGGACGGCTGATGGTGGCTGTCTTTCCCTGTACCTGTGAAGATGTTCTTGACTCCTGTGGTTGCCCACCGGTAGACGCCTCCCCGGCGTATAGGTGCCGTAGGAGCCTGTTTTTCCCCGCAGGCGCTGGCCCTTGGATCTCTAGCCTGTGGCGGTGGCTGTATATCCTCTCTGGGTGAACTGTTGCCTTCAATCGGGATTTGGTTGTTAGGAAACCCCTGGGGTTCCTGTCACATTCGGATTTGACTATTGACGGCGGCTCCAAGCCTGGTCGGGGTCCGATGGCCCTGCCTGTGTGCTTAGCTTCACTCTGTTCCCCGGTCCGTTACCGGCGGGCCGACGCCCGACCCCGGTCCTTACGGCTCTGCGGAGTTCCACCAACTCTTGCAAACGGCCACCACCGCCTGCCAACCTTGCTGTCAGTGCCTGGGCTCCGACCCAGACACCTCAAGTGTTTACTCCTCTCACTTCCACCTCCAAAACTAAAACTCACTTTTCCCGCCTCCAGGCCTGTGAACTTCTCGGTGGGTGGGGTCAACCGCCTTGCTCCGCCCCACCTGGTGTGGACATCAGACCCTGGAGGGAGGCAACAAGGGTTTTTGATTGACTGTTGTGACTGTCTAGGGTGGGGTGTGTGTGTGTGTTGGTATGTATGTGACTACCTGGCTAGTCCAGGGCGTCACACTCCCCCTTGGTAAAATGCAGACCGTCCGCGGGCTGCCCGTCCATCACCGATTTTATTTTTCAAACTGTAAAAGATAAATAACATATGAAAACATTCAACATACGTATATTTCGAAATCTTCCCTTACGGGAGGTGCAGTGCTTTAACGTTTCAAATATTGAACATGTTTATTAAGCGGACAGGTTCGTGGTCATCCGCTCCCCCACCCAAATAACCTGATCCTTGATGCTGCCCCTAAGAAACGGGCAGCACCCCTCTTCCTCAGTCCAGGTCCAGGTTACCCGAGCGGGAACGGGTACGGTGTCTCGCACCCGGCTGTCACTTCAGGGGACCCCACGTCCAAGGGGACCCCTGACCCCCGGAGGATGGCCACCGGTCCTGGTGGTGGCCGGGCCACAGCCTGCTCTGCTGCGGGCCCTTCCTCCAATCTGCCTCTCAGGAGGCG
This sequence comes from Anomaloglossus baeobatrachus, assembly GCF_048569485.1. Classification (NCBI taxonomy): domain Eukaryota; kingdom Metazoa; phylum Chordata; class Amphibia; order Anura; family Aromobatidae; genus Anomaloglossus; species Anomaloglossus baeobatrachus. Next base: position 487,926,163 of record NC_134355.1, read on the forward strand.
GTACGGACGGAAACCAACCCACCAAACTATTTACAAACCCACAAGTTCGTGGGTGGCCTGCCAGTTCTCGGCCATGTCCATGAGCAGTTTCTCATGTGGGTGGTAAAACACAGAGAGTCCCTCCGGGGACAACTTGCCGGCAATGGCCGGGATAATCACTGTCGACAATCAGATGAAAACTCGGTTTGATTTGCATTCATTTAAAGTGCTGAGGGTCCCAACGGGGACAACTTGGTGACAACGGAGGACCGCTGCCTTTACTTGAGGTCACACTCATCAAGGACCTCTTCCAGCTCGATATCCGGACGGCACGGTGGAGGAGGGGGCTGGGGCCGCATCTACACACCGCGGCTTTTGTGACGCCCTGGACTAGCCAGGTAGTCACATACATACCAACATACACACCCCCCACCCTAGACAGTTACAACAGTGAGACAAAAACCCTTGTTGCGTCCCTCCAGGGTCTGATGTCCACATCAGGTGGGGCGGATCCAGGCGGTTCGCCCCACCCACCGAGGAGTTCACAGGCCTGGAGGCGGGAAAAGTGTCAGTTCAGTCTTGGAGGTGAAAGTGAGAGGAGTAAACACTTGAGGTGTCTGGGTAGGAGCCCAGGCACTGACAGCAAGGTTGGCAGGCGGTGGTGGCCGTCTGCAAGAGTTGGTGGAACTCCGCAGAGCCGTAAGGATCGGGGTCGGGCGTCGGCCCGCCGGTACCGGACCGGGGAACGGAGTGAAGCTAAACACACAGGCAGGGCCATCGGACTCCGACCAGGCTTGGAGCCGCCGTCAATAGTCAAATCCGAATGTGACAGGAACCCCAGGGGTTTTCTAACAACCAAGTCCCGATTGAAGGCAACCGTCCACCCAGAGAGGATATACAGCCACCGCCACAGGCTAGAGATCCAAGGGCCAGCGCCTGCAGGCAAAACGGGCTCCTATGGCACCTATACGCTGGGGAGCGGACTACTGGTGGGCAACTACAGGAGTCAGAACATTCTAAAGGTGCAGGGAAAGACAGCCACCATCAGCCGTCCGGGGAGAGCACAACAACAACACTGCAGCCGGCTGCGGGACCCGTCCATCCAGCCGTTTGGTTTACCTGAACCTTGGTGCATCTGTTGCTGAGTGAGTCACAGACTGCAGCCAATCAGGTTTCATCCGGCACCGCGCCGCGCTGTCCCTGCAACCCTGCACCTCACCAACCCTGCCTCCCCGTCACACCACCGGGCCCCGGGACCACCAACCCCTACCCACGGAGGGGGAAAACAACATCCCAGCTGCTCCCTACCATCGGTCCCGGGATCCCCGTCACCAGCAGCGGTGGTGCCCATCTTCACCACAACCCGTGGGTGGCGTCACGGACTAAATCCCCAAACAAACCACCCCCTTTTCACTCACGGGCGAGGAGCGCCGCTCGAGTCCCCGGATCCGGCCCACCGCTCGAGCCACCGAGCAGCAGCAGCAGCGCCGGACCCGAGCGTTAGCGAGCGCAGCGCCCCGCCGCCCGCGACAACTTGGCGTCACGAACAGGATCGAACCGACCTACCTATCGGTAGAAATGCGCCTTTTAGTCTCCGCCAGCGGTGTCCGGCCGAAAAATTTGAAGCGCCGCCATCTTTGGCGCGAAGATTTCCCGCTCGAGCATCTTCCCCAGCAGGGAAGGCGCGAAAGCAAAGCCCCGCCCCCTGAAGAGGGAAGTGCTAAAGAGAACCAAGGGGGGGGCGGGTGAGAGCCTGTAACCGAGGCCATAAAAGCAAGGACGCCAGGACTCTGCAAGCCATACGGTTCCTGGAACACTGCTGCACAAGATGTCCCGTCCGTCCGGCACCGCTGAAACCCCAGAGCCCACGCCGGGAACAGCGGCGTGGGTGGAGGTCCGGACCGCACAAATGTGCAGCCGCCTGCAGGCCCAAGTGCAGTTCTTCTTGGAAGGATGGGTGGCCGACATGACGGAAGTGGCGGCGGCCGTGCGGAGACGCGAGATGGAGGCAGAGTTGGAGGAGCGGGTAAGCGACCCATGCCCCTGTGTCCCAGAAGGACCGGTCGCTGCGGCTGAGGGGCCCGGTCTGCGCCCGCTCACCCTGCTGCCTCCCCCGCTACCCGTATCGGTTGCTGCTACCCCGCCACTAGGCCCGCTACCCCCCACCACCGGTAGCGGAGCTCCGCCCTGGAGGACCAGCCTGCAAGCGATGTCCACAGACGACCCGCACCGCTGCTATGAAAGATCCAGCGGGAGGTGCCCGTCCGCGAAGAGGAGACGTCGGCACCGGAAGTGGCCGCACCCAAGACCGTCCCGGCTCCGGTAGTCCGTCCGATCCAGAAGGAGGCGGAGGTCCAGCCGGTGAGGATCCCTGTTCCCAAACCCCAAACCTCGGCTGAGGCTGCGCCGGGTCGCCGCTGCGAGGCAGCACCCCAGGCCGTGTCACCGCGGGACCTTACAAAAAGGGCGCCAGTTGTGGGCAGCGTGAAGGAAGTCCCGCGGGGCCCGACCCGTGCGCGGGGGCATGCAGACGCCTCTTACTGGGACAGAGAGCCGAACTCGCTGGGCAGTGAAATTGCTGAGAGAGAGTGCCAGAGGGCCGAGATGGTGGTCTGTACCATCCGTGAGAAGGACCACCTCCGAAATGCCACCTTCCGGGTACGGGGCCCGGTGTACGAGAGGCAGGTCCGGAGATTTGACCCTCACCGGGGGTACGGCTTTATATACGAACCAAGCCTGGAGGCCGAAGTGTTTGTAGCCCGCCGGGATGTACATGCCCATCTAGCCAGGTAGTCACAGATAGCGCCCCGCACAACACCTGTCCCCTAAAAAGGTGTCATCAGCCAACCATTAAAACCTAGTCACCTCTCTCAGTGCTTGATGGACACACCAGGGGGCGGAGCCAGGCGGTTGGCTACACCCACCGAGGAGTTCAGAGGGCCTGAGGCAGGAAAAACACAGTTCAGTTGTTAGTGGCAGTTGTGAGTAGGAGTTCGTGAGTGAGGAGGTCAGGCCTGTGTGACAGGCTTGTGACAAACTGACAGGTCCCGGGGTTAGAGCCCGGGCACCTTTGGCTACGAGGCAAGCGGTGGCCTCAGCCTGCAGGAGCCGGGAAGACGGCTCGGTGGAACAGTGGTGGATCAGGAGAGGATAGTGACCCGCTGGTACCGACCCAGGGAACCGATTCGGAAACCGGAGCACAAAGGGGGATACTCAGACCCTAAAACGAGGTCCAGAAGCCACTGGACCGAGTTAATTAACTGATTGCGGTCTGGAATATAGGTCCTTTCCCACCCAAAGTCCCGACTGAAGACAACAGCCCAACGACGGGGATAGAAAGCCACCGCACAGGCAGAGAGATCCCACGGGCCAGCGTCTGCGGGCAAAAGGGCTCTCCCGACATCCACAAAGCCGGGGAGTGGACTCAACCAATCACGAACTTAACCACGGCTCCGGCCGTACACCTACGTCCCCTAAACCGCCAGCCCCTTTGAGATCGAAGTGACCACAGGGCCCCCGGGTAAGGAAACGCTCGAGCCACCGACCAGCGACCCGGATCCGAGCGGCTCGGCTGCAGCCGAGCATGAGGCGGTACACAGAGGCAGGCAATGGAGAAGATGGAGAGATTAGTCGCATACCAGAGAATCAAAGCACAGTAGAATGACACTTGGCTGACACTCGTTTGAGCCGAGTCACTAGCATATATATAACATCCGATGCTTTGCAATAGTGTGACCCCGGCCTGAGAGTGAGAAACATGGATTATCTTAATGGTATATACAATCCAAAAGACAGAAGCCTATCTGAAGCATTGTTACATTTTGTTAATAAAGATTATGGGAGTAGCTGTTACATCTGTGAGTGAACATGATCTTTAATATTTAGGCTATGTGCTCATGTCGCGGGCGGGGAGGAGGGTGTCAGCACACCGCGCTCACCCCTTCTGCTCGGGTCCGGCAGCTGCTCCTGGTGGCTCGAGCTGTGGGCCGGATCCCGGGGTTTCTCGAGCGACACTCCTCGCCCGTGAGTGAAAGGGGGTGTTTGTGGTTGGGTGTGGGGATTGTTATAGTTCGTGACGCCACCCACGGTTGTGGTGATTGCACCACCGCTGCTCAGTATGGGGGTCCCGGGGATGGTGATGCGGAGCAGCCAGGTGTTGTGTTGCCCCTCCGTGGGTAGGGGTTGGTGATCCCGGGGCCCAGTGATGAGATGTAAAGTGTAGGGCCCGGTGGGCGCAGGGACGCGGGGGCAGCGCTGTGCCTTGCGGCACTGTGGTACTCACTCAGCCTGAGACGTGGACACAGTTTGTACGGTAAACCAAACGGCTGGTAGGACGGTCCCACAGACGGCTGCACCTGCACTCCCGGTAGGTGACGGTGATGTCCCTCTTCCTTGCACCTATGTTTTACTTGTGGTAGCGGTGGATTCCCTCCGGTTACCCGCTCCCCGGCTGCAATCTGGGCCGGAGGAGCTCTACACTTTGCCCGCAGGCGCTGGCCCTGAGAAACTGGTGCCGTGGCGGTGGCGGTGTCTCTCCGGTTAAGGTTGGGCTGTTGCCTTCAATCGGGACTTGGTTGTTGGGGGATCTGCGTCCCCGTCACTGACGGATTTGGCAAATCTGGCGACTCCTAGCCTTGCCGGGGTCCGAGAGGCCCCTGCCCTGGTGCTGACTGTCCTTCGGAACACTGCTCCAGACCACCGGGCACACAGCCAACGGGGTCCTTCCAGGAACTTCCAAACGGTCCCCCTCCAGACAGTCACCGCCGTTGCTGACCTTGCTGTTCTGGCCCTACACAAAGCTGGACCCTTCAGGCTTTCTTCCTCTTCTGTCACTTCACTTGCTTTCCTCCTTTTTCCACTTTCCTACTTTCACTTTCACTTTCTTAACTCCTCTGCTTAGCTCAACTTCACTCCTGCTCCTCCCTGAGCTGAACTCTGTTGTTTACTCAAGCTCGTCCCTGAGCTATCTGCCTGGTTTCTTCCTGCCTCCAGAGTTGTGAGCTCCTCGGTGGGCGGAGCCAACCGCCTGGCCCACCCCCTGGTGTGCACCATCAGACTACTGGAGGAAGGCAACAAGGATTTGTAGGTTAGCTGTGATGTGCCTACCTGGAGTGTGGGGTGTAGTGGTGTGTGACCTGTGTCCCCTGGCTTGCCCAGGGCGACACACTCACGTTGCGTAATTACATGCAGTTACGCTGCGCTTTGTAGCGCAGCATAACTGCATGCGTCCTGCGTCCCCTGCATAATCTATGAAGATTATGCAGGAGCCGTGCGCACGTGGCATTTTAGAGCGCGCGCTTTGCCGCAGCCCCTGCTCTGTCCTATGGCAGGAGCTGCAGTCAAAGCGCATGGAATCAGCTTTTTTTTTTCACTACGGACATTCTCTGCAGCGATTGAAGCCTTAGACATAGCCTTACACACATATAGCACCATTGATTCCACTGCGCTTTACAGATATCATCATTACTAGCCCCATTGGAGCTCACAATCTAAATTGTCTTTGGAGTGTGGGAGGAAACCAAAATACTCATTCACACAAATGATAGAACATATAAATACCTTGCAGATGTTGTCCCTGTAGAATATTAACCCAAAACGTTATCATTGCAAGGCTACAGTGCTAACCACTGAGCTACTGTGCTGCCGGTAAACACTAGGCAGTGCTGTGCATGCACTGTCGATGGCACTAGAGGTGCAAGTAAGGTCAGATTTTATATTAGTTTGGATGGGACTTGTGGACTTTGACCTGTGGGTAATGACCTGGCTTGGCGACCCTTCTCAGTGACAGCTCGATCCAACAGCCAGCAGTCTCACTCTATTGATGTGAGTCAGGGAGCCTAGCATAAGTACAGATCCCTGTATAGAGCTTAAAGGGTGCAGTCCAGGGTTCCCTGGGAACTGCTAAATGAAGTGGCTGGCAAAGCCTCTCTGAGGAGGCATATTAAGAGCTGCCAGGCTACCAGGAACAGAGCTACTTTACAGAAGCTAAAACAGAAGAAAACAGGTTGCTCCATAATGCAGAGGATTTTTGCCACACAGTAAATTGATAGGATAGCAAGAGGTTGCAAGGTAGCGCACTCAACTTGTAAAGTTGTGTAAATAGCCACAAGTTTATTGCAGTATGTATCAGGTTAGCAGTAGAGTTGAGTGAGTACCTAACTATTCATACTCACTATACTCATAACGAGTACTGTCTAATACTCACGTATTTGTTCCGAATAGCATGTGCAATGCAAGTCAAAGGGGAAAACCTTGCAAAGTAACGAGTAATCCGAATACCGTACTATTCGTGAGAGTAGCAAATAGTGCGGCATTCGGGTTGCTCGTTACTTTGCGAATTCCTCGTACTCGTTATGAGTATAGCGAGTACGAATAGTTAAGTACTTGCTAAACTCTAGTGAGCAGGTGTTGCTAACTATCTACAGCTCATCAGGTGAATGACTGTAACATCAATCAGTGAAAAATGGAAGCAATAGAAATAACTGAGTTGTAGTTCTACCATAGAGCTCTGCTGGTTAAAATTGGCACAGAATTAAAATCCAAACAGTGGAGTAAAAATCTTTACATAAAGGACAAGGCACTTCATCTTCGAAATGATGAATAATATAGACAATGGAGCAAGAATTAGTAGGTGCAAATGGCAGGAAATGAGGTAGGAATTGACTAGAGATAAGTGGATTATTTGAAATTCAAATTCACTGTTTTCACCGAATCTCCCCCCCAAATTTCATTTTTGGCAAATAAATTCACATGAATTTCATATTTTGAAAGCCTCTAAGTGTTCTGTAGAACACTGCAAATCAGAAAGGTCTGTGGAGCCTCTGTAAAGAGTCTCGACATGGAAAATAGCCAGATATCCCTCTGGGAAGGACCTAGCCAAGGACCTTGTACCTAGGATTTTCACTGTGTTGAGCGCCTTTGCTGGCTGCCGGCAGTGTTTTCTCTGGCTGGTCTCCCTGAGATCAGTGATTGTGTCAGGTTTCCAGGTTTTCCAGTTCTCTTTTGAATGAGCTTGCCCTCGGTTAACATGGAGTTTACTGTTCTGTTGCCCTACTTCCTGTCCAGCTGCTTAAAAGGCCGCCTCTAAGCCTAGTCCAGTGCCTGAGTATACTGCTTGCTGTGTGCTCCTGCTTTGCTGCTGCTAATCCTGTTTGCCTTTGGATCCTCCTAAAGACTACCGACCGACCGACTCTGGACCTTACCCGGTTTCTCAAGCTGTGCCCGGATTCCGTCTGCCATCTTCGGTCAGCACTCTGCCCGGTTCTCTCTGGTTCGTAACCACTCTGGACATTCATTCCGTACGGACACTCCTGGACTTTTACCGCTTGCCCCTTGTGTCCCGGCTGCTGCGCATTTAGGCCTTCCGGGGTGATTGCCGGACAGTCCCTGTATAGGGGTTCGCTCTGGTGGTCTCCCTGGGGGAGTCCGGTGCGTGGCCCCGGGAATTCCCTTCGCTCCGTTTCGGGAAGGTATTGTGTGTATTTGTACCGCTGTGTTTTCCGTTGTGTATCTACCGTGGTTACATATTATAAAATATCTTGTACCAAGAACTCGTCTCTGATTGTCATTGCCCTACGCTATCGAAATCCTCAGAACATATATAAGTATTACATTATACTCAGGCCATAAGAGGATTTCGCTGGGGCAATGACTGAGACACGAGTAGATCAGCTCTTCTCCATGATTAACTCCCTGCAGCAGGAGATGGAGGCGGTGCAGAATAAACTTAGAGATGTGGAGGCACAGCTGGGCCATGATCACCAGGTACTGGGGCCGGCTATACAGGATTTGCAAGTCAGAGTGGAGGCTCAGGAAGCCGTCCCCACTATGTCCGTATCAACTGCCGGTATGCCTAGGTTACCCCCATTCCGTTTCAATGGTGATCGTAGTCAGTTCCGTGGATTTGTTAACCAATGTATACTGTTTTTCGATGTACATTCTGATTATTACCGTTCTGATCGGTCAAAGGTGTTATGTATCATCATGTTATTAACCTCACGAGCACTGGCTTGGGCTAATCCCATGATAGAGAATCGGGACATCCGTTTGAATCACCTGGATGACTTTCTGAATGCAATGGCGCAAATGTTTGATGATCCGAATCGCCGTGCTACCGCTGAAGCGGCTCTCCTTTCCTTACGTCAGGGAAAGCGTTCTGTCGTTGAATACGCCACTGAGTTCAAGAGCTTAGTGGTAGACACCGATTGGGGAAACAATGCTTTATTGTCTGTTTTCAGAAAAGGTTTGTCCGGTACCATCAAGGACGAGTTAGCCCGTTCCGAATCTCCAGGGGATTTTGAACTGTTTCTCCAGCACTGTGTGCGCATTGATACCCGTTTGACGGAACGTAGACAGGAAAAATGGGCAGCTGTAAACCGTGTAAACAATATTGCGTTTCCTTCCAGAGAACCCGCTCTCAGGACGCCACGGGAGGCCGAGGACGTACCTATGCAAGTGGACTCTCTGCAAAAACGAGAGACCAATGAACGTCGTGAACACCGGCTCCGTGAGCGTTTGTGTTTCTATTGCGGTCAATCGGACCATTTCTTGATCGACTGCCCGAAACGTCCAAATCGCCCAAATAAGGTATTGGCAGCCATGGCAGAGTGTGACAACACGGACGCAGAGTCCGATATCTCTGAGGCAAGTGGACACTTGGATGCGGTGTTTCCCTTGACGGTAATGTCTACCTCACCGAAGGACTCAGAGGGGAAATATACCCATTGCTCACTCCCCAATCAGATCCGTTGGGAGGGACAGCTAATTCCTACCTCTGCAATGATAGACTCTGGGGCAGGGGGAAATTTCATGGACTCTTCCTTTGCCAGGAAACACGGTATCCGGACTCAGCAAAGATCCTCACCGGTTACCATGGAGACGGTAGACGGATCTCCGTTAATCTCTGGACCAGTGGATCGGGAAACCGTACCGCTCGAATGCGTGATGAAGCCAGGTCAGCAGGGGACCCTTGTTTTCATGATGATTTCTTCTCCTCATTTTCCGATTATTTTAGGTATTCCGTGGCTACGGTCTACAAATCCCGTCATCGATTGGGAGACTAAAGAAATAACCTTCCCACCACAGAGTGGTCCGACCATTTGTCCAACTGTTCCGGTTCCAGTAACATCAAATACGGAGGGCACTGTACAGGTACCTGTTTTACCCCCGGTTTACCGTGACTTCGCTGACATATGCGACAAAAGAAAAGCCGATCAGCTTCCCCCGCATAGACCGTATGATTGCCCCATAGACTTACTCCCAGGGGCGGAGATTCCGTTTGGTCATGTCTACCCGTTGGCGGCACCTGAGCTAGAAGCATTAAAGGAGTATATTGATGAAAGCCTAGCCAAGGGATTCATTCGTCCGTCTACCTCACCCGCAGGGGCACCCATCTTTTTCGTGAAAAAGAAGGAGGGGACTCTGAGACCCTGTATTGACTACCGGGAACTGAATAAGATAACCATCCGGAACCGGTATCCGTTACCGTTGATTCCTGAGCTATTGGAGAGGGTCCAACAGGCAAAAATATTCACCAAATTAGACCTCCGTGGGGCATATAATCTGCTTCGTATACGTCCCGGAGACGAGTGGAAGACCGCGTTCCGATGTCGGTACGGACATTTTGAGTACCTAGTGATGCCTTTTGGACTTTGTAACGCTCCCGCGGCATTTCAACATCTAGTTAACGATATTTTTAGGGATATCATGGACCAATTCATGGTGATCTATCTGGACGATATCCTAATCTTTTCTGATTCTTTACAGGAACACCAGGAGCACGTTAAGACCGTACTTACCCGGCTGAGGGAAAACCACCTGTACATTAAACTGGAGAAATGCGAGTTCCACTGCTCACAAATACAATTCTTAGGTTATGTCATCTCTCCTCAGGGACTGAACATGGAATCTAGCAAGATACAAGCCATTCTCGACTGGCCGGAACCGGGAAACATCAAAGAGGTACAATGCTTTGTCGGTTTTGCCAACTTTTACCGACGCTTTATCCGTAACTTTTCAGAGATTGTTCGTCCCATCACTCTGTTAACCAAAAAAGGACAGAAGTTTGTGTGGTCCGCCCAGGCCCAGGAAGCATTTCATCGTCTCAAGGTATGTTTTACCTCAGCGCCAATATTAGTACATCCGAATCCCGCACTTCCCTTTATCGTGGAGGTTGACGCTTCCGACTATGCATTAGGGGCCATTCTTTCTCAAAGGATTGGGGACAAGAGTCTCTTGCATCCGTGTGCCTTCTTTTCCCGCCGGTTGTCCCCTGCAGAAAGGAACTATGACATTGCGGACAAGGAATTATTGGCGATTATTTCCGCTTTCAAGGAATGGAGACACCACTTACAGGGAGCCGCGCAGCAAGTGATAGTACTCACAGATCATCGTAATCTGGAATTTCTTAAGTCTGCCAGGTGCCTGTCTCCACGGCAAGCCCGTTGGAGCCTATTTCTTAACCAATTCAATTTTATCGTTACCTACCGTCCAGGTTCACGTAATGGGAAAGCCGATGCCTTGTCCCGAATCCACGCCGTGGACTCCGTGCCTGGAACCCCGTCTCAGACCGTGTTATCGGATGCCAATTTCGTTGGAGTAATCCAGGACCAGGACTTGTGGAAGGACATCAAGCTGGCCTATGATGGTGACGTATTTCTTGCTGCCCCCCCGAATGATGTAACTCTTGTTCTTCGGAATGGTGTGTGGTTGAGAGAGCGACGCATTTATGTCCCGGAGGCCGTAAGACTTCGGGTTCTCAAATTGGTCCATGACTCCGTGTTGGCTGGTCATAGGGGGGTACTGAAGACGCAGGAATTTCTGAGCCGTTTTTTCTGGTGGCCTACCTGTTTAAAGGATGTGAAGGACTATGTCCACTCATGTGTGGTTTGTGCCCGGTGCAAGGTCCCTCGTGTGGCTCCTACGGGACTCCTCAAACCGTTACCCGTGCCATCTCGCCCTTGGGGGTCTATCTCCATGGATTTTATTGTGGAGTTGCCAGTCTCAGGCGGGCACAATACCATTTTAGTGGTGGTGGATCGATTGACTAAAGCTGCTCACTTCATTCCGTGTACCGGTCTTCCCTCAGCCGCAGAGACAGTGGATTTGGTTATCCAGAACGTATTCCGATTGCATGGGGTACCAGACGAGATCATCTCTGACCGGGGCGTGCAGTTCACGTCTAGATTCTGGAAGGGGTTTTGTACAGCACTCCAGATTGATGTCTGTTTGTCTTCTGCATACCATCCTCAGACAAATGGGCAAACCGAACGGACAAATCAAACCCTGGAACAATACCTTCGATGTTATGTCAGCTATCTCCAAGACGATTGGTTGAAGATGCTTCCGTTGGCGGAGTTCTCATACAACAACACTCAGAGCAGCTCCACTAAGGTAACGCCCTTTTTCGCTAACCTGGGTTACCATCCGACTGTTTTGCCTAGGTCACCGGTTGCGGTTTCGGTGCCAGCGGTGGAGGACAGATTGACAGAACTACGACAAAATCTGGAGGTTCTAAAGGACACTGTGGCTACGGCCCAGGAGCGTTACAAGAGGTCGGCAGACACTCACCGGAAACCGGCACCCATGTACAAGGTAGGGGACTCTGTATGGTTATCTACCAAAAACCTGAGATTGGGTGTTCCTTCGCAGAAGCTGGGACAAAAATTCATCGGTCCGTTTAAGATCACCGGGATCGTGAGCCCTGTGGCCTGTCGGCTACGGTTACCGCACCATCTAAAGGTACACCCGGTTTTTCATGTGTCTCTCCTCAAACCCGTTTCCCCTAATACGTTTCATGGTCGTGTTGTGCCTCCTCCTCCGCCTGTGATGGTCGACGGCGAGGAGCAGTTTGTGGTTGAGGACATTATTGACTCCCGGCTCCATCGTCGTCGGCTTCAGTATCTGGTACGTTGGCAGGGGTACGCCCCCGAGGACGATTCCTGGGAACCGGTGGGTAACATTCGGGCACCCCGGAAGATTGCTCAGTTTCATCGACGTTTCCCGGACAAGCCAGGCCCTGATCCGTCCTGAGGCCGTCTCTGGGGGGGGGAGTAATGTCAGGTTTCCAGGTTTTCCAGTTCTCTTTTGAATGAGCTTGCCCTCGGTTAACATGGAGTTTACTGTTCTGTTGCCCTACTTCCTGTCCAGCTGCTTAAAAGGCCGCCTCTAAGCCTAGTCCAGTGCCTGAGTATACTGCTTGCTGTGTGCTCCTGCTTTGCTGCTGCTAATCCTGTTTGCCTTTGGATCCTCCTAAAGACTACCGACCGACCGACTCTGGACCTTACCCGGTTTCTCAAGCTGTGCCCGGATTCCGTCTGCCATCTTCGGTCAGCACTCTGCCCGGTTCTCTCTGGTTCGTAACCACTCTGGACATTCATTCCGTACGGACACTCCTGGACTTTTACCGCTTGCCCCTTGTGTCCCGGCTGCTGCGCATTTAGGCCTTCCGGGGTGATTGCCGGACAGTCCCTGTATAGGGGTTCGCTCTGGTGGTCTCCCTGGGGGAGTCCGGTGCGTGGCCCCGGGAATTCCCTTCGCTCCGTTTCGGGAAGGTATTGTGTGTATTTGTACCGCTGTGTTTTCCGTTGTGTATCTACCGTGGTTACATATTATAAAATATCTTGTACCAAGAACTCGTCTCTGATTGTCATTGCCCTACGCTATCGAAATCCTCAGAACATATATAAGTATTACAGATTGCTTTGTCTTGCTGGTCTACTAGGCATTGCTCCCACCTAGCCAGAATCCTACTTCACACTGATGAGGGGCAATACACCGAAACAGCTGTCTGTGGATGGATACCTGGCCTTGGTATTTCCCTAGTCATATCTTTAAACTCGTCAAGAGCTGGATATTGACTAAAAGGGCCACTTGATATGGTGGTTATCGTGGTCTCCTAAAAAGAGCCACTCCTTGGCTAGGTCCTTCCCGGAGGGATATCTGGCTATTTTCTGTGTCGAGACTCTTTACAGAGGCTCCACGGACCTTTTTAACTTGCATATTTCCCAGGGGGCAATGCACCTAGGATTTCACTGTGTTGAGCGCCTTTGCTGGCTGCCGGCAGTGTTTTCTCTGGCTGGTCTCCCTGAGATCAGTGATTGTTTTGTCTTGCTGTAGAACACTGAGTTCTCTTTGTAGTCAACTGAACACATTTGATAGTATTCAGTTAGAGAAAATACTGCTGCGCTTATCAGTCCAAAAACATAGTATACATTATGGTTTATAATTTTTTAGGTTTTAATATATAATAAATCAAGGTTTTTTTTATTATAGATTGATTTATGTTTGACACTCTCTTATATCTCACACTCTTCCCTCTTGAGTAGTTCCCTTAAGTTTAACTTTTTAACATGTCCTATTTTAACATTTGCACTAATTGACTACCTAGTCACAGGATCTATTTAATGCAGGACTGGTAGCGCTGGAGTTTATCCCTGTCGAAGAAACACCTGAGTTTTGAAACGCGTTGGAATACACGCCTCAGTATTCTGATGTGACACCACCCGCTCGAGTACCTGCAGATTCCGCATCCTGTGTCTTGCCGCATTGCTGGGGATGACAGGAGCATCGCACCTAGCATAACTGGGATCTTGCTTGCTGTTCTGGGATAGACTCGAGCAGTACCTCGTACCTGGCACTTTCCACGAGCCGTGGACCACGTAACTGGCTCAGCAAGATTGGTGGAATTCTCAGCGGCTTCTCCCTTTTTATGGTGGATCCTACCCTGGACTGTGTGCCACACCATTTGCTCTCCAGCGACTTAGGGAACTACCACGCCAGTTTCTAGCATCACATGTGATGATAAAGTAAGCCTATATGCTATTTGTTCATGGTGTACACTGTAATCATTCGTTGTTTATTCTTACATTCTCTGGCTGATGTGATCATTTATTTTTACCAATTCCTTTATGGTACCCTATGTCTATAAGATCCCCCATATTGATTATTGGGATATGTGTAAACCCTAATGGATACTATCTTTTTGGACTGATAAGTGCTGCAGTATTTTCTTCAATTAAATACAATTTGTTTCTGGTACCAAAACAAGAGTGTATTATGCTGCTAGCTGCTATCAATTTCGTTTTCTGTATACACTGTTTGTGGGTTTTTAGATAGCTAGGCATATATACTGGTTTTCTACTTTATAATTGAACACATTTTGAGCCCTGTAATGCAAACACAGACTTTGTAATGTCCAAATAATTTTAACCTATCTGGTTGGTATACATCAGTGGTAGCCACGTGCAATCAACAGCCTACTTAATAACACATTGCAGTATCAGACTCTTTAGGCTACCTAAATTGTATAAACAATTTGAGGGGATGGGACAGATGAATGTGTGACGCCCTGGGCAAGCCAGGGGTCACAGGTCATAACACCACCACACCCTACACCCCAGATAGGAACACCAAGGTTAACCAAAAATCCTTGTTGCCTTCCTCCAGGGGCTGATGTCCACACCAGGGGGTGGGCCAGGCGGTTGGCTCCGCCCACCAAGGAGTTCACAGCCCTGGAGGCGGGAGAACCAGGCAGTTGAGTTTAGGAGGAGGAGGTAGAAGGAAGTGAAGTGGTAGAGGAGCTGAGGAGAGGAGTTAAAGGTGGAAAATCAAGGACAGTTGAGAAAGCCTGAAGCTGGTCCGGGTGTGCCCCGGACTGAGAGACAGCAAGGTCAGCAGACGGCGGTGACCGTCTGCAGGGGTGGCTGCTTGGAGGTTGCCGAAAGGACCGCGGATGGGTGGTGGCCCGGCGGTACCGGAGCGGTATACGAAGAACAGTCAGCACCAGTGGCAGGGGCCTTTCGGATCCCGGCAAGGCTAGGAGTCACCGTGAATTTGCCAAATCCGTTAGTGAAGGGGACCTCTGGGTCTCCCAACAAGCAAGTCCCGATTGAAGGCAACAGTCCAACCGTTACAGAGAGACACCGCCACCGCCAGGGCACCAGTTTCTCAGGGCCAGCGCCTGCGGGCAAAGTAGGGCTCCTCCGGCCCATATCCAAGCCGGGGAGCGGGTTACCGGTGGGAACCGATCGCTACCAACATCAACTTAGGTGCAGGAAAAGGGACCGTCACCGTCAACTACTGGGGAATAGCAATTGCAGCCGTCCGTGGGAACCGTCTTTCCAGACGTGTGTTTTACCGAGAACTGTGTCATTGTCTCAGGCTGAGTGAGTACCACAGTGCCGTGCGGCACAGCGCTGCCCCCGCGTCCCACCTCATCACTGGGCCCCGGGACAACTACCCTCTACCCACGGAGGGGAGGACTAACATCTAGCTGCTCCATACCATCAGTCCCCGGGATCCCCATACAGAGCAGCGGTGGTGTCAACAAATCACCACAACCGTGGGTGGCGTCACGGACAATAAACTATCCCAAAAACCAATCCCCTTTCACTCACGGTCGAGGAGCGCCGCTCGAGTCCCCGGTATCCGGCCCATCGCTCGAGCCACCGAGCAGCGGCAGGCCGCAGCAGCCGCAGTGCCAGCCGGACCCGAGCAGAGGGATTGCGCGGAGTCCCCTCTTCCGCCCACGACAAATGCATTGCCGTTTATAGATAACATGGAAGAAACCATGGCATTTTCACACTGATGAGTCCAACAATTATCCCTTTAGGCTAGGGCCCCACTTTGCGTTTCCACCTGCGTTTTAGGTGCTTTTTAGGTCCGTTTTGAGAAGCACCTTTTTCATGCCAAAAGGCATGCATTTTGATTTCCGAGCAAAGTCTATGGAAAAAAGGGATTTCTAGACCCCACTTTGCGTTTTAAAACGCTGCGTTTAATTTGCATATTTTGTGGCAAAAACCATGCGTTCAAAGAAGCAACATTTCAATTGTTTTTGCCATTTTGGGTGCATTTTGCTAACATTGAAGTCTATGAGAAATGGCAAAAAACAAAATTCCAGCAAATTCCTGCGTTTTACCTGCTTTTCCAGTGCAGAAAACATGCGTTTTGGACTTCAAAAACGCATGCTTTTTGGACATCAAAATAATGATTTCATATGTCCCTTTACACACACACATAGTCCGATAATTAAAAATAAGAATTTTAATAAATTATTGCTATTTTTCCATTAAATATCATATTACCGCTATAATTTCATTAAATTAATTTATTTTCATTATTTTTCACAAAAATATAGATTTGTTTCTTTTTTTCCAATTTTTTCATTGAGTTTGACTATTTAAACTTTATTTAGCAGTGTCATGATGTTCAAAACGCATCTATTAAAACGCAGGTGGAAAAGCAGGTAAAAAGCGCTGAAAACGCATCTAAAACGCGGTAAATACGCATGCGTTTTCAGTGCTAAATTTCTGAAAAAGGCAACTTTGGTCAAATCAATTAAGCCCAAGACGTGCGTTTAGAACTGCAAGTAGGTGAACGCAAAGTGGGGCCCTAGCCTTATAGGGAGTATAAATAGCTTTGCACTTTGCTAAATGAAAAAGCAAAAATGATTCCCTTAATTAAGGGGATACAACAGGTGTAATGCTTTTAATGGGATGAAGTAAAGGTCTCTCAACTGGAAGTGAAAGAACAGAGGTATCACTGTATTAGAAAAAATTGACAGCATTGAAAAGTGGCTGAAAAAGGTGCAAACAGCTCCTTTAATCTGCCATAAGTGGCTCCCAGATATTGTCCAACTCCTCTGGCACCTTAGCTTCTGAGAACAAAAGCTGATTTTTTACGTCTTTCAAAATATGAACTGTAAGAAGTTTTCTAGTGTACTATGTTCCTTAGTTCGTATGGTGCTGTTGGTTAGGGGACTTTGAGGCATAACAAAAACAGGTGCTATTGACGCATTTTAAATTCGCTATGTAAAATATTAAGGACTAAGACACATGGCGAGAAAAACGGTGCGAGTGGAGTGCGTTTAAAAAAATCGCATTCCACTCGGACCAATATCAGCCTGTGTGTCAGCGCACATTAGCGATTATTTTCTCAGCCCTAATCGGACCCAGAAAACAATCGCAGCATGCTGTGACTGTAATGTGATCATTGTTTCTCTTGCACCCATTCAACTGTATGGGGCAAGAGAAAAATCGCACTGCACTCGCGGTACACCGGTGTACCACGAGTGCAGGGCGAGAATGGTAATAGTTGACTACGGAGGAAGGAGGGAGATAAATCTGACTCGCCCACCCCAGGGCTATGGGACACCCGGTGCCGGGCCGGACTAGTCCGGGGATCGTCAGTGGTGGCTGGGCCCGACTCCGTACCCTGGTGGGGTCAATTAATATGGCTTCAGTGGGGGTGATTAAAGTTTATAATATTCGTGATGCCACCTGTGGTTTGCGGCTATTAAGCCGCCGCTGCTGTATGAGGCCTCCGGAGTGATGGAACGGCAGCAATGATGTTACTGCTCCCCACAGGTGGAGCGGTGCCCCGGGGCAACAGTTGGTGCTTGTAAGTGTCAATGTAGTTGCGGTGTAATGCAGGGCCGACAGGGCGGTGAAAGGACCGGACACAAACAACAGTCTCTTTACCTTCTCCTCTTTTACTGTGCAAACGGTTAGTCCTGGGAGACCGTTACAGGTGGTAGAGGGCTCCGGCCGGCCTGGAAGTAACTGAGGTATCTTTTTGGCCAGCTGAGTATGAGGCCTACTCCCTGTTCTTTCTTTGCTTTCATAGGACCCTGCACTCTGAGTTAGCAATGGCCCTCTTGCTGCTGGGACCGGTGGTACGTCCCTCTCCCTGTGTGGTAGGCTGCGCAGGCCCTCTCTGATGCTTCTCTGCTGGAGTCCACACCGGGCCCTGGTGATGCAGCTGTACCTTCAGGTTGCTTTGGGGGCCAGGAGACCTGCAGTCCTCCTGCCCTTCGGATTCGGCTACCAGGGAAGGGTTTTACACCCTGGCAACCACAGACTCCGATGTCTAAGTCTCTTCTGTGCCTCTCTGCCAATCCTGCTTCACTGGGCCAAGCTATTCCAGCTCCAGGCCCCAGTCCACAGGATAGCACTACTCTGCGTCTTCACTCTCCAACTTCCCTCTCAGACTGAACACTAACTCCTCCCTCAGGTGAGGCTTGAGGAATGCTCCCTGGAACTCCAGGTTCAGAGCTCCCTCTGCTGGCCTGAGGGAGAAACTGCGTTGGATGTTGGTACCTACTGGCCAATGATTTCCCGAATTACCTCCAGGCTCAGCATTAACCCTTTGGAGGGGCAATGCTGTTGTGGCGACCAGGTCCTGGGGCGCCACAAATCCTTTCCTCCCCTCCTCCGTGCTGGCTCGCCCATCTGCAGCGCTGGCCCGCCCCTCCTCAGAACTGGCCCGCCCCCGCAGCTGAGGTCCGCTCGCATGAACGGACCTCAGTCGCAGGGCTTGCATGACATTCGGCTCTGCTGTACTGCCAGCGTCAGCCGAGTGTCATGTGAGGGGATCGCAGTAATCCTCGTGTGGCCCCAGCCTAACTGTTATTGTTGTAGATGAGGTGGAGTGAGCAGAATACTGACGTAACATCTGTGCCAGTCTGTGCTTCAGCTGCTAGGCGGTGTCGCCCCTTTTGTTGCTGGTGATGCTTGACAGCATCAGTCCATTATTATTCCTGAGACTTGTGGCTCTAGTCCGTACAGCATATGTGGGGTTAATTCTGTTAGTTGGGGTTTGCTATCTACTTTCTTCACTGGGTGGGGCTGTTCACTCTATAAACCACTGAGGGCCAATTCCCAGTGCCAGTCAATTGTTTTGCTATCTTAGTATATACAGTTGAAACCAGAAGTTTACATACACCATCTAAAAAGACACATCTGCGTGTTTTTCTCACTATCTAACATGAAATTAGAATAAACCTTTCCCATTTTACGTCAATTAGGAACCACAATTATTTATATTTGCCAAATGCCAGAATAATTGGAGAAAGAAGGTTTTAAGGCATTGATATTACTTACTGCAAAGTCAAAAGTGTACATACACTAAAGCGGGCTTTACACGCTACGATACCGTTAATGAATTATCGTCGGGGTCATGATGTATGTGACGCACATCCGGCGTCATTAACGATATCGCAGTGTGTGACACTTATGAGTGACCTTAACCGATCGCAAAAGCTGTCAAAATCGTTTGCTGCGGAGAGGTCGTCCTGAATCTAAAAATCGGTTTTTGCTTATTAGCAATGTTGTTCCTCGTTCCTGCGGCACCACACATCGCTGTGTGTCACACCGCAGGAACGACGAACATCTCCTTACCTGACTCCATTGGCAATGAGGAAGGAAGGAGGTGGGCGGGATGTTGGCCGCTCATCTCCGACCCCTCCGCTTCTATTGGACGGCTGCCGTGTGACGTTGCACGAACCGCCCCCTTAGGAAGGAGGCGGTTCGCCAGCCAGAGCGACGTCGCAGGGAAGGTAAGTCCATGTGATGGGGTTAAGCAAGGTTGTGCGGCACGGGCAGCGATTTTCCCATGTCGCACAACCGACGGGGGCGAGTACGATCGCTTGCGATCTCGCTAGCGAGATCGCAGTGTGTAAAGCCCGCTTAAGAGTACTATGCCTTTAAACAATATGGTATAAAAGGAAAAAAAAAGCACAGAGCGCTGCTGCTATGGGACAGATGTGAAATAATGGAGGCCCCGACCTGGACCAAACTCACTAGATCAGGTTGTGCACCCTCGCACAACTCCGGTGTCATGCTTGGGAGAAGGGAGCGATTGCTCTTAGCTTGTGGGCTCACTTGATTGCAGCTAAATACATCCCATCCTGAGCGGAGGGCCCTCTCTCCTGTGCTGCGCCTGGTAGGAAACGATCACTTCTTATGTCCCAGCAGCTGCACAGTCTCCGGCTCACATACTGCTCAAAGCGTGCACAGAATTCCGAGAGGACCTTTTTTGTCCCAGCTGCACCTACCGCTTACCTCGCCCGCAAGGAATAATAAATAGGATCAACAGAAATCGCCCATCTAAACAATATGGGACAGTCCATATGCTGATCTCATGTCTTTAAAAGCTTCTGGTTTATTGGCAATATCTGAGTTAGAGACACACCTGTGGATGTATTTTAATGCACACCTTAAAAACACTGTTTCTTTGTGTAGCAACGTTCTACGAAATCAGCCAAAGTCTCAGGAAGATAATTGTGGTTCTATGTACCAGAGATGAATGTGCTTTGGTCAGACATGTGCATATCAACCCAAGAAAAAAAAGCCAAAGATCTTGTGAAAATGCCGGCCAAAGCTGGTAAGATTGTGTCATTATCCACAGTGAAATGAGTACTGTATCAACATGGTCTGGAAGGGTCAGTTACACCAGTTCTGTCAGGAGGGATGGGCCCAAATTCCTACCAACTATTCTGAGAAGCTTCTCGAAGGATATCCAAAACGTTTGACCCAAGTCATACAGTTTAAGGGCAATGGTACCAAATACCAATGAAATGTATGTAAACTTTTGACTTTGCAAAAAGTAATAAAAATGCCTTAAAACATTCTCTCTCTCTCTCTCTCTCTCTCTCTCATTATTTAGGCATTTGGCAAATATAAATAGTTTTGGTAATCCTAATTGACCTAAAACAGGGAAGGTTTACTCTGATTTCATGTCAGATAGTGAGAAAAACATGCAGATGTGTCTTTTTAGATAATGTATGTAAACTTTCAATTTTAGCTTTGTGCTGTGCTCCTGCGTTTTGTCCTGATTTTCCTATTCTTTAAACTTGGCTTGACATTTAACTTCCCAGTTGTATTACTAGATTTTCCCTGATGTTACTTCCTAGTTTTGACTCACCTACCCAACTATCCTAATTGCCAGCATTGCACCACCACCACCATTGTATATTAGATTTTATGACAGGGTGTTGATCCAGGGAACTAGTCTGATTGCCGGATGTGGAGTCAGGAAGGACATTTTTTCCCCATTGGAACTTGTTTGTCACATTGGGATTTTTTTTTTTTTGCCTTCCTCTGGATCAACATGTTAGCCTACGGGTTGAACTAGATGGACTTAGAGTCTCCCTTCAACCTTAAAAACTATGATACTATGATACTATGATACCACCAATTAACCACCACCAGCTAACTTTGTGACCCAGCCCAGGGACCCTTTTGTAAGTCCTGATCTCTCTATAGGGGTTAAAGTCATAGCTACCCTTGGGTTCTTGAAAATGGAGTAGCTGGCGCCAAGTCTGTTCGTTGTAGCCATTTTTGAGTTGCCAGGCAACCACGAACAGTGCTCATTTGACAACTGACAACAGCTGATGATGTAGCTGTCATCCTGTTGTGAATGAGATGAGTGATGGGACAAATTCCTTTATGCCTTCTTTTTCTCCCCCACTCATGTGCTTGCCAGAGGCAAAGGAAGCCAAATATGACTTGCACTTGGTATTACTACTGCTGTAAAGGTTCCTGCCAGCACCACCGGTGGTGGTTTTGTTGCTAGTGGCAACCACACTCTCATGCATGATATTAGGGGTTTTTTTCTATCACCCTGCCACATCTGTCATCCATGCTATCTTTAAGTTTAGTATATATTTGTATCAGAAGTATAACATTTAATTTGTCTATAACCTTAGTAAACAAACTTAATTTTTGGGTTCAAATTCTCCCACCATTCACAAAAAAAGCTTAACTGTAAATAAAGAAGTCGCTATTTAGGTACACACACGGAAAGTACTTTGAAGCAACATTCAGCAGTATTGTTGTGTCGCCTACTATTCTTACCATACAAACATCTCCAATGGCTTTTTCCAGCACATATTTTTTTGTCATTACCACCGTTTTCCTACTCCTCCCCCTTAGAGATGAGCGAACTTATCAAGGTTCGGTTCGGCGAGCCCACCCGAACATATGGTGCGTTCGTCGAACTGTTCGATGGACCAAATCCGAACCTTTATTGAACCTTTCCAAAACCCCATTGGATTCAATGGGAAGCCAAACGTAAGGCAGAGAAATCCTCCAAAACAGCAGAAATACATTTTACAGTACAGTACCACTGTTTTGGCATAGCCATTAGCATCCTAGAGTATTGCCATAAGAAATATAGAGGTGGATGAGAGACAGGTGTAAGCCTGGTGCTCCCATACCCCTGCCAGTGCAGACAAGAGACAATTTTGAGACCTATCTTGGAGTCTTGGCATTTAAAAACCTTTCAGGCAGACAGCAGTACAGTAGCACAATTGCCCCCCCTCCTATAGGGGCTTAAAAGAGCAGAGAGGTATTGTCCATGCAACACACAGGCTGTGACCCGGCATTTAAATTTTTAAAATGAAGACATGCTTGAGTGACCAGTGTAGGCCTCTTGCTCCCAGAAGACTGGCACTACCCACAAGACAAAACATAAAGACCCATCTTGCAGTCTCGACATTCAAAAACCTTTCAGGTAGACAGCAGTACAGTAGAATCAATTGCCCTCCTTCCCATAGGGCCTTAAAAGAGCAGGGAGGTATGGTCCATTCTACACACAGGCTAAGGCCTGGCATTTTAATTTTAAAAATGAAGACATGCCTGAGTGGCAGGTGTAATGCGGGCTTCACGCGGTACGATCTATCGTGCGATTGCACGAGCGAGCGTACCCGCCCCCGTTGTTTGTGCGTCACGGGCAAATCGCTGCCCGTGTCGCACAAAGTCGTTAAATCGCCATCACACGTACTTACCTGATGAGCAACCTCGCTGTGGGCGGCGAACATCCTCTTCCTGAAGGGAGAGGGACGTTCGGCGTCACAGCGACATCACACAGCTGCCTGCCAATAGAAGCGGAGGGGCGGAGATGAGCGGGATGTAAACATCCCGCCCACCTCCTTCCTTCCGCATAGCCGGCGGGTGCCGCGGGACGCAGGTAAGCTGTGTTCATCGTTCCCGTGGTGTCACATGAAGCGACGTGTGCTGCCACAGGAACGATGAACAACCTGCGCTATTAAGAATAAACGATGTTTTAAAAAATAAGCGACGAGTACAAGATCGACGATTTTTTACCGATTTGCGATCGCACGTAGGTGTCACACGAGACGACGTTGTGAACGATGCCGGATGTGCATCACAAAAACAGTGACCCCGACGATGCATCGCACGATAGATCGTCTCGTGTGACGCCCGCATAAGCCAGTTGCTCCCAGAAGACTGGCAGTACCCACAAGCCACAACTTTGAGACGAGACCCATCTTGGAGTCTTAACAAAACCTTTCATGCAGACAGCCGTACAGTAGCATCAATTTTCCCCTCCCCATAGTGGCTTTGTACAGCAGGGAGGTATGGTCCATGCAACACACAAGCTGTGGCCCGGCATTTCAATTATAAAAAGTGAGCACACAGCGACTGTGCCTTTCTGCAGCAGCACATCCAGGACATAATAGTGCCCTATAAATTTCTTTACAATCAGGTTGATCCATGCAGTGCATATGTGATGTCGCATTGGCGTAGTGCTGCCACTAGGTTTGTACCGTAATTGCACATGGCCATCCCTGGCTCCAGGCTCAGTGGAGACAGCCATTTATCAAACTGGGCCGGGATAGTGTTCCAGAACTCTGCAGCTGTGTCACTGCGTTCTCTGATGCATATTAATTTAAGCACTGTCTAATTGTGTTGACTTACACACAGGATGTTACCTGGCACTTAAATTTTAAAACTCAACAAATGTTTAAAAACATTTCAGACAGCAGGACAGTGACACCAATTGCACCCCTTCATTATTTCTCCATAGTGTCTTTGCACAGCAGGGAGGTATGGTCCATGCAACACACAAGATGTGGCTTGGCATTTAAATGTTAAAAATAAAGAGGTGCATGACAGACAGGCGTAGACCTTTTACTCCCAGAAGACTGGCACTACAGACAAAAATCTCTTTGCGTGTGAGCTGTAAAGAAAGGGCATCTTTTTTATGTAGACTAGCGACATCATCAGACTTGGAGTTACTCATTTTCACCCTAGTTTGGCAGCATTACTACCCTTGAATACACAGGTGAATGAGGACTCCATTTGGAAAGGCCGCAGCTCAGCAATCAAGAGCTGATGCAGCACATGCAGAACCTCTCCCAAAAAACATTGAAGCAAAATGGGACCAAGTAAACCAATTTCTCAACCAACAATAAATAGTGTAGGTTGTAGGATACAGCATGGAAAGAGGCCAGTGACCAATAACTCAATGGAAAGGAACTGTTTTGGATCAAGAGCCAGTCAACCCTTCTCTTTATCTTATAAAATATGATGGATTTGTTTGTGTGTATGGACTTTATCTTCACAAAGATGAAAGGGTGTCTGCTCTCGAATGTTTACCAGATAGAGTTACATCATCCCGAATAAGCAATGCTCATTTAGCAGGGGGGTGGCACCTGGGGCACAAGCAGGGAAGACCTCTGTGAAGACAACCTGCCTTTTGGTGGCACTTCATGGTTGAAAATCTCTTTGCATGTGAGGTGGAAAGAAAGGGTACCTGTCACGCTCTACTCTAGGATGTCCTAAAGCAGTACAGCGCAGTAATGTAGTACAGAGAAGATTCCTGAAACTACCTGAGAAGGTAGTTAGCCGGTTAAAACACTAGATGCGGTTGAGTGGAGAAAACATATGAGCAGAGTATTCCCTAGCAGGTGTAATACTAGTCAAGCCCACCAGATGGCAGTAGAATCGTCAGAACGCCAGATCACAACATGAGGTCTAGTAAATACACATGGGCAAAGTTAAAACGTAGTCAGATGAAAGCAAGGAGTCGGTAGCTGGGAAGTCAGAACTCAAAAGTGAGGAGGAATGGAAAGAGGACAGGAACGGAATCAAGGTATGCAGACAAGTAACAAAAAGGGAGACAGCGGGAGAGACACTAACAGTGCGGGAACAGAGAACAGAGGTCAACAATAGGTCAGGTGAACATGGAGGTCAGAAGGGGGCTGGGCAGACAACAGGTCACTCACAAGCAGAATGCAGCAGAGCCGGAAATATCACTGGCGTAGTTCCAGAAATGCAGTGCCATAATATAGTGGCTTGACCTCAAGAACGAGGCAGGAAGGATTAACCCCTAACGTGACTGTATCAAAGAAGTGAAAGTAAAAAAGGCTCAGCAGTTGAGACAGGAGTAAATCATGACACTATCTTTTTCACATAGACTGTAACGACATCATCAGACTCATTTTCACCCTAGTTTGGCAGCATTGTTGCTTTTGCATACACGTATGAATGAAGTCTCCATTTGGGAAATGACAACGTAACCTCCTCCTTATCTGCTGAGCTACAGAGCTGCATGCCTCTGGGTTCACACCAAGTGGCATCTACAACTTCATCATCAGGCTCTATGTTGTCCCACTCTTCAGGTATCTGAGTCTCATCATCATCATCACCTCGACCCCCGGAGGCTATCAGTTGACAAGGGTCGGGATCCTGTTAGGACCCTATTTCGTCTGGGCCAGTTTCCAACTCAAGATTTTGAGCATTGGTGCAGATGCTTTCCTCCTCTTCAGTCTGGGAATCTATGGAGGGGACCTGTGATGCCCATAGGATACAATGTGTGAACAGCTCTTGAGACTCAGCCATGTGTGGTTCCCTACAGTCAGTTTGCCAGTTGGTGATTTATGATGCAAGCACAAGTGTTATTGGGGTGGCACCTCTGAGGAATGAACTGTGTGTGATATTGAGGTGCAGGAAAAGGAGGAGAAATAACTTGATGCAGCACTTCTCATCCACTCTAGCACCTGCTGTTTATCAGTCTCATTTCAAAGTTGAAGCACTGTGTGGCTGGCAAAGAAATCTAGTGGAGTAGGGTGCCCAGTAACAGAAGTTGTTCTCATTTCTCTTTGGATAGGATGAGCTAGTATTTGCTCACTAGACCTTTGACAAATAGAACGTCCCACACGTACACCTCCAACACCCTTCCTATTCCCCCTTCCACGACAACTTCGTACCACTCATGATTGATTTACCCTTCGCCCTTTCAAACAGATGTTTCACAAACCTACACCCACACCTATCAGACAGCTGACACAAAAGATAAATTATTTATATCCTGCCTGAGTTGGCAATATTGTGAAGGCACTAAAAAGTACCCCTAGCTACAAATGTGGTCCACTGCGTAATTTGGAGCAGACACATAAAAGTGCCAAGAAGACCCTTTTAGCTTGTTCAATAGTACAATTTCAGCAGGAACTAATAACAATACCTATAAATGTGTTTCACTGTAGAATTTTGAGGAGACAATTAAAATTGCCAAGAACACCTTTTTAGCTGGTTGCCTAGAAAATTTACAGGAGGCCAGGCACTGCTAACTAACAATACCTATAAATGTGTTTGCATAATTTTGAGTAGGCAATTAAAATTGGCAAGAACACTTGTTTGGTTACTTCCCTAGCAAATTTTTAGTCACTACAAGTACCAAGCCCTATTTCTATCAGGAAATGTGCCGATTTATGGCACACACCATTCCTTACACTTCATGTCCCTATTCTAAACTATCGCTCTCCTAACTATCTCAACTACCTAGCATTAAACCCCTAGCTAAGCTCACTGTGTAGCAGCACCTGCAGCAGCACCTTCTCTACTGTATCACATTCCCAAAATGGCGCTGACGCAACATGTCCGCAATTTATATGCAGACGGATATGTGACTTAGGCAGCTAATCACAGAAGCCCTTGTGTCTGAATCTTGTGGATTAAGTTAAGAAAAAAAATGGCACAGCGTGCCAAAAGGATTCTCCGAAGTCCGCACCCCCTCCACTGATTTTACACATCCCCCCATTCATCAGACAGCACCACAATCCTATACAGCAGCAGAAAATGTTATTACAAAAGCATTTTTGGAAACGCGGCCAGTGTTCGGGGGCAAAAAATGAACAAAACAGAAGATCGACGACTTTTGAGGAAAGGGTTCAGGGTTACCGAGCCCAAGCAAACATGCTAAGGCTCAACCAAATTTAAAATTGGCGAACCTTTATCGAAATTGGAGCAAGAAACTGGCATACATGTGAAACTGTACAGTTGAAACCAGAAGTTCACATATCACTATCTAAGAAGACACATCCATGTTTTTCTTACTATCTGACATGAAATCAGAATGAACCTTTCCCATTTAAGGTCAATTAGGATTGCCAACATTTTTTATATTTGCAAAATGCCAGAATAAAGATAGAGAGAGAGAAAGAATGTTTTAAGGCATTTTTATTACTTTCTGTAAAGTCAAACGTTTACATACATTTCATTAGTATTTGCTACCATTGCCCTTGCTCTGTGTTCATACTCGTTCACACAGTGTGCAATCTGACATACAGCATAAACCATCTTCTGTCTTCCATATAAAGCAGACTGTTTTCTCTGTACTTGTTTATTGGTCAACAGGCAATAATGCGCTTGGGGCGCCTGAGTATTTTTGGTAAAACTATAAAAATACAAATAACAGCGATAAGAACTGAGCACATAATGTACACAACTATTACATTTACATAATAGAGGAAGTGCGCTGCAAAATGGAGACTGTACATGTAACAGATAAATTCCTAACAGACTCAATCTCCCCATGTAATGGCTGCTATACAACTAAATAACAGATCAGAACATTATGATGTCACAAACAGAGGTAGTTCTCTCTTACCAGATATGCTTTAACAAGGATAATGGAGTTTTAGTAAGAGCAATACAGGAGGACACAAACACACATCTTCATGTGGTGAATGCAGTCCTAAAATGGTGGATACTACCCAGCATGCCTGGATATCTCCGATAATGCAATAAGACAATCTTACAAGGAGAATAATAAACATTGCAGATAACTGTCACTAGATGGTGCTTTAACAACATTTAACATCACTACAAAGCTATTACCAATTACTCTATGTATGATAATTATTACTCTACATCTGCTTTTAAACCTGAATGGGCAGAACAGCCCTTAAACTGTATAACTTGGGTCAAACGTTTTGGATATCTTCCACAAGCTTCTCACAATAGTTGGTAGGAATTTGGGTCCATTCCTCCTGACAGAACTGGTGAAACTGAGCCCTGTTTGTAGATCGCCTTCCTGGCACCTACCTTTTCAGCTGTGTCCATAAATTTTCAATAGGATTGAGATCATGGCTTTGTGATGGCCACTCCAAAAAATTGATTTTATTATCCTTAAGCCACTTTGTAATCAGTTTGTCAGTTTGCATCAGGTCATTGTCCATTTGGAAGACCCATTTCCACCCAAGCTCTAACCTCTTCACGACCGCAGGCCGTACGGGTATGTCCTATTTTTATGTGACTTAACGATCAGAGATGTACTCGTATGTCCCATAAATCACGGCGACACAGGGGGCTGGGCACCTGTGATCGTAGTTGGTGACTCGGCTTACCTGACAGCCAAGCCCGGCCCCGCAGCCAGGGATGGTGCCTGTGCCGTCCCCGGCTGGTTAAC
Source organism: Anomaloglossus baeobatrachus (assembly GCF_048569485.1). Lineage (NCBI taxonomy): Eukaryota > Metazoa > Chordata > Amphibia > Anura > Aromobatidae > Anomaloglossus > Anomaloglossus baeobatrachus. Next base: position 487,954,414 of record NC_134355.1, read on the forward strand.
CCCCTAACTGCCGCGATCAATACCGATTGCGACACTTAGGAGATTTGAGCTCTCCTCTCTGATCTGGACCCCCGCTATGTAATTGCGAGGGCCCGATCGTTGTCATATTGACCTGAGGTCCACATGACGACTTCCAGGTCACCTGACTCCTCTGAGCCTATGTAGAGCTGGTGTGATCATTCCTGCTGCATGTTCACACACTCTCTCACTGCAGCACTGACAGCTGCAAAGTTCTGCAGTGATTGAGCACTGCAGGACATTGCAGCTGCGATCCGAGCACTGTGTGGTGCTATCCCATAAAGGGACTTAGTGAATAAGTAAAAAAATATTCCAATAAATAGTTATATTTGTGTAAAAAAAAGTTAAAATAAACAAAAAATTTACACATATTTGGTATTGCCACTTCCATAACAACCTGAGCTGTAAAACTGTGACACTAGTTATCCCGTTTAGTGAACACAGTAAAAAAAAAATAAATAAAAAAGTAGCAAAAACTATGTCTTTTCAACATACAGCTGACAAAAAAGTGGAATAAAATATGATCAAAAAGTCATATAAAAATAAAAATTGTACAGCTGAAAACACCATCTTGTCCCACAAAGAAAAGCCGCTGTACAGCTCCCTAAACCAAAATATAAGAAACTTATAGCTCTCTCTCTTTTTTTTTTCTATAAAATTGTTTTTTTGGTGGCAAAACAAAAAAAAAACCTATAAAATATGGTATCGCTGTAATTATAATGGCCTCTAGAATAAAGCTATCGTATCACTTTATGGCATGGTGAGCGGCGTAAAAAAAACAAACAAAAAAAAGCTATTCCCGAGTTGCTGTTTCTTCTTGATTCTGCCTCACAAAAAGTGAAATAGAAAGTGATCAAAAACTATTATGTGACCAAAAATGTGACCAAAATATTTTTTATACATGATGCAACCAAGCCCCTTTCTGTTAGGTCTTTCATATTAGAGTTCCTGTCCCTGTATGGTGCACAGATGGAGTACGGCTTGGCAGCCCGCCTGATCTAATAGTATGGGCGTCCCCTAATAGGCTGCGGGCTTGTGACTGTGCATTTGCATGTGTGAACACTGCTCTATGCAAGTCATCAGTGTGCAGTTTTATCATCCAACAATCGCCCCCTCCATTTTTTGGAAGTGTGTGTGTGATTTTCTCCTCCTGTACCTGTGATGACTCCACTTAGTGGGGGCTTAGCTGCATCCTGCTAGACTCTAGAGTACTAGTTTTTGGCCTGGGTGATGTACAACTGCAGCCCTTCTTTGCTGTAAGTAATGCTTAATTTTTGGAGCATATGTATGTATATATTTATACATACAGTATATACAGTTAGGTCCAGAAATATTTGGACAGTGACACAATTTTTGCGAGTTGGGCTCTGCATACCACCACATTGGATTTGAAATGAAACCTCTACAACAGAATTCAAGTGCAGATTGTAACGTTTAATTTGAAGGTTTGAACAAAAATATCTGATAGAAATTGTAGGAATTGTACACATTTCTTTACAAACACTTCACATTTTAGGAGGTCAAAAGTAATTGGACAAATAAACCAAACCCAAACAAAATATTTTTATTTTCAATATTTTGTTGCGAATCCTTTGGAGGCAATCACTGCCTTAAGTCTGGAACCCATGGACATCACCAAACGCTGGGTTTCCTCCTTCTTAATGCTTTGCCAGGCCTTTACAGCCGCAGCCTTCAGGTCTTGCTTGTTTGTGGGTCTTTCCGTCTTAAGTCTGGATTTGAGCAAGTGAAATGCATGCTCAATTGGGTTAAGATCTGGTGATTGACTTGACCATTGCAGAATGTTCCACTTTTTTGCACTCATGAACTCCTGGGTAGCTTTGGCTGTATGCTTGGGGTCATTGTCCATCTGTACTATGAAGCGCCATCCGATCAACTTTGCGGCATTTGGCTGAATCTGGGCTGAAAGTATATCCCGGTACACTTCAGAATTCATCCGGCTACTCTTGTCTGCTGTTATGTCATCAATAAACACAAGTGACCCAGTGCCATTGAAAGCCATGCATGCCCATGCCATCGCGTTGCCTCCACCATGTTTTACAGAGGATGTGGTGTGCCTTGGATCATGTGCCGTTCCCTTTCTTCTCCAAACTTTTTTCTTCCCATCATTCTGGTACAGGTTGATCTTTGTCTCATCTGTCCATAGAATACTTTTCCAGAACTGACCTGGCTTCATGAGGTGTTTTTCAGCAAATTTAACTCTGGCCTGTCTATTATTGGAATTGATGAATGGTTTGCATCTAGATGTGAACCCTTTGTATTTACTTTCATGGAGTCTTCTCTTTACTGTTGACTTAGAGACAGATACACCTACTTCACTGAGAGTGTTCTGGACTTCAGTTGATGTTGTGAACGGGTTCTTCTTCACCAAAAAAAGTATGCGGCGATCATCCACCACTGTTGTCATCCGTGGACGCCCAGGCCTTTTTGAGTTCCCAAGCTCATCAGTCAATTCCTTTTTTCTCAGAATGTACCCGACTGTTGATTTTGCTACTCCAAGCATGTCTGCTATCTCTCTGATGGATTTTTTCTTTTTTTCAGCCTCAGGATGTTCTGCTTCACCTCAATTGAGAGTTCCTTAGACCGCATGTTGTCTGGTCACAGCAACAGCTTCCAAATGCAAAACCACACACCTGTAATCAACCCCAGACCTTTTAACTACTTCATTGATTACAGGTTAATGAGGGAGATGCCTTCAGAGTTAATTGCAGCCCTTAGAGTCCCTTGTCCAATTACTTTTGGTCCCTTGAAAAAGAGGAGGCTATGCATTACAGAGCTATGATTCCTAAACCCTTTCTCCGATTTGGATGTGAAAACTCTCATATTGCAGCTGGGAGTGTGCACTTTCAGCCCATATTATATATATAATTGTATTTCTGAACATGTTTTTGTAAACGGCTAAAATAACAAAAGTTGTGTCACTGTCCAAATATTTCTGGACCTAACTGTGTGTATATATATATATATATCTATATATATATATATCTATATATATATATATATATATAGATATATATATATATATATATATATATATATATATATTTGGAGGATATATATTTCTATATTTATTATTATTGTTGCTATTTTCCAAAATGATACCAATAAAAACTCCAACCCATCCCCCAGAAAAAAAAGCCCTCACATGACTCTGTTGGCCGAAAAATGAAAAAACTATAGCCTTCAAAATCTGGTGATGCAAAAAACCTTTATTTTGTAAACCTTTATTTTTTTTTAGTGTGATAGTCGCCAAACCTAAAAAAACTATATAAATCTAGTATTGCTGTAATTGTTCTGACCAGAGGATTAAAACTGTCTAATCACTTATACCGTGAAGTAAACGGCGTAAAAAATAAATAAATAATGCCAATTCTTCAACTGGTATTGATTTGTTCAGTCTGTCTCTTAAAGATTGCAGTAAAGAATGGAAGCACGGTCTGATAGAGCGCTAAGGAGGCCACAGTATTAGATTAATTTTTGTAGAATTTATTGTTTTCTATCAGCCACAACGCGTTTCGATATACACAATATCTTCATCGGGTGGATATCATATCATATCGTATAGTTTGTTATCTCCTGTTACCCTAGTGAATTTGAAAAATTTGGCGTTAACGGGGGTTAAAGGGGCTCACCAAACATCTAGATTAATTTCTTGAGGGGTATAGTTTCCATAATGGGGTCACTTGTGGAGGAGTTCCATTGTTTAGACACCTCAGGGGGTCTCCAAATGCGACATAGCGTCCGCTAATGATTGAAGCTAATTTTGCTTTCAAAAATTCGAATAGCGCTCCTTTCCTTCCGAGCCCTGCCGTGGGCCCAAACAATTGATTTCCGCAACATATGATGTTTCTGCGTACTCAGGACAAATTGCACAATAAATTTTATGGCGCATTTTTTCCTGATACCCTTGTGCAAAAAGAAGCTACCTGGTTGAAGTAACAATTTTTTGGTACAAAAAAAATTATATATTTTCATGACTTAATGTTATAAACTTCTGTAAAGTTCTAGGGGTTTAAGGGGCTCACCAAACATCTAGATTAATTCCTTGAAGGGTCTAGTTTCCATACTAGGGTCACTTGTGGGAGAGCTCCACTGTTTAGGCACCTCAGGGGGTCTCCAAACGAGAGATGGCGTCCGCTAATGAGTCCAGCTAATTTTGCTTTGAAAAAAATCAAATGGCGCTCCTTCCCTTCCAAGCTCTGCTGTGCGCCCAAACAATTGAATTCCACCACATATAAGGTATCTGCATACTCACGAGAAATTTCACAATACGTTTTATGGTGCATTTTTAACTGATACCTTTGTGAAAAGAAAAGCTACCTGGTTGAAGCAACGTTTATGTGGTAAAAAAAAAAATAATTATTTTCATGGATCAACATTATAAACTTCTGTGAAGCCCCCGGGGATTCAATGGGCTCACCAAACATCTAGATAAATTCCTTAAGGGGTCTAGTTTCCAAAATGAGTTCACTTCTGGGGAGGTCCATTGTTTAGTCACCTCAGGGAGTCTCCAAACGCGACCTGGCGTCCGCTAATGATTGCAGCTAATTTTGCTTTCAAAAATTCGAATGCCGCTCCTTTCCTTCCAAGCCTTGCTGTGTGCACAGACAATTGATTTCAACCACATATGAGGTATCAGCATACTCAGGACAGGTTGCACAATAAATTTTGTGGTGCATTTTTTCCTCATACCCTTGTGAAAATGGAAAATTTTATGGCTAAAAAGTTAAATCATAAATTCTCCTTTTCTTTCCGCATTGCTTTGGTTCTTGTGAAGAACCTAAAAGGTTAATAAACAGCTTTGATGTGGTTTTCAACAGTGAGAGGTGTGTATTTTTCAGAATGGTGTTACTTTTAGGTATTTCCTGTCACCTATGCTTCTCACAGTGTGATGTGGTTTTGTAAATTTTGTTGGAAAATGAGAAATTACTGATTAACTTTGAACCCTTCTAATTTCCTAACAAAAATAAATTTTGTTTCAAAAAGTGCGCTGGTGTAAAGTAAACATGTGGGAAATGTTATTTAATAACTATTTTGAGTGCCATAACTCTCAGATTTATGGACATAAAATTTCAAAGTTTTAAAATTAGGACATTTTCAAAATTTTTGCCAAATTTCCAAAATTTTCACAAACGCACAAAATATTGGCCTAAATTTACAACTATCATCAAGAACAATATATCACAAAAAAACACTCTCAGAATCATTGGGAACCGTTGAAGCGTTTCAGAGTTGTAACCTGTCAAAGTGATACTGGACTCAATTCTAAAAAAATGGCCTGGTCAGAAGGGTGTTTTAGTTTCCAGGGGTGAAAGGGTTAAATTCCTGGCTCATGTATTGAAATGTTGCTTCAGTATTGCCACATAATCTCTTTCCTCGTGATGCCATCTATTTTGTGAAGTGCACCAATAACCCCTCAACATTATTCTGCCACCCCCGTGTTTCACAGTTGGCATGGTGTTCTTAGGCTTCAAAGCGTCTCCCTTTTTCCTCTAAGTGTTACCATGGTCCTTATGGCCAAACAGTTCAATTTTAGTTTTGTCACAAAACTGAACATGTCTCCAAAAATTAAGGTCTTTGTTCCTGTGTGCATTTGAAAACATTAAGGCTACTTTCACACATCCGGTTTGAGCAGTGCGTATCAATCCGGCTGTGAAACCTATGCAACGGATGCGGCAAAAACACCGCATCCTTTGCATAAGTTTTTACATGCGGCCCGTCCGTTTTTTTCCGGTTGCGGCACGCTACTGAGCATGCGCAGTGGAAGAAACCGCATGCGGTGGCCGAATGCGTTTTTTCCGTATCACGCCGCATCCGGCGTCCATAGGCATACATTGAAAAATGCGCTGCAGCGGCCGGATGCGTCGCAATGCGGTTTTTTTTTTGCCGTAGCAAAAAACGTTGCAGGCAACGTTCCATCCGGCCGCGGGATCGGCTAAATCTGCCGCATGCGGCAAAAACCGGACCGAACGCAAGCCCATGCGGCACAATACGGCACTAATGTAAGTCTATGCAAAAAAAAACGCAACCGGCGGCTAAAAAAAAACGGTTGCGGTTTTTCTGCAGAGCGCCGTATTGTGCCGCAGAGCAAAAACCGGATTTGTGAAAGTAGCCTAATCTGGCTTTTTATGTTTCTTTTAGAGTAATGGCTTCTTCCTGGCAGAGTGGCCTTTCAGCCCATGTTGATACAGTACTTGTTTCACTGTAGATAATGACACAATCTTACCAGCTTCGCCAGCATCTTCACAAGGTCTTTTGCTTTTGTTCTTGGGTTGATATGCCCGTCTGACCAAAGGTTAGACATTCCCATCTTGTTTGTTCTTGCGTATAATTGTTTGTACAGATGAATGAGGCACCTTCAGGTATCTGGAAACTGCACCCAAGGATGAACCAGACTTGTGCAAGTCCATAATTTTCTTCCTGAGATCTTGGTTGATTTCTTTTGACTTTCCTATGATGCTACACAAAGAAGCAGTGTGTTTCAGGTGTGCAATAAAATATATCCACAGGTGTGTCTCTAATTAACTCAAATGTTTCTAATAAACCTATCAGAAGCTTCCAAAGACATTTTATTATCATATGGGCTGTTGCATATTGTTTAAAGGCATAGTACTCTTTTTATATGTAAACTTTTCACTTTGGAAAAAGTTATAAAAATGCCTTAAAACATTATTTCTCTCTCATTATTCTGGCATTTGGCAAATATAAATAATTTTGGTTCCTAATTGACCTAAAACGGGAAAGGTTTATTCTGATTTTATGTCAGATAGTGAGAAAAACATGCAGATGTGTATTTTTAGATAGTGTATGTAAACTTTTGCTTTAAACTGTAGCTTTTGATTCTTTTACACCTCACTAGACAGTTTTGAAAAAGTTTGTGTAATATTCAACACTCCAAGGATATTATACCTGTTCAATAATTACAAACATTTGAAAACATTTATTAAAATAAGTCTAAAAACATTAAAATAACATTCTTAAAACACATTTTAGCACAAACATAGGACAGGACATATGAACAGGCATCAAAGAAATTAATAAATTGAAACCAGTGTATAATTGATCAATCTATACTTGATATGTGTACGCAACATCAATACCGATAATTGTAAGTGCCACTCAAAAAATTACTATTTGATACATTGAACAAAAATAGAAACTTAACACTTTTGTTTCTGCTTGCATTTTTCATGAGCTGAACTCAAAGAGCTAACACTTTTTCTTTCAAAAGGCCTTTTTTGCTCATACTTTGTTTACAAATATGTCTAAATCTGTGTTAGTGAGCACTCATCCTTTGCCAAGATAACTCATCCACCTCACAGGTGTGTCATATCAAGATGCTGAATAGACAGTATACTTATTGCACAGATGTGCCTTAGGCTGGCCACAATAAAAGGCCACTCTAAAATGTGCAATTTTACAGTATTGCGATGGTCCAGGGGGGAAAGAAAACCAGTCAGAATCTGGTGTGACCACCATTTGCATTACATAGCGCAACACGTCTCCTATTCATAGAGTTGATGAGGTTGTTGATTGTGGACTGTGGAAAGTTGGTCCACTCTTAAATGGCTGAAGTTGCTGGATGTTGGCAAACTTGAACACACTGTCGTATACGCCATCCAGAGCATCCCAAACATACTCAATGGGTGACATGTCAGGTAAATATGCTGGCCATGCAAGAACTAGGATGTTTTCAACTACATCTGCCCTATACAGTGAAAACCTGGATTTATCCAAGATGAAAACACCTCTCCAACATGCCAGAGTGCTATTGATTGTGAAACTTTGATCACTTAAGTCGATTATGACAACAAACTGTAGTCAGGTGAAGACCCCGTTGAGGATGATGAGCATGCAGAGGAGCTTTCATTAGACAGTTTCTGACAGAAATTCTTTGGTTATGCAAACCGATTGTTGCAGCAGGTCCCAGATGATCTTGGAAGTGAAGATGCTGGATTTTGTGGTCCTGGGCTGGTGTGGTTACACATGGTCTGCAGTTGTGAGGCCGTTTGGATATACTGCCAAATTCTCGGAAACGCCTTTGAAGATAGCTTATAGTAGAGAAATGAACATTTCATTTACAAGCAACTGCTCTGGTGGACATTCTTGCAGTCAGCATGAGAATTGCACACTCCCTCAAATCTTGCATCTTCTGTGGCATTGTACTGTGTGATGAAACTGCACATTTTAGATTGGTCTTTTACTGTGGCCAGCCTAAGGCACACCTGTGCAATAGTCAGCATCTTCATATACCACCACTGTGAGGTGGATGGATTATCTCAGGAACAGAGTAGGGCCCTCAAATTTGTGAACAATGAGAGAAAAAAGCCTTTTGTGTATATAGAAAAAGTCTTAGATCTTCAAGCTCAGAAAACCACAAAATAAAGTTTACCTCTAAAAATATTATTTTATTAATATTATTAAATAGAGAATAGGGGTGTCCTTTCATTCAACATGAAACAGATAAGTGCCCGTGATTGCTATGTCAGTATCAGATGGATACAGTGAGGGGGTATGATAGTTTATTGATGAATTGTTAGGATGTAGTTTAGTGTCTCAGGTTATATCCTATGTCGCCCTTCCTACCGACGGAGGGTGTCAGAATATTTTTAGAGGTAAAATTTATTTTGTAGTTTTCTAGTAATATACCTCAGTGAATATTTGTTATGGATGGCTATCTTCGAGTTCAGCTCATGAAATATGGGAGCAAAAACAAATGTGTTGCATTTATATTTTTGATTAGCGTAATTTTCCCACTTTTAGCCATCCTAAGTCCCATAGACTACCGCTCTAGCCAACACCACAGGAGATGATGTATTCTACTGAAATAGTAACATTAATCATTCTATAGAGTTCTCCTCACGAGTTTAACCCCTTAACGACCGCGGGCCGTAAAATTACGTCCTAAATGACATAATCTTACTGCCCGCGGTCCTCCGGCGGCAGCATGCCGCGATCGGCACACATCTCAGCTGATTTTCACAGCTGAGATGTGTGCCTGCTAGGCACGAGCAGAATCGTTATCTGCTCGTGCCGATTAACCCCTTATATGGCGCTGTCAATACATGACAGCGCCATTATAAGCGCGATCGCGGTAAAGTTTTTACTTACCGCCGAAACCGGAAGTCACGTGACGCGATCATGTGACTCCCGATAGTTGTCATGGTAGCACAGGGTCATGTGATGACTCCTGTACTACACCTGACTTAGTTTCACTTTCGCTGTGCCCGGGGCACAGCAAAAGAGAAAGAGAGCGTATCTGCTGTTTACAGCCTTGCAGCTGTGATCAGCAGATACTGCAGAGCGATCGGAATGCTGATCGCAATAGCCCCCTAGGGGGACTAGTAAAATAAAAAAAAAAAGTTAAAAAATAAGTTTTAAAAAATTAAAAAAAAACCTAAAAGTTCAAATCACCCCCCATTCGCCCCATTGAAAATTAAAGGGTTAAAAAAATAAAAAATTTACACACATTTGGTATCGCCGCGTTCAGAAACGCCCAATCTATCAAAATATAAAATCAATTAATCTGATCAGTAAACGGCGTAGCGGCAAAAAAATTCCAAACGCCAAAACGACGTTTTTTTGTCGCCACAACTTTTGCGCAAAATGCAATAAGAGGCGATCAAAACGTAGCATCTGCGCAAAAATGGTACCGTTAAAAACGTCAGCTCGAGACGCAAAAAATAAGCCGTCATTGAGCCTAAGATCCCGAAAAATGAGAACGCTACGGGTCACGGAATATGGCGTAAAACGTGCGCCACTTTTTTCGGACAAACTTCCGATTTTTTTTAACCCCTTATATAAAAGTAAACCTATACATGTTTGGTGTCTACGAACTCGCACTGACCTGAGGCATCACACCCACACATCAGTTTTACCATATAGTGAACACAGTGAATAAAATATCTCAAAAACCATAGTGCTATCGCACTTTTTTTGCAATTTTTCAGCATTTGGAATTTTTTTGCCATTTTCTAGTACACTATATGGGAAAACTGATGGTTTCATTTAAAAGTACAGCTCGTTCCGCAAAAAATGAGCCCTCACATGACCATATTGACTGAAAAATAAAAAAGTTACGTCTCTCAGAAAAAGAATGGCGAAAAAAAAAAACGGAAAGCGAAAAATCGGCCGGTCGTGAAGGGGTTAAAGCACCACTCCAGCATTTTTTTTATTTTATGGCTAGAGTGGTGCATTAAATCTAAAGGCCGCTTTACACGCTACGATTTATCTGACGATATGTCGTTGAGGTCACGGATTTCGTGACGCACATCCGGCATCGTTAGCGACGTCGTTGCGTGTGACACCTAAGTGCGAATCCGAACTATCTCAAATAGGTTGAAAATCGTTAATCGTTGACATGTCGTTCACTTTCAAAATATTGTTCATCCTTTGGATTGCAGCAGACATATTGGTACGTTTGACACCCTGCAAACGACGAACAACATCCACACGACCGCCTTGGTCAAACAATATATCGCTGAACGATTTTGCGTCGCTTGTGCGATCGTTACGTGTGACCACTAATAAACGACCTATGTGCGATCTCGGCAAATCGTAACTACGATCTGGGTGTGTCACGTCGCTCATGAGATCGTTAGCTAAATCGTAGTGTGTAAAGCGGCCTTTAGTCTCCTGCTCTGTCTTATACTCACCCCCTTCATCTGTTTCATCATTACTTCGATTCGTCTTTGGCAGTTCGTGACCTGCCGGCTTGCTTCATTATTTCATAGAGTCACCGGAGGTCACAAATCAATACAAGTCTATGAGAGCCTCGTTCTATATGACTTCCAGTTCACTCCATGAAACACTGGAGCGAGTTGGCAGGTCACAAACTGCATAAGACGGACCGGAGCGACTAGAGGGTGTGTATAAGATCTGGGGTAGGGAACTTGGGTTTAAAGCACCATGTCAGAGCTGAAATAAAAACAAAAAATAAAAACACTGGAGTGGGGCTTTAAAGAGACTTCTGTGTAAAAATTCTATGGCTGTCGTATAGTTTAGCATATGGTATTCATACTTTTAGTAAATTCACTGGAAATTCATTTAGTGCTGATGACAAATCACAGGGATTGTCTTTATTTTCCGATGTTGACATTTCTGTAGCTCTTAACGTGTCTGAATCATGAGCACATGGACTAGTTGCAGTTGTGTTATTAGTGCTGCATGTGGTAGGTGATATAATTTCAGGTGGTTGATCAGAGGGCACTGGAGCTGCTGACGACACAGGACCAGGTAATGGTAAGCTTGTCATATGAAATATGTTACCCAAGCGGCAGCAGATCTAGAAAAAGAAAATCAGAAAAAAAGCTTAAATATGAATATAAATCAAACAACTAAATGGAGATCAACTATCTGTAGTGGGTGTAGGAGGAAACACATATGATATTATATACAATAATAATAATTCCTCTATTGAAAAACCTGAATTGTTTTACATAGGTGTACACTATTTTACTTTTTTCTTCTTTTAAAAGCTTTCCTGGTGAGATGGATTTTTTTAAGCTGTAGGTCTGGGTGAGCAAAGCAGACTGGAGGTGACGGTGAAGTGGAGCAGGTCTTGACAGATTAGAAGTGGATAGAGAAGAGCGAACCCGTGGAAGTTCGGTTTGGCAGGTTCATCCAGACTTTAGATAAAGTTCAGTTTGGGATCCGGACTTGACCTGAACACCAATTGAAGTTACTGATTGGGAAGTTCTGGTCTCTGCCCACATGCAGCCAGCTATAAACAGAGGCGGAGGAGGAGGAGGCGGGTGGGCAGGGTTTTTCAACTATTTCTTTTGTACCCACTACATATGATCATGTTGTTTTTACCCTCAGTGCGAGCCGTTCAAACACTGCAAGCGGCTCGCACTGGGCTGAACACCGAGTGTACCCGAGCACAGCAATGCACGCGCTAGTGATTTGCCTATGTAAAGCACCTGAACTCCGAACCTGAACTCTGTTTTTTTGTAAAGTCTGTGTTTGGTACAAACACTGAACACCGAATCTCGGGTTCGATTATATTTATACGTGGATCAGCAAGGTTGTCAGACAGTTAAGCAGAGCAGGTAAAACAGATGAAGCTAAGCCAGGAATGCAGATACACATAGGAACAATGAATTTATAGGAAACTAGTATCTTCCAGCAAAGTTTCAATTTTTCACAAAAATGCAGTCTGATATATTCCAGCCAGGCAATTAATAAGAGATATAACAGAAGTAAATGCATTTTGGGATCTTATTCCATGGTAATGAATACTCAATGGTAAAACAGAGAATTAAATTTAGTCTGGTATCTTTCAGCAAGGAACATAGTCTATAGCAGCAATATATGTCAACTGGAACTTACAGTGCAGTGATAAAATTGTTTACTAAAGGATAACCGTGTAGTATAGGCCTTGATTTTAGTGGCCAGGTGTGAACAAGACAGGGAACAGTTGCGAGAAATTGGTAACTTGCTGAGAGCTTGGTGTGGAAATTGCTGTGGCCATAGAATAGAAGTCAGAAGAAGCTGAGGAGATGACAGACTCATTGCTGGAGTTGAACCAAGAGAAGTAGTAGCCCAGTCCTTACAAACAAGACAATTGTGGGCCATGCTACTTAATAACAACACCTGACCTCTTCCAGAATCAGTCTTAAAAGGTCTATTGTGATAATCTCAGAGGAGTTTGCCGAGATACCTGAGAAACCCAGTGTGGACAACTGTAAAGGTGAAGTGGCCGCGGGTAAGACCGCGGCTGAGTTCCCATAATCTGCGCCAACAAAATCCCCACGCTCAAATTTTATGCAAGGGTACATTTCTTTACTGGTAAACATTTCAATGACACACGCAGCTGGCTTAGCAGCACACATAATCAGGGTTTGCTATCCGAGTCTCTAACTTCGGACACACGGCACAGAACACAAAAAAACAGCAATGATAAACAAGAATTCTGTCCCTGACTTGCCCTATGGGTTACATTACCAGTCCAAAACACAAGGAGGGAGAGCTCCCACGTAGCAGGCCTGGACTCTGGGTAAACGGCGGCGACTCCAAGGAGCAGAGATGGGGAAATCTTCAGCCCTCTCGTCAGAGGACTAGCATACGGTCTCTTGGTATGGAGGAAGGAGACGGTCCGGAGGTCCCTTGAATCCAGTATCACATCTGCAGCCGTTCTGGCAATCCCTCACACTTCAGCGATGAGGGCAGTCCGAGGCAGGTCTGCTCTGATACAGCTCCAGTGGCTCAGTGAGCTTTTTCCTGCACTTTTTTCCTGTACAACCAGTGTTTGTGGGAGGGGATCAGATTTTACAGTGTCCGCCCCTCGAGCAATTTCAGCACTTGTCCACAAGGTGGCAGCACCATCCTGTGTAATGTCAGTCTCCATGTCCTTTTCAGTCAAAAAACAGTCAGAGCTGTTCGCCTCATTACATATCCCCCCACTGAAAGGTTGGCAGTCCCTGTCAACATTCACAGGTTCCAGGGCAGCGAGGACTGAGGCTGTGGCAGGGGGAGGCTGAGAAGCGGGCCATACATACTGGTCCCTATAAGACTGCCCAGGAGGAACCCCGGCAGTGGTGCGGGTAGTACGCCGCAGAGGTTGATTTCCCTCCACTCTATCACCGGTTACACTCTCTACCTCCGTCAGTTCCCTAGAGGAAGGGCCAGTCTGTGCAGGCGGGTAACCAGTCCCGGAGTCAACAAGGTCACTATGCTGAGTAATGTCAATGGTGTCAGTCCTGTCAGCAGTGTCGTCCTCACCGGGTACTGTGGTCAGGGAGTCAGGCTGGGATCGGCAGGGGCGCAACATATTCCGGTGCAAGGTGCGAGAGTTGCCGCTATCTTCGCCGCGGACTCTGTACACATGACCATCAGGGTAGGGGCGCTCAACTACCTGATAGACTTCAGCTTCCCACTTAGCTTGGAGTTTTCCTTGAGGCTTCTTAATACGAACCAGGACTAGCTGTCCTACTTCTAAGGGTTCTTCCTGTACGGGGAGCGGGTCAGCATGTCTCTGGCCCCGGATTTGTTGGCCTACCAGTCGGTATACAGTTTCCATCTTCTGACGATGAGTGTGTAGCCAGGATGGATAGGTACCGCCGGTATTTTTTTCAGGACTGGTCAGGTTTAGGTCATGGACCCCTTTTCCTGGGCGGCCAAAGAGAAGAGTGTGTGGGGTAAAACCCGTCACGGAGTGGACTTGATTGTTGTAGGCCCACACTAGATCCGGAAGGAATTGGGGCCATTGGTCTTTCTTGTCATCGGCTAAGGTGCGGATCAACTGGAGTAGAGTCCGGTTAAAGCGCTCACACGCACCATTCCCCTGTGGGTGGTAAGGGGTGGTTCTGGACTTCTGGATCCCATACATCTGATGCAGCTCCTTGATAATTTGACCTTCAAAACAAGCGACCTGATCAGAGTGCAACCTCTCCGGACACCCATAGACCTGGATGAACTGTCGACAGATGGCCCGCGCAGCTGACTCGGCAGTCTGATCTTTGGTAGCAACAGCAACTGCGAATTTTGTGAAATGGTCTACCATAACCAGACAGTATTGGTAGCCACCACTCGCCGTCCCAATCGACAGGTAGTCCACCATCAACAGCTCAAGGGGCCGGGATGTCTCAACTGTTTGGACAGGTGCACGCTGCTCAGCGGACTTGTAAAGCTCACAGGTGCGACAGGCTTGGCAGACATCTTCAACCAGCTTGCGGAGTCCCGGACAGTAGATGGACTGTTGGACCCACCGGAAGGTCTTGTCTATTCCAAAGTGGCCGTTCCTCTTCTGTGCTTCTCCCACCATCTCACGGACCATTTGGGCCGGCACTACAACCTGTAGGCACTCCTCCAGCATATGGGAAAGGAAGATCCTCCGGTATAGCACTCCTTCTCTCAGAATCAGATGATCCCATTGGCTGAGCAGGGTCAGGGTACTGGTGGACAGTCGTGACCGCGTGTCAGAGGACGGCTTCTGCTGCTGCTTCACCCATTGTTTGAGTAGGGCACATTCAGCATTCTGGTCCTGGATTCTGCACCATTCCTGTGGGGACAGTGGGGACCCTACTGGAGTGCCAGCCTCATCCACAGCATACTGGCGGCAAACCATCATCTGCCGGGCTAATCTTGTGAAGTCAGGCATCTCGTCTCCTTCCAGCTCTTCGTCCCGGTCCTTAGTGGGCGAGGGGGATGTCCTTCTGGACAGGCTGTCCGCATTCTGATTTTCAGCCCCAGCTCTATATTTAATCTTGTAGTTAAACTTGGAGAGCCGAGCCATCCATCGCTGCTCCATAGCCCCAAGTTTCGCATTTTCTAAGTGGGACAACGGGTTGTTGTCCGTCAGGACTAGTACTTCTGCCCCGTCAGATATCTAGCAAATTTCTCAGTCATTGCCCACATCAAGGCCAACAGCTCCAGCCGGAATGAACTGTAATTGGTGGGATTCTTTTCACCTTCATGTAGGGACCTACTGGCATAGGCTACAACACGTTCCTTGCCTTCTTGTACCTGTGAGAGTACTGCCCCCAGACCCTGTAGGCTGGCGTCAGTATGTAATTGAAAGGGCAGGGTGTAATCTGCATATGCCAGGATGGGGGACGACGTCAAGGCACCCTTTAGAGCTTGGAAGGACTCTTCTTGGGTAGGCCCCCAATTGATGCGGCGTCCTCTGGGACTGTTGGTAGTCCCTCGAAGCAGGTCATGCAGTGGTGCGGCAAGCCGGGCGAAGTTCTTGACGAACCGACGGTAGTAGCCTGCCAGTCCCAGGAAAGCCCGGACCTCCTTGACAGTTGTGGGCTGTGGCCAGTCCCGTACAGCGGCTATTTTCTCCGGCGATGGTTGTACACCTTCGGCCGAGATCCTGTGGCCCAGGTAATCGATCTCCTGCTGTAGAAGACAGCACTTGCTGGGTTTCAACTTCAGGCCATGTTCCCTTAGCCTCTGGAATACGCGGCCCAGCTTCTGTAGATGTTCTTCGAACGTGGCTGAATAGACCACAATGTCATCAAGGTAGATGAGGGTGAAGTCGAAATTGAAGTCTCCCAAGCAGCGGTCCATCAGCCTCTGTAAAGTTCCTGGCGCGTTGTTCAGGCCGAAGGGCATCCTGTCAAACTCGTACAGACCCATGGGTAGGATGAAAGCGGTCTTTTCTCTGTCCTTTTCGCTCATGGGTACCTGCCAATAGCCGCTGGCCAGATCCAGGTAGAAAAAATACTTGGCTTTCTTCAGAGCCGTCAGGGATTCTTCGATCCTCGGCAAAGGGTATGAGTCCCGGGTGGTGCAAGCATTCAGGCAGCGGTAGTCCACACAGAACCTCAGGGATCCGTCTTTCTTTTTAACTATTACCACCGGTGCAGCCCAGGGGCTCTGGCTCTCTCGTACCACTCCGGCATGGAGCATGGAATTCAGGAGGCTTTTCACTTCTTGGTATTGCTGGGGTGGTATCTGCCGGTATCTCTCACGGATAGGAGAAGCGTTACCCGTAGGGATCTCGTGTTGGATACTGGTGGTGCATCCAAAGTCGGTGTCATGCCGGGCAAAGGACGCCTGGTGTTCCTGTAGTAGTTTTTCCACCCGTGACACTTCCTGTTTAGAGTATTGGGATGTATCCAGCTGACACTTCTCTAGCAGCTCCTTTCCAGCTTCAGTGTCATCTGTGGCGGTGGCCATGGCAGAAACAGTCACTGTCCAGTCTCCCTCTGTCGATCGGGCAAACTGGAAGGGGCCCCTGGGATTCACCTCTGTAGGTAGGGCGTAGACTCTGGCGAGCTGTGTCCCCGCTTCTAGGTCGACGCCTACACTAGCCGTATTGCTCAGCCGGACAGGGATCCTTCCCCTCCTCACGACAGCCAGAGTGCGAGCGACTAATGGGTTCAATTTTCCCTTCCTCGGGGTTTGCGGCTCAATCAGTACCTGCACGCCTTCAAGCGGTCTTGTGGTGCTAAGGGGTAGCAAGATAATTGTCTCCTTTTCAGCCGGTAAGGTGATCCTAGTGTGGCGAGGCACGGTGATAGTGGCTATGGGCCGTTGTTCCTCTGCCATTTGCTGTAGGCTGCAGGCCCGAACCACTCTTCGGAATGCTCGGCGGGTGGCCCCGTGTGTGGTAACTTCCTGCCAGTACTTGGGTCCCCGCTTGGTAAACAATAGCAGGTCCAGGTCTTTCAGGATGTTCATCCCAATAATCATGGGCGTGTCCGAACCGAAGCCTTCTTTGACCACGATTATCCCCCTCTTCCCGAGGACCTGTCCACACATTTCGGTGCTCATCCAAGCTACTCCCGTTACTGGAATGGGTAGATTATTGGCCGCTTTGATCTTGATGACGGTATTCGGGTCATAAGCAGCCCGTGGTTGTAGATATTTCTCGTAAAACTGTTCTGAGATGGTGGACACCTGGGATCCAGTATCCATTAGTCCTTGCACGGCAACTCCCTCTAGCATTACTTTCAGTGTAGGACTGTTTAATGCAAGCTTGCTCCTTTGTTGGCTCCTTTTCTCCGTGGTCTTCCCGGTCGAGTAAGCCTCCTCAGCCGGGGTGTCTAGTTTAAAGGTGCCCGCTGTTGAGAGGCATGGCTTGGCGGTTCTAGTGGATCGGCCTGGGGTTCCATCCGCTGTTTCGAGTGAAACGCCGCTTGCTGGGTTGTTTGAGAGTCCACTCGATGGAACGGCTGCGGGTCGGGTTGGAAGGAGTTCTTGGGGCAACGGTTTGCTTTGTGACGGGGGTCACCACATGTCCAGCACTTCCCCATAGGCCGGCTAGGTTGCCGTCTCACTTGCCTATCCGCCTGTTGGTCTAATGTGAGCTGCAGCACCTGCTTCTGTAAATCTGCCACCATCTGCTTCAGTTCCTCTGTGTCGCTGTTCGGAGTATTTGTACTGTACATGGATCTGCAAGTAGCGGTACAAGTCTCTGTTCCCATAACAGGTCCCCTAGAACGTTCTATGGCTTCTTGTTTAACCTCAGCAAACGTAAGGGCTGGATTTATCCGGAGTAAGTCCTGCAATGAGCGGTTGAGATACGGATCTCTCAGTCCTATTACGAATTGGTCCCTCAGCACCAGGTCGCGGGAGGATGTACCAGCTAGATTTTCTCCATTTTTGCAGGCTTGTTCCAGCAGTACTTGGAGGGCGTTCGCATATCGAGGAATGTCCTCCCACTCGAGCTGTGTACGCTGGAAGAACATGTAGCGCAGTGTTCCCAGGTATCTGGTCGGCCCATAGGTGTTCTCTAGCACCCGCACCAAGTCATCTAATGTACGCTGGCCCCTAACCGTCTCCAGTCTGACCGTCGTCCATGCTTCCCCCTCTAATGTCAGCATAGCCATTTCCGCTAAGGTCTTAGGGTCAGCATTATACATTTCCCCCACTATCCTAAGTTGTTCCGCCCATTCAGGTACAGGGTAATTCCGTCCATTAAACTTTCTCACTTGATTTACAATAGACGCCGGAGGAGCTGTCTGACTATAAGCTACCACCGGGAGGGGATTTTGCTGGTCACAGATCCTGCCGACTACGCCAGATGAAGTGGCCACGGGTAAGACCGCGGCTGAGTTCCCATAATCTGCGCCAACAAAATCCCCACGCTCAGATTTTATGCAAGGGTACATTTCTTTACTGGTAAACATTTCAATGACACACGCAGCTGGCTTAGCAGCACACATAATCAGGGTTTGCTATCCGAGTCTCTAACTTCGGACACACGGCACAGAATACAAAAAAAACAGCAATGATAAACAAGAATTCTGTCCCTGACTTGCCCTATGGGTTACATTACCAGTCCAAAACACAAGGAGGGAGAGCTCCCATGTAGCAGGCCTGGACTCTGGGTAAACGGCGGCGACTCCAAGGAGCAGAGATGGGGAAATCTTCAGCCCTCTCGCCAGAGGACTAGCATACAGTCTCTTGGTATGGAGGAAGGAGAAGGTCCGGAGGTCCCTTGAATCCAGTATCTCATCTGCAGCCGTTCTGGCAATCCCTCACACTTCAGCGATGAGGGCAGTCCGAGGCAGGTCTGCTCTGATACAGCTCCAGTGGCTCAGTGAGCTTTTTCCCGCACTTTTTTCCTGTACAACCAGTGTTTGTGGGAGGGGATCAGATTTTACAGTGTCCGCCCCTCGAGCAATTTCAGCACTTGTCCACAAGGTGGCAGCACCATCCTGTGTAATGTCAGTCTCCATGTCCTTTTCAGTCAAAAAACAGTCAGAGCTGTTCGCCTCATTACAAAGGGAAAATGCTACAGGAGTTAGGAGGCAGGCCCTGCGCTTCTACCTGGATAAGTTAGTAACAGGACCTCCTTTCTAGTGCAACTCCCAGAAGAGTTTGTAACAGAACGAAAAGAATGTTTGGCATGAAATGTCCTGAACAAGATTGGAGCACTGCTATATCATTAATGAATCAGTATCTTACTTCGTGAACATATCTATTTTAGTCTATGAAGTAGAAGAGGTTCCCATTAACCTTCCTATAGCCCACAATTTTCTTATTTTCATACTCAATGTCACGATCAGATGCAGTTGTATTGACAACAGGAGAGAATTTATTTAGGATCTATGGATATAGTAAGGAGATATGAAAAACACTAGGAATTAGTAAGAAAAAAAAAAAAGCTGCATGCCTTTCGTCTTATTTTGATACACAGCCAAACTATGCGCAGAACTGGGGGCTGCAGCCTCTATCAGTATGCTTTATCATGGCTGGGTATCATAAAATGGGGGTCCCTACGCCAGTTTTTTTATTTATTTCTTTTTACTGTACGATAGACCCACAGTCCGGGTCTTTGATTGGAAGCGTCAGACGTTGTCACACAGGCTGCAGGCGCTTCTGACTGCAATCGATCACAGATGCTGGTGGGCGGGGAAAGCAGTGCATATGCAATGAAGGTAATGAGCAGCCCCGAAAGTGAATGAGATTTTCTAGAGTTTTTTTTATTCTGTCTGTTACAATTGAAGTGTACATACTATAAAAATTACAGATCTGTCCATTCTTTGTAGGTGGGAAAAGTTGCAAAATCGGCAGTGTATCAAATACATATTTTCCCACTGTATGTGAGGGCACTTCTACCAGGATGTCACATAGATCCAAGGATCTTGGTAGTGTATCAATAACGAAGCTCTTCCAAGTCAGACAGTAGGTGAGAATGAAGTCAAACCAATAGAAGAAGAGTGACCATCAGGATTGACAGAGATTCAGTCACCAGGGAGCCTGACTATACTCCAGGATTTTTTATTCCAAACAGATGGTGACCACATACTTTGCTCCTTCAAGTACTGTAGATGACACCATTTGGAGTAATTCCGTTCTGCCAGAGAAATTTTCTTGGAGAACAACCTGCAAGCAGTATTTAGATTCTGAAGAATTTTGTGATACAACGCCTTCTACACCAAAAACAGAGGCATCCACTTCTAGGAGGTATGGCCTATCAACATCAGTGTAGTGTAGAAGAGAAGCATTGTGGAAAGAAGACTTGAACAGCAGAATCCGTACAGTTTCAATAATTAATGACCTTCCAAATGAGGGCCATAAGACCAGTTACCACTATAGAGAAGTGTTTATTAAACTTGGAATAGTAGTTTGCAAAGCCTAGAAAGATTTGAAGTGTGAAGCCCCGCTAACGCTGTGTCGGTGCATTACCTTCAGGGACTCCACGCAGCTGGATCTTGTCACCGGTAGGAAATCTTCTGTTTGTCGTGACGCCACTCTCAGAATTGCGGTCAGTGGGGACCGCCACTGCAGATTAAGGGATGCCTGGGGCTGATGGTGGGTGCAGTCGGTTGTAGTAGCCTCCTGAGAGTGAGGCAAGCCCCAGGGCCCTGTGTAGGTGTGTAGAACCACAAGGCGCAGAATAACTCCACACAAGCAGAATGTCTTTCAGGGGTTTTACTCACTTCAGATGGCAGGGTGAGTAACCCGGGCGTAGCTGGGATTAACCAGGCTGGAACCAGGTGTCCTTCAGGCTGACTGGTGAGGGTGACTACCGACTCGCCTTCCTTAGCCCTTGGTGGTTTGGAGTAACCCCGACTTTTAGTCCCTATGGGGGTCACCCAGGGAAGATGCTGAAGCCTCTCTCCCCTTCGTTGGTTTGCCGTTTGCTTGTCGCCTGGACCAGATCACTCCAGCTGCTTGCCTCCTGTGAACTATGGGCCCTAACTGTGGCTACGTGGCTGCGGCTTTTGGGTGTTGTGGTGTGGGCTTTGAGGGCCCCACACCGGCAGGTTTAGCAAGGAAAGTTGGATCTATCCCCGCTCCGGGATCTGCCGCCCGTTTGGGCCTGGTACTCCCTAGCAGTCTCCTTACTTCCCACTCCGTGCTCTCTCTAGCTGAGATGGGTTTCGGGTAGCACCCCTAGGTGACCGTTCTCCCCCGTCGGTAGCCACTGCGCGGACGCTGTCAGACTGCAACAGCCCCAGGGGTCTGCTCTCCTCTGAGCTCCCTGGACTCTACACTGAACCGGCTCACTGCCCCTCCTCTCCTGTTCTTGCCTACGCCACCTAGCAACCAGGCTCTCTTACCACACCCCTTGAGAGGAGATGGAGGCTTTTGGCCCCCTCCACTATTCCAGTGGAGGTGAAGGCTTTTCCCCCTCCTGGGATCCCCAGGGGTCCTCTCAAAGGTACATGTGTGAGACCTGATCACTATGCGCCTGTGTAGTCACACCTCGGTCAGCCTTCTGGATTACCTGTATTGTACTGTCCCCAGCATGGGTGCAGTACTCAGTGGTGCCTGACCAGGTCAGGGGCGCCACATTCCCCCTTAGTTATCACCAGCACGTCCTCGGGCTGCAAGACAACATTTTAAAATGCATAAAACATTAAAACATGTAAAACATTTTAAGATCACCAGGTACCATACATCACCACCCTCCACCCACAAGTCCGTTAACCCACCCAAAACCCTTTCACGTTGGCCGCGCCTTCAGCCACTTCTGGCAGGATGTAGAGGCGGCTTTCATGGGCTGGTGGTTTAAGGGTATACCTGGCCTGGTGGATCCGCGCCTTCAGCCTCTTCTGGCAGGATGCAGAGGCGGCCTCCACAATTGGTGCTGACCAGGTACCCTCTTTGTGGTGGAGAGCCAGGCCCCATAAACAGGCATGCTCTCTGGTTGCAGGTGAGCCAAGGCCCTATATACGGACGTGCTCCCTGGTTGCAGACGAGCCAAGCCCCTAAACAGGCTGGCTCTGGTGGTGGTGCCTCTGGTGTAACTATTTACACTGCGAGAGTTTGTGGCTATAGCCAGTTCATAGCCTTAAGGTTCATTTCTCACATCAGTTTATGTGGGCACATTGCTTAAACTTGTAACGTTGCAAACTTTTTCAAAACTTATCAAACTGGTAACTTGCTGTATTTCTTTCTTTATTTTATGCAGATTCCTCCTCACCAGGGCTTGGGCCTGTAGGGCTGCGGCACCTGTTGCTTTCTTGACCTCTTTCTTCGTCCGTGGTAGTCTCATCAGTAGGTTCCTTATCCGTTCTTTCTCTATCTCTGTCTTTCCTTTCTTCTTCTGTGTCTGTTACTCTTTCTTTAGGACAGGGTGTTACATCAAGCGCATACCAGCCTCTTTCTCCTTGATGCATTGTAAATTGCACTGAATCTCCCATTCTTAGGTTCCTTCCAGGATGTCCTCTGGGCAAATTAGCTCTAACGTCCCTTCTATTGACAAAAATGCCTTCTTTTATACCTGGTGCTACTATGAAGCCGTATCCTGATTTTAGGCTGAAATCTTCTACTACTCCTCTACAAAGGGGTCCTCTGACCTGGGCTTTGGACCTTCTCAGGAACCGTTTTTCCTCCAAATCTCTGGCCGTGATTTCCTTTTTATTCTCTGGAGACTGTGGTGCAGGGGAAAACTGTGTTCTGCTATGACGCCGTGTCTTGCGGGCTGGATTCTGCAGAGTACAGCTTACAAACTCCCAGGTGAGGCTTTTGGGCAGATCTTCCTCAGCAGACGGTATCGGGTCTTCTTCATCCCAGCGGGAGTATGGCAGCATCTCTGGCTCTGGGCATGGATCCACTGCTGTTGGCTCTGGGGTCAGCTCCTCAGCTTCCTGGCCTCCCCTCCCCCTTAGTTCTTCTGAGCACTCCTTCGGTGGCAGTGCTGGGGATGGGCTTTCATCGGCAGGCCCGGACGGGGAACTCTTTGGCGTAGTGGCGGCAGGAGTTGCCTTGGGGGTGTGCGGAGGGAGCATGTACCGGTCCACCATCTCCTGTGGGAACTTGGCCTCCAGGTCAGCCTTCAGCTGCCAGTATGCGGGGTCCTCACCTACCAGGGATTTCCTAGTAGGGACTTCCTTAGACTGGGGAGCGGTGTCTGCTCTGGCCTTGCAGGCCGGGGTAAATACTTGTACGGGCTTGTCTTGGCGGGCCGCGCCTGGCATGGCGGCGGCCTGGTCTTGGCGGGCCGCGCCTGCCATGGCGGCGGCCTGGTCTTGGCGGGCCGCGCCTGGCATGGCGGCGGCCTGGTCTTGGCGGGCCGCGCCTGGCATGGCGGCGGCCTGGTCCTGGCGGGCCGCGCCTGGCATGGCGGCGGCCTGGATCAGCGTCGCTGTTGCAGGGGGCTCTGTACAGGCTGGGCTGGGCGTCGCTGCAGCAGTCTGGGCTTGGCGGGCCGCACCTGGCGTGGCTGCGGCCTGGTTCAGCACCTCACTTGCGGCGCGGACGAGCGTTGCTGCGGCGGTGGGGTCTCGGCGGGCCGGGCCTAGCATGGCGGCGGCCTGGGTCAGCGTCACGCCTGCGGCGCGGATGAGGGTCGCGGTGGCAGCCGGTTCTTTGCGGGCCGAGCAGGGCATCGCTGCGGCGGCCTGGGCTTGGCGGGCCGCACCTGGCGTGGCTGCGGCCTGGCTCAGCGTCGCCACACCGGGCGCCTCTTCAGGGACTGCGGGCGTGACAGCAGGGGTCGGGGCATTCGTGCTGGCAGGGGCAACACTGGACTCACCCATCGGTAGCAGCATCGGGGTCTGAGTCGTCACCACCCGGTCTGGCACTCGGCGCGTGGCCCTCTCCTCGTAGGCCTGAACTGCCGCGGTCATCCACAGAAACTCCGTCCGTCCCTCTCTAATCAGCCTTCCGACCCTGGCTTCCAGTTGATCGCAGAACTCGGCGAGCTCCCGACACCACCAGGCAGCGGAGCCTGGCTCTGGGTCTCTGCACTCAGACGCCATTTTCTCTAGCAACAAGCTGCTGGCTTCCCTTCTGCTCCGCCGTCTCTGGACGCTTCCGCTCTCTTCACAAGCGAGGTCAGAACTCTGCAGGGGATCTCTGGGTAGCCACACCTCTTCGTGGGCGGCAACTTCTTCCAGCGCGGGCTGCTGTTGTTTTTCAGCGCGCTTTTCATGGTGGCAATATGGCGGCGCTTCCAATTTTTCAAGCGGACCGCCCAGGCACATGGTCACCTGTCTGAACAGGTCTAGTCCTTATCCTGTTCGTGACGCCAGATGTGAAGCCCCGCTAACGCTGTGTCGGTGCATTACCTTCAGGGACTCCACGCAGCTGGATCTTGTCACCGGTAGGAAATCTTCTGTTTGTCGTGACGCCACTCTCAGAATTGCGGTCAGTGGGGACCGCCACTGCAGATTAAGGGATGCCTGGGGCTGATGGTGGGTGCAGTCGGTTGTAGTAGCCTCCTGAGAGTGAGGCAAGCCCCAGGGCCCTGTGTAGGTGTGTAGAACCACAAGGCGCAGAATAACTCCACACAAGCAGAATGTCTTTCAGGGGTTTTACTCACTTCAGATGGCAGGGTGAGTAACCCGGGCGTAGCTGGGATTAACCAGGCTGGAACCAGGTGTCCTTCAGGCTGACTGGTGAGGGTGACTACCGACTCGCCTTCCTTAGCCCTTGGTGGTTTGGAGTAACCCCGACTTTTAGTCCCTATGGGGGTCACCCAGGGAAGATGCTGAAGCCTCTCTCCCCTTCGTTGGTTTGCCGTTTGCTTGTCGCCTGGACCAGATCACTCCAGCTGCTTGCCTCCTGTGAACTATGGGCCCTAACTGTGGCTACGTGGCTGCGGCTTTTGGGTGTTGTGGTGTGGGCTTTGAGGGCCCCACATCGGCAGGTTTAGCAAGGAAAGTTGGATCTATCCCCGCTCCGGGATCTGCCGCCCGTTTGGGCCTGGTACTCCCTAGCAGTCTCCTTACTTCCCACTCCGTGCTCTCTCTAGCTGAGATGGGTTTCGGGTAGCACCCCTAGGTGACCATTCTCCCCCGTCGGTAGCCACTGCGCGGACGCTGTCAGACTGCAACAGCCCCAGGGGTCTGCTCTCCTCTGAGCTCCCTGGACTCTACACTGAACCGGCTCACTGCCCCTCCTCTCCTGTTCTTGCCTACGCCACCTAGCAACCAGGCTCTCTTACCACACCCCTTGAGAGGAGATGGAGGCTTTTGGCCCCCTCCACTATTCCAGTGGAGGTGAAGGCTTTTCCCCCTCCTGGGATCCCCAGGGGTCCTCTCAAAGGTACATGTGTGAGACCTGATCACTATGCGCCTGTGTAGTCACACCTCGGTCAGCCTTCTGGATTACCTGTATTGTACTGTCCCCAGCATGGGTGCAGTACTCAGTGGTGCCTGACCAGGTCAGGGGCGCCACATTAGCACCAATCCAGAATATATTAGCTGAGCCTTAAGGCCCTGTTACACACAATGACATTACTAATGAGATGTCGTTGAGGTCACGGAATTCGTGACGCACATCCGGCCTTGTTAGCGACGTCGTTGCGTGAGACACATACAAGCGACCGCTAACGATGCAAAATATTTACCAAATCATTGATTGTTGACACGTCGTCCATTTCCAAAATGTCGTTGCTGCTTTTGGACGCAGGTTGTTTTTTGTTCCTGAGGCAGCACACATCGTTACGTGTGACACCCCAGGAACGACAAACAACACCGTAACTGCGTCCTCCGGCAACGAGGTGGGCGTGTCTTTCATGCGGCTGCTCTCCGCCCCTCCGCTTCTATTGGACGCCTGCCGTGTGACGTCGCTGTGATGCCAAACTAACCGCTCCCTTAGAAAAGAGGCTGTTCCCGTCCACAGCGAAGTCGCTAGGAAGATAAGTATGTGTGATGGGTACTAGCAATATTTTGCGCCACGGGCAGCGATTTGCCCGTGACGCACAAACGATGGGGGCGGGTGCTTTCACGATGTCACTGCGTGTAAAGAGCCCTTTACTCTGGGTTTATATGCAGACCTTTGAGAAATGGCAATTTAAGGAATTCAAAGAGATATTTTGCAAGTTTGCCATTGAGATGGTTTTGTTTAGTTTTTTTCAAAATGGAGCAAACATGAGGATGATCTGGGTGCAGGATTCTGGAGACAATGAGGACATCAATAAGGTATAGGATAATCCAAAACATTTCATTAACTCCTTTACGCCATGGTAATTTTCTGTTTTGCACTTTTGTTTTTTCCTCCCCTTCTTCCAAGAGCGATTACTTTTTTATTTTTTTTTAATATAACCTTCTGAGTGCTTATTTTGTTGCGGGATGAGTTGTAGTTTTGACTGAGACCTTTCATTTTAAGATATAGTGGAGTGGAAAATGGGAAAATAATTTCAAGTTTGGCGAAATTACAACAAAAAAAAAATGCAATTCCACAATTAATTTATGGGGATTTTTATTTACCATGCTCACTATATGGTAAAACTGATCTGGCAGTATGATTCTCCAGGGGAGTACAAGTATATACTTACCAAACATGATTTATTTTTCATTTAAATAGAGAAAAAAAATTCAGAAGTTTGTGAAAAAAATTGTTGCTTTTGGCGCCATTTTTTGAGAACAGCAACATTCTTATTTCTTGTGATCTGGGGCTAAGTGATGTCTTATTGTTTGTACCTTGAGCTGATATTTTTACTGATACCATTTTTGGGTAGATATAATGTTCTGATCACTTATTCTTGTCAACTGCCAAACCCCCCCGCATCTTACATTTTAATTGTTTTTTTTCCCAATACGTTGTCCACTGATTGGATTAATGTATTTTATATTTTGATAGATTGGACATTTCTAAAAGCAGCAATAACAAATATGAGTATTTTTTTATTAAACTTTTATTTTCAGTGGGGCAAAAGAGGGGTGATTTGAACTTTTGTGTCTTGTTTAATTTTTTTATATTTTTTTATTTATTTTTTGGTAAAAAAACTTTCTACTACTCCCCTCCAGCACTGAAATAAAAAACAAAGCAAAACAAAAAACGCTGGAGTGGTGCTTTAAGTTATGTGTAATAATGAGAAATGACATAGGAAAAAAGTATTGAACACATGTCAAAAGAGAGGTGCAAAAAGCCATGGTACGTTATGACACCAGCTGAAATCTATCAGTAATTAGAAAGCAATCCTGCAACTTAGTGAAAAATTTATATCAGCTGGTTCAAATGATGGCCTATAAAAAGATATCTCATTACCAGGGTACCACACAATAAACATATCATGATGGGTAAAACCAGTGAGCTGTCTCTAGACTTTCTCAACTTAGTGTTGCAAACCTACTGATGGCATTGGCTACAAAAGAATTTCTAAAATCCTGAAGGTTCCTGTGAGCACTGCTGGGGCCATAACCTGGAAGTCAAAAGAACATAATTTCACTATAAACTGGCCACAACCAGTGGCTCCCTACAAGAGTTATGACAGTGGAGTGAGAAGAATTATCAAAAGAGCCAAGGAGCACTTGTGGAAAGAAACAAAAATACAGAAAGACCTGGAATCAGCAAGTACAGTTGTTTCAATGAAAACAATAATTAATGCACTCAACCTACATGGCCTGTCTGCATGCTCACCACGCAAGTCTACTTTACTGAACAAAAAGCATATTCAGGCAGGTTTAAAGTTTGCTCATTAATAGGGATGATTGAGTACCTCAAATATTTGGCTTTGCGAATATTTTCTGAATAGGTCGGCGCTATGCGAAGATTTGATGCGCAATGTAAGTCTATGGGAAGCCTGAATAGTTCCGAATAGTTGTTATTCGGGTTTTTCATAGACTTACATTGCGCATCAAATATTCGCGAATAGTTGAATAGCGTCGACCTATTCAGAAAATATTTGCGAAGCCGAATATTTGAGGTATTCGATCATCCCTACTCATTAACATTTAGACAAGCCTGTTAAACTGTGGAAGAAAATAGTCTGGTAAGATGAGACCAAACTTGAACTCTTTGGATGCCATAATACGCACCGTGTTTGGAGGCCAAAAGGCAATGCATATCACCCCCAAAATGAAATTTAGAGGTGAAAACATCACGGTGTGGGTCCTTTTTTCAGCATGAGACACTGGAAAACTTCATGTAATTGATGGAAGGATGAATGGACAAATGTATCTAGATAGCAGGGCCGGCGTCAGCACGCGGCACACCCGGGCAAATGCCGGGGCCCTGGAGAGCTGTGGGGCCCACTCGACCTCGTCAGTTCTGTTGCCCCCGGGCCGAGTTCCGGGGACCGCAGTCCTCGGCAGGAAACTGTGGCTGCCATCCCTTTAAGGCGCGCAGACCACAGCATTCGCTGCGTCCTCCTGGACTGAGCTTCATCTGTGGGCGGAGCTAGCACGGCGTCCTGCTCGGTCCCACAGATGAAGGAGGCGCAGTGCCAGTCAGCAGCCCCCAGCACAGCGCTTCCCTCGGCGCTGTGTGGGCCCTCTCTCCAAAGTGACCTGAGCGGTATGTGGGACCCCCCCTTGATCTGTATGTGCCCTCCCCGCCCCCAGATTTATGGGCCTCGGTGAATTGTATGGGCTTCTCCCCCGTGCAATGTATGTCCTGCCCCCCCTCCCCTCCCTGAAGTCGTATGTGCTGGCCCCCGTAGCTGTCTGTGTGGGCCCCGCAGAGCCACGTGTGTGGGCCCCACAGAGCCGTGTGTGTGGGCCCCACAGAGCCGCGTGTTTGGGCCCTGCAGAGCAAGGTGTGTGTCTGTCTGTATATATGTATGTATATATGCAGCAGAGCAGTATGCGTGTGTCTGTCTGTATGTATGCATGCAGCAGAGCAGTATGTGTGTGTCTGTCTATATGTATGAATGCAGCAAAGCAGTATGTGTTTGTCTGTCTATATGTACGTATGCAGCAGAGCAGTATGTCTGTGTCTGTCTATGTGTATGTATGCAGCAAGCAGTGTCTGTCTACATGTATGTATGCAGCAAGCAGTCTGTGTCTGTCTGTATGTATGCAGCAAGCAGTGTGTTTCTGTCTGTATGTATGCAGCAGAGCAGTGTGTGTCTGTATGTATGTATGTATGTATGCAGCAAGCAGTGTGTGTCTGTATGTATGTATGTATGCAGCAAGCAGTGTGTGTCTGTATGTATGTATGTATGCAACAAGCAGTGTGTATCTGTCTGTAGCAGTGTGTGTCTGTATGTATGTCTGCAACAGACCAGTGTGTGTCTGTCTGCAGCAGAGCAGTGTGTGTGTCTGTGTGCCTGTATGTATACAGCAGAGCAGTGTTTGTGTTTGTATGTATGCAGCAGAGCTGTGTGTCTGTATGTATGTATATATTATGCAGCAGCAGTGTGTGTGTCTGTCCGTCCATATGTATGTATGCAGCAAAGCAGTGTGTGTGTGTATCTGTGTGCCTGTATGTATGCAGCAGAACAGTGTGTGTGTCTGTATGTATGCAGCAGAGCTGTGTGTCTGTATGTATGTATGTATGAAGCAGCAGTGTGTGTGTGTCTGTCCGGCCATATGTATGTATGCAGCAGAGCAGTGTGTGTATCTGTCTGTATGTCTGTATGTATGCAGCAGAGCAGCGTGTGTGTGTGTGTCTGTAGGTATGTAGCAGAGCTGTGTGTCTGTATGTATGCAGCAGAGCAGTGTGTGTCTCTGTATGTATGCAGCAGAACTGTGTGTGTCTGTATGCATGTATGATGTGTATCTATGTATGTCAGTGTATATGACTGTATAGATTTATCTGTTTATATGTATTTTAGTGAGTTTGTCTTTAAATATGTATATGTATGTGTACGTATCTGTGTATGTGTGTGTGTGTCTGTGTGTTTATGGGGCCCACTGGGACTCTTCCGCCCGGGGCCCACAAAAACCTGGAGCCGGCCCTACTAGACAGTCTTAGTAAAAATCTGCTGTCATCTACCAGGATGATGAAGATGAAACGAGGGTGGACATTTCAGCAAGACTATGATCCCCAACACACACAGTCAAAGAAACTCTCAACTGGTTTCAGAGAAAGAAAATAAAGCTTCTAGAATGGCCAGCCACTCACCAGAACTGAATCCAATAGAAAATTATTGGAAACAATAAAGATTAGAGTTCATAGAAGGAGGCCATAAAACCTTCAGGATTTGAAGAGTTTGTGGGGAAGAATAGGCCAAAATCACACCTGAGCAATGCATGTGACTAGTTTCTCCATAAAGGAGTTGTCTTGAAGCTGTCATCACCAACAAAGGCTTTTGTACAAAATATAAAATACATTTCAGTAAGCATGTTCAACACTTTTTCGCTGTGTCATTTCTCTATACTATACATCAATAAGTTTATGGACAGCTAAGGTTTGATTTATTTGCCTGTGTGGATTCCATGGGTTGTTACCAACATCTAGTAAGAATTTCATAATAGCACCTTTAGGCTACTTTCACACTTGCGTTGGACGGCTTCCGTAGCATTGCGTTGTGTGACGGCTGCAACGGATGCGTTGCATATAGTGGCACAACTGATGCTACGGATCGTACAAAATAACGGAAGCTTTTTTTTTTTTTTTAGTTTTTTTTCTTCTTTACAGTTTTACTGGCAGCAGACTATTGTGAACGATCAGCTGATCGCTCTCAATAGCTGGCAGCCGGGCGCTCAGCTGAGCGCTCTCACATGCCGGCGGGCGGGCGCTCAGCTGAACATTCGGCCACCGGGAGACAAAATATAGTTTGTGATTTAAAAAAAAAAACAAAAAAAAAAAAAACCATGCGCAGTGAAATCCTACGAATTGCGCTGCTCAAAAAAAGTTACATGCTGTGTTTCTTCCGCCCGACACAGCGTCAAAATAACGATGCTGCGTCGTCCAGCGGATGCAACGCTGACACTTGCATTACAGTGCGTCGTTCATACAAGTCTATGGAGAATAGCGCAGTGCGTTAACGGACTGCGCTATTCTCCATAGTGACGAACTGCGCTGAACGCAAATGTGAAAGTACCCTAAGAAATATATTTATTTAGAAGATTGGTGACATGTTGAATACTTATTTCACTCGTTTTGACTGTACCACTTTTGACCAGTCAGAAAAATTTGTTAGGAAAAAGTTCAAAGTGACCCATGAATTGCTTCACAAAGCCATGGCAGACAGTAGAGTCACCATCAAAATGGGATGGAGTAGGCAGATGTGAAAATGTCCCCTAGGAAGTATTTCCTAGAATCGCCAGTAGCTATGGCAGGGTTTGAGGCATTGGAGATGTTACAGCAGGCGTTTGAGGCAATGCATCCATATGAGCTGAGAGTCACACACAATCTCCCTATGGCTTTCAGCAAGTTGCCTAACAAGTATGGAGAGATCCTCCATATTCACTGGCTAAGGTGTTGATGGAGAAGTACCTTTGCAATTCATGGCTTGGGTACTCTATTAAAAGCTCAAATGGTGGGGTAAACTATAAATCTGGGTGAGCAATTAAAGTCACCCACCCAACGCGATCCCCTCCCACCCTGATGAAGCTCCTGTAGTGACATGCGTTGGGTGGGTGACTTTAATTCTGCACTATGCTTGTGGGCTGCAGATATTGCAAATTGTTATTCTTACTGGGAACTTTGGTCTTATATGTACCCTGATTGAATTGCTTGGGATCGTTCTCAACCCTAGCACTTCACCTTTCATTGCATTATCCAGGTTGTTCACAGGTTAATTTCAACTGATTGTGAATAATATTCATTATAGCTTTAGCTGTTGCTTTGGACATGTTTATATTGTCTATGACTTATATTGTCACTGCACTTTATTAGTGTTTGATGTTCATGTATTGTAAGGTGTTTTTTGCCCTCAAGCTTGATGGTGTCCTAATGGTTTGTAATGTGTTTTTATGGTTGCACAATTAATAAAAATTATTGTTCTTATATTTTGTCATGGGTTGAGTGCTTTCTTACCTACCCCTTTCTCTACAATTTTCACAGTCTTTGGTAAGCCTTATAGCACCCCCACTAGTTAAATGTCCCTGTGCATTCCTGCCTTTGTCATAATTAGTCCAATATATTCATTACATTATGGCAACCCTAAAGGCCCAGTCACACACAACGACCTACCAGCGATCCCGAAAACGATGCAACCTGATAGGGATCGCAGGTAAGTCGCTGGGAGGTTGCAGGTGAGATGTCACACAGTCAGATCTTACCAGCGATGCAGGAACAATCTCGGCAGTCACTGTGACCCTGTCACACAGCGTCAAACACAGCGATGTGTGCTGCCCAGCAGGACATCGCCTTTGAAGAAAATGGCCTGGACCATTCTGCAACGACTAGAGATCTCACAGCAGGGGTCTGATCGCTGGTAGGTGTCACACATAAGATCGCTAACGGGATCGCTACTGCGTCACAGAAACCGTGACTCAGCAGCGATCTCGCTAGCGATCTCGTTATGTGTGACGGTACCCTCAGGCAAGGAATTAACAGCTTTCTCCCTATTCAAAGTATACAGAGTAGAGGAAAAATAAACACCCTGGTTCTATTTTATGTGTTTTTCAACAGCAAACATTTAAAGTGATCAACTTATAGCAAGTTAACCTGGATAAGAGAAGGGAGGCATGATATTGGTGCAGAATTAATGTTTAATCTGGGTACAATTATGGTTTCCAGCTATTATTTTTATATAAAGCTGCTGCTCATCCAAGTTAATATTGTATCCCTAGCCTGTAGCTATTTATTTTAAACGATAAACCAAAGACCTCATGCTCACACGAGTACACCCTCTTAGGTCACAGAGCCATTATATAGCACGCAGTAGCTAAACGCTCTAGATCACCAGTGTAAATGGCTAAGTGCAAAATGCGCAGCATCAACTCAACAAATGTAGTAATTGCAGTATGGCTAGACCACAGGATGCTAAGCACATGCATTTTACTTTGGAACTGAGTTCTAGGGATTAACTGAGTCTGCATGACAGAAACATAAAAACATGTGAGACACAAAATAGTTTAAAGGGAACTAGTCATGTCCATAAAAGCAATTTACCTGCAGATATAAGGTTAATCTGCAGGTAAATGGTGTTAAAATTCTGCCTGCTTTACAAGAAGAGCAGCTACATGGGGAAAGTTAACTAATATTCTCCCTGTTTCTTTGTTTCCAGTAATAGGGACAGTGCAAGGAATGATTACAGTTTGATTCACACCTGCTTTGCAGTGTTCTTGTGCAGCGCCAGATGTCATTTAATGTGCTGGGGAGTAATTATGTCACTGTGTAGTGGGTGGTTACTGTAATGGCGTTTATGTATAATAAATCTCCATGGATTTTAGTGGTATAAATCTTAACAACTTTTTCTGTTGCTTATATAGCAAGCACTTTTCAAAGATCCTTGAAATGTGATTGAAAACCCATGCCAACAGAGGGAGAGCATACAAACTCCCTGCAGATTTTCTCTTTGGTTTGATTTGATCCTAAAGCCCACTTTACACGTTGCAATTAGTTGTACAATCGCATTTGCGATGTGACACGCCCAGGTTGCATACGGGATCTATGAGATTTCACGTTGGTCGTTCATTTGCTGTCACACGAGCGTTAGTAGTCTATGTTAAATTGATCAATGTTATGTGCGATCCTTAAGATCATGTGTTCTGTGACGTATGCATTGGGCACCTTTTTTTTTTTTTTTTATTTATTGACTTGCCAAGCGTGTGTAATGTGTAGGGATGCGTTTTTACTATGTCATCTGCCATTCAGCTCTGCTACATGGCCGCTAACAGCAGACACAGACAGCCATGTAGCAGAGCTGAATGGCAGATGACAGCAGACACAGACAGAGCCGCACTGTCAGAATGAACTCGGGTGAACTTCACCCGACTTCATTGTCATGCTGCGGCTCTGTCTGTGTCGCGTCCTGATTAGCGGTCACCAGTGAAGGACTCACCGGTGACCGCTAATCTCCTAAATTACTGAAGTTAGCAGCCCTCTCTCATACTCACCAATCCCCGATCCCCGGCACTGCACGGCGTTCACACTGCTCCGGCAGCTTTTACTGTTTTGAAAAAGCCGGCCGCCCATTAAACAATTTCGTATTCCCTGCTTTCCCCGCCCACCGGCGCCTATGATTGGTTACAGTGAGACACGCCCCCACTCTGAGTGACAGGTGTCACACTGCACCCAATCACAGCAGCCGGTGGGCGGGTCTATACTGTGTAGTGAAATAAATAATTAAATAATAATAATAATGGAGGTGACCGGAGCTGCAGCAGACACAGCCGCTCCGGTCACCTCCACGCAGGTAATGAAGACAGCCGCGCGATCAGCTGCTGTCACTGAGGTTACCCGCTGTCACTGGATCCAGCGGTGGCCGCGGGTAACCTCAGTGACAGCTCAGCTGATCGCGCTACTCACCTCAGTTGCTGCGTGGAGGTGATAGGAGCGGCGGTGAGTAGCGCGATCAGCTGAGCTGTCACTGAGGTTACCCGCGGCCACCGCTGGATCCAGTGACAGCGGGTAACCTCAGTGACAGCAGCTGATCGCGCGGCTGTCTTCATTAGCTGCGTGGAGCTGACTGGAGCGGCTGTGTCTGCTGCAGCTCCGGTCACCTCCATGCAGCAGCGCTGGAAGCGACGCTGGAGCATCCTGGAGTACGCCGGACATGGAGGGCTTTTTGGGGCTGATTAAAGTGGTGAACCAGGGTATATGTTTGTGTTTTTATTTCTAATAAAGGATTTTTTCGGGTGTGTGTGTTTATTTACTGTAATTTACAGATTAATCATGGAGGGTGTCTCATAGACGCCTGACATGATTAATCTAGGACTTATTGGCAGCTATGGGCTGCCAATAACTCCTTATTACCCCGATTTGCCAACGCACCAGGGCAAATCGGGAAGAGCCGGGTACAGTCCCAGAACTGTCGCATATAATGTATGCGGCAATTCTGGGCGGCTGTTGGCTGATATTGTTAGGCTGGGGGGCTCCCCATAACGTGGAGCTCCCCATCCTGAGAATACCAGCCTTCAGCCGTATGGCTTTATCTGGCTGGTTTTAAAATTGGGGGGGACCGCACGCCGTTTTTTTTAATTATTTAATTATTTATTTCACTACACAGTATAGACACGCCCACCGGCTGCTGTGATTGGGTGCAGTGACACCTGTCACTCAGCGTGGGGGCGTGTCTCACTGCAACCAATCATAGGCGCCGGTGGGCGGGTAAAGCAGGGAATACGAGATTGTTTAATGGGCGGCCGGCTTTTTCAAAACAGTAAAAGCCGCCGGAGCAGTGTGAACGCCGTGCAGCGCCGGGGATCGGGGATCGGTGAGTATATGAGAGAGGGGGATAGACTGACATGGACAGAGAGTGAGGGACAGAGATAGTGACCGACTGACAGAGATTAGTGACTGACAGACATTGTGAGGCGCTTCAGAACGCAGCTTTTCAGCTGCGCTCTGAAGCGGACCTTTTTTAAGCTGCGGTGCAGAGCGCACACCTGCGCACATAGCCCCAGACACCAAAATCGTATGAGGGATGTCACACGTTACAATTGACTAGGTTCGTGCAACAAAACGCTCAATTCTAGAGAATGATACGATGTGTTTGCGATCAACGGTTTTGCGTTCAATCCTGATCGCAAGTAGATGTCACACGCAGATACCTCACAAACGATGCCGGATGTGCGTCACTTACAACTTGACCCCAACGACAGATTGTGAGATATATTGAAGCGTGTGTAGCGGGCTTAAAACCCCGACATTGCAAAGCAACACTGAGCCACCTGAGCTGTGCACTCTCTGTGGTTTCTTTTCATGGAAATACAGAAGGCTTTAACTATTTAATTCTACAAGACGAAGCATTTCAGTGCGAAACGTGCATCGGGTGTGGCGGGACCCTGCTTCTGTATTTACTTACCTTAGGGGATCTACTTTAACTGAATGGGATTTAAATATATGATGTAGCTTTTTGTGTAATTGGGCACATCTCTCCTGAATATATATAGTTTTAAGAGGATATGTCTGTTGTTGAATATCCGCTTTCCTTACAAGAAGATGTGTTTTGCAGTATTATATTTTGGTATATAAATTGAATATATTTATTGTAATTCTACATTTTCATATATTAACAATAGTATATACCATATATCTATACCCCCTTATATACTTACGGTAAATGATGAATATCTTTTTCACCTATTTTACTATTTGTCAGGTGTTCGCTTGGTGTTTGTTCCTTTGTTTTTATGTACTATGTGTTTTATGTCTCTTACCTATTTTCTTTACATTTTAATGAATTATTAATAAAATTTAATATTTTTACTATTTGGGCTTTTATTTTCTTCTTTGGGTTGTTATGATAAGATAAAAACAGTAACAACAACACACTTGAACATATTGGGTAACAAACAATTACAGAACAAAAAAGGTGGTTACAATTTAAAAAGAAAGAGGGAAGGACAGAAGGTAATTAAGATTCTGAGTTGGGTAATGAATACATGGTTAAAGGTTGTAGGATTTTCTGAAGAATTCAGTTTATAAGTCGCTTTTGAAGGGTTTTTATATCGTAGAAGAGTCATAGTTTTATAGTTTTTAAGGTTGAAGGGAGACTCTAAGTCCATCTAGTTCAACCCGTAGCCTAACATGTTGATCCAGAGGAAGGCAAAAAACCCCAATGTGTCAAATAAGCTCCAATGGGGAAAAAAATTCCTTCCTGACTCCACATACGGCAATCAGACTAGTTCCCTGGATCAACACCCTGTCATAAAATCTAATATACATAACTGGTAATATTATATTTTTCAAGAAAGGCATCCAGGCTCTGCTTAAATGTTAGTAGTGAATCACTCATTACAACATCATGCGGCAGAGAGTTTCATAGTCTCACTGCTCGTACAGTAAAGAATCCTCGTCTGTGATTATGTTTAAACCTTCTTTCCTCAAGACGTCTAATATGTTGGTGTAGCATATTACAGAGTAGGAAGGTTGACAGGAGAAATCTCGAAGAGCAGGTAAGAGGAGAGCAGAGAAGATGTTGTAGACTAGACTAGAGATTCTTCTATGTACCGTAATTGTATTTTGCAATGAATTGGCTGTGCCATTGAGGGCATGGCAGAAATGAGAGGCAGTAGAGATGAGAACAGTTTTGGGGAAGGAATACGAGGACAGCTGATAAGTCTTTGGCTCTGTGATCTTTTTTTTGTTTCTATGGTAATGAATGTTATATCACAACAAAGCCTTATGTGTCTAAGATATGTTTTCAAAATTATGTGTTTGTTGCTTATGGCAGCAGTGTTCTACGCACGTGGGAGTACAAAATGGCGGAGTCTAATGCGATATTCAAAGCAAATTAGAGCAGAGGAGTGATAAAATTCTTGTTTCTGCAAGGAAATTCCGCAAAGGATATTCATGGTGATATGTCGCAGACATGAGCACAGTTAAGAACTCGGTTGCCAAATTTAACCCCATAGTGACGGCCTAACGTCTCAAGACGTCGGAAAAACAGGGTACTTATTCTGTTCCGACGTCTTGAGACGTCAGGCCGGAAAAAGCTTGTAGCGCCCCCCAGTGACGAAAAATCTCGGGGGTTTCAGCTACCGGAGGTAGCTGAGACCCCCAAGATTATGAATCGGGGTGTTTTTTTTGGACCCCGATAATGTGATCGCCGGTATACACCGTATACCGACGTACACATAAAAAAAAATAAAATGGCAAATAATGCTGATTTCTTTCTCATCTGACATGATCAAACATGTCAGATGATAAAGAAATATAATCCTCTAGTGCCCCCAAGGCCCCCCGTACCGGAGAGTCCCCCCCCCACCCCTACCCCCCCTCCGGAGCAGTCAAAATGGCGCTGAAGCGCACAGAAAACTGCAGCCGCCGCCAGCTCTGCATTCATTTCCCTCCGATCTGAAATGATCAAACATTTCAGATTGCAGGGAAATGTCCTCCCCCTGACCCCTCCTCCGGTCCAGCGGAGCCCTCTGGTCCACCGGAGCCCCTCCGGTTCTCTAGAGCGCTCCCCCTCCCCCCCCCCCCTCCGGAGCATGCAGCGCGCGGCCGCATTCATCCTGCTCTTTCTGCCGCATGTGACACGTCACATGCGGCAGAAAAGTCGTCCCCAGAGCCCCCGGTCAGCCCCGGTCAGCCCCGTTACCTGGCTGCTGCTCCGTCCCCGCGATCACTCCGCCTCCTAGAAAGCTGGTGGCGCATGCGCAGACAGCGGCTGTCAGCTGGATCCTTGTAAGCAGGGACGCTGACCTTGCTGCTGTGCTGTGGACCGGGGGAGAGTGAGTGCAGTAATCTGCAGCCACACTCCTCACATGGAGAGCCTGCTGTTCTAGAATATGGGGGGTACGTTCTGTGAGCGTGCCCCTCATATTCTGGAATGAGGTTACTGCAGGTCACTCTGCCCTAGGTTGGACCGGGGCAGTGTGAGTGCAGTATTCTCAGATTACTGCACCCACACTGCTCATGGAGAGCTTGCTCTTCCAGAAAATGGGGGATACGTTCCCTGAACGTGCCCCCCATATTCTAGAAGGTCCAGAGTCGCCGAGGGACCTCCAAAATGGATTACAGCGACCGAAATTTATTTATTTTCAATAAATTGGTGAAAAAGGAATGTTTCGGGGAGGTTTTTTTTCAAATAAATTTTTTTTTTGTGTTTATTTTTTTCTATTACTGACTGGGTTAGTGATGTCGGGTATCTGTTTAGATGCCGTGACATCACTAACCCCAGGGCTTGATGCCAGGTGACATTACAGCTCGTATCAACCCCGTATATTACCCCGTTTGCCACCGCACCAGGGCGCGGGATGAGCTGGAGCGAAGCGCCAGGATTGGGGCTTCTAATGGATGCGCCACTTCTGGGGCGGCTGCGGCCTGCTATTTTTAGGCTGGGAAGAGTCCAATAACCATGGCTCTTCCCACCCTGAGAATACCAGACCCCAGCTGTCCGCTTCACCTTGGCTGGTGATCTAATTTGAGGGGGACCCCACGTTTGTTTTTTTGGTTTTTTTTAAAAAAAACAACGCCTGGGGAGCCCTCCAAATTGATCACCAGCGAAGGTGAAGCTGTCAGCTGTGGTTTGCAGGCTACAGCTGTCTGCTTTACCCTAGCTAGCTATCAAAAATAGGGGGGACCCCACGTCGTTTATTTTAATTATTAATTTTTTGGGGGGCTAAATACAAGGCTAGGCACCCTTTAGTGCCACATGAAAGGCACTAAAGGGCGCCAGCTTAGAATATGAAGGGGGGTGGGACGTTATATATGTTTGACATCTATCCATTCATCCATTGTAGCATTTTAGGCTGTGCGCCCACAATCAGGGTTTGCAGCGTTTTGGGCGCAGAGTGTTTTCCCTGCGTCCATAGCGCTGCATTGTGCAGTAGAAGCACAGTGGAAGGATTTTTAGAAATCCTATGCCCACTGTGCTTCTTTTCTCCGCAGCATACACTGACCTGTGGCGCAGCTTCCCGAGCCTCAGCATGTCAATTTATGCTGCGGAGACAAGTGTTCTCTGCAGGTAGCATAGAGCTCCACAGCAGCCAGAACCCAAATCGTGGGCATGGGCAGCTGCGTTCTCCCGTGGACAACACTCACATCTCTGCAGGAAGGCTGCCACTGTGTACTAGACGCCGTGTCGCTGGATCATGGCCACATAGCCTAAAAGTGAGAAATTTGTTGCTACAGCAACATTTTTGTGAAGTACCTGTGGATTCAAAATGCTTACTATACTCCTGAATAAAATCCAGTTTCCAAAATGGGGTCACTTGTGGGGGGTTTCTGCTGTATAGGTACCCAAGGGGCCCTGCTAATGTGACATGGTGCCCGCAATTTATTTCAACTTTTCCAGAATTCAAATGGTGCTCCTTCCATTCCAAGCCCTCCCATTTATCCAACAGAGGTTTTTGGCCACATGTGGGGTATCCCTGTGCTCATAAGACATTGGATAACAACCTGTGGGGTCCACGGTTTGTTGTTGCCTCTTGAAAAAGTAAGAAATATGATGCTAAAGCAACATTTTTGTGAAAAAAATGAAAATTTTCAATATGGCAACCTAAGCTTATCAAATTCTGTGAAGTACTCTTGGATTCAAACTGCTCAATATACACCTAGATAAAAGCCTTGAGGTTTCTTGTTTCCAGAATGGGGTCACTTGTGGGGGACCTCCACTGTTTAGGCACCTTAGGGGCTTTCCAAATGCAACATAGCGTCCGCTAATGATTCCAGCCAATTGTGCAGTCAAATGGCGCTCCTTCCCTTCCGAGCCCTGCTGTGCACCCAAACAGTTGATTTTCATCACACATAAGGTATCAGCATACTCAGGAGAAATTGCACAATAAATCTTATGCTGAATTTTTTCCTTTTACACTTGTAAAAAAAAAAGCTACCTGGTTGAAGTAACAATTTTGTGGTAAAAATGTATTTTTTTATTTTCACAGCTCAACATTATAAACTTCTGTGAAGCACCTGAGGGTTCAGGGTACTCACCAAACATCTAGATAAATTCCTTCAGGGGTCTATTTTCCAAAATGTGGCCACATGTTGGGGAGCTTCACTGTATAGACACCTCAGGGGCTCTCCTAATGCAACATAGCGTCCGCTATTGATTCCAGCCAATTTTGCAGTCAAATGGCGCTCCTTCCCTTCCGAGCCCTGTCATGCGCCCAAACAGTTGATTTCCACCACTTATAAGGTATCGCCAAACTCAGGAGAAATTGCACAATAAATTTCATGGTGATTTTTTTCCTGTTACCCTTGTGAAAAAAAAGCTACCTGGTTGAAATAACAATTTTGTGGTAAAATTTTATTTTTTTATTTTCATGGCTCAACGTTATAAAATTCTGTGAAGCACCTGGGGGTTCAGGGTACTCACCAAACATCTAGATAAATTCCTTGAGGGGCCTAGTTTCCAAAATGGGGTCACTTGTGCGGGGTTTCTGCTGTTTAGGTACCTTAGGGGACCTCCAAATGCGACATGGTGCCCGCAATCTTTTTCAGTCAAATTTCCTTTCCAAAATTCAAATATTGTTCCTTCCGTTCCAAGCCCTCCCATTTGTCCAAACAAAGGTTTCAGACCACATGTGAGGTATCACCGCGCTCATAAAAAAGTGGGTAACAAACATTGAGGTCAAATTTTTGGAATTACCTCTTGAAAAAGTGAGAAAATTGATGCTAAAGCAACATTTTTGAGAAAATTATTAAAATTTTCAATATGACAATGTAACGTTAACAAAATCTGTGAAGTACCTGTGCATCCAAAATGCTCACTATACCCCTAGATAGAAGCCTTGAGGGGTCTAGTTTCTAAAATGGCGTCACTTGTGAGGGGTTTCTTCTGTTTAGGTACCTTAGCGGACCTGTAAATGCAACATGGTGCCCGCAATCTATTTCAGCCAAATTTGCTTTCCAAAATTCAAATATTGCTCCTTCTGTTCTGAGCCCTCCCATTTATCCAAACAGAGGTTTCTGACCACATGTGGGGTATCAGTGCGTTCATAACAAAGTGGGGAACAAGTTTTGTGGTCCATTTTGTTGTGTTATTTCTTCTAAAAGTGAATAAATTTGGGTTAGAGCAACATTTTTAGGTAAAATTTAATTTTTGCTTTTTTTCATTCCACATTGCTTTTGTTCATGTGAAGCACCTGAAGGGTTAATAAACTTCTTGAATGTGGTTTTGAGTACTTTGGGGGGTGCAGTTTTTAGAATGGTGTCACTTTTTGGTATTTTCTGTCATCTAGGCTTATCGAAGTCACTTCAAATATGATGTGGTCCCTAAAAAAATGGTTTTGTAAATTTTGATGTAAAAATGAGAAATCGCTGATAAACTTTGAACCCCTCTAACTTCCTAACAAAAAAAAATTTTGTTTCCAAAATTGTGCTTATGTAAAGTAGACATGTGGGAAATGTTATTTATTAACTATTTTGTGTCACAGAAATCTCTGGTTTAACGGTATAAAAATTCAAAAGTTGAAAATTGCTAAATTTTCAAAATTTTTGCCAAAATTCAATTTTTTTCATAAATAAACACAAAAAATATTGTCCTAAATTTAGTACTAACATGAAGTCCAATATGTGACGAAAAAACATTCTCAAAATCACCAGGATCCGTTGAAGCGTTCCAGAGTTATAACCTCATGAAGTGACACTGGTCAGAATTGCAAAATTTGGTCTGGTCATTAAGGTGAAAATTAGCTCCGTCACTAAGGGGTTAAAACTAGAGATGAGCGAACCGGTCGCGGTTCGGCTCGAGTTCGGTTCGCCGAACGGGGGTCCCGTTCGAGTTCGGTTCGTCGAACGTTCGACGAACCAAACTTGAACCTATAGGCTATAATGGGAGGCAATCACAAACACATAAAAATGCATTATAAATGTACACAAACAGTTAATAAACATTGCCATAACACTTACCAGTCCCCGCGATCCCTTCTGCACTCTGTCTCCTGCCGCTATTCCATCCGATGATCGCTGAATGCTCCCGGTGACCGGCACTGCAGCAGTGAAGCAAGACCTATCGTGACGTCAAAATAGCCATGTGACCAGTCACGTGGCTATTATCTCATTGGCTACAGACTGGTCACATGACTATGACGCGTCATGTAGGACCTGCGAGTGCATCTCTCCGGTACACGGTGCACATATGTGTATCGCCGTGTACCGGCGACATGCTCTAGCACACGGTCGACTCCCCATTCCGTTAGGGACCGGCTGACACAGCTGGTCATTAACGGAGGTTGCCATAGCAACGCAGTTAGCGGTGACGTCACCGCTAACCGCGGCTCCGAGA
This sequence comes from Anomaloglossus baeobatrachus, assembly GCF_048569485.1. NCBI lineage: Eukaryota > Metazoa > Chordata > Amphibia > Anura > Aromobatidae > Anomaloglossus > Anomaloglossus baeobatrachus. The sequence continues at coordinate 487,997,264 of NC_134355.1, forward strand.
GCACCGTTGCTATGGTAACGCGTCTATCAGCGTTACCGCTAGCAGCACTGATCACTCACGGAGTGAAGGCTGCACACTGCTTCCCGATTGTAGTGAGGATTGTAGTGAGGATGGAGGTTCCTCAGCCCCAAGTGATGAGCTGGGTAAACTCATCCTCACTACAATCGTCACTACTACTACACTAGTGAGGATTGTAGTGAGGATGAGGTTCCTCAGCCCCGAATGATGAGCTGGGTAAACTCATCCTCACTACAATCGTCACTACTACTACACTAGTGAGGATTGTAGTGAGGATGAGGTTCGCCAGCCCCAAGTGATGAGCTGGGTAAACTCATCCTCACTACAATAGTCACTACTACTACACTAGTGAGGATTGTAGTGAGGATGAGGTTCCTCAGCCCCAAGTGATGAGCTGGGTAAACTCATCCTCACTACAATCGTCACTACTACTACACTAGTGAGGATTGTAGTGAGGATGGAGGTTCCCCAGCCCCAAGTGATGAGCTGGGTAAACTCATCCTCACTACAATCGTCACTACTACTACACTAGTGAGGATTGTAGTGAGGATGGAGGTTCCCCAGCCCCAAGTGATGAGCTGGGTAAACTCATCATCACTACAATCGTCACTACTACTACACTAGTGAGGATTGTAGTGAGGATGAGGTTCCCCAGCCCCAAGTGATGAGCTGGGTAAACTCATCCTCACTACAATCGTCACTACTACTACACTAGAAAGAAAGAAGACAGAAGAGCAGGATCGTGGAGGGCTGACAGGGGGTAATAAAGATGGAGTCTCTAATGTGTCTGTGTATTTATTTCTATTAAAGTATCTTTTCTCTGTGTGGTGTTTTTTTTTAACCCTTTATTGGAGATTCTTAATGGCCGGGTCAAACGTGCCTGACATTAAGAATCTCTGGCTTAATACTGGCTAGTAAAACAAAGCCAGTATTAACTCATGATTACCCAACAAGCCACCCGGCTCCAGGGCTGTTGGAAGAGTTGGATACAGCGCCAGATGATGGCGCTTCTATGAGAGCGCCATTTTCTGGGACGGCTGCGGACTGAAATTCGCAGCAGAGGCGCCCAGAAACCTCGGGCTAACCTGTGCTGCGGATTCCAATCCCCAGCTGCCTAGTTGTACCCGGCTGGACACAAAAATGGGGCGAAGCCCACGTCATTTGTTTTTTAATTATTTCATGAAATAAGTGAAATAATTAAAAAAAATGGGCTTCCCTATATTTTTGGTTCCCAGCCGGGTACAAATAGGCAACTGGGGGTTGGAGGCAGCCCGTGGCTGCCTGCTGTACCTGGCTAGCATACAAAAATATGGCGAAGCCCACGTCATTTTTTTGGTGGGCAAAAAAATTCTGCATACAGTCCTGGATGGAGTATGCTGAGCCTTGTAGTTCTGCAGCTGCTGTCTGCTCTTCTTCATACAGACAGACAGCAGCTGCAGAACTACAAGGCTCAGCATACTCCATCCAGGACTGTATGCAGAAGTTTTTTGCCCCCTGAAAAAATTATGTGGGCTTCGCCATATTTTTGTATGCTAGCCAGGTACAGCAGGCAGGTACGGCTGCCCCCAACCCCCAGTTGCCTATTTGTACCCGGCTGGGAACCAAAAATAAAGGGAAGCCCTTTTTTATTATTTCATGAATTTCATGAAATAATTAGAAAACAAATGACGTAGGCTTCGCCCCATTTTTGTGTCCAGCCAGGTACAACTAGGCAGCTGGGGATTGGAATCCACAGCACAGGTTGGCCTGAGCTTTCTGGGCCCCACTGCTGCGAATTGCAGTCTGCAGCCGCCTCAGAAAATGGCATTTTCATAGAAGCGCCATCTTCTGGCGCTGTATCCAACTCTTCCAGCACCTGCCTGCTATACCTGGCTAGCATACAAAAATATGGCGAAGCTCACGTCCTTTTTTTGTAGTTTTTTGGCAAAAAAAATAAAAAATGCTTCCCTGGATTTTCCATTGCCAGTGAAGGTAACACCAAGCAGTGGGGGTTAGCAGCCAGTAGCTGCTTGGATTACCCTTACCTAGCAATACAAAAAATGCAGCGGGAGGCCATATATATTTTTTTTAATTATTTATTTAAATAACTAAAAACAAAATGGGCTTCCCTGTATTTTGATTGCTGGACATCACAGTGCTGTAAAAATAAATCTTTAAAAAAATGACGTAGCGGTCTGCGGTATTTTTGATTCTCAGCACAGATAAAGCAGACAGCTATGGGTTGCCACCCCAGTCTGCCTGCCGTTACCTTGGTTGGCAATCAAAATACAGGGAAGCCCATTAATTTTTTCTATTTAAAAAATAGTTAAAAAAAAATGACGTTGGGTCCCCCCATTTTTGATAGCCAGCTAGGGTAAAGCAGACGGCTGTAGCCTGAAAACCACAGCTGGCAGCTTTACCGTGGTTGGGGATCCAATGTGGAGGTCCCCTCAGGCTCTTTTTTATAATTATTTTATAAATATTAATAATTACACAATAAAAGTAGGGTCCCCCCCAAATTGGATCACCAGCCAAGGTAAAGCGGACAGCTGTGGTCTGGTATTCTCAGGGTGGGAAGGTCCATAGTTATTGGGCCTTCACAGCCTAAAAATAGCAGGCCGCAGGCACCCCAGACGTGGCGCATCCACTAGATGCGCCAATCCTGGCGCTTCACCCCAGCTCATCCTGTGCCCTGGTGCAGTGGCAAACGGGGTAATAAATCGGGTTGATACTAGCTGTAAAGTCACCTGAGATCAAGCCCAGCAGTTTGTGATGTCATGGCGTCTATTAGATACCCAACATCATAAACTGTCAGTACTAACAAAAAAAAAAAAATCGACAAAAGAAATTTATTTGAAAAAACAGTCCCCAAAACATTTCCTATTTCACCAATTTATTGTAAGAAAAAAAATAAAGGGGTCCCACGACGACACTGGACCGTCTAGAATATGGGGGGGAGACACTCAGGGAACGTATCCCCCATTTTCTAGGAGTGCGGACCCTTCATGTGAGGAGTGTGGGTGCAATGAATCTGCACTCACTCTCCCCGGGTCCACAGCAGCAGAGTCCATGTCGTAATGGTTGCTACCAAAGCTGCAATGCCCTGCTCATGAGGTAAGGGCATGCCTAATCAGGAGAACTACTGTAGAGGAAGCTCTGCTCACTAGTATATAGGTGCTCAGAGGTAATAATAGATAAAATTAGTGAGTAGCCTCGGCACTCTAAATCTCCCAGACTAAGTCAGTAAGTCACAACGGATAGTAATGCAAAATCACTCTTTATTGGTCCGTATTAAGAAAAAAAATTTTTTCATAAGCATATATGTTTTTGTCCAAAACAAATTACAAATGACGTTTCGGCCTGAGCCTTCGTCAGATTGGACTTATCTGCATGTAATCATGAAAAATGACAATAATCAGTATCACATAAGAGTGAGAGAACAATAACATAAACTCGAACAATGTAGAGGTACAATTGGGATGCAGCAAAAAAATTGCAACACAGCAAGAAATGAAACACATGATACAAATGTCATAATACAGTACAAGGACAATATAGTAATGACAAATATGGGGTCAGAGTAGGCTTAGACAGCTCTGGTACGAAAGAGATGTCAATCATAAAGTAACATGTGCAGTAGGTGTAGAGCTACACTATGCATGGCAGAGCTAATGGGTAGACCGACCATAGAAAAAGAACGGAGAAAAAGTGGAGAAAAAGTGGAGAAAAAATGGAGAAAAAGTGGAGAAAAAGTGAAGAAAAAGTGGAGAAAAAGTGGAGAAAAAGTGGAGAAAAAGTGGAGAAAAAGTGGAGAAAAAAATAGAGAAAAAGTGGAGAAAAAGTGGAGAAAAAGTGGAGAAGCGAAGAAGTGGAGAAAAAGTGGAGAAAAAGTGGAGAAAAAGTGGAGAAAAAAATAGAGAAAAAGTGGAGAGAAAGTGGAGAAAAAGTGGAGAAGTGGAGAAGAAGTGGAGAAAAAGTGGAGAAAAAGTGGAGCACCCTTTGGTGCCTTTCATGTGGCACTAAGGGGTGATTAGCTTTGTAGTTAGCCAAAAAAATGAAAAAAAAATGACGTAGGGTTCCCCCTAGTTTTGTAGCCAGCTAGGGTAAAGCAGATGGCTGCAGCCTGCAGGCCACAGCTGGCAACCTCACCTTGGCTGGTAATCCAAAACTGAGGGCACCCCACGCTGTTATTTTAAATTAAATAAATAATTTTAAAAAAAAACACGTAGGGGTCCCCCAAAATTGGATTACCAGCCAAGGTAAAGCAGACAGCTGAGGCCTGATATTCTCAGACTAGGGAGGTCCATGGTTATTGGACTCTCCCCAGCCTAAAAATAGCAGGCCGCAGCCGCCCCAGAAGTGGCGCATCCATTAGATGCGCCAATCCTGGTGCTTCGCCCCAGCTCATCCCGCGCCCTGGTGCGGTGGCAAACGGGGTAATATATGGGGTTAATACCAGATGTGTAATGTCACCTGGCATTAAGCCCTGGGGTTGGTGAGGTCAGGCGTCTATCAGATACCCTACATCACCAACCCAGTCAGTAATAAAAAAAAATAGACGACAAACACATTTTTATTTGAAAAAACACTCCCCAAAACATTCCCTCTTTAACCAATTTATTAGAATGAAAAACAAATCCAGGTCTGGTGTAATCCAAGGGGTTGCCATGACGATCCACACTGTCCCAGTCAATGAAGAGCAGGATGTTCCCCATTGGCTGGGAGAGCAGTGCAGTGACCTGAGCTAACATCAATGTGTCAGCCCAGGTCACTGCAGGGCATGACAAGTGCTGCTGTCAGCGAGGTACATTACCTGCGCTGATCTCCAGCACACTGACAGCCCCTGTCACTGAGTTCAATGACCGCCGCCTTCACAGCCAAGAATCGCGAGAGGCCCGTGACGTCACCGCTAGTCAGTCTCAGGTCGGAAGCGAGAGAAGGTGATGTGACAAGCGGCGGCCATGGAGGACAGTGACAGCGCTGAGGTCGGGATGGCGGGACTTCATCACCGCAGGCAGGGCCGGCTCCAGGTTTTTGTGGGCCCCGGGCGGAAGAGTCCCAGTGGGCCCCATAAACACGCAGACACACACACATACACAGATACATACACGTACATATACATATTTAAAGACAAACTCACAAAAATACATATAAACAGACAAATCTATACAGTCATATACACTGACATACATAGATACACATCATACATGCATACATACAGAGACACACACTGCTATGCTGCATACATACATACATACAGACACACACATACTGCTCTGCATGCATACATACATATAGACAGACACACACACACTGCTCTGCTACATACATACATATAGACAGACACACACATACTGCTCTGCTGCATACATACATACATACAGACACGCATACTGCTCTGCTGCATATATACATACATACAGACACGCATACTGCTCTGCTGCATACATACATGCATACATACATACAGACAGACACGCATACTGCTCTTCTGCATACATACATACATACAGACAGACACGCATACTGCTCTGCTGCAAACATACATGCATACATACAGACAGACACACATACTGCTCTGCTGCATATATACATACATACATACAGACACGCATACTGCTCTGCTGCATATATACATACATACATACAGACACGTATACTGCTCTGCTGCATACATACATGCATACATACAGACACGCATACTGCTCTGCATGCATACATACAGACACGCATACTGCTCTGCTGCATACATACATGCATACATACAGACACGCATACTGCTCTGCTGCATACATACATGCATACATACAGACAGACACACATACTGCTCTGCTGCATATATACATACATACATACAGACACGCATACTGCTCTGCTGCATATATACATACATACATACAGACACGTATACTGCTCTGCTGCATACATACATGCATACATACAGACACGCATACTGCTCTGCTGCATACATACATGCATACATACAGACACGCATACTGCTCTGCTGCATACATACATGCATACATACAGACAGACACGCATATTGCTCTGCTGCATATATATATATACATACAGACACACATACTACTCTGCTACATATATACATACATACAGACACGTATACTGCTCTGCTGCATACATACATACATACAGACAGACACGCATATTGCTCTGCTGCATATATATATACATACATACACGCATACTACTCTGCTACATATATACATACATACATACAGACACGCATACTGCTCTGCTGCATATATACATACATACACGCATACTGCTCTGCTGCATATATACATACATACATACAGACACGCATACTGCTCTGCTGCATATATACATACATACAAACAGACACGTATACTGCTCTGCTGCATACATACATGCATACATACAGACACGCATACTGCTCTGCTGCATACATACATGCATACATACAGACAGACACGCATATTGCTCTGCTGCATACATACATACATACATACAGACACGCATACTGCTCTGCTTCATATATACATACATACACGCATACTGCTCTGCTGCATATATACATACATACATACAGACACGCATACTGCTCTGCTGCATATATACATACATACATACAGACACGCATACTGCTCTGCTGCATATATACATACATACATACACGTATACTGCTCTGCTGCATACATACATGCATACATACAGACAGACACGCATATTGCTCTGCTGCATATATATATATACATACAGACACGAATACTACTCTGCTACATATATACATACATACAGACACGTATACTGCTCTGCTGCATACATACATGCATACATACAGACAGACACGCATATTGCTCTGCTGCATATATATATACATACATACAGACACGCATACTACTCTGCTACATATATACATACATACATACAGACACGCATACTGCTCTGCTGCATATATACATACATACATACAGACACGCATACTGCTCTGCTGCATATATACATACATACAGACACGCATACTGCTCTGCTGCATACATACATGCATACATACAGACACGCATACTACTCTGCTACATATATACATACATACAGACACGCATACTGCTCTGCTGCATATATACATACATACAGACACGCATACTGCTCTGCTGCATATATACATACATACAGACACGCATACTGCTCTGCTGCATACATACATGCATACATACAGACACGCATACTACTCTGCTACATATATACATACATACAGACACGCATACTGCTCTGCTGCATATATACATACATACAGACACGCATACTGCTCTGCTGCATATATACATACATACATACAGACACGCATACTGCTCTGCTGCATATATACATACATATAGACACGCATACTGCTCTGCTGCATGCATACATACAAACACACACCTTGCTCTGCGGGGCCCACACACGCGGCTCCGGGGGCCACACACACGGCTCTGCGGGGCCCACACACGCACGGGGGGACAGGGAGGGGCGGGGAGGGAGTGATGTCCCACATACTGATCAGGTCACGGTGCAGATGGGGCCCACACAGCGCCGGAGGGAAGCGATTTGCTGGGGGTCGCAGGCTGGCACTGTGACTCCTTCATCTGTGCGACCGAGCAGGACGCCGGGCGGTATCTCCGCCCACAGATGATGCTCAATGCAGGAGAACACAGTGAGCCTTAAAGGGCCGGCAGCCACAGTTTCCAGTGCCAAGGACTGCTGCCCCCGGGCCGACCGCAGGTAAGCCGAGCGGGACCATGTGTGTGTGTGTGTGTGTGTGTGTGTGTGTGTGTGTGTGTACATGCTGCGGGCAGGAGGGGGCGGAGTGAGCTGAGCGGGGAAGTGTGGGCTTCCTGCACGTAACTAGGATAAACATCGGGTTACTAACCAAAGCGCTTTGGTTGGATACCCGATGTTTATCTTGGTTACCAGCTTCTGGCAGGCTGCCAGCGATGGCTCCTGCACACTGTAGCTGTAAAAAGCCCTGCTTTTTGCTGCTAGAACCGTTCTCGAACGTATCTAGAACTATCGAGCTTTTGCAAAAAGCTCGAGTTCTAGTTCGATCTCGAACAGCCCCCAAAATCACTCGAGCCTAGAACTGGAGAACCTCGAACCTCGAACCGCGCTCAACTCTAGTTAAAACAAACCACTTCAGCACCAATGATGAGGAACGTACTGGATGACCGAGAGTGGTTGTTGTTCCGGAGATCGTCGAATCTGTGCACAACCTCATACTAGAGAATCGATGAATTTCAGCTGAGGCAATAGCAGACATCATGGGGATTTCCCGTGACTGTCTTTGTGTCAATATCCATGAACATTTAGACATGAGAAAGCTATTTGCAAAGTGGGTCCCCAAATGTTTGACAACAGATCAGAGAAACATGCGAGTGAAAACTTCCTGGTCCATTTGTCAGCATTTCCGGACTGATAAGAACTTTCTGGATTGGCTGGTCACTATGGATGAGACCTGGATTTATTTGTATGACCCTGAAAACAAGGAGCAGTCAAAAGAGTCGAGGCACAGTGGTTCTCCTCGTCCAAAGAAGTTCAGGATGTAATGATCAGCCACTAAGGTGATGACGTCTGTGTTCTGAGATAAGGAGGGCATGCTGCTAGTGGACTACTTTCAAAAGGGTTCCACCATCAATGCAAGTTATTACATTGAACTTTTGGAACAATTGAAGGCAGCTTTGAAGGCCAAAAGGTGCGTCAAGCTGTCCAAAGTAATCTTGTTCCTGCAAGACAACACCTCCGCTCAACTGCACAAGCAACCACGGCAAAACTGGCAGAGCTGGGCTTCCAGCTGGTTGACCCCCCCACCTAATTCACCAGATCTAGCTCCCTCCAACTATCATCTGTTTCCAAACCTGAAGTAACACCTCAAGGGTACCAAATTTCACACCATTTCTGATGCCATGGCTGCTACGGATGCCTGATTTGAGGCACAACCGAAATCCTTCTTTTTGCTAGGTTTACAGAACCTGGAATACCGATGTAAGAAGTGTGTTGACATCAGTGGAGAGTATGTGGAATACATGTAAAGTTTCATCATCCTATCTCAGTTTTCTGGGTAAAGCCAAAGACTTTTCAACAACCCCTCGTATTTTGAAGATGGCAGGGAACAGAGGGATGTTGCATTAGTCTATGTTGGAGATTATGAAGACATAGTTACAAGTATTTTTGCTGAGATAAGATTATGGAAACAGCAAAATCAAGATCTGTATTCGAGGTAGCAACAAAATGACATGGAAGTGTGATGTCATCAACACTTAACAAACAAAGGTAGAACATAAAGACTGAAGAAGATGTTCCACTTGATTAGGTCCCAATCCCGGATACAGAGCTGCAAAGCAAAAATACTGACCATTGAGCCATCATACTATATATAAGGCCTTGCTCCCACATGCGTTTAATACGGATGAGTGCAATCCGATAAAAAATTGTATTTCACTCGCGCCAATGTTATTCAATGAGGTAGAGCAGATCTGCAAGTTTTTATCTGGCTGAGCAAAACCACTGAATGCTGCGTATGACTGCGTATATTCAACGAACCTGCCAAAGCAAGTCAATGGTTGTGAGAAAAAAAAAATGAACGGCAGGTAGACCATTTGTATGCTGTCCATTTTTATTGATACATTACCACTCAGTATCATAGAACACTTGAAATGGTCCTGTAAATGATTGTAGGACAATAGCTGCTGAGAAAAAAACGCATGTCATATGGATAGCATACGAATGCTAGAAGAGAATAAAGTTGCAGACTTGCAAAGCACTCGCATGATATATGGCAGTGATGGCGAACCTATGGCACGCACGCCACCAGGGGCACGCAGAGCCCATTCTGCTGGCACGCGCGCTGTGTCCTCATCCTGCCGCTTTGATCTGCTGGTGCAGTCGCGCCGGCAGATCAAAGCTGTGTTGGAGCGGAGGAGATATTTCTCCTCGCTCTGACACTCCTCCTCCCCCAGGCTGCAGGTGTGTTGCCTAGGAGACGGAGGAGCGTCAGTGAGTGGCGCCGGCGTAATGAGGTCTTCTGGCCGCGTGGGAACTGATGACTCAGCGGCGCGCAGTGGTTGAACGTGTGCTGTGAGGTGAGTTGTGTGTTGTGTTTTTTTTTTTTTTATAACTCGTTTGCGGCTGTGCCAAGGTGGGGATGGGGGGGCCAGCATGGGGTGGGGGAGAAAACACATGCCAGCATGGCGGGAGGGGGGGAACACACATGCCAGCATGGGGGGGGGGAGAACACACATGCCAGCATGGGGGGGAACACACATGCCAGCATGGGGGGGGAAACACATGCCAGCATGGGGGGGAGGGAACACACATGCCAGCAATGGGGGGGGGAACACACATGCCAGCATGGGGGGGGAACACACATTCCAGCATGGGGTGCTGGAGAACACATATGCCAGCATGGGGTGGGAACACACATGCCAGCATGGGGGGGGAGAACACACATGCCAGCATGGGGGGGAACACACATGCCAGCATGGGGGGGGGACACACATTCCAGCATGGGGTGCGGGAGAACACACATGCCAGCATGGGGTGGGAACACACATGCCAGCATGGGGGGGGCAGAGAACACACATACCAGCATGGGGGGGAGAACACACATGCCAGCATGGGGAGGGGGACACACATGCCAGCATGGGGTGGGGGAGAACACACATGCCAGCATGGGGTGTGGGAGAGAACACACATGCCAGCATGGGGGGGAGAACACACATGCCAGCATGGGTGGGGAACACACATGCCAGCATGGGGGGGAAACACACATGCCAGAATGGGGGGGAAACATGCATGCCAGCATGGGGGGGCATGCATGCCAGCATGGGGGGGGGGGGGGCATTCATGCCAGCATGGGGGGAAACATACATGCCAGGATGGGAAACAATGCATGCCAGGATGGGGAAAATATACATGCCAGGATGGGGAAACATGCATGCCAGGATGGGCAAAACATACATGCCAAGATGGGGAAAACATACATGCCAGGATGGGGAAAACATGCATGTCAGGATGGGGAAAACATACATGCCAGGATGGAGGAAACATGCCACGATAGGATACATTTACCAGGAAGGGAAACATGCCAGGAAGGTGGACATTTACCAGGATGGGGGTACATGCTAGGAAGGGGGACATTTACCTGGATGGGGGTACATTTACCTGGAAGGGGGTAAATTAACCAGGATTGGGAACATTTACCAGGATGGAGGACATTTACCAGGAATGGGGTACATGCCGGCATGGGGGAACATTTACAAGGATGGGCAATATGTCAGGATGGGGTACATTTACCAGCATGGGGGAACATGCCAGAATGGGGTACATTTACCAGGATGGAGGACATTTACCAGGATGATGTATATTTACCAGGATGGGGCCATGATGGGGACAAATATACCAGAATGTAGGAAATATATATCAGGATGGGGGACATGTTTACCAAGAAATGGCCCAGGAAGGGGGACATAACTACACAATGAAAGGGGAGGGAAGCATCTCGTACGTCTTTATGGGATTTCAAGATGTTCAGACTTTGAAATGTAGATGTGGATTACAGGTGAAATCTGATTGCATTCCAGGCTAAAATCTATGTCTAATATGCTGCAATTTTTTCCAGAAAGATTAACTGCTGTGTCTGGAAAGGGCTCAGCTTCAATGTGTGGTAAGTATGAGCGTGATGCCCCCTGCTGAAGAGAAGACTGCAAAGGTAAGATTAAAATCAATTATTTACATAATAGGATTGGTTGGCACTTCGGAAAAAAAATTTGGTTTAGGGCTACAGTTTGGGCACTCGGTCTGTAAAAGGTTCGCCATGACTGACATATGGTATACCAAATGGATTTCCACTGTCCAACTTTTCTTGATAAAAATGTAGTTCTTTATATGCAAGTGTGAGCAAGGCCTTATAACCATATTGATGTTAGCTTAGTGTTCTGTACATTTAAACAGTCAAGATAGACAACAAATAAATATGACAACTGTGTATTCATGTACCTGTGAACGAATTTTAAGTGCAGGACCAAGCTTTAACCCCATGGTATCCAAGAGGTGATCCTCAGTCAGTAGAGGAAGAGTTAGCCCATCAATATCATGGTCTTTAAAAACCTAGAATAGAAAGATTTACGAATATGTAGTTTACAGAACCTTAGTGTCCATAAAATAATATAGCTAGAATGGTTACCCGACTAACAGAGTTAAAAGACAACTGATGTAATATTCTGTCTAACTATCCCCTAGTTATGAAATGTAGTATTACGTATAAGTAGTGTATCTGTACAGAGAGCAGACACCATAACATGAAGCCAAAATGCTCCTATTAATGTGCCTTCACTATAGGGTCTATGAGCAAGTGAAAGTCCTGATTTTTAGAATTTGTGGCTTACTGCCTTTAAAGTAAACCTACCAAGTGCAATATCCACACACAACCACGAGCAGTTCTAGGTGCATATTGCTAATCCTTGCCTAACTGTCCCTGTATATAGTGTAGTGGGTGGGCCTACCCCCTACTAGTACCAGCATCGTTTACCCGGAATTGTCATTATTAAAAATGTTGATTTTTATTATTGTAATGTGTTGTAGTGTTAGGGCACCCCCTAGTGGCCGGGTGGGACGGCTGTTGCCACCGGGGAAGGAGGAGTCGGCTGAATGTCTAGGGAGGGGCTGTGTGTGTAGCAGGCAGTCGGATCCGGGACAGCAGTGTGTGACATCGGTGGCCGTGTGTCTGAGCGGAACATCAGGGGACGCCGGAGTAACGGAGGAGTACGCAACCTCAAGGTCTAATTCCGCTGGTGTGGGTCCGGTGTGTGCTTGACCTAGGAGTGGGAGCCCGGAGAAGCGGAGTACCCAGGGCATATCCCCACTAGAGGGCGCGTTTGGTCAGGTTGTCCCCAGCTCCACAGGAATTGCCGTGCTGTCCGGATTGTATCTGTGAACAATAAATGTTATCTTTTATTGGCATCAACTTCTGCCTGAGGACTGTTTGTGCACCTTTTGCTGAAGATACTGACACACATTGTCCTGCCAAGTCAGTCCCCAGCATTGAAGGAGTGGTGGAGCCAGGGTTGTGCCTTGCATTCACTGAGGCCACGACTACACAGCCAGAGGCCTCCCTGGGCCATCACTTCTTGTGGCGTAGTCGGCAGGATGCGAGTCCCCTGCCAGGGACCCAAGAAGCTGGAGATCAGGTCGTGCCTGAGACACAGGATCCCGACTACGAGGGAAGACTTCCAGTCCCCTGGTGGGAAGAGAACATAGTGCCCGTAGCGTTGGACCGGGTACAAGAAAAGGCGCGAAAAGTTGGCGCCGAAAGAAGAGCCTGGGGCTGGCCGGTACCGAGGAAGAGGTACAGAGTACTCCGCCCAAAGAGGGGAGGCGCCAGTTCCAGGGCATTGAAGAAAAGATACGAAGTGGGCAGTGTTCGGAAGAAAAAGAAGTACCGCCGCGGAGGAGTTAAGAGGATGCATGAGGCTGGGGGAGGATTCTGTTTAAGAGCGGGAAACGAAGGTCCGCCTCCTCTTCCCTCAGTCTCAACTTTGACAACGTCGCCATTAGTCATATCGCCAACAGAGACAGACATGGAGAGGACGGGACAACCGGAAGAGCTCGCCACCACCATGGCTCTGATTAGTCTAGGCCGTGGGCGGCCTAAGTTTGCGGCTGCAAGTGAAGCCTCTCTTGTGGACCTGCCGATTGGACCGGGAGGTTCCACACGGCCCGAAAAGGTGTCCTGGAAAACAACGTGGGATGCAAAGACCGGTGGCACGATCACGGAGGTCCGGGCAACCTACGCCACGCGTCCCCCGTGGGAGACCCTACAGCCGGGCACCCTCGCTGCCGCACCAACTGCCTCATACGGAGTGCCGGCCGAAGAGCTAGCTGAGCAGCCGGAGGAGGATCATCTGGGCTTTGTGTGGGATCCGGTCATCGTCCCTTCCCCTGTGCAGCACCCCAGAGCTCCATCCCCGGTACCCGACCCTGTCAGAGAACGCCTGATGGCTGAAACCGTCGTCCGGGAAATGCTGTCCGGTCCCGGCGGCGAGGAGCTGGCCCTGCAGTTTACCACCGGAGTGGTGGTTAAATTTAACCAGCAGGAGGGATACGGGTTCATCCGAGAAGTAGAGACCGGGGACGACTATTTCTATAATAGAGTCCATCTGGATGTGGAGGGGCTGCCCAAGCGACTCCATACACTTTGGCCGGGCGAGAAAGTCCAATTCTTGCCGGACGCAGGAAGTCGCGGCCTGTTTGCCGTTGCCGTTAATCGGATGCCAACCGCCCGGGAAGCGGCCCAGTGGCAGGAGGAGCTGGAGTGGGAGGAGCAGCAGGAGCGACGCCGGAGCCATTCCAGACCGGTCCAGCCCGCGCCCTCTCATTCCCGGCGCACCTTGCCCGCTGCTCCGGAAGCATCATCTGACCCGGAGAAGGTTCCCCCAGTGGTAACCGTGAGTCAACATGTGACCAATAAACCGGTCATCGTTCTGGACACGCCGCCACCCGCGCCACCACCATCCCGGGTAGCGACGCCATCGCCTCCGCGAGGAGCTGAAGCAGCTGCGTCAGCGGAGCCACCCTTTGCCCCCTTGTCCTTCCGGAGGATCCACCGCCAGCCGGGGCAGTCTCTGGGAGCCTATATCCAGACACAGGCGGAGGAGTGGAAGCGGTCCTGGCCTCCAGAGTAAATCTCTTCAGTCGCCCTGTTTGAAGTCCGGTAGTGTTGTTTAACCGGCAGAAGTTTTTGTTGCAAGTTCTGAAACCTGTTGCGTCTCCGGGCGCCATCGAAAGACCGGGAGCGCTGTTGAGCCTCCGGGCGCCATCGAAAGACCGGGAGCGCTGTCGAGCCTCCGGGCGCCACCTAAGACCGGGAGCGCTGTTGAGCCTCCGGGCGCTGCCTAAAGACCGGGAGCGCTGCTGCGTCTCTGGGCGCTACCTACAGATCGGGAGCGCCGCTGAACTGGTGCCTCTGCGTTGTGAAGGAGATCAAAGGTTTTATGTACGTTATGTGTGTTTTACAAGAAGAGCCGTGCCGGGAGGCTCGGATTTTAAGAGGGGAGGCATGTAGTGGGTGGGCCTACCCCCTACTAGTACCAGCATCGTTTACCCGGAATTGTCATTATTAAAAATGTTGATTTTTATTATTGTAATGTGTTGTAGTGTTAGGGCACCCCCTAGTGGCCGGGTGGGACGGCTGTTGCCACCGGGGAAGGAGGAGTCGGCTGAATGTCTAGGGAGGGGCTGTGTGTGTAGCAGGCAGTCGGATCCGGGACAGCAGTGTGTGACATCGGTGGCCGTGTGTCTGAGCGGAACATCAGGGGACGCCGGAGTAACGGAGGAGTACGCAACCTCAAGGTCTAATTCCGCTGGTGTGGGTCCGGTGTGTGCTTGACCTAGGAGTGGGAGCCCGGAGAAGCGGAGTACCCAGGGCATATCCCCACTAGAGGGCGCGTTTGGTCAGGTTGTCCCCAGCTCCACAGGAATTGCCGTGCTGTCCGGATTGTATCTGTGAACAATAAATGTTATCTTTTATTGGCATCAACTTCTGCCTGAGGACTGTTTGTGCACCTTTTGCTGAAGATACTGACACACATTGTCCTGCCAAGTCAGTCCCCAGCATTGAAGGAGTGGTGGAGCCAGGGTTGTGCCTTGCATTCACTGAGGCCACGACTACACAGCCAGAGGCCTCCCTGGGCCATCACTTCAATAGTAGCAAAGATAAAGAGATCTTTAGAAAGAGTATTTCTAATGATCCCATATGATCTGCAAATTAGGCAAGCAACTAGTCACAAAGGCGTTATTTCCCTTAGCTTAGCATGTAAGCATGTCCCTGAGAGCATGCTCCACTGGCAGCATAGAGGTGAGAGCGACCATGCCTCCAAAGCAGCACATTCCTTAATATGTTAGCATGCCCACAGGGACGTGCTTACATGCTAAGGGGGACAAATAGCCAAGGGAACTAAGGGGTGCTTCACACACACAGTGAGATCGCTGCTGAGATCGCTGCTGAGTCACGGTTTTTGTGACGCAGCAGTGACCTCATTAGCGATCTTGCTGTGTGTGACACTGAGCAGCGATCTGGCCCCTGCTGTGAGATTGCTGCTCATTACACACAGCCCTGGTTCGTTTTTTTATTGTTGCTCTCCCGCTGATAAGCACACATCGCTGTGTGTGACAGCGAGAGAGCAACAATCCTGAATGTGCAGGGAGCAGGAGCCGGCATCTGCCAGCCTGCGGTAAGCTGTAACTAAGGTAAACATCGGGTAACCAAGGTGGTTACCCGATGTTTACCTTCGTTACCAGCCTCCGCCGCTCTCACGCTGCCAGCGCCGGCTCCTGCTCTCTGCACATGTGGCTGCAGGACACATCGGGTAATTAACCCGATGTGTACTGTAGCTAGGAGAACAGGGAGCCAGCGCTAAGCAGTGTGCGCGGCTCCCTGCTCTCTGCACATGTAGCTCTGCACATGTAGCTGCAGGACACATCGGGTAATTAACCCGATGGGTACTGTAGCTAGGAGAGCAGGGAGCCAGCGCTCAGTGTGCGTGGCTCCCTGCTCATGTTGAAGCACAGCGACGCGCGTGGTTATGATCGCTGCTTCGGCTGCTGTGTTTGACAGCTAAGCAGCGATCATAACAGCGACTTACAAGGTCGCTGTTACGTCACAGAAAATGGTGATGTAACAGCGACGTCGTTGTCGCTGTCGCTTAGTGTGAACCCAGCCTAACGCCCTTGCAACTAGTCCCTGGCTTCATTAGCATGTAATGAGAGATCTTTAGAATTACTTTTTCTAAAGATCTCTTTATATATGCTACTGTAGGCTGGGACAGTTAAGGGTGCTTTAGACGCTGCGACATCGCTAGCATTTGTTGGCGATGTCGAGCGCGATAGCACCCGCCCCGTCGTACGGCCGATATGTGGTGATCGCTGCCGTAGCGAACATTATCACTACAGCAGCGTCACACGCACATACCTGCTCTGCGACGTCGCTGTGGCCGGCGAACCGCCTCCTTTCTAAGGGGGCAGTTCGTTCAGCGTCACAGCGACGTCACTGCAGCGTCACTGAACCGCCGCCCAATAGAAAAGGAGGGGAGGAGATGAGCGGCCGGAACATGCCGTCCACCTCCTTCCTTCCTACTTTTCCGGTGGACGGAGGTAAGGTGATGGTTGTCGCCCCTGCGGTGTCACACACAGCGATGTATGATGCCGCAGAAGCGACGAACCACATCGCTACTGAGCAGAAAACGATATTTTGTTTTAGAACAACCTCTCCATGACCACCGATTTTTCCTTCTTTTGCGATCGTTTATGGTCGCTCAAAGGTGTCACACGCTGCGATCTCGCTAACGAGGCCGGATGTGCGTCACAACCACCGTGACCCCGACGATATCTCGTTAACGATGTTGCAGCGTGTAAAGCACCCTTTAGACAGGAATAAGCAATATGTGCCAGAACTGATCGTGGTTCTGGGTGCATTTTGCACCTGACAGGTTCCCTTTAAACATTTTTTCCTTTGTCTTTTAAAAAAACCTCATGTTACTTCTTTATGGTGTCTTACAAAATAGTTATTTTGATTGTTCTTAGTTATTTTGTCTTGTATTTTAATACTTTTAGGCTAAATTCACACCTTGCATATTCTGTGCAAATTCCATATTGTATTTATAACTTATCTATTGTGGATTTAGTGCAGATTTCAACCTCTCCATCGCAATATGTGACATCTATGTTAAGTCTGCACAAATAATTCACATGCTGCAGATTTAAAAATCAGCACCACAGGTCAAATTAGGAGAAAATAATAAAAAATGTGCATCAAATACGTAACATATCAAATTATGTTTCTCACAGGTAAAGTAATAAAACCTATACTCACCTCCTGTGCTGGCACTTTTACAGCAGTGTCCGAAATCATGGTGCCAGGGCTCACGAGGGGTTGTGGCGTCACACGAGCCCCGCGTCCAATCAGCGCTGACTTCTGTCTCCCCACCTTTGGACAAACTGAGTTAATCAACAGGAAGTGAGTGCTGCGGCAGCATTCACTTGCTGTAGATTGCTTGTTTGGTCCGAAGGTGGAGAGAAGGAAGCTGGTGCTGATCAGATGTGGGGCTCGCATGACATCAAAACCCCACCGCAACCCAGACACCACTGGAAATGCATTGGTACGGGAGGTGAGTATAGGCTTTATTATTTTACTTAGGGGAAACATGTTGATAAGAACGGGTTGTCCTAATAATGGAGAACCCCTATAAGGCTTGCTTTCCACAATCCATTCCATACTAGTGTGTATTTTCTGAAAGTAAAATCCACACCATTTTAAAGTACCAAGAAAGTGGATGAGTTTATTTCATCAACGTGGGTGTGGAAGCTATGCAGAAATTGTCTTCTGTTGCATTTTATTTTAATTTCCAGAATGTCAATTATTTGTGCAGAATCAGCACAGATTTCACCCATTGAAATACAAAGGGTTAAATCTGCAACAAAATCCACATGTATCACATGTGAATTTATCAGCAGATTTTGCTGCAGATTTTGTTGCAGTTATACTGCAGATACCGATGAAAGAATGTGCAACAAATACACAATGTGTAAACCTAGCTGTAGGATTGTCTGTGACAAATCTACACTTTTACAGACTCCTATTGTGTTTGCTTTTATTCTGCTTTGTTTTCACACTCCCTGTTGCTTGTCATGTAACCGCTCCTATATGCAATTTGCATACTTGCAATAGAGCTCTGTTTCTTTGATGGGACGTTGATCCAGGGATCTAGTTTGATTGTCGTATGTGGTGTCGGGAAGGAATTTTCTCCTAATATGGGGCAGTTATCATTGGCCTTATGCAGTTTTTGCCTTCCTCAGGATTAACATTTTAGATTATATTTTTATCATGAGTGTATCTTGGGGGAGACTCAGGTTAATCTGGTGTCAGAAGGTCACAGCACCTTGCTGCTGGCAGGCTAAATACTGTTGTTTGATAACATGCCCTTGCTTCTGCTGTTGTAAGGGTTAAGCACCCTTTTCTGCCTGGCTACTGGCTGTAGCTTCCTATCTCAGGTGCGACTCTTTGGGATCACTCCCTTTCACTGTATAAATCATGTGAACGGATCACATGATGCCTGTGATAGAAACAGAATCCCTCATTTCTATGAAGTCTACTTTGGAAGGAGCCTGCTCTGGAAGATGTTTGTCTTGCTGTGTACAACAGTGGTGTTTGCTGCACTGACTCCACCTGCAGTGTTTTTTCTTTGCATGTCTATTTCCCCTGTTTGTATTCCTACACCTGGTGTTTCTGTATTGAATTGGTGAGTCTAGTGATCTCATCAGCCTACTCACTAGCCAGGGTGTGTGTAGGGCTAGCTGAGGGCCTAAGGTATCCCGCTCGGCGACACTTTGAGAACCTGTATAGGGACGATAGGGAGGTCAGGAATCAGCTTGAGGTAACTTCAGGAGGTGTCCCCTCACCCCTCTTCCTAGTGGTAGGATCTCCGTTGTATCATGACCCCTGTGTTCCATATGTCTTGTTATGTCTTCTGGGGGTTTTCCAGGTATTGGGTAAACTCTGCTAGTCATGTGCATGACAATTGTGAACTCAATGGATTTGTGACTTCTTTTAACCCTAAAAACTATGACACTATGACCATTTTCTCTTCCTTTTGTCTCAGTTGCAATATCACAAGCGACATCACTACGGATAGGAGGTGGATCCTGTGAGGGTGTGGTACTCCGTCCTCTAAGCATATGCCTTCTCAGGTCTCGCATATGCCAGAATCGCAATGTTCCTCCACAAGTACAGAGTGAGGTTTTTTTATGTTTACATTGCCTGAGCACAATTGCAATAAAGTCCTAAGATGGCTTCCAAGAAGGAGAAGGCAAGCTGGGAGGGCAGCACTACGCATCATGGACTTTGCAGTAATAAATACAGAAAGCCAACACAACTAGAAGTGGACTGCCATATGAAGAGTAGGGAAAAAAAAATATATTGTGGGCATGGGTTTTATTGCATAACACAGTTAGCAGTGTTTTTTTTAATGTCAACAGGGTAAAAAAAAACCTTTATTAAATGCAACTTTATATTTGCTGAGTAAAAATAAATGCAGATGAGTGTTGTGGTCAATTACCTAGGGAGTACCTAAGAGCTGCTGGTTAGGCAGTATTCAGAAGTTGTAGTGCTCAGTGGTCTGTGGAGTCTCTTAGATATAATAATGCTGGAAGTACATCTGATACGCCACTAGACTGTGAATCAGCAATCTGTTTCCCTCTGCTCACAGACAGAAATGCTCACTACTGAATTCAGCCTGGTAACTCTGCACAGTGAATGTAAAGTAGTTGGATGCTTCCAAATGCTTAGACTGCTCCTTAAAGCAACACTAAAATTGACACGTTTTAAAAAAAGTATGTGATTTGCCTTTAGGTAATGTAATGTGACATTGTGTACTCATATTTTAGTAATGAGCGAGCAGTAAAATGCTTGACTGCTCGGTACTGAAATCGAGTAGGTGGGATGCTCAGACAGGCTCGATTAGAGTAACAAGCAGAATGGAAGTCATTGGGAAACGCAGTCATTTTTCTGGAACCGCTCCAGGAGGGCTAGAGGGGCAGGAAAATCGCTGACATGGATGGAAACCGCAACACACAAATTAATTGTCCTCATAAACACCTTCTTCCAAAATCATAAACAGAGAATTTACACATGGACATCACCTAATAGAGCCCATAAGAATCAGATTGACTACATGTACAGTTAGGTCCAGAAATATTTGGACAGTGACACAAGTTTTGTTATTTTAGCTGTTTACAAAAACATGTTCAGAAATACAATTATATATATAATATGGGCTGAAAGTGCACACTCCCAGCTGCAATATGAGAGTTTTCACATCCAAATCGGAGAAAGGGTTTAGGAATCATAGCTCTGTAATGCATAGCCTCCTCTTTTTCAAAGGACCAAAAGTAATTGGACAAGGGACTCTAAGGGCTGCAATTAACTCTGAAGGCGTCTCCCTCGTTAACCTGTAATCAATGAAGTAGTTAAAAGGTCTGGGGTTGATTACAGGTGTGTGGTTTTGCATGCTGTTGCTGTGACCAGACAACATGCGGTCTAAGGAACTCTCAATTGAGGTGAAGCAGAACATCCTGAGGCTGAAAAAAAAGAAAAAAATCCATCAGAGAGATAGCAGACATGCTTAGAGTAGCAAAATCAACAGTCGGGTACATTCTGAGAAAAAAGGAATTGACTGCTGAGCTTGGGAACTCAAAAAGGCCTGGGCGTCCACGGATGACAACAGTGGTGGATGATCGCCGCATACTTTCTTTGGTGAAGAAGAACCGTTCACAACATCAACTGAAGTCCAGAACACTCTCAGTGAAGTAGGTGTATCTGTCTCTAAGTCAACAGTAAAGATAAGACTCCATGAAAGTAAATACAAAGGGTTCACATCTAGATGCAAACCATTCATCAATTCCAAAAATAGACAGGCCAGAGTTAAATTTGCTGAAAAACACCTCATGAAGCCAGCTCAGTTCTGGAAAAGTATTCTATGGACAGATGAGACAAAGATCAACCTGTACCAGAATGATGGGAAGAAAAAAGTTTGGAGAAGAAAGGGAACGGCACATGATCCAAGGCACACCACATCCTCTGTAAAACATGGTGGAGGCAACGTGATGGCATGGGCATGCATGGCTTTCAATGGCACTGGGTCACTTGTGTTTATTGATGACATAACAGCAGACAAGAGTAGCCGGATGAATTCAGAAGTGTACCGGGATATACTTTCAGCCCAGATTCAGCCAAATGCCGCAAAGTTGATCGGACGGCGCTTCATAGTACAGATGGACAATGATCCCAAGCATACAGCCAAAGCTACCCAGGAGTTCATGAGTGCTAAAAAGTGGAACATTCTGCAATGGCCAAGTCAATCACCAGATCTTAACCCAATTGAGCATGCATTTCACTTGCTCAAATCCAGACTTAAGACGGAAAGACCCACAAACAAGCAAGACCTGAAGGCTGCGGCTGTAAAGGCCTGGCAAAGCATTAAGAAGGAGGAAACCCAGCGTTTGGTGATGTCCATGGGTTCCAGACTTAAGGCAGTGATTGCCTCCAAAGGATTCGCAACAAAATATTGAAAATAAAAATATTTTGTTTGGGTTTGGTTTATTTGTCCAATTACTTTTGACCTCCTAAAATGTGGAGTGTTTGTAAAGAAATGTGTACAATTCCTACAATTTCTATCAGATATTTTTGTTCAAACCTTCAAATTAAACGTTACAATCTGCACTTGAATTCTGTTGTAGAGGTTTCATTTCAAATCCAATGTGGTGGCATGCAGAGCCCAACTCGCGAAAATTGTGTCACTGTCCAAATATTTCTGGACCTAACTGTATGTAGCCAAGAGCTGACTGTGCAACTGATCATGAACTTTCAACAGCAAGGATTGGAGTCAAACTGCGCAAAAGGACTAGACAGCAGGTCTTTTCCAACTTCGATTTGACCAACATACCTAAAGTTTTTTGGAACGGTCTGCTCAATTGATTTATAGCTGTGGGCACGGATGAAAGAATGCCTGAAGACGTATGGACACATATAAAGAACATTTTTACTCCAGAAGCCAGAAGTACAATAAACATGAGGCAAAAAAAATACTCCTGCAGCTATGGTTAACATAAGAGACTCAAAAGATCATCAAACAAAGACGAATGGGAAAAGCAATAGGTAACAAGCAGGTCGCAGACAACATCAGTAAAAGACTAAAGAGTCATTCAAGTACACAAAGAACTTTATTACCAAAAGATATATATAAAGATAGAAAATTAATATCTTAAGGGCAAGACCAGGAAGGCATACCAAAAGATCAAAAGAGATACAATGAAAGTTTCATTTAAGAGTGGAAATGCTGAAAGATGTCAAAAAGCCTGAGCCAGAACAGATCAATAAGCACCTCTACAAGAGCAACACAATGATACAGGACTAAAGGGAGACTATCTCAAAAGACAAAGTCGATACAACATTGATAGCAACAAGCATAGATGGAATGAAGAACTCATTACAGCATCTCAATATGGAATCTCAAACATGGGACTCCTACTTAACACAAGAAGACAAAGATATTGACAATTGCCAGGTACAACTGGGACATGTTTGAGATGGACGGCAATGAACTGGAAGTTCAAAATGACTTCAACCTTCTCGCATCAATGATCATTCAAGATCTAGCAACAACACCAGAAGTCAATAGGTAAATAGCTGTGGGCAAATCAACAATGAAGTCTCTGGACTAGGCCCTCAAATCGAGGAACATTTCACTGGTGACAGTCACAGCTCGTACATAGTCTGATCTCTTCTGTAGTAACATATGGATGTGTAGCCTGCACAATAAAGAAACAATACAGAAGAAAAATCAATGCCTTGAAATGTGGTGCTGGAGAAGTATATTATGAATACCATGGATGGCAAGAACAAATAAATCAATTATGGAAAAAATGAAGCCAGATATGTCACTCAAACCAAGGATCACCAAGCTGTGACTTGCCTACTTTAGACACATCATACGAAGAGAGCAATCACTGGTAAAGGACATCATAGT
This sequence comes from Anomaloglossus baeobatrachus, assembly GCF_048569485.1. Taxonomy (NCBI): domain Eukaryota; kingdom Metazoa; phylum Chordata; class Amphibia; order Anura; family Aromobatidae; genus Anomaloglossus; species Anomaloglossus baeobatrachus. The sequence goes on from NC_134355.1 coordinate 488,020,849, forward strand.
CGGAAGAATAGAAACAACAAGACAAAGAGAAGACCGGAAAGCCGATGGCTTAATGTAATGAGGAAAATGGTGGAGAAGACCATGGTGGACCTATCTAGCCTTGCACAATATTAATTTTCCTACAGAGCATTCATCCATTAAGTCATCATCGCTCGAGATCGAGCTGAAGGCCTTGAAGACTATAGCTCAGCTAACAAATGAGAAGATGTGTGCTGGTGATGTGTGCAGATAATAGAGCACAGACAAAAACAGCTAGGGAGTTTTACTTACTCCTAAGACCATCTTTACAACAACATAAGCTTCTTCCCTTGATTGATGAATGTAGCCCTGCCATGTGAATGGATAGATGGGGAATGTTCTGTGAGTAAACAGAATACAGGAGACTGAATCTGCATACTTCCTATGACTGCTATTTTTCAACACTCTGCAAACATCACCCCCTTCCAGAACATGATGAAGACCCATTTATGTATTTGTAACATTAATAATGTGGTATAAGCATGTATGTGTGTTCATATGGGTTAAATATGCAAAAGTGGGAATAAACGTTTCAAAGCATTTTAATTTACTCATTATAGAGTATGATTGCCGCCTACAGAAATCCCTGCACTTACACATCTTGACTGTTATCAATGAAATTATTAATGATTGTCTGAGTAATGTTCTGCTCCACTGAATACACTTTGGCATGTAAATCATCAAGATCTGCTGCTGGCAGCTTCCTTTACAATTACCAACCAATGACATCTGGGTCAGAAGGAAACCTATGTGTGTGGAGAGAGAAGACTGGTGATAGATCCTTGCTTTTCAGGATAAGGGTGCATAACCGTATTTTACAGTCAATGTTACAGTCACAATGCTAGAGCCCATGTGTGGGTCTCCTGAATTTAGCTGACAGCCTCATATATGCTTCCATGATGTATATGGGCCTTCAGCCATATTATGGACCATAAACTACAGTTGTGTGAATGCACCCTTATAGAGATGATAGAGGTTATGATGGAATGGCCGCAAAGGGTCATGATTATGGAGCTCTGTTGGGCCCTAGATGTTCTAATGGCTGCCCTAGCAACAGATAAAGACAAATACAAAAATATTCACCTGTGCATATGTAGAACAACCTGGCAGACTTGATACAAAGTTATAGACATCCTGAGAAGACCATTTACGGATGTCCTGAATTGTGGGAATCTCTTCTCTATTGAGGAAGAGGCTGTGTGCTCCTTTTAAAATACATAAAACATACATAAAAGGAATAATAATAATGATACTACGGTACTAATAATAATAATTTAATTAAAAAATATTTACTTTATATGGAAAAATAAAAAAATAGTCATTACAAAAAATAATTTAAAGCAAATAACAAAATGGTAAAACATGATAAAGCTGGTCATCATACCTTACAAACAAATTAAATGGTTCATATGTGTAAACTATTCAGCATAAATGAGTACACCCCTTTGAAAAGTAAGATTTTAATCAACATCCCTCTGAATTGACATTTTGACAAGACTGACTTTTATAGAAAATTTTTATAGCTCATACCATTAGTAAGTTAATAATATATCTCATTACAAAATCATCAGTTTTACTCAAATTAGTTGATGCAAAAATAAATAAACCTCACATCAAAAACTACCACATCTAGAATTTTGTATGACCTCCATTGTTTTTAAGGACAGCACCACGTTTTCCAGGCATATAATGAACAAGTTGGTGACATTGTAACGTCTATCTTTTTCTATTCTTCAAAAATTACCTCTTATAGAGTCTGGATGCTGGATGGAGAGTGATGCTGAACTTTTCTCTTCAGAAACCCCCCCATAGGTGTTCGGTTGGGTTCAGATTAGGTGACATACTTCGCCACTGAAATACATTCAACCTGTTCTCCTTCAGAAATGCAACATTGTCCTTAGATGTGTGTTTTGGATCATTCTCATGTTGGAAAAGTGAACGTCTACCCAGAGCACAGAGTGATGATAACATCTTCCCATGATTTCTGATACCATCAATAAAATGTAGCTCCTTGACACCAGCAACACTCATGCAGATCTATATAAGGACACTGCCACCACCATGTTTCACTGTAGGCACCATGCATTTAGAAAAATTAATTTAGAAAAATGTATACTCGATGAAGTAATCTTTGATGAGAGGTGTATTCATTTTTGCATCAACTAATTTAAGTAAAACTGAAGATATTGTGATGAAAGTTATATTATTAACCTTAATTTCATGTTAGTTAATTAATTAATTAATTTCAGGTTAAAAAAATGTTCTATGAAACTCAGTCTAGACAAAATATTGGAATTTATTCTTGTGCTCAGTTAGATATTGATTAAAAGCTGTACTCACTGTATGTAAATAATTATTTGTGATCGCTAATAGTAATGGTGGTGTCACACACAGCGACAACGACAACGACGTCGCTGCTACGTCACCATTTTCTGTGACGTTGCAGCAACGTCCCGTCGCTGTCGCTGTGTGTGACATCCAGCAACGAGCTGGCCCCTGCTGTGAGGTCGCCGCTCGTTGCTGAATGTCCAGCTTCATTTTTTGGTCGTCGCTCTCCCGCTGTGACGCACAGATCGCTGTGTGTGACAGTGAGAGAGCGACGAAATGAAGCGAGCAGGGAGCAGGAGCCGGCATCTGGCAGCTGCGGTAAGCTGTAACCAAGGTAAACATCGGGTAACCAAGGTGGTTACCCGATATTTACCTTCGTTACCAGCCTCCGCCGCTCTCACGGTGCCAGTGTCGGCTCCTGCTTTCTGCACATGTAGCTGCAGTACACATCGTGTAATTAACCCGATGTGTACTGTAGCTAGGAGAGTAGGGAGCCAGCGCTAAGCAGTGTGCGCGGCTCCCTGCTCTCTGCACATGTAGCTGCAGGACACATCGTGTAATTAACCCGATGTGTACTGTAGCTAGGAGAGCAGGGAGCCAGCGCTCAGTGTGCGCGGCTCACTGCTCTCTGCACATGTTGCAGCACTGTCATTATGATCGCTGCTTCGGCTGCTGTTTGACAACTAAGCAGCGATCATAACAGCGACTTACAAGGTCGCTGCTACGTCACAGAAAATGGTGACGTAACAGCGACGTCGTTGTCGCTGTCGTTTAGTGTGACCCCAGCTTAATGTTCAAAGTTTTGTTCATTCATTGCCTTACATTTTCTGTAAATTATATGTAAATGCTTTTGATCTAAAAGGAGTTGTCTGGTGAAAACAAGTTATCACCTAGCCACACGATAGGTGATAACTTGTTGATCAGTGAGGTTTAAACATCTGGAACCAACACCTATCCACAGAATGGGGCACTTTTATCCCCATTATTTTCACTTACCGCATATTTACAGTATGGCATAGTTTTAAGAGAGGTGGTGGCACCTTGAAGAGAACATAGGTCTTGTGACTACCTTAAAGCAATTCAGAACAATTTGAATCATCAGTAGCCATTATCAGTATAAAAAAACTAGTAGCCCGTTCACATAATTCTTTCCAGTAAAGTCTACGAATGTTACAGAAAGAGCAGGAAACTGCTTGCACATGTGTTCCATATCGCCCACAGAGAGCATAATCCAAGTCCCAGCCACTCTATGTGTGTGGTAAAAGCAACGGCTGATGGTGGCTTTGATTAAGCAAATGAGGTCACAAAAGTCTCACCTATTAGGCATTTATGATACAGCTAATAAATATTTTCCTTTGCTTTTAACCTGCTAAATAAAGCATTACCACACCGAAAATCCTTGATAGAGACCATGAATATCAATGGGACCCATTGACTATTTTGTGATCTATTAAAATGTATCTGTCAAGAAATGGAAGCCTTGATGCCAATGTGTAGCTGTCTCCCAATATCTTATATGTAAATCTAGCCTTCAGGTTCAATGCTTTGGTTAGCACGATTTTTTTTCCCAGTGCATTGTCACTAATAATGTCTTTAAAAAGGTAATCTGGGACTTATATTTGCACATGGGACAAAGAACTAACAGGCAAGTAGTTGCTAACTAGCTGCCTGTTCTGCCCAGCGCTGATCTCTGGACAAATTCTGCAGCTCTATTGAAATGACTTTGTAAGTGCTGTCACTGATAGACTGGTGGTGATCGCTAAACTAGGTAAGGAGAAGTAAAAAAATTAAATTAAAAATTCCTTCGGTCTTTAGAATAAAGATAATTTTAATAAGTTTGTTTTTGCAATTACTCTGCAATTTGAACTGTTTTTCATGTTTAGAATTACTCTTTAACTTAAACAATACCTTATTTTCTGAAGATAAATTCACTTTAATAAGGTGTATTGTTGAATTTTATTAGTTATTTTACTTATGGTTCCACAGTTCTACAGGTCTAGCATAAATGATTGCTCTAAAGTCTTAGGAGTACTTTGCACACTACGACATCGCAGCTGCGATGTCGGTGGGGTCAAATCGAAAGTGACGCACATCCGGTGTCGCTGTCGATATCGTAGTGTGTAAAGCGTTTTTGATACGATTAACGAGCACAAAAGCGTCGTAATCATATCATCGGTGTAGTGTCCGACATTTTCATAATTGTGCGGCCGCGACGGTACGATGTTCCTCGTTCCACCGCGGCGGCACACATCGCTGTGTGAGAAGCTGCAGGAGCGAGGAACATCAACTTACCTCCGTCACCGCGGCTCACGCCGGCTATGCGTAAGGACGGAGGTGGGCGGGATGTTTACGTCCCGCTCATCTCCGCCCCTCCGCTTCTATTGGCCGCCTGCCGTGTGATGTCGCTGTGACGCCGCATGGCCCGCCACCTTAGGAAGGAGGCGGGTCGCCGGCCAGAGCGACGTCGCAGGGCAGGTAAGTGCATGTGAAGCTGCCGTAGGGATAATGTTCGCTACGGCAGCTATCACAAGATATCGCTGCTGTGACGGGGGCGGGTACTATCGCGCTCGGCATTGCAAGCATTGGCTTGCGATGTCGTAGTGTGCAAAGTACCCCTTAAAGATTTAATTGTACAAAGACTAATTTTTGCTACAACATACATATGCCATGTCTACAATATGTCAGGTACTGTCATGTTGTCTTTACCTTCTTCACTACTGTAAGAATGCAAGAGGATGTAATGCATACCTGGAAGAAGTGAAGGATTCATAGTTACTGGAAAACTGAATGGACTTGTTGACAAATGAACTGGAGACTGGTATAGGTATCTGTCTTCAAATGTTGGCCCTGGATTGGTAAGTTCTTTGTCAGCTCCTGGCCTGCTTCTACTGGACATGGAAGGAATAGGATTACTTGTCTTCTCCTGGTTGTCTTGGCTTTCACTTGCATTTTTGTCTGTTGCAGATTCAGTGTTCACTTTTCCTGGGTCACATCTATTAAATGCCTCTGTATCCTCTTCTTTTTTTTCCTCTTTCTCTTCTTCAGTAGCAGAAGGTGAAGACTGAGGTTTACTTTCTGCTGGGATCTTTTGCACTCCTAAATTGCTCTCCGTAATTTTTGGATTGCCAGCAGCTCTTCTACCTGGTCTGCGTGCTCTTTCTCTCTGCAGGCTTCCAATAGGAGCATATGGACTAGTCTTCAAAATTGTGCTACCATGAAGGATGTCGAGGGCATTGCGATGGACAAACAAATCCGAGGGAAGCTGGCCTTCTGGACACATCTGCCGACCTCTGAAGGCTACTGGGTTGGGTGGCATCCCATGGTAGAGAAATGGTGTATCCATATCAACTAAACCTTTTCTATGAGCCTTGTCCATCTCTCTTTGATGATACATTGCATTGATTTCCATATCCATCCTACACAGCAAAATAAATATGGTGAAGTAAATGGCGTAATAAAGATATAGTGTAAAAAAATGATTTTACTGGGGAAGTTATTTTCCCATGCAACAGTTGAAAGTGTGGTGTTACATGCAACCGTTTAAATAAATAGAAATCCATGTAATATATGTATGGATCAGGTTTACCAGAATGAGAAATAATTGAAAATAGATCTGTACTCTGATTGATAGAGTTTGAATCTACGCTCTTGTGGTAAAGCCAAACAAAAAGTCTCTATTTATGAAGTCCATATGCATATAAACAAATGTAGAAGATATGAAACAACCCCACTAGTGGGATTGTTCCACAATGAAATATTACATTCATCTGTTTGGTCATGAAAAACAAACAAAAAACATGTCAATCGATCTAAATTTTAAAAAGGTGCCTGTTAGATGTTGCCGTTACAGGCTTATGGTGGCCTTTGGTTTTTTTTTAATTTTCTCTCAGAACGTGTACCTAAGATGACCATGTCTAGTAAGTAGAAGCCTGACGATTTCTGTTGGCTTGTCTGATCCAGGATGTGGAACTACATTTCTGAGCATTTGTGACAACCCAGCACTGCAAACCTTAGATTGGTGTTCTAGGAGGGAATCAATAAATCACCTCGGGTGCCATAACTAGGTTTGGAAAAGCAATAGCTTGACACAGGAGCATTTGTTTCTGAATTCTTAGGCTATGTTCACACAGGGTGTTTTTGCATTTTTTGCAGTGTTTTTTTAGCATGGTTTTTGCCTTCGTTTTATGCATATCCATGCTAATAAAATGCTGTCTTCACAGTCCCAGGAAAACCTATGAAATTACAGAAATCACACACACACACACACACACACACACACACACACACACACACACACACACACACACACACACACACACACACACGGGATTCCAGATATTCCGGGATTCCAGATATTGACCCGGATCCAGCACTCAGGAAATTGAAAAAAAAAAAAATGAAGGAAAAACAAAGGAAATAAAAAAGAAGCAAGCGCTTCATACTTAAGAAGGCTTCGGCGCTGCTGTACACTGCTCCCGCGGCCTCTCCTTCACTTCCTGGGCCGCTCATCATTGCTCATGCACTTAGACTGCTTTCTCCGCCCACCAGCCATCCTGGCTTCTGTGATTGATTGCAGTCAGATGCGCCCCAGCCTGTGTGACAGCATCTGCCTGCAACCAATCACAAGTGCTGTCTGCGGGTCAGTATCGTGGTATAAAAATAAATAAATAAAAGAATTGGCGTAGGGTCCCCCATATTATGATACCCAGCACAGAATACCAGCACCCAGCCGTGCGCTTATCTTGGCTGTGTATTAAAATAAGAGGAACCAAGTGCAGCTTTTTTTTTAATTATTTAAATAAATAATTTAAAAAAATTGCCTGCAGCCCCCCCCCTATTTTGATACCCAGCCATGATAAAGCCCAACAGCTGGTTGCAGGTATTCTCAGTCTGGGGTGGTCGATACTTATTGGGCTGCCCCCCAACCTAAAAATAGCAGCCTGCAGCCGCCCAGGATGGTGGCATCCATTAGATACGACAATCCAGGCGCTTTTCCTGGCTCTTCGCGATTGCCCTGGTATGGGTCTATAAGTAAAAAGAAATAAACAGACATAGAGAAAAATCCTTTATTTGAAATAAAATACAGCACCCTCTTTATTAACCCCAAAAAGACCCTTGAAGTTCCTCTGTAATCCACACAACGTCCCACGATGGTCCTGGCTCTGCTACATCCAAGCCTGGAGAGACTGAAAGCATGTCCGATTTCTATAGGCTCCAGGAAACACTGACAAGGGGAACCCGGCTGGCAGCAGTGACGTCACTAAGTTCACCGGAGGTCATACCCGAGATGCCACGGTATGACTTCTGGTGATCTGAAGCACTCTGGCTTAAAGTGTGGGGCTGTGCCCTGAACTTCGCCAGCCCTTTAACACTGACAGTGCCGGCCAGCGTCGGGGAGTGTGGGGCAGGCCCCCACCCCCTGCCCCAGGTCGGCACTGTCACTGGGCCATGTCCCGCACCCTGCCAGCCCTTTAGCACTGACAATCATTCCTTCTTGGCTTCATCAAGGTTCACCCAGTGTGCGACCCTGGCCACAATTACTTTTCCAGGTGTCGGTCATTAAGTGGACCTTCCCAGTAACTGCGTTGGTCAAGACATGGGTGCTGTTATGGGACACGTGCTGGTATGAGGCTAGAATGGCATATCAGGAAAAATTGTGGCGGCTGGTGTTCAAGTACCGAGGGACAGCTGCTGCAATGCAGTTGCGTAAAGTCTCAGTGTCCACAAGTCTAAAAGGCAACATTTCCAGAACAAGCAGTATTCACGTGCACATTTAATTTAGTGTTTGGGACAGTGGATGGGTGGCTGGATATTTACATTTGTATTTCAAGGCCTTGTTTAGAGACAGCTAAATGCTGTGCCGGTGTAATGCGGGATGGTGGCATCAGACCTGCTGCACACTAGCAAGCGCAATGTGTCAGTCGCACTTGGCGCTAGCCATCGCACTGCCGCACACCCTTAAAGGCCAGGGATTTTCTTCACCCGCCTGCCGGTCCTGGGGACTTTAACAGAGCCCTTCCCAGGCAGTGAACAGTGCGGCAGCTGGTGACCAGGCACACAATGACAAATGGGGAAAGCACACCTATAAAATAACCTAATGGAAAAGGAAACAAAACATAAGGCTGCAACAACAGCAGAAATAAAAATGGAGCTGAACCCAGCTAACCAAACTAAGGCGGGCTTTGCACGTTGCAACATCGCAAGCCAATGCTGCGATGTCGCACGCGATAGTCCCCGCCCCTGTCGCAGCTGCGATATCTTTGTGATAGCTGCCGTAGCGAACATTATCGCTACAGCAGCTTCACATGGACTCACCTGTCCTGGGACGTCGCTCTGGCTGGCGACTCGCCTCCTTTATTAAGGGGGCGGGTCGTACGGCGTCACTGCGACTTCACACGGCAGGCGGCCAATAGGAGCGGAGGGGCGGAGATGAGCGGGATGTAAACATCCCGCCCACCTCCTTCCTTCCGCATATCCTACGGAAGCCGCGGTGACGCCGGTAGTAGATGTTCCTCGCTCCTGCAGCTTCACACACACCGATGTGTGCTGACACAGGAGCAAGGAACAACATCGGACCGTCGCGTCAGCGTAATTATGGATTACGCCGACGCTATACCAATGATACGATTACGACGCTTTTGCGCTCGTTAATCGTATCATCTAGGCTTTACACACTACGATGTCGCCTGCGATGCTGGATGTGCGTCACTTTCAATTTGACCCCACCGACATCGCACCTGCGATGTCGTAGTGTGCATAGCCCGCCTAAGGCTGATACACAGCAGAAACTAAAGAGAAAGCTGAACCCAGCTTAATCCAAAAATAAGCTGTACCTTACAGCAGGAGAAGCACAAGGAAAACTACAAAGCTCTAGCACAAGCAAATCAACTCAACCACCCACACCACTGAATTAATCAGCAACTAAGGGAGGCAGATTACTCCTACAGAATAACCAGAGTAGATAGCCAAAAAATAAAATTTAATAAATCTTTATTGAACATTTTTGGGAAAAAGAAGAAAGTAGAATAAAATTGACATAAAAAGGATAAGCCAAACAACAATCTATATATTTAATTGCCTTATTCTGTCAGTCTGTCTGTCTGTCTTGCTCCAAAATTGTGTCGTTACAGTGACAGTGTCGTTACAGTGACAACTGTCGGATTGGCCGCTGGGCTCGGCCTGGCCCCGCCCCCCACGGACTGGCCGCTCGCCTCGGCCTGGCCCCGTCCTCGCATGGATTGGCCACTCGCCCCGGCCCTCCGCACGCATCGCCCGCTTGGCCACGCCCCTTCCCCCAAATTCAAACGAAGCCCCGACTCCCAGGTGACTGCTGCAGTGCATTCCCAGGAGTCCACACCGGCAACCCAGCCCAGACATAACCTTGCGATGCTGGGATCGTGACGGAGCCGGTGTACCCTGGTAACCATGATACACATCAGGTAACTAAGCGCTTCCCTTAGTTACCCGATGTGTATCATGGTTACCAGCGTACACCGCCTCCCGGTACACATGTGCAGGGAGCCGGCATACGCTGACGCCTCGCCCGCTCGTCCCCGCCCCCGGCACACGTTGGCACGCTCGGCCCCGCCCCACGGCGGACATAACCTTGCGATGCTGGGATCGTGACGGAGCCGGTGTACGCTGGTAACCATGATACACATCGGGTAACTATAGGAAGCGCTTCCCTTAGTTACCCGATGTGTATCATGGTTACCAGTGTACACCGGCTCCCGGTACACATGTGCAGGGAGGCGGCATATGCTGACGCCTTGCCGGCTCGGACCCGCCCCCGGCACACGTTGGCACGCTCGGCCCCGCCCCCGGCGGCCCGCTTGGCCCCGCCCCCGGCACACGTTGGCCCGCTTGATCCCGCCCCCAGCACACGTTGGCCCGCTCAGCCCCGCCCCCGGCGACCCGCTCGGCCCCGCACCCGGTGGCACGCTCGGCCCCGCCCCTGGTGGCCCGCTCGGCCCCGTCCCGGCACACGTTAGCCCGCTCGGCCCCGCCCCGGCACACGTTGGGCACCTATACACCTCCCCCCCAGAACTATTCCTACCATTATACTCCTCTTTCCCCAGGACCACTCCTCCCATTATACTCCTCTTTCCCCAGGAACACTCCTCCCATTATACTCCTCTTTCCCCAGGACTACTCCTCCTATTATAGTCCTCCTATTATACTCCTCTCTGAGTATAATAGGAGGACTATTATAGCATGGAGGATGGAGCATGATGGGGGGTGCGCAGCATGGGAGATGGAGCATGATGGGGGGTGTGCAGCATGGGAGATGGAGCACGATGGGGGGTGCGCAGCATGGGAGATGGAGCACGATGGGGGGTATGCAGCATGGAGGATGGAGCACGATGGGGGGTGTGCAGCATGGGGGATGGAGCACGATGGGGGGTGCGCAGCATGGGGGATGGAGCACGATTAGGGGTGCGCAGCATGGGGGATGGAGCACGATGGGGGGTGCGCAGCATGGGGGATGGAGCACGATGGGGGGTGCGCAGCATGAGGGATGGAGCACGATGGGGGGTGCGCAGCATGGGGGATGGAGCACGATGGGGGTTCGCAGCATGGGGGATCAAGCACGATGGGGATGCACAGCATGGGGGAAGGAGCACGATGGGGGGTGCGCAGCATGGGGGATGGAGCACGATGGGGGGTGCGCAGCATGGGAGATGGAGCATGATGGGGGGTGCGCAGCATGGGGAATGGAGCACGATGGGGGGGTGCGCAGCATGGGGGATGGAGCACAATGGAGGGTGCGCAGCATGGGGGATCAAGCACGATGGGGATGCACAGCATGGGGGAAGGAGCACGATGGGGGGGTGCGCAGCATGGGGGATGGAGCACGATTGGGGGTGCGCAGCATGAGGGATGGAACACGATGGGGGGTGCGCAGTATGGGGGATGGAGCACGATTAGGGGTGCGCAGCATGGGGGATGGAGCATGATGGGGGGTGCGCAGCATGGGGGATGGAGCACGATGGGGGGTGCGCAGCATGAGGGATGGAGCACGATGGGGGGTGCGCAGCATGGGGGATGGAGCACGATTAGGGGTGCGCAGCATGGGGGATGGAGCATGATGGGGGGTGCGCAGCATGGGGAATGGAGCACGATGGGGGGTGCGCAGCATGGGGGATGGAGCACGATGGGGGGTGCGCAGCATGGGGGATCAAGTACGATGGGGATGCGCAGCATGGGGGAAGGAGCACGATGGGGGGTGCGCAGCATGGGGGATAGAGCACGATGGGGGTGCACACCTCCCCCCAAAACACACACACATCGACACACGCGCACCACATAACACGCCACAGACACATTGGGAACCACAAACACTGCCCTACACAGACACTCACACACACACAGACAACGCCGCACACACACAACACCCAACACACAAACACCGCGGCATACACAAATATACACACATACCGCGCAACACACACACATTGCACAAAACATACCTCCCCCCAAAACACACACACGCACCCCACAGCCACACCCACGCAACACACACAGCACCACACACACACACACACACACAATGCTGCAGACACACAGCGCTCCACAAACAACGCAACACACACAACGCAACACACAAACAACACCGCTCTCATACCTCCCCACCCAGACAACACCCAGAACATTTACAGTGCCCTACACAAACACTTGGCAACTACACACAACAACATCTATATATATAACAAAAATCATACATTAACTACACAATACGTAAATTCTAGAATACCCGATGCGTTAGAATCGGGCCACCTTCTAGTCCTTTCATAACCTTTCAAATCAACTCAACCACCTACACCACTGAATTAATCAGCAACTAAAGGAGGCAGATTGCAGCTTTAAATCTGCCTCCCAGAGCTCATGTGACTCTCTGAGGCAACACCCATTCCCCACCCTCTGTCCACAGAACATCAGAAAGAGAGGAGGAGAGTGGAATGGAGGGATCCTCCCATCATCTGACTGTCAGAGGATATAGCATCCCGTATCCGCTGGCAACAGCTCACACCAGGGTACCCAGTGTGCTGATGCCCCTGAGGGACACTGTTGCTGGGAGTCTAACTACGGAAATACATGTGGAGTGGGGACCTGAGCATGGTGCTTGAGCAGCTGTGATACTCGATCGAGTAAGGAAAGTACCCATGCACCCCGATACTTGATCAAGAATCGAGCATGCTCGTTCAACACTAATGTCCAACTGATTTGTGTAAAAAAACAAAAATAAAAGTTATAACAATAGGCAAGCTTCAAATGTTCTTACTTTTCTTCTAATTGTCTCGTCATTCTTTATATCATTGATACTTTTTATTAGCTGAAACTCTTAAATACCTGTTCATATTTTGTTTCTGTAATAGTTCTTGTCTCCTGGCCACAAAATCCAGTGGTTCTGTATGTAGGAAGTTGCCATAACCTAGGAACAAAATAGAGCAGCAGTAGAAAGGATAGATGCATTTGTTTATCAGATCAGATTCAGGATTATTCATTTTACCTTGCCCAGGATAGTAACTGTTTTTCTGTCTCTGTCCCAGTCTCTGTCTGTCTGTCTGTCTCTGTCTCTGTGTGTCTGTCTCTTTCTGTCTGTGTGTCTGTCTCTATCTGTGTGTCTCTCTGTCTATATCTGTCTGTCTCTGTTTGTCTGTCTCTCTGTCTCTTTCCCTGTCTGTCTCTGTGTGTCTGTCTATATTCATATGTGTCTCTGTCTCTATCCATGTCTGTCTGTCTGTGTTGATCGCTCTGTCTATGTCTATCTCTCTGTCTGTGTCTATCTCTCTGTTTGTGTCTATCTCTCTGTTTGTGTCTATCTCTCTGTCTGTCTCTGTATCAGTGTCTCTATCTGTCTATATCTCTGTGTTTGTCTGTCTGTCTCTATCTCTGTGTCTGTCAGACTCTTTCCCCGTCTGTCTCTTTCCCCATCTGTCTTTTTCCCCGTCTGTCTCGTTCCAGGTCTGTCTCTTTCTCCATCTGTCTCTTTCCCCGTCTGTTTATTTCCCCATCTGTCTCTGTCTCTTTCCCTGTCTCTGTCTCTTTCCCTGTCTTTTTCCATGTCTCTGTCTCTTTCCCTGTCTTTTTCCTTGTCTCTGTCTCTTTTCCTGTTTTTGTCTCTTTCCCTGTATCTGTCTCTTTCTCCGTCTGTCTCTCTCTTTCCCTGTCTGTCTGTTTGTTTCTCTGTTTGCCTATTTTCCTGTCTGCCTATCTTTTTCCCTGTTTGTGCCTGTCTTATTCCATGTCTGTCTGTGTCTGTCTGTCTCTATCCCTGTCTGTCTGTTTCTGTCTGTCTCTTTCCCTGTCTACCTCTTACTCTGTGTCTATGTCTGTCTGTCTCTTTCCCTGTCTCCCGCGCTCTCTCTCTGTTTGTCTCTCTCTGTTTCTTTCTGTCTCTCTCCATCCGTCTCTCCACCCACCTCTTATTACCTCACACATAAGCTTCTTATACTAACAATTTATTTTGTTCCTATAGCAACCAATCACAGCTGCTATTAATAACTTGTACGTCGCAGCTCCATTCACTTTAATGGAAGCAGGTTTTTGGAGAGTAACTGTAAAGCGCGGGGTTAAATTTTCCAGTCAAAACATAGTCTATGACATTCCCTGAGTCACATAAGGTGTCTGTGCAAAATTTTGTGATTGTAAATGCGACGGTGCGGATTCCTTTAATGGACATACACACACACACACACACACACACACACACATACATACACTCAGCTTTATATATTGAATAGCAACCTAAAAACAGACGTCCTTTTCAAGCATACATATATATATTAGTGCACAGCGCCACACTATAAGGTTTAGAATAGGGACCCACTCAGAGGTTCGCCGTGACATGGCAGTGGGCTTAATACAATCTGATCAGAATGGTAACAAAGAACCTCAATTTTTTGCCTAGCGGCTTTAGATCACTGTATTTCTGGGATGTGCGATCCATGTCTTTTTTTCTTCATAGTTTGATACACAGTAATATATATACATACAATCCCTGTTCCAGAAAAAGTTGCCACTCTTTGTAAAATGTGAAGAAAACAAGAATGCAATGATTTGAAAATCACTTCTGGCCATATTTTATTCACAACAGAGCATAGAGCACAGATCAGAAGGTGAACGTTCGATACGTTTCTATTTAATTTGAAAAAAATGTAGTCTCTTAGATTTTGATTGCAGCAGCTCATTTCAAAACAGGTGGGATAGTGTAATCAAAAGGCTGGAAAAAAGTACTGCTAATGAAAAAACGCTGGACGTTCAATTTTCAACTATGGCAGTCTCTCAGAAGAAAATCACAGGACTGTGCATAAAAAGAGCATGCTAGAGAGACAGAGTCTTGCAAGATAATCAGACATTCACCAAGCTCTGAACAACTGTGTTTAAAAATTGTGGAACAATTTCAGACAAATGTTCCTCATTGTAAAATTGCAAAGTCTTTGAATATTCCACTATATACAGTACATATTATCATCAAGAGATTCAGAAATTCTGGGGAAATCCATATGCACGAGGGACAAGGCCAACACTCAATATTGGATTCTTGTAATCTATGGGTCCTCAGTTGGCACTACAACCATCAAGATTCAGTCATGGAAATCACTGCATGAGATCAGGAATTATATCAGAAATCATTATCTATGAACACAGTTCACCAAGCAATCCTCAAGTTAAAACTCGTAATGAAGAAGCCATATCAACACAAGGCAGAAAAGGTACCATCTTCTTTGGGTCAAAATGCATTTGAAATGGATGAAGGCAATGTAGAAAATTGTTCTGTGGTGAGATGAATCAAAACTCAAACTTTTTATAGAAACCATGTCCTAGGGACTCAAGAGGAGAGGGACCATCCAGTTTGTTTTCAACAGACAGTTCCAAACCCTACATCTCTTATGGCATGTGGGTGCATTAATGCCTATGACATGGGCAGCTTACATCTTGATAAGCAATATCACTGCTTAGCAGTATATAGATGTTTTAGAAGAACATATGCTCCCATTGAAACAATGTCTATTTCAGTAAAGGCCTGGCTGAAACCACAAACTTCATTCATTACAACAGTATGGCTTCACAGAAGAAGAGTTTGGTTGATGAACCGATCGTCTGCGGTCCAGACCTTTCACCAATAGAAAACATTTGGTGTATTATGAAACAAAAAATCATAGAAGACCCAGGACTATGGAGCAGCTAGAATAAGGGGTGCTTCACACACAGCGAGCTCGCTGCCGAGATGGCTGCTGAGTCACGTTTTTTGTGACGCAGCAGTGACCTCATTAGCGATCTCGCTGTGTGTGACACTGAGCAGCGATCTGGCCCCTGCTGCGAGATCGCTGCTTGTTACACACAGCCCTGGTTCGTTTTCTTCAAAGGCGCTCTCCCACTGTGACACACAGATCGCTGTGTGTGACAGCGAGAGAGCGACGAAAAGAAGCGAGCAGGGAGCAGGAGCCGGCATCTGGCAGCTGCGGTAAGCTGTAACCAAGATAAACATCGGGTAACCAAGGTGGTTACCCAATATTTACCTTAGTTACCAGCCTCCACCGCTCTCACGCTGCCTGTGCTGCCGGCTCCGGCTCTCTGCACATGTAGCTGCAGTACATATCGGGTTAATTAACCCGATGTGTACTGTAGCTAGGAGAGCAAGGAGCCAGCGCTAAGCAGTGTGCGCGGCTCCCTGCTCTCTGCACATGTAGCTGCATTACACATCGGGTTAATTAACCCGATGTGTACTGTAGCTAGGAGAGCAAAGCTAAGCGGTGTGCGCTGGTAACTAATGTAAACATCGGGTAACCATACCCGATATATACCTTAGTTACCAGTGTCCGCAGCTTCCAGACGCCGGCTCCGTGCAAGCGCAGCGTCGCTTGCACGTCGCTGCTGGCTGGGGGCTGGTCACTGGTCGCTGGTGAGATCTGCCTGTTTGACAGCTCACCAGCGACCATGTAGTGATGCAGCAGCGATCCTGATCAGGTCAGATCGCTGGTCAGATCGCTGCTGCATCGCTAAAGTGTGAAGGTACCCTAATACATCAGACAAGATGGGGGCAACATTCCTCTCCCAAAACTCCTGCAATTGGTCTCCTCACTTCCCAGAAGTTTATACACTGTTGTAAAAGGAAGAGCTGATGCTACACATTAGTACACATGGACCTGTCCCAGCGTTTTTTGAGATGTGTTGCTGCCATCAGTTTCTAACTTAATATTTTTTTATGAAATGGAGAAATATCTAATGTTCACCGTCTGATCTGTGTTCTATGTTATCATGTGAATAAAGTCTGGCTATAAAACATTTCCAAATCATTGCATTCTTGTTTCTTTTCCATTTTACACATTGTCCCAGCTATATTTGTATTTGGGCCTGAGATATCGAGATATAGAGATAGATATAATGTATAACAGGGATAACTGTTGTCAAAATGTTAACATAGTAGTATTACCTGGGGTAGTAAAAGCTCTGTTGGACATGACACTTGAATGACCAGGAACTGATGATCCAAAGTGTGAGGTTAAATGCATTTGTCTTGTGTCATTGGGAATAATCAAATCATTCGAAGGCAATAATTCTCCTCTAACAAAAAAATAAAATTATAACGTTTTCATAATGAGTGTATTTGTTGAAAGTTTTTTGGTAAATAAAAATATATAAATAAATAAAAATATAGAAATAATAATCTTCATAGATCATGTGTTATATGGAGCCCGACATAATAGTTCTGCATTATTATATACAAATAAAACTATACATTTTCAAAAACATGACTTGCACCATACAGTCAAGATTACAACATTGTGCTCTTTTAAGAAAAATAATGTGGGCACAGCTTTCAGTGGGTACTTATGGAGTTTTATAAGGGGTCATATAATATGTATGTAGCGCCCCTGAGATCCTCAGGGCACTACAGGGAACTGCATCCTCTTGGGGATGCAGGACCTACCCCCTGGGACCTGGAGTACCAGTGCTGATTCCACTAACACACATCTAATATCCTAGTTCTCCTCTCCCCACTGGGCATAAAGGGTTAACCATGTAAGGGAATGGTCGCCATGGGAACGAGTCCCTGGGTATAGTCAGCCTGGTGGGAGGGGTCAGCAGTCAGTCAGAGAGAGGAAGTCTGGAGTTGGGAGCACACAGGAGAGGTGTGCGAACGTGTCTGAGCTGGGTCCGTGTAACGGTGACCCCGGGGGCACAGGAGAGAGGTCGCCAGGACGGGTACGGAGATATCGCTGGGACCAGAGCACGAACGGGGCACAGGTCCCGAGGTCAAATGTCAAGTTTCAAACGGTTTGATAAATACCTGCACGGTATTATTGAACCAAATAATCCGGGGGCATCAGCAGTTATCTAGGATCGGGGTTCGGACACTTACCTCCCTGCAGGGTCCGCACTGCCCGCCGTACGGAGGAGACTGTACCCCAAAAGGGACAGTCGGGGTTCCCAAATGCTCCACGCTACGGGGACTCAATATACAGAGAGTGCCAGGGACAGAGCAACCTGGGTCACTACATTAGCACTGGTCCTCCTGGGACAGCACAAATGGTGGGGGTTCATCAAGGAGCCCGGGATGCATGCTGACATGTTTGTGACCCGCAGAGATGTGCTAGTCCACCTGGTACAAGGACATCCGGATCGTGACCTGCACCTGGGTGACGTGGTCCGATACACCAGGCATCATGGAGAAGGGCTGGTATGCCCTTGATGTCCAGAAAATCCGGGACCTGTGCCAGCCAACTCCTCCAATTCCCCCACCATTTCCAAGGTCCTCCACGATGTGGTAGCTGAACCAGGCTACCCCAGCAGTTGTTACCGTTGATAATGTTATACTGTTGAAATGTTATGATATTTGCTGCTAATCATTTCATTTAAAAAGGTTTTGAAAAATCTTTAATGATCCAAGGAACAGTCACCTGATTTACCTGTTTACAACTTTAATTTAAACATGGACCATGGCTGCAGGACTGGCAGTAGCCAGCATGAACTTGTGCTTGTGTAAATAGTTGGACCTAGTGTGCCTACCAGAGTAGTCCTCTGCAACATCAGGACATTAATCCCGCCAACACGGAAAGAAAGGTTGGAGGAAAGGTCTGGGATAGAGAAGGCCCAGACCTGGTCACCAATGGGACCGGTGACCTGCCTCCTCAAAGGGTTTTTGGGAACCAGGACCTTTTTGGGTGGTGGGTTGATGGGGGGATTACTTACAGTAATGTTTAAGTCCATAGCCTCCCCTGGGTGGGAAGAACGTTTATGTTTCACTAACCTTTGCAACTTTTCTATTCCAGTTAATAAAACTCTACTTCGCTTTCAACCCGAGAACGTGCTGTGTTTAACCAAGAGGGAATGTAGCGCCTCTGAGACCCTCAGGGCACTACTGGGAACTGCATCCTCTTGGGGATGCAGGACCTACCCCCTGGGACCTGGAATACCAGTTCTACCAGCACACATCTAAAATCCTAGTTCTCCTCTCCACACTGGGCATAAGGGGTTAACCATGTAAGGGAATGGTCACCATGGGAACGAGTCCCTGGGTATAGCCAGCCTGGTGGGAGGGGTCAGCAGTCACTCAGAGAGAGGAAGTCTGGAGTTGGGAGCACACAGGAGAGGTGTGCGGACGTGCGTAATCTGAGTCCGTGACATCGGAGGCACAGAAGAGAGGTCGCCAGGACGGGTACGGAGATATCGCTGGGACCGGAGCACGAACGGGGCACAGGGCCCTAGGTCAAATATCAAGTTTCAAACGGTTTGATAAATACCTGCACGGTGAGGATACCTTCATGGACTTCATCGAACCAAATAATCCGGGGGCATCAGCAGTAAACTAGGATCGGGGTTCGAACACTTACCTCCCTGAAGGGTCCGCACTGCCCGCCGTACGGAGAAGGAGACTGTACCCCAAAAGGGACAGTCGGAGTTCCCAAACGCTCCATGCTACGGGGACTCAATCTATAGAGAGTGCCGGGGACAAAGCAACCTGGGCCACTACATTGGCACTGGTCCTCCTGGGACCTGAACCAGCAATCACTGGGTCCACAGGGAGTAGAGACTGTTAAAGACAACCTGGTGTGGTCTCGATTATTGTCCCATTACATCTCCCATTCACAACCCTACCTGCGGAGGGCCTACCATCTCAGCTGCCACTATCATCATCCCTTGGAGTACCAACATTGAGCAGCGGCGGTTCTCCATCCTTAACCGCAACCCGCAGGTGGCGTCATGTGACAAAAACTCTTATCTCCCCTAGAAATACACCCCATTAACAAAAGGGGTCCAGAGCACGGGACCGGGCAACGGCCACCAGAGTTACATCCCCGCCTGTTACCGCCCGGGACCGAGTACCCCCCTTCTCTGGGCGCTACATATACATCAGCTTTACTGTTGATAAAGTATTTAGCATATTTATTATTGATCAATACCGAACCTAACACTGAGTGTATTAATGCTGTCACCTGTCTAACAGTCGCGAGTCAAACTGCGTTGGAATAACTGGCATCCTTTGCTGGACTGGCACCACAACTTGAGGGTTGACAGACATCATCTGATTTCTCATCATAATTTCTTGCTTTTGTCGTAATTCTAGATACAGGATGAAAAAAGAAAAATGCTGAATTAATTTGACTGTGAAGGAAGACAAATTATTTCTATAACCAGTGGCTCATAATCCAGCATCAGTATATAACACAATACGTGATTCCTCTGTACAGCTAAGGCTGAGTTCATATAATCTGTAATCATCAGTTAGAAAGGATGCTGCAGAGATCCATTGGCAGTAAAGTTCTGCAAACCCAACTTTTTTGTCCGTTGTTAAATAACTGATTCTTGCCGTATACGTTTTTTTATGATTGGAGTCTGTCACGCTCCCCGGGTCCCCTGCTCTGCTCCCCGGCTCACCTGCCACGCTCCCCGGCTTCCCTGCGTCGCTCCCCGGTTCCTCTTTCCGGCGTCCGCCGCTCCCCGGTCTCCAGCCTCCATTGCCTGCGGTTCCCAGGCGTCCTGGTCCCCGCTCCCGGCGCCCGTCGGCTACTCAGCCCCAGCCCGGCTCTCCTGCTTCCTCCTCACCGCTCCCTGCCCTGGCTTCTGGCACCCGGGCCTCGCGCATGCGCATTAGGGCGCGCGCGCGGTCATTGACCCTTTCTTAAAGGGCCAGCGTCCACTGACAGGAAATTGAGCACACAGGTACAGGGTATAAAGGGGTTAGTGTCCAAGTGGGCGGGGCCTGTTCTTCGTGTTTCCCAAGCTAGGAGTCAGGTCTCCTTGTGTTCCTGTGAGATACTCACCTCTCTCTCTTCTAGAGCCGGTCCTGCCTCGCCATCCGGTCCTGCCGAATCCCGAACCCCGAACGCTGACTATCTGCCATCCTGACAGTCCGTTCCATCTCTGATCCCTGTGGTGACCCGTCCTCTTGCTCCATCGGTTCCGGACTCCGCCTGACAACATCTCGGCTTCCGAACCTGAGCTCCGTCACCCGGACTACCATCAGTGACTCCGTGGTCCCAGGGACTTCTCCATTCTACTCTTGTGCACGGACTGCCCTGCTACCCGTAGTGCTCCAGCTACCGGACCCCTTACCTTCATCAAGGAGTTCGGCCCAGTGGATCCACCTCCTGGGTCTGCCTGTCCACCTGGCCCTAACAGAGTCTATGGAGAACGGATCCATTAATGGATTGCTATTTACAACTACAAGAAAATGGATGGCTAAATAGCAATCCATTAACGGATCCGTTCTCCATAGACTCCAATGTTAAAAATAACAGATCCGGCAGAAATCAGTTATTTAACAGTTGGCAAAAAAGCTATGTTTGCACAACTTTTGTGACAACGGATCTCTGCAGGATCCATTTTAATGGATGATTACTGGATATGTGAACTCAGCCTAAGGATGGCATAAATCGGAGACATCCCTATGTGGTGTACATCAGGAAACCTACTGTAACGTATAGCTGTGATGTAAACTGCAAACACAATGTAAATGCTCCCAAAGGTTAGGTTTACACCCAGCATTTTTTACAGGCTTTTTTCTCCAGGATAAATTAAAATAATTGACAAAAAAAGCAGCAGCAGCTCGGTAAATGCTATGTATGCTTTTGCATTTCTGAGCATTTTTGATACATTTGCTTTTCTGCTCAGCCTCATTGATGTGAATGGAGAAAAAACAGTAAAAGCATTGAAAGTCGCTAAAATACACTCAAAGTGTAAGGCTGGACTCACACGAGCCTTACAATGCGAGAGCATCGGATGCGATATGCTAATGACTTCTGGCTCAGGCTCTGCTGCGAGCGTGAGCTGAGTGTCATGCGACTGAGACCCAATCCTGCAATCAGGTCACAGCTGTGAAGCTGAGGGCGGGCTCTGCGGAGGAGAGGGAGGGGTTATCCCCCCCATCTTCCCCATTGTCAGCCTCTGTGTATATCGCACTGTACTGGGATAACATCCTAGTGCAGTCCAATGTTTCTCTCGCATCCATTCACTTGAATGGGTGCGAGGGATACGGCTCTCACAGAAAATCGCAGCATGCTGCCGCTTTTCTCGCATCCAGATTCTGGATGCGAGAAAAGCTGACCAACTGCTCTCCCTCATTGACTAACATTGGTCAGAATTTCTCGCATTGTACTCGTCCGATTTCAACGCTCTTGTGAGCGTACCCTAAGGGGTACTTTGCACACTACGACATCGCAGCTGTGATGTCGGTGGGGTCAAATTGAAAGTGACGCACTTCCGGCGTCGCTCTCGACATCGTAGTGTGTAAAGCCTAGATGATACGATTAACGAGCGCAAAAGCGTCGTAATCGTATCATCGGTGTAGCGTCGGCGTAAACCATAATTACCTTGCTGCGACGGTCCGATGTTGTTCCTCGTTCCTGCGGCAGCACACATCGCTGTGTATGAAGTCGCAGGAGCGAGGAACATCTGCTACGTGCGTCCCGGCCGCCAATGCAGAAGGAAGGAGGTGTACGGGATGTTTACATCCTGCTCATCTCCGCCCTTCCGCTGCTATTGGCCGCCTGTCGTGTGACGTCGCTATGACGCCGCACGACCCGACCCCTTAATAAGGAGGCGGGTCGCCGGCCAGAGCGATGTCGCAGGACAGGTGAGTGCATGTGAAGCTGCCGTAGCGATAATGTTCGCTACGCCAGCTATCACCATGATATCGCATCTGCGACGGGGGCGGGGACTATCGCACTCGACATCGCAGCATCTGCTTGCGATGTCGTAATGTGCAAAGTACCCCTAAGAGTGTATTAGTGTATTATTTACCTGCTGTGGGGATGCAGCCTGTGAGCTGATAGAGATGTTTTCCTTCCAAATTAGCCTGGTCGCTGATCATTGACATTTTTGATATATGTCTACAGGAAAGGAATAAATGACAGCATTATTACATTGAAATAACACAGGGCACAAACTACTAAAATGGTTATCTAGGACTTTAATTGTGTTGGCCTATCCTTGCAATGCATGGATCCCCAATTTCAGATCGGAGGCGGTTTGGCCCCCTGTACACTCATCAATCAGCTATCTGCATCTGTTGTGGAGGATGTGTAATAACCCATAAGGAGTCTTTACTAAAGTTTCTGCATTCATAGGAGTCTGTAGAATAATGTATGGTTTGATGTATTGCCTGGTGTCATTCTGTCAAACGTACTGTAAGTTGTTGCTCTGTAATACCACTGGAGACCAGCAGGTGGTGGTATGTGTTGGCAAGAGACTGTATTGGAGGATGTCTGATCAATATCCTCTATAGCCTGTTGCAATCCAATCCAATTAGTTTGGTGGATTTTTCTGAGGAAGAAGAGGTGATATCTCTTCGAAACACGTAGAATAAACCACCCACATGGCTTTATTACTTGGAGTGATTCTTTGTACAGCAGCGTGGAGTACACCACAATTATCCTGTTTTTATTTTGCTTTTGCCTTTGGCACATGGGATCGGATGCAGCTGTTATACGTTTCTATATTGGTTGTGAGACACACAACTAATCCAGGTGAGCGGGTTTTCCTTTAAAAAGTCACCATATTATATATTGGTAAGACCCTATTTCGCTCCTTATATCCACAGCTTGTTCCTTCTGTGAGATAGACAGATATTGGAGCTAAACACAGGTCTTTCACAAAAAAACACAAAATCTATTTCTAGGCATTGGTTTTATGGATCTAAGTGAAGTCATTCTTCTTGCGGAGACTAAGGCAGGCTTTGCACGCTGCGACATCGGTAACAATGTGTTACCGATGCTGCAGCGATAGTCCCGCCCCCGTCGCACGTACAATATCTAGTGAAAGCTGCCGTAGCGATTATTATCGCTACGGCAGTTTCACACGCACATACCTGCCGTGCGACGTCCCTCTGGCCGGCGACCCGCCTCCTTCCTAAGGGGGCGGGTCGTGCGGCGTCACAGCGACGTCACACGGCAGGCGGCCAATTGAAGTGGAGGGGCGGAGATGAGCAGGATGTAAACATCCCGCCCACCTCCGTCCTTCTCATTGCAGCCGGCGGCAGGTAAGGTGAAGTGCCTCGCTCCTGCGGCTTTACACACAGCGATGTGTGCTGCCGCAGGAGCGAGGAACAACATCGCACCTGTCGCTGCACCAGCATTATGGAAATGTCGGAGGCTGCAGCGATGATACGATAACGACGCTTTTGCGCTCGTTCATCGTATCAAAAAGGATTTGCACGTTGCGATATCGACTGCGACGCCGGATGTGCGTCACTTTCGATTTGACCCCATCGACATCGCACGTGCAATGTCGCAACGTGCAAAGCCGCCCTAACACACCATTCCAGCATACCAGTGGTGAGGAGATTTTAAGCCTCAATACTCATCTGGGAAATATGCAAATTGTCTCTTCAGTGAGGAAGAAGACAAACTCTAGTGCCATCTATTGGAGGGAGAAATCTTATTATTGAAAAGTAACCCTTTAGCAAGCTGATAAGGGACAACCATCCCGAAACACTATGTTTGCAAATAGAGAATCTGACCTGGCATAAATCCTAAGCCATATGACAAGACTCCATTAAAGGGCCACTTTTGACTTTTACGATTGCTACCTCCAATAGGTGGCATTAGAGTTCGTCTACTTCCTCACTGAAGAGACAATTTGCACATTTTATTGCTCTATAATAAGTAGGAGATCATTTTTCATATAATCTATGGGGAGAGGAAGATGACATTTATCTGCAGGTAGAGACCCATCTTCATCATTCATCTATGTGGGTAGATAATTTGCCTATGTAACTACTCATTCTAAGTGCACTCCACTCAAGGATTATGACAATATTGTTCTGCTACATCAAATGCTGAGATAGATTTATGACTTCCTTTATTAAAAAAGAGAAATAGACCAAATGTATATCTGGAGTAAAATTACACATCTAATGTACAGTAAAGTCAGTCTCCATAGACACATGAAAATCCTTGACATTTTCACCTTTGTTTTTATTAAACAGGTGGTTGACTACACAGCATAGTGCCCACACATCGATGTAACGCTCATAATGAAGGCTTTTCTCAAATACTTTGTGTAGTCAATTGTGCCGTCAGCACTACTGCGGTCCACTCATCCTCATCACATGACCCCCGGGCTCCGTGACCTCTGAGACGAAAATGTCACGTCAACTTCCAGTTGACCCGACATCACCAAGGTGGCCCCAGTCTCCTGAGTGACTGGGCTGTGGACGGAGTTTCACCGCACATCACAGCCCAGCATCGCTCCTGCTTGCGGCGCTCTGCAGCGAAGGAGAGAGCACACAAGATGCTGGGCTGTGACAAATGGTGAAACTCTGCCCACAGCCAAGTCACTCAGGAAGATTGGAACCAGCCTCAGTGATGACGGGTCAAATGGAAGTTGATGTGATCTCAGAGGTCACAGAGCCCGGGGGTCATGTGATGGGAATGAGCAGACCACAATAGTGCCGCTCACTGGCACAATTGACTACACAAGGTATTTGAGAAAAGCCTTCCCTATGAGTTTTATATCGATGTTTAGCCACTATGCTGTGTAGTGGACCACCCTTCTAAGATTGCTTGTTATCTCCTATATATTGTACTAATATAACCCTGTTTTATAGTCCATAGCTGCATTCACAATTCCTGCCTTCAGAGCTCAAATCTCTACAGTTCGGTGGAGAGTGTTTCATGATATGTTCTATTCACACCGCCGTGATTCTCAAATTGTGAAGCTGGTCTTACCAGTGAGACGCACCCTCAATGGCTGACAAGGCCGTCCTGGGGAGAAAGTATGCACAGAAGTAATTTTAAGCTGCACAGGGATAGTTTAGCAACAGAACTGGCTCAGTTTATATTTATTTTAATGTATTATAAAAATCAGGAATAAACAAAAATGTAAACTGAGCAATATTTATGATTTGGACATAACCTTGCAACACTAATAGTAAGGCCAAGGTATCATTAAAAAATATTACAAATATTTAAAGATAGAATTGTTGCCCATTTTAGGTGTTCTCTGTGCTGAGAAGTAGGTACTGAGAGGTAGATACTTATTCATCATGTAATCCCATCAGGGAGGTGTCTGATTGGTCCAAATTTATTCTGCAGCAGGACAAAAAGCCCCAAACATTTATAGATGTGGTTAAGAACGCTACTTAGTGTAAAGGAGAACAAGGAGTCCTGGAACATGGATCCTGGGACATACAGGGCTGTACAGGGATAGTTGACACGGAGTGGGGGAGCCATGTCGAATCTTAGGGTGTCGACCTCTGCTGTCTGGTAGTGCACAGGAGGGAGGTGATATTGTAGGGTTTATCTCTTCATCCCTGTAGCCTGTGCACTTCGAATCAAGAAATAATGATTTATGTTCCTTTGTGTGAGGCATTTGTTTTAAATTGTATCAAATAAAGAATTTAGGTTTTATAGGGTTTTTTCATGTTATTCTCCAAGATGTTTGGAACCATCTCCATACTGACTTTCTGCCTGCAAGAGTACAATAAAGAATTAATTCTGTATGAATGGCAAATGTTGATCCTGCCAAATATTGATTTAATTTAGATTTCTTTTTTGTTAATTGATAAATATAAACTGTTAACACTTCTACTTTTTAAAGCATCCATATTTTGAAGCAATTTTTTCTATACCTGCCTTAAACTTTTGCACATTGCTGTGCTTTGTCGTTAAGACAAAGGGTAGATGAGACAAGGATGCATTATATTACAATGCATATAATGCAAACAAGAGTAAAGTCAGTATTATCAGATGGTATCTAGCCCGCAGTGAATGTTATATGCTGTGTGTGCTAAGATTCTTGTTTATGTTTGCGTTTACAGATGTGTATTTTCAACATTATACATTATTCATTGTCATATTGATAAATGGTGTTGTGCCTTTTGTTATTGTGTTGTGCTTTTTTCATAGCAGTACACGTTGTATCATAAATAATACATTATTCACCAAGCTTCTGATAAACGTGAGAATAACTGCAGTTCTGGAAGACTGCCACGTAGTATCTCAAGATGGAGTAAAGCTCTTCTTCTTTTCCCTTCTACATCAAGAGATGTATATATTTTCATCTATTAGCTAAATACATGAGTTTGTGCTTGTGTGAGAGTCTACGACAGCTCTTTCTCATAGGGCTTTGACACCCTATGTTCTCATGACACGTTTGCTTCATTTCCATTTCTCTTCAAATTGTCTGCTTTTTGACAGTAAAAGAGAAAAAAATCACCACTAGAGATGAGCAAACCTCTCAAGGCTCGGTTTGCCAAGCCCACCCAAACAAACGATATGTTCATCGGACCGTTGTTGAGCTGAATCCGAACCGTTGTCGTTTACCAAATCCCATTGGATTGAATAAGAGACCAAACGTAAGGCAGAGAAAACACCTTTAGGGGGGTCAAAAACCTTCCAAAACAGCAAACATACGTTTGGCATATCCATTAGCTTCCTAGACTACTGAGATAAAAAATATAGAAGTGGATGAGAGACAGGTGTATGGCTGGTGCTCCCATACCCTTGGCAGCACAGAATAGTCACAACTTTGATACCCATCTTGGAGTCTTGACATTTAAAAACCTTTCAGGAAGACAGCAGTACAGTAGCATTAATTTCCCCCCTCCCCATAGTGTATTTGCACAGCAGGGAGGCACAACCCATGCAACACAAAGGCTGTGGCCCGGCATTTAATTTTAAAAAGTGAGCACAGCAACGCATTTAGGACATAATAGTGCCCTAGAAATTTCTGTACAACCAGGATGATCCATTCCGTGCATATGTGATGTCGCCCAAGCATAGTGCCGCCACTAGGTTTGCACAGTTATCGCACATGGGCTTCCCTGGCTTCAGGTTCAGTGGAGACAGCCATTTATGAAACTCGGCCTGGATAGTGTTCCACAACTCTGCAGCTGTGTCACTGTGTTCTCCAATGCATATTAATTTAAGCACTACCTAATTGCATTGACTTACACAAGGAAGTGGCCTAGCATTTAAATTTTAAAATTCAATAGATGCATGAGTGACAGCCATAGGCCTCTCTCCCAGAAGACTGGCACTACAGACAAAAGCAAACTTGGAGACCCTACTTGGAGTCTCCACATTTCCAAAAATGAAGGTAAGGCAACAGGAAAATTGGCAACAATTGGCACATGCTACAAATAGGACAACTATTTGACCGCTGCTGGCCACAGCCAGAGTTGTGGCTGAGGATACAGTGCTTCTCATGGTTGCAACACTACGTGTTTGTATGGGGGTGGCACTGAGGACACCTGCAGGAAAGACCTCCGGGAAGACAACCTGCCTTTTTGGTGCCACTTCATGGTTGCAAATTTCTTTGCATGTGAGGTGAAAAGAAAGGGTATCTTTTTCATGTAGACTGTAATGACATCTTTAGACTTGGAGAGACTCATTTTTTTCCCTAGTTTTTCAGCATTTCTGTCCTTTCATACACAGATGAATGAGGACTCCATTTGGGAATTGCCAACATAACCTCCTCCTCCTTATCTGCTGAACTACACAGCTGTGTGCCTCTGTGTTGACATTAAGTGGGATCTACAATATCATCGTCAGGCTCTATGTTGTCCCACTCCTCCTCTTGCTGACATCACATAACAGTACGTATGTGCTTCAGGTATCTGAGTCTTATCATTATCACCTCTACCCTTCGGGGGTTATTGTCAGTTGACGAGGGTGGGGACCCTGCTCGGACCCTACTTTGTCCGGGCCAGGATCCAACTAAGAAAGATTTTGCGCATTGATGCAGATGCTTTCCTCCTCTTGAGTCTGGGAATCTTTTGAGCAGAACTGATGCCCATGGGATAAAATGTGTTAACAGCTCTGCAGACTTGTCCATATGTGGTTCACTACAGTCAGTTTGTCAATTGGAGATTTGTGATGTGGGGGGAAACAAGTGTAATTGTGGTGGCACTTCTGAGGAATGAACTGTTTGTAATTTTGAGATGCAGGAAGAGGAGGAGAGGCGACTTGATGCAGCGCTTGCTATCCACTCTAGCACATGCTGTTCATGAGCCTCATTTGTACATTGAAACGATGTGCGGCTGCCAAAGAAATCTAGTGGAGAAGGCTGTCCAGTAATGGAAGTTGTTCTCATTTTGGGATAGGATGAGCCGGTGTTTGATCACTAGACCTTTGACTAACAGAACTTCCAACACGTACACCTCCAACACCCCACCTATTCCCCCTTCAACAACAACCTCGTCATGATTTACCACTCATGTTTGATGTACCCTTCCCCTTTCAAATGTTTTGCAAACCTATACCCACACCTATCAGATACGGACAGAAAAGATAAACCATTTATTACCTGCCTGAGTTGGCAATATTGTGAAGGCAATAAAAAGTACCACTACCTACAAATGTGGTTCACTTCATAATTTGGAGCAGACTCGGAATAATGCCAAGAATACCTTTCTTCAGCGCTCTATTGGGAGACCCAGACGATTGGGGTATAGCTACTGCCCTCTGGAGGCCACACAAAGCACTACATTAAAAGTGCAAGGCCCCTCCCCCTCTGGCTATACCCCCCCCATGGTATCACGGGTTCTCCAGTTTTAGCTTTGTGTGCGAAGGAGGTCAGACATTCCATGCATAGCTCCACAGATTTTAGTCAGCAGTAGCTGCTGACTGTTTCGGATGGAAGAAAAGAGGACACATATAGTGTCCCCAGCATGCTCCCTTCTCACCCCTGGATGGTGTTGTAAGGTTGAGGTACCTATTGCTGGTACAGGGCTGGAGCCTGACATGCTGTTTTCCTTCCACATCCCCTTGTAGGGCTCTGTGGAAGTGGGATCCTGCCGGCCTCTCAGCTCTGATGCCGGGCTCCATCCACAGACCCATTAGAACCTGATGGAGACGGAGCAGGAGTACGATCAGGGACAGGGCCCTGCATCTTACAGGTACTCTGTGTCCCCGGCAGGCACAGACACACTCCGGGCTGGCTGGGTGTTATAGTGCGCCGGGGACCGCAACGTGGAGTTGGTGTCCCTACAGATTACTGGGGGATTGTTTGTGTTTGGGAACGCAGCGCCGACCCCCTCTGGACCGGGCGGCGCTGCTGTGACTTGTGGTGCGCCGGGGATCCGCCGTCCGCGCTTTTACGGCGGCGGCGGTTATAACTTTAGTCCCCGGATTTTTGGGCCTAGGACGCCGGCAGCTCCGTTTCGTTCCCGCCCCCACCCTGTCATTCAGGGTAGGGGAGAGACGCTGTTCGCAAGCAGCGACGAGGGCTGGAGCCTGATTTACATGCTCCAGCCCTCACACTATGCACAGAGGGAAGCAGGCTTCCCGCTCTTGGCCAGGAACGCCCAGGGCCCGCCCCCCTTCCTCTCTCGAGACGCCGGCAGCCATTACATGCATGCCTGGCTGGAGGAAGGACGCAAGGCTCTGGGAGACCTGGACTAGGGGCTATCTGGCGACCACACACCCGCTTTTTAAGCGGGCGGTAAGCGATTTTTCTGTGCTGGTCCCTCTAGTGCCTCACTGTGTATCAGTGTACTGGATACAGTTATATAGATATTGTATTTCTTGCACTGTGAGGTGCGCTTCTGGCTGCATATCCCAGATCGCTCTGTGGAAGCAGCAACATGTCATCCTCAAAACGCAAGGCGGCCAAGGCAAAAAGGGCTGTGTATACTGCGTGTGCTGCATGTGGGGCTAATCTACCAGCAGGCTCTGATGACCCCCATTGTGTGCAATGCTCCGACCCGGTGCTGCTTCGCCAGCCGGAGTCAGGAGAGGTGGCGACCCAGGCTGAGACGCTTGTAAGTTCTGCCCCGGTGACAGGGACGGACTTTGCAGTTTTTGCAGATAATATGTCTGTATCTATGGCAAAAATCCTTGAAACCTTGCAATCTATGCATGGGGCTCAGTCTCTGGGCACGGCGAGGCCTCTGTCCTCAGGTCCCCCTTACTTGGAATGTATCCAGCCCACAGGGGGGTCCCCGGCTTCACAGGCCGAGGATTATGACTCAGATGATGGCCCCAGCCACCCTAAGCGAGCTCGCTGGGAAAGACCCTCGACGTCTTCACACTGCTCAGGGTCTCAGCGCAATCAGTCTCCCTGTGATGTGTCTGATGAGAGTGATCAGGAATCCACTCCTGGAACCCCTCTCAACCTGGATACCCCGGATGGGGATGCCATGGTAGACGACCTTATCTCAGCCATCAATAGGCTGTTGGATATTTCTCCCCCAGCCCCTTCAGCAGAAGAGGCGGCTGCGGAGCAGGAAAAGTTTCGTTTCCTTTATCCCAAGCGTAAATTGAGTGCTTTGTTAGATCACTCTGACTTCAGAGAATCAATCCAGAAGCACGACGCTCACCCAGAAAGGCGTTTCTCTAAACGATCTAAAGATACGCGTTTCCCTTTCCCCCCTGAGGTGGTCAAGCGCTGGACACAGTGTCCAAAGGTAGACCCCCCGATTTCCAAACTTGCAGCTAGATCCATAGTTGCAGTGGAGGATGGCGCTTCACTTAAAGATGCCAATGACAGACAGATGGACCTTTGGTTAAAATCTGTCTATGAAGCTATAGGCGCGTCGTTTGCTCCGGCATTCGCAGCCGTATGGGCACTCCAGGCTATTTCAGCTGGCTTAGCAAAAGTGGATGCTATCATGCATCCAGCAGTGCCGCAAGTGGCGCACCTTACCACGCAGATGTCGGCGTTTGCGTCTTACGCTATCAATGCGGTCCTAGAATCTACCAGTCGCACCTCAATGGCGTCCGCCAATTCGGTAGTTTTGCGCAGAGCCTTGTGGTTAAAGGACTGGAAAGCAGATGCTGGTTCCAAAAAATGTTTAACCAGTTTGCCTTTGTCTAGAGAGAGACTGTTTGGCGAGCCATTGGCTGACATCATTAAACAGTCCAAGGGTAAAGACTCCTCTTTACCACAACCCAGAACACCCAAACCTCAGCAGAAAAAGTGGCAGCAGAGGTTTCAGTCCTTTCGAGGTTCGGGCAAGACACCATTTACCTCGTCCAAAGGGACTCAGAGGACGCAAAGAAACTCAGATTCGTGGCGGACTCACACACGCCCCAAGAAAGCAAATGGAGGTACCGCTTCCAAAGCGGCTACCTCATGACTTCCAGCCCCCCCCCCTCCGCATCGCCGGTCGGGGGCAGGCTCTCCCGCTTTTCCGGCATTTGGATGTCACAGGTCAAAGACCGGTGGGTGACGGACATTTTGTCTCGCGGGTACAGAATCGAGTTCAATTCTCGTCCTCCAGCTCGGTTCTTCAGAACCTCCCCACGGCCAGACCGAGCAGATGCTCTGCTGCAGGCGGTGGATTCCCTAAAAGCGGAAGGAGTGGTTATCCCAGTCCCTCCTCAGGAACAAGGGCAAGGGTTTTACTCCAATCTCTTTGTGGTTCCAAAAAAGGACGGCTCGTTCCGTCCTGTTCTGGACCTAAAACGGCTCAACAAACATGTGCACGCCAGGAGGTTCCGGATGGAAACCCTCCGCTCTGTCATTGCCTCAATGTCCAGAGGAGACTTCCTTGCCTCAATAGACATCAAGGATGCTTATCTCCACGTGCCAATTGCTACAGAACATCAACGTTTTCTACGTTTTGTGATAGGAGACGACCATTTTCAGTTCGTAGCTCTTCCATTTGGTCTGGCGACAGCCCCACGGGTCTTCACCAAGGTCATGGCGGCGGTGGTAGCAGTCTTGCACTCTCAGGGTCACTCGGTGATTCCTTACCTAGACGACTTATTGGTCAAAGCTCCCTCTCAGGAGGCATGCCAACTCAGCCTGAATGCTACGCTGGAGACTCTACAGTCTTTCGGATGGATCATCAACTTTCCAAAGTCGATCCTATCACCGACTCAGTCACTAACGTATCTTGGCATGGAGTTTCATACTCTAGCAGCGATAGTGAAGCTTCCGCTGGACAAGCAGCGGTCACTACAGACAGGGGTGCAATCTCTCCTGCAGGGCCAGTTGCATCCCTTGCGGCGCCTCATGCATTTCCTAGGGAAGATGGTGGCAGCCATGGAAGCAGTTCCCTTTGCGCAGTTTCATCTGCGCCCACTTCAATGGGACATTCTCCGCCAATGGGACGGGAAGTCAACGTCCCTGGACAGGAAAGTCTCGCTTTCCCAGACGGCCAAAGACTCTCTACAATGGTGGCTCCTTCCCACATCATTGTCTCAGGGAAGATCCTTCCTGCCCCCATCCTGGGCAGTAGTCACGACAGATGCGAGTCTGTCAGGGTGGGGAGCAGTATTTCTCCACCACAGGGCTCAGGGGACGTGGACTCCGCAGGAGTCCACCCTTCAGATCAATGTTCTGGAGATCAGAGCAGTGTATCTTGCTCTACTGGCCTTCCAACAGTGGCTGGAAGGAAAGCAGATCCGAATCCAATCGGACAACTCCACAGCGGTGGCATACATCAACCACCAAGGAGGGACGCGCAGTCGGCAAGCCTTCCAAGAAGTCCGGCGCATTCTAATGTGGGTGGAGGACAGAGCATCCACCATATCCGCGGTTCACATCCCAGGCGTAGAAAACTGGGAAGCAGACTTCCTCAGTCGCCAGGGCATGGACGCAGGGGAATGGTCCCTTCACCCGGACGTGTTTCAGGAAATCTGTCGCCGCTGGGGAGTGCCGGACGTCGACCTAATGGCATCCCGGCACAACAACAAGGTCCCGGCATTCATGGCGAGGTCGCGCGATCAAAGAGCTCTGGCGGCAGACGCCTTGGTTCAAGATTGGTCGCAGTTTCAGCTCCCATACGTGTTTCCGCCTCTGGCGCTCTTGCCCAGAGTGCTACGCAAGATCAGATCCGAGTGCAGCCGCGTCATACTCGTCGCTCCAGACTGGCCGAGGAGGTCGTGGTATCCGGATCTGTGGCATCTCACGATCGGTCGACCGTGGTCACTGCCAGACCGACCAGACTTACTGTCCCAAGGGCCGTTTTTCCATCAGAATTCTGCGGCCCTGAACCTGACTGTGTGGCCATTGAGTCCTGGATCCTAGCATCTGCTGGATTATCTCAGGGAGTCATTGCCACAATGAGACAAGCTAGAAAGTCGAATTCGGCTAAGATCTACCACAGAACGTGGAAGATTTTCTTGTCCTGGTGCTCTGCTCAGGGAGTGTCTCCCTGGCCATTTGCATTGCCCAAGTTTCTTTCCTTCCTGCAATCGGGGTTAGAAAAGGGCTTGTCGCTCAGTTCCCTTAAAGGGCAAGTTTCGGCACTATCCGTGTTTTTTCAGAAGCGTCTAGCACGTCTTCCTAAGGTGCGCACGTTCCTGCAGGGGGTCTGTCATATTGTGCCCCCGTACAAGCGACCGTTAGATCCATGGGATCTGAACAGGGTACTAGTTGCTCTCCAGAAGCCGCCCTTCGAGCCTCTGAAGGAAGTTTCCTTTTCTCGGCTGTCGCAGAAAGTGGCGTTTCTTGTTACAATCACATCGCTTCGGCGAGTGTCTGAGCTGGCAGCTCTGTCATCTAAGGCTCCCTTCCTGGTGTTCCACCAGGACAAGGTTGTGCTGCGCCCCATTCCGGAGTTTCTCCCTAAGGTCGTATCCTCTTTTCATCTTAATCAGGATATTTCCTTGCCTTCTTTTTGCCCTCATCCGGTTCACCGGTATGAAAAGGCCTTACGTTTGCTAGATCTGGTGAGAGCACTCAGAATCTACATTTCCCGCACGGCGCCCATACGCCGTGCCGATGCACTTTTCGTCCTTGTCGCTGGTCCGCGCAAGGGGTTGCAGGCTTCTAAAGCCACCCTGGCTCGATGGATCAAAGAACCAATTCTAGAGGCCTACCGTTCTGCGGGGCTTCCGGTTCCTTCGGGGCTAAAAGCCCACTCCACCAGAGCCGTGGGTGCGTCCTGGGCATTACGTCACCAGGCTTCGGCTCAACAGGTGTGCCAGGCAGCTACCTGGTCCAGTCTGCACACTTTCACCAAGCATTATCAGGTGCATACCTATGCTTCGGCGGATGCCAGCTTAGGTAGAAGAGTCCTGCAGGCGGCAGTGACACCCCCGTAGGGGAGGGCTGTTTTGCAGCTCTAACATGAGGTATTTATTTACCCACCCAGGGACAGCTTTTGGACGTCCCAATCGTCTGGGTCTCCCAATAGAGCGCTGAAGAAGAAGGGAATTTTGTTACTTACCGTAAATTCCTTTTCTTCTAGCTCTTATTGGGAGACCCAGCACCCGCCCTGTTGTCCTTCGGGATGTTTTTTTGTTGTTTGCGGGTACACATGTTGT
This sequence comes from Anomaloglossus baeobatrachus, assembly GCF_048569485.1. NCBI lineage: Eukaryota > Metazoa > Chordata > Amphibia > Anura > Aromobatidae > Anomaloglossus > Anomaloglossus baeobatrachus. The sequence goes on from NC_134355.1 coordinate 488,055,861, forward strand.
TCATGTTGAACGGTTTTTCAGTTCTCCGATGTTATTCGGAGTTAATTTGTTTAAACCAGTTATTGGCTTCCTCCTTCTTGCTTTGGCACTAAAACTGGAGAACCCGTGATACCACGGGGGGGGTATAGCCAGAGGGGGAGGGGCCTTGCACTTTTAATGTAGTGCTTTGTGTGGCCTCCAGAGGGCAGTAGCTATACCCCAATCGTCTGGGTCTCCCAATAAGAGCTAGAAGAAAAGGAATTTACGGTAAGTAACAAAATTCCCTTCTTTTAGCTTGTTCAATAGCAAATTTTCAGCAGGCACTACTAACAATAACTATAAATGTGTTTCACGGCGTAATTTTGAGGAGGGAATTAAAATTGACAAGAACAACTTTTTAGCTAGTTGCCTAGAAAATTAACAGCAGACCAGGCACTGCTAACTAACCATTCTTATAAATGTGTTTCACTGCAGGTGTTTCAGCAGGCAAATAAAATTGCTATGAACAACTGTTTAGCTAGTTGCCTAGAAAATTTACAGCAGGTGAGGCACTGCTAACTAATAATACCTATAAATGTGTTTCACTAAAAAATTTTCAGCAATTTATATGCATACGGACATGTGACTTAGGCAGCCAATCAGAGAAGCCCTTGTGTCTGAACCTTGTGGATGTTTGCTACGCCATGATTGGCTGCAGGAACATCTGGAAATAAGGTTGAGAGAAGAAAAAATGTCACTGCGTGCCAAAAGGCTTCTCGTGAGTCCACACCCCCTCCACTGATTATACACCCCCCCAATTCATCAGACAGCACCACAATCCTATACAATATCAGAAAATTGTTATTACAAAAGCATTTTTGGAAACGCGGACAGTGTTTGGGAGCAAAAAAACAAAGAAAACAGAAGATCGACGACTTTGGGGGAAATGGCACGGGGTTTCCGACCCTAAACGAACAAGCTAAGACTTGTACTGAATTTGAAGCTGGCAAACCTTTGCCGAGCAGGTTCGCTCATCTCTAATCATCCTCCACTTTAATGCTAGCTAAGAGAAGATTGACTATGCTTATGTACCGCCCCGCAGGCTCGGCTGCGACCGCTGAGCCACTCTGATCCGTGCTCGTACGGTGGGTGGCTCGAGCTCCTCACAGACCCGGGGGTCACGTTTCTCTGAAGGGGGTTGGCACCACACGCAGGGACCCCGGTGGGAAGTTCCACGGCCGGGGCCGCGGTGGCTTGTAAGGGAATGTAAGTTCGTGACGCCACCCACGGGTTGTGGTGAATAGATGGACACCACCGCTGCCGTTGACTAGGCCTCCCGGGGACAGTGTTATGCAGCTTGGTGTTGACCCCTCCGTGGGTAGGGGAATGATGGTCCTGGGGGCCCGAGGGAGGTGCCGAGGCAGGGGAGAGGGTGCGTGCTGGGTGCTGGTGTGGTGCGGCGCGGTGCGTGGCCCAAAGGCACTGGTGTACTCACTATGACACAATACACTGGAGTCTCTGGTAAACCAAACGGGATGATGAACGGGGCCCTCAGCTGGCTGCAGCTTCTCCCTTGTCAGGTTGGTGGTTTCAGCCTTTCTCCTGCACCTCTTTGAATGAATGTTTGACTCCTATGCCTAAGCAACGGTAGTCCGCTCCCCGGCTTGCTGGTTGTCGGAAGAGCCCTGTTTGCCCGCAGACACTGGCCCTTTGGGTCTCTATGCCTTGGCGGTGGCTTTACCCTGTATGGTTGGGCTGTTGTCTTCTAACGGGTCTTGGGTGGGAAAGGTCCTTAAGTCCAGTCCTCAATCAGTTGATTTGACTCGGCCCTGTTGGTTCGGGGCTTTGTACTGGGTCTGATTACCCCTCCTGGTGCTCCGGTTTCCAATCGGTTCCCTGGTTCGGTACCGGCGGGCCACCGTCCGACCCCGGTCCCTACGGTTCTAACGGCTGTAATCCCAGCTCCTGCAGGCGGCCACCACCATCTGCCTCCTTGCCAGAGGTGACTGGGCTCCAACCCAGCCACCTGAGTAGACTATTGGCAGGCCTGGTCACAGGTCTGCCCTTGAACTCGACCTCTCTCCTTCACTGTCAAGACTAGACTACTACACACTGCACTTGTGTCTTTTTCCCGCCTCCAGGCCTGTGAACTCCTTGGTGGGTGGAGCCAACCGCCTGGCTCCACCCCCCTGGTGTGGACATCAAACCTGGAGGGTGGTGACAAGGTTTTTTAAGTTTGGCTGCTGTCACCTTTTTAGGGAGGAGGTGTGTGTGCATGGGACGACCTGGGACGACCTGACTAGTCCAGGGCGTTACACTTATAATGCTAACCCAAGCCAAAGAGCTGATGTAATTCACTATCTATTAGCAGAGATCTATCAAGTATATGAAAAAGCAGCATAACTTTGCACTATACGATTAAATGAATTTCTAAGTTTAAACACTAACTTCTGTTTTAGAAGATATTTGTTTATTTTACAGATATAACAAAATTAAAGGAGTTGTCTGATAAACTCAAACATTTTTTAACCTAATTATGCTGTATTGTCATATTAAACATCTCTACATTTTTTTTTTGGTTTCTAACTATTGTTCCTCTTGAATTATCCCTTTATTCCCTGCAGACACTTTATTTACCTGTAGCTCAACCAAACATGAAATCTTCCTATGTCAAACCTTACAGTCAGAGCTGGCACCGCCCGGCCTCACTGTCCAGACCCGCCCTTTACTCACTCATTGGCTATCAGTATTCTGCTCAGCACTGACATCTCATCACTACAGAATTGCAAGTAACAGCCCCACATAGGGCTCTGCACCCCCCACACAGGGCTCTGCACCTCCCACACTGCGTTCTGCACCCTTCCACACAGCGCTCTGCACCCTCAACATGGCGTTCTGGACCCCCTACATGGTGCTTTGCACTCTCCATATGGTGCTTTGTACTCCCCACACAATGCTCTACACCCCTCCACACAGCACTCTGCAGCCCCCCACACAGGGCTCTGCACCCCCCCCACAGCGCTCTGCAGCCCATTATAGCAGTATACACCCCCAGCGTGTAGGGAATAAATACATACTCGCCTTTCCTCAGTCCTGTCGCTGCTCCTCGTTCGCCTTCTGATTGTGCTTTGGCCATATCAGCACAGTAGTGACGTCACCGCTGTATTGAACTGTCAGAGAGCACAGGCAGTGGGACAATGAGGAGAAGCAGCCCAGCGCACCCTCTCATAAGTGCTTTGAAATGTATTGGCATCTGTGATGCCGATACATTTGAACGTGCGATCCTGAGCAGGGGGCCCAGTGCTGGGGCTGACACTGCAGGCAGCTGCCAGGCCCCTCTCAGCTCACGGTTCCCACAGCAGTTGCATGGGAGAGTACGGAATGTGTGAGTGGGTGTGAGGGAAGGGGGGCGGGGACTCCACCACACTGTACATGCCAAGCAGGGTGGCTACATAACGTGTGCTGTGATGCCCATCTACAAGGCGAGCATAAGCTCCCGCCCCTGTCGATGTGACATCACAGGAAGCAGCAAAATTCCGGCAGGAGTGGTCACATGACTACTTTCAGCTGGTGGAGAGGGGCTGACAACAGGGCAGGTAGGTAGTTGTTATCTACCAACCTGAGTCTATGTAGTCCAATAATGCAATAAGCAAAATATATGTTTTAAAATTTGTATTGGTACTTCACAAAGCCAGCTACTACATATCTGTTTCATTAGTCCAATATAACATCTCATGTAGGCTGTGACTGGGAATGTCTAAATCACAGTTTGTGGTCTCCTAAAGATGGGGGAATTTAGCAATAAATTCCCACCTTTTTATAGAATTCCTAGAATCTTCCGCAAGAATTTGCCACAATAGAGACTAGAGATTATTTTCAAAATCTGCATTTTTCACTGAAATTGATGCAATATTTTTCAGATGCAAGAGAAGAGAAGATATGCATCTATTGTTGCAGATTAGTGGTCTGCAATGGGTACTGAGGGCTCATGCACATGGCCTTATGTGTATCTGTTTAAATCCATGTTAGGGTATGTGTGCACACTGAATTTTTGTTGCATACATTTTCTACACCAAAAAAATACACCTTGTGTCAGAAAAGCACACAAAAAACTGCCTGCCTTTTTTGGTATGTTTTTGTGCCATACACTTTTTTTTGTGAAATTAATGGATGGAAAGGCTAAAAAACCCAGGGAAAAAAACCGCACCAGAACTGCCATGCCCAGATTTTTTATGCACCCAAAACTGCAAGGAAAAAATAAGCAACATGCGCACAGAACTTCAGAATTCTCATTGACTTTGCTGGCATAAGGATAGACATGTAGATTTGGACAACAATCTGCACGAAAAAAACGTATAAAAATGTCACCGTGTGCACAAAGCCTTACTATTACTGTAATAAGAACATAGCAGTAAAACTAGCAGGCTAACAATATTTGTCCGATGTACACTTCACTTACTTTTACCTTCTGCTGTGATGTCTGGTTTCTACCTGTTGGCTCCCTCTTACCTGGGGTCTGGTGTCTCTTCTGGCCCTCTTTAGTCTTGGAATTTTCCTAAATAAATCATAAAAGAATGGCCTCTTGCATATGACCTGCAGGGTAGCAATCCTGCCATTTAGTGAACTATTTCAGATGGTTCAACTGATGACCTATAAAAAGATGTTTCTTTACCAAGGTGCAATACAAGAAACATCTCATGATGAGTAAAATCAGTGAGCTGTCTCAAGACCTTCACAATCTTATTGTTGCAAAACATACTGATGGTATTGGTTATAGGAGAATTTGTAAACTTCTGAAGTCTCCAGTGAGCACTGTTGGGGCCATACTCCAGAAGTGAAAAGAGCATAATTTCACCATAAACCAGCCACAAACATGTACTTCCCACAAGATATCTGACAGAGGAGTGAAAAGAAATATCATAAGAGTTGTTCAATAGCCAAGGACCACCTGTGGAGAGCTACAGAAGGACCTGGAATCAGCAAGTACAATGATTTCAAAGGAAACAATAAGTAACACATGCACCCGCCATGGCCTGTAGGCAAGCTCACCATGCAAAACTCCATTGCTGAACAAAAAGCATGTTCAAGCACATTTAGTAATTTATACTCACAGACTAATGGCAGAAGATATAAACTGCCCAAGGCGAAAAAGACTAATGCACTGCCAGGATGCAGCAACACCTCCATTAAATGGAGACATCACAGGTGCAAAGGAAGATGGTAAAATTGCACACTTGTGGCTTGCATAGGTCACTGTTCACACATGCAGGTTCACAGTATCTGGTATGCAGCCTATTAGTTACGCCCAGCACAGTAGATGCAAGCGGGCTGCGCCAGTACTAAATATGTGCCCCATGCAGGAACAGTGAGTATAGTATGCAAGGCCTAACAAAAAAAGGCCTGGCTGCATCCTGTATAAAATATTCTGTGCAAAAGAATAAATAAATATATGAGGTATTGGTTGCATCCTGGCAGTGCATTAGTCTTTTTTGCCTTGGGCAGTTTACATCTTCTGCCATTAGTCTGTGAGTTTTTGCTTAACTTTTGGAGGATTTTTATTCCTCTTTTTGGTGTTTTTATATATATATATATATATATATATATAAAATATATTAGTGTAGGGACCCACAAAAATGAGGATCCGTGACGTGGATTGTGGGCTTCCGTACTATAGCCATATTACCTACCAATACCTCATATATTTATTTATTCTTTTGCACAGAATATTTTATACAGGATGCAGCCCGGCCTCTTTATGTTAGGCCTTGCATATTATACTCTCTGTTCCTGCATGGAGCACATTTTAGTACTGGTGCAGCCCACTTGCATCTATTGTGATGAGCAGGGCCGGATTATAGGCGGGGCAGGCGGGGCTTCAGCCCCGGGGCCCCCACCAAAAGAGCTTCTAAGGGGGCCCCCACCACCAGGGCCATACTTGCCACCCGTCAGCAATTTTTTTTCTTTTTTTCACACCCGCTCCCCCTCCGTAAAGACAGTCTAAATCAGCTGTGTTTTCGGGGGGGGGGGGTGCACCTACATTTATTTGTATCTGCGTCTCTAAGACGCAAAAACAGACTGCGGGCGCAGGACGCTGATTGACCTCGGAAGTACCATCGCCTGTACTTCCGGGGTCAGAGGTGTGCCTGCTCCCTGCTCTGCTGCGGCGTCCAGTGCTGCGGACGTCACAGCAGGACGCCGCGGACGTCACAGCAGGACGCCGCGGAGGAGAAGACCCACGCTCGCGGCCGCGGAGGAGAAGACCCACGCTCGCGGCCGCGGAGGAGAAGACCCACGCTCGCGGCCGCGGAGGAGAAGACCCACGCTCGCGGCCGCGGAGGAGAAGACCCACGCTCGCGGCCGCGGAGGAGAAGACCCACGCGCGCGGCCGCGGAGGAGAAGACCCACGCGCGCGGCCGCGGAGGAAAAGACCCACGCGCGCGGCCGCGGAGGAGAAGACCAACGCCACGGCCAGGAGAGGAGACTAACCGGAGCAGGAGGATGGCCGCGGCACCGGAACAGCAGCAGGAGGATGGCGGCCTATACCGGAGCAGCAGGAGGATGGCATCAGAGCAGGTAGGGGCAGAGCTGAAGAAAGATCTGTGGTGTGATGCAGAGCTGTGTGTGTGAAGCAGAGCTGTGTGGGTGAAGCAGAGCTGAAGAAAGATGTGTGGTGTGAAGCAGAGCTGTGTTTGTGTGTGTGTGTGAAGCAGAGCTGTGTGTGTGTGTGTGTATGTGAGTGCGTGTGAAGCAGAGCTGTGAGTGCGTGTGAAGCAGAGCTGTGTGTGTGTGTGTGAGTGCGTGTGAAGCAGAGCTGTGTGTGTGTGTGAAGCAGAGCTGAAGAAAGATGCGTGGTGTGAAGCAGAGCTGTGTGTGTGTGTGAAGCAGAGCTGTGTGTGTGTGTGAAGCAGAGCCGTGTGTGTGTGTGTGAAGCAGAGCTGTGTGTGTGTGTATGTGAGTGCGTGTGAAGCAGAGCTGTGAGTGCGTGTGAAGCAGAGCTGTGTGTGTGTGTGTGAGTGCGTGTGAAGCAGAGCTGTGTGTGTGTGAAGCAGAGCTGAAGAAAGATGCGTGGTGTGAAGCAGAGCTGTGTGTGTGTGTGAAGCAGAGCTGTGTGTGTGTGTGAAGCAGAGCCGTGTGTGTGTGTGTGAAGCAGAGCCGTGTGTGTGTGTGTGAAGCAGAGCTGTGTGTGTGTGTTTGAAGCAGAGCTGTGTGTGTGTTTGAAGCAGAGCCGTGTGTGTGTGTGAAGCAGAGCTGTGTGTGTGTGTGTGAAGCAGAGCCGTGTGTGTGTGTGAAGCAGAGCCGTGTGTGTGTGTGTGCGTGTGTGAAGCAGAGCTGTGTGTGTGTGTGTGAAGCAGAGCCGTGTGTGTGTGTGTGTGTGTGTGTGTGAGTGCGTGTGAAGCAGAGCTGTGTGTGTGTGTGTGTGAAGCAGAGCTGTGTGTGTGTGAAGCAGAGCTGAAGAAAGATGCGTGGTGTGAAGCAGAGCTGTGTGTGTGTGTGCGTGTGTGAAGCAGAGCTGTGTGTGTGTGTGCGTGTGTGAAGCAGAGCTGTGTGTGTGCGTGTGTGAAGCAGAGCTGTGTGTGTGTGCGTGTGTGAAGCAGAGCTGTGTGTGTGTGTGTGAAGCAGAGCTGTGTGTGTGTGTGTGAAGCAGAGCTGTGTGTGTGTGTGTGAAGCAGAGCTGTGTGTGTGAAGCAGAGCTGAAGAAAGATGTGTGGTGTGAAGCAGAGCTGTGTGTGTGTGTGTGTGTGTGTGTGTGAAGCAGAGCTGTGTGTGTGTGTGTGTGAAGCAGAGCTGAAGAGAGATGTGTGGTGTGAAGCAGAGCTGTGTGTGTGTGTGAAGCAGAGCTGTGTGTGTGTGTGTGTGTGTGAAGCAGAGCTGTGTGTGTGTGTGTGTGTGTGTGTGTGTGTGTGTGTGTGTGAAGCAGAGCTGAAGAAAGATGTGTGGTGTGAAGCAGAGCTGTGTGTGTGAGAAGCAGAGCTGTGTGTGTGAAGCAGAGCTGAAGAAAGATGTGTGGTGTGAAGCAGAGGTGTGTGTGTGTGTGTGAGTGTGTGTGAAGCAGAGATGTGTGTGTGTGTGAAGCAGAGCTGTGTGTGTGTGTGAAGCAGAGCTGTGTGTGTGTGAAGCAGAGCTGAAGAAAGATGTGTGGTGTGAAGCAGAGCTGTGTGTGTGTGTGTGAAGCAGAGCTGTGTGTGTGTGTGTGTGTGTGTGTGTGTGTGTGAAGCAGAGCTGTGTGTGTGTATGAAGCAGAGCTGTGTGTGTGTATATATGAATCAGAGCAGTCTATGCGGCACCCCAGAACTATATGGGTCCCCCAGAGCGCTAAGCCACCCATCCCAGTAATGTGTACGCCACCAGAGCTGTTTGCCTCTCCAGTAACGTCTATGCCCCCCCCAGTAATGTCTATGCCCCCTGCCCCTCCTGTAATGTATATATTGTAGGCCCCAGCCCCTCCTGTGATGTATATACAGCAGTGCTGTGTCAGTGTGAATGGTGTGTAGTCATGTCAGTTAGTGATGGCCATCATGCAACACAGCCATATGTCCTGGAGGAGCTGGAAAGAAGCGGGAGAGGGGAGTGAGGCTGCTAGTGACTTCTCTATATTAACACCTGTAATGTGTCTGTGTCTGCATGTATGTCAGTGTATATGACTGTGCATATATTTGTCTGTTTAAATGTATTTTTGTGAATTTGTCTTCAAATATGTATATGTACGTATATGCCTGTATGTGTATGTGCGTGTCTGTGTGTGGATGGGGCCCCCTGAGACTCAACCGGGGACCACAAAAACCTGGAGCCATCCCTGGCTGCCTTAACATTGGGATCAATTAAAAATATGTGAGTAACTCTACTTTCTGTGTATAAGTGACGGCTGTGAGTGATCCTGGACTGTATCTGTATTATACTGTGTATAAGTGACGGCTGTGAGTGATCCTGGACTGTGTCTGTATTGTACTGTGTATAAGTGACGGCTGTGAGTGATCCTGGACTGTATCTGTATTGTACTGTGTGTATAAGGCCCGTTTCACACGTCAGTGAAAAACACTGAAGTTTTTCACTGGCGTGTAAAACACGCACATGTCCCTGCGTGTGCCGAAAATCACGGCACACGTGGGTTGTCTAAGTGCAATCCGGGCTCCGTTCTCCGTGGCCCGTGATTGCACTTAGAGATTCACTCACCTGCGCCCGCTCCCGCTGTCCATGGTGCTGATCGCTCCCACGGTGCAGCATCCGGTCGGCGCTGACCCCTGCAGGAGCTGCTTCCGGGTCGGCTGTGTCGCGCATAATGAATATGCGCGACAGTAATCAGCCGGCACAGAAGGAGCAGGGAGAACGGGCTGCAGAGGACATCGCTGGACGCCGGGTGAGTTAAAATGTTTATTATTTTAAAAGCACGTTTTTTTCTGGCACGTGTTTCACGGACCACACCACTGCGTGGTCCGTGGAACATCAGTGATGCCAGAAAAAAATGGACATGTCTCCGTGCAGCAATCACGCACACGCGGGTACGCCGCACGGAGACACGTGCAGTGAAAAATCACTGACGTGTGAGCAGACCCATTCATTATAATGGGTCTGCATATGTCAGTGATTCTGGTACGTTTAAAAAAAAGCACAAACGTACCAGAATCACTGACGTGTGAAAGGGGCCTAAGTGACGGCTGTGAGTGATCCTGGACTGTATCTGTATTGTAGTACTGTAAATCTGAATGTGGCAGAACAGGGTAAGATACATGTTCATTGGATTTATATCTAAATGCTACAGTTTGTGCTCTACTGTTATGGCTAAAAATGTTAACGTTTATGGGGCCCCCACCAGATTCTCTGCCCGGGGGCCCCCACCAACCTTAATCCGGCCCTGGTGATGAGGCGTAACTAATAGGCTGCATACCAGATACTGTGAACCTGCATGTGTGAACAGTGAATATGCAAGCCACAAGTGTGCAATTTTACCATCTTCCTTGGCACTTGTGATGTCTCCATTTAATGGAGGTTTTGCTGCATCCTGGCAGTGCATTAGTCTTTTTGGCCTTGGGCAGTTTACATCTTCTGCCATTAGTCTGTGAGTATTTGCTTAATTTTTGGAGGATTTTTATTCCTCTTTTTGGTGTTTTTTATATACAGTGGAACCTTGGATTAAGAGTAACTTGGTTTGAGAGCGTTTTGCAAGACAAGCAAAGCTTTTTAAAAATTTGTAACTTGTTTTAAAAGCAATGCTTTGCAAGAAGAGCAAATACTCACCGTGCACCCGGTTCCGGCCCTTCACTGTGCTCTGACCTGCTCTGGAGGTAACTTTCTTTACTGTATACTGTATACCATTGCACAGCACAGTATATACTATACAGCAGGTGTATCAATTTGCATTTGTGGATATAAAGTATTGTACTCTCTTTCTGATAAGCAGTACAGCACATTGCTTATACTGTATCTCCCACACACCAACAATTCTATTGCAAACTAATGTACAATTTAATTTGTTTTATATGTTTTTACTGCGCAGTATTTTGTATTAGTGCACTGTAATAATTTTATATGAAAACAGTACATTATTTTGTATTACTGTAATAAGTTTGTATAACTACACTAAATATGTTTGGGCTGCGGAACAGATTGTCTGTGTTTCAATTATGTCCTATGGTAAAATTCGCTTTGATATAAGAGTAACTTGGTTTAAGAGCTCACTCCCAGAACCAATTATGCTTGTAATCCAAGGTTCCACTGTATACACATTTAGTAGTTTGCTCAACGACATTTAGCTTGTGAAATATTGGGAAAATATAGTTTGCTCAAATGAGACCAAAATAGAACCCTGGATGCCATAATACACACCATGTTTGGAGGCCAAGTTTGGAGGTGGAAACATCATGGTGTGAATAAATGTTAAAAAAAGACATGAGGTCGGCCCAGGTCCTAGCAGCAGCTCACACAATAGTGTGTGAGCGGCCGGCAATGAAATCAGGAGTTTAAATGAGCTAGTTGCCAGTGGCAAAGAATTCAGCTGAACCCATGATGTCAGCTTGCATCACTGACTTCAATGTCCATGACCATTCTTCCACTAAGTATAGCGAGAGCTTATGACGTCATTGTACGTCACAGCCGTGGGCCCTAGTGATACTTAGCGTGGGAACGGCTGCGGTCATTGAAGTCAGTGATATGCGCTGCCATCATGGGTTCAGCTGATTTCATGTCGCTGGCAACTAACTCATTTGAACTCATGATGTCATCTCAGGTCACTCCAGTGGATGTCACACAGCAGTGTGTGAGCATGCTATGAGTGCTCTTACAGTCAATGGGGAACGTTCTGTTCTTCATTGACTGTGACAGTGAGTATAAGATTGTTGTGGGACCACATTATTGGATTACGTTGTAATGCGGAATTGGTATTTGACAGGAAAATAAATTGGTGAATGAGGGTGTCTCTTCTTTATTTCTTTAGTAATTTTCTCTCTTTATGTCTTTCAGGTTTGCTTTTATCAATCATTGTGGGCCATCGATATGGATTATGTCGGAACTTTTTGGGGATTTTTTTTAATAAATTAGTGATGCAGGGCTTGAGTCGGGGGGGGGCTATCCAAATATTTTTTTTTCTTTTAAATACAACTGGAATTAGGAATGGGGGTGTCTTTTAGACGCCCACATATTACTAATACCAGGACTTGATGCCAGCTGGCAATTCACAGCTGGCTTCAACCCCATATATTACCCAGTCTGCCAACGCCCTGCACCACTCTGTAATGTTCCCTCCCACCCTGCACTGCTTCATGATATCTTCATAACCTGCACCTCTCCCTAACATTTTCCCTCGCCATGCACCTCCATAATGTTCTACCACAACCTACAAATCTCCAAAATGTTCTGCTACACCCTGCACCTCTCCATACTGTGCCCCACAACATGCACCTGTCCATAATATCCCTTGCACCTTTCCTTAATGTCCATCACACCCTACACGTCTCCATAATGTCCACCACACCCTCCATTGCTTCATAATATCCCGTACACCCTGCATCGCTCCATAATGATCCCTCACACCCTGCACATTTCCATAATTTTTCCTCATGCCATGAATATCACCATAATGTTCCCTATGCTATGCAACTCTACATAATGTCCCTCACACCTTGCACCTCTCCATAATGTCCTCCACAGCCTGCACTACTCCATAATGTTCCACCATACCCTACACGTCCATATAATGTCCCCCCACACATTGCACCTCTCCATATTGTCCCTCATGCCCACACTGTTCCATAATGTTTCCCCACAGCCTGTGTGGCACCCCGTAGGGTCCAGTCGGCACAGAGATACTGCACCTCAGCCAGAGGTGTGGTGTCCCATTCCCCGATAAGGAGGAGGCCACAAGTCATTGCACACACACACACACAGACACACACTCTTCATTTATCGACACTCCATTAGGCCGTGGTTAGGGCGAGTTGCACCTTAGGGAAAGTACTGTCCTGAAGCCACTCTGGAGGCGGGGTTTAGTTAGTGGGAGCAGACTGTAGAACGTTAGTCAGTCAAGAAGTGCATGCGGAGGAGAAAGGTCCTGGGGTCTGGAGCTGGAGCAGCTCATCCCAGGATCAGGAAAGGAGGAGTCTTAGAGCTACGGAAAGTGAGCAATCCACCCGTGGGCTCGCATCCACAGCCGGTATACCGGTGTGGAGCGACTTGGCCGCAACTGGGAACCGGTCCCTAGACTAGTGGAGAACAACCAGGCTCAGCTAGTAAACCGGAGGCTGAGGTTACTTCAAGTACCGAAGCCACCACCGCACATAACCCGCTGAAAAGGTGACCACATAGGACTAAGGGACAAGGCAGGAAAGCCACCCATAAAAAGGATCCGCGGACGCTGGGTCAGGTTACTTTGTGTGAGGTGCGGTGCAGGCGGGAGAGGCCAGCGCAGGAAGACGACCAGGGAAGGAACACAGAAGGGTGTACCGAATTGTGCCTCCAAACTATCCGTGGATCGGCTGGGGCCCATCACAGCAGGACCCAGCACTCCGAGGGCAGCCTCTGACTAGTCGTGGTAACCTGGAACTATCAACAGTGAGTAAAGAACTTGTAACTGCAATCCTGTGTTGCCCAGTTATTGTCTGCGCCTATGGCCCTGCACCCCACCATTACATCTCAACACCATAGACTCTATCACCAATTTACCTGCCCTGGGGCTAAGCTGTACCCGTGGAAAGCTCAACCACCTCTGCTGCGTCACTACCGACCCCAGGGGACCTGCAAGGCAGCGGCGGCTCATATCTGGCTGCATACCACGGGTGGCGACACAAACTCATCTCCCCTTGTAAATAACATTCCCCATTTTAAAACTACACCGCCGGGGTCACGGAGCCGGGCCTTGCCGCCGTGGCATCACCCAGGACAGAACCATCCCGGTAACGAGTGCCCCATGGCCCTGGTGGGCGTGTCACCTGCACTTTTGCATAATGTCCCCCACAACCTGCACAGCTCCATAATTTCCCCTAAACCCTGCACCTCTCTATAATGTCCACCCACGCCTTGCACCACTTCATAATGTCCACTACAACCTACAGCACTCTGTAATGTTCCCCCACACCATGAACTTCTCCATAATGATCCCCCACAACCTACACCGTTCTATGAGTATAATGTTCCCACACACCATGCATTTTTCCATAATGTTCCTCCCATTCCATCCTTTTTACAGTAATAGTATATATTATCTTCGGCTCCTCCTGAAGCACTTACTGTTTGTAGACGTGTCCGGGCCTCCTCTTCCTGTGCGGGCCCAGCAGCAGTGTGATGAGGGGTCACAGCATCATAATATCATCACACCGCTGCACGCTGGGGCTGGAAATGAGGAGCACTGCTCTGCTCTGATCTCCCCGGTGCTATAGTATTTAACTGTATTCGCTTCTTTCAGACACATTCAACGGATGTGTCCATGGGATGTATGTCAGCTTTGGTTGAACACTGTTCTGTTGCTACAGATTCTTCATCAGTGTTTAAAAATCTACAAAAAAATGGCACTTGTGTATCAATGTTTTGGATCAGTACACAGTCCTTGTGTTATTACAATCAGTGTGTCACCAGCAGGCATAACGATTGCAGTTGCAGACAGCGAGAATGCTACAAGGTCCATCCTGGAGGGGGGTGCACCGACCCAAGCGCCTACTTCAGTTGGATGTGTGTCCAATGACGCACAATCAGCTAAAGTGTATTCCGCCGCATTAGGTCCTTACACTCCAAAACATGTTATTGGTCTACAGAGGCCAGCAGCTGACATCGGGTGCTGGCCATTGCACTGCCTACAGAAGAGGACGCCATATGTCATGTGAGAGGAGTAAGGTAAGTAGAATGTTGTTTTTGAATGCGTTACAGAACAGCAGCACAAGGGGGAACCATATACCAGGCAGGAAGTAACCCATGATGGGGGTGAAATATACCGGAATAGGGGATATATATGCTAGGAAGGGACCCAGGATGGGGAATCTATATAACATTATGGGGGACATACTGTATATACCAGAATGGGGACATATGTACTAGGATGGTCGATATATATATATACTATGACCCTACTGCAGCAGCTGGCCGCCACGGCGGCGGGGAGCCGACAGAGAGCTGTGCAGCGTGAGATCCGAGCCCTGATGTACCGCCAACATGTGAACTCGACAGGAGGAGAGATTGGTGGGGTGAGAGTGATGGATGTTGCCCCTTTGATTGTACCTCCCAGGAGCGAGATTGTAATACTATTGTATGTTCTGAGGATTTCGATAGCGTTAGGGCAATGACAACCAGAGACGAGTTCTTGGTACAAATATATTTATAACAGGTAACCACGATAGGTACACAACGGAACAAACACAGTAGAACAATAATACACGAAATACCTTCCCGAAACGGAGCGAAGGGAATTCCCGGGGCCACGCACCGGACTCCCCCAGGGAGACCACCAAGAGCGAACCCCTATACAGGGACTGTCTGGCAATCACCCCGGAAGGCCTAAATGCGCAGCAGCCGGGACACAAGGGGCAAGTGGTAAAGTCCAGAAGTGTCCGTACGGGATTATAGTCCAGAGTGGTTACGAACCGGAAGGTACCGGGCAGAAGTGCTGACCGATGATGGCAGACGGAGTCCGGGCACAGCTTGAAGAAAACGGGGTACGGTCCAGAGACGGTGTCGGTAGTCTTTCAGGAGGATCCAAAGGCAATCAAGAATTAGGAGCAGCAAAGCAGGAGCACACAGCAAGCAGTATACTCAGGCACTGGACTAGGCTTAGAGGCGGCCTTTTAAGCAGCTGGACAGGAAGTAGGGCAACAGAACAGTAAACTCCATCTTAACCGAGGGCAAGCTCTTTCAAAAGAGAACTGGAAATCCCGGAAACCTGACAGAGATGATGATTTGGTGCAGGGCAGTGGTAGGGCCCCAGGGGCGTGACTACCCCGCCATGATAGAACCCATGCCCTCTGAACACTGGCCCACAGTAATGGCCGCCCGAGGGGTGGTAGATGTAAAGAAGGGGAGAGTGCCCGTGTGGGTGCTGAACTGTGGAAGCGAGGAAGAAGTCAGGCTTCCCCGGTACGCTACCCTTGCTAAGTTGCTCACTCTGGATCCCCACACCATCCGCGAGGCCGTTCCCCCAACCTCACCACCTACTGCCAGCACTCACCCATCCCCAGGGGAGTTAGACGAGTGGTGCCGACAGCTACACGTAGGCACTGACGATACCCCTACACATCACAAAGAAGGGGTATACCGGGTGGCACGGGAGTATGAGCGAGTTTTTAGCAAACATCCCCTAGACTTTGGGCAGATTAAAGGGGTCCAACACCATATCCCCACCGGTGAGCACCCCCCTATCAAAGAGAGGTACAGGCCTATTCCCCCTGCACACTACCAATGTGCCAAGGACATGTTGAGGAACATGAAGGAGGCAGGGGTTATTAGGGACAGCTGTAGTCCCTGGGCCGCCCCGTTGGTACTGGTTAAGAAGAAGGATGGCGGGGGGCGTGTCCTGACATGGAAGCGTGAGGACGCTGGATCCCAGAGCTCCTGCGCCCACAGCCTAAATATACTAAATCCTGCAGCCCCCACCTACCCAGGATGGCCCCCAAGAAGAGACCGGGGGTAGCGCCCGCTTCTGCCTCCCCGGGGACGAGTCAGAGACCCCAGGGGAGCCTCACAAAGTTTCTGACGGCGCCGGGCTCTGAACCTCCGCAGGCGGCCCGAAGCAAGATGGCGCCGGCTGGCGCGCGGCGTCCTCCAGCGGGGGATTCCCCAGGTGCCGCTCGGCATTCTCCCACAGCCTGTGCAGCGGAGCAGGGGATCAGCAGCGCAGAGAAACGGAGGTCGGAGGCGGCGGTGGCTTTGGACGGAGCGGGCCCAGGTACAGAGGACTGGAGGAGGGGGGAGGCTGCTCAGCCTGCCTTGCAGCACGCTGCTGTGGATAGGGGGGGGGCCCTGAGGGGATCATCAGACCCGGGGATACCGGCCATGCTCTGCACACAGGAGCCCCCCCCGCCCACGGGGCACACAGAACCTCAGGTGTTACTAAGCAATATGCATGCTGGCCCCCCATTGGGGGACATACAAGCCCTGAGAGAGCTCATTTTGGCCCTCCCCAGCAAGAAAGATCTGGAGGATGTTGTGGCTAGAATTGAATCCTCCCAGCAGATGGCGCTGTCTGCCCTGAGGGAGGAAATGGTGGTACTGGAGGACAGAATTGAAGCCACAGAGCAGGCTCAGGAGTCCCTGGAGAGCAGAATGGAGAGGATTGAGAGAGACTGTGAGTCATCCAATGCCCGCATCAGAGATCTTGCCCTGCTCTTGGATGATCAAGAGAACAGGGGCAGAAGAAATAACATCAGACTCAAGGGTATACCGGAGGACTGGCCCCAGGAACTTCTGCGTACTAAGGTCTTAAACATCTTTAACCGGGTCACTGATCGCCCCTTGGAGGCTACCTACCTCTTCGACAGAATTCACAGAGTCGCAAGGTCGGGCCCTAGATCTGCCCCCTCCTCTAGAGATGTACTATGTCGTTTGCACTATTATGGAGACAGAGAAAGGATCCTACAGGGAGCTTGGTCATACGGTCCGGTGGAGATGGATGGGGCCATGGTGAAGCTATTCCCTGATGTCTCCGGCCGCACACTATATATGAGACGCCTGCTTCATCCTCTCCTGCTCGGCATCAAAGAAGTAAACGCCTCATATAGATGGGGCCATCCCTTCCATTTGATAGTACGCAAGGGGGACTCCGTGTTTTTGCTGAAGAGGCACTCAGAGCTTCCTGATCTTTTTGCATTCCTGGGAATACCAGACTGCTCAATTCCGGACTGGTTGGAGTGGGAACCCCAGGCACCCCCGAGGTCGCGGAGGAGGAAGGGAGGCACCCGTCCTGCTCAAAGCGGCGATCCTTGAGGGATTTGGCATGTATTGGATGCTGCTGGGAGGAAGGAGTGGTCCAAGTTGTGAGACGACGGTGATTTCGATGAGAGACGGAGTCAAAGTACGGGGAGCTGGGAGGCTCTCTCTTGTCTCTACGACTCCTGAGCAGGAGTCCTGGCCTTGGGCTAGTTTTTTCTGGACATAGTTTACTGCCTAAAGTTTTTGAAAATTCTATTTCTTTGGCAATGTCTAGTTTAAGATGGGGGTGGGGGGGTGGGGGGGGTATGTTTTTCTTAACCGCGTTCATCCTGGGTGGTGGGGTGTGTGGGTGGTTAATCGGCTGACCCTTCTTCTCCGTCGGGGAGAGGGGTCATTTAGTGCTAATAAGAGGGGCGCGGGTCTGCGCTCTGGCCGCATGTCAGTTCTTGTCCCTATCTTTTTCTTAGTAGTCCCTGGGCTGGTCCCTGGTGCTGCGAGCGGCAGTCTCGCTGCTTTTTCTCTTTCTTGTTCTCTTCTCTGATCTTCTTGCCTCTCTCTTTTCCCCCTGCTAAAGGGTCTCAGCTACTTCCCTCTTTGTCAATACTTTTTCTACCCCTCCTCTCTTTTCACCAGCTTTCCCTCTCTCTTTTTTTTTTTTTTTTTTTTTTCCTCCCCTTCCCCTCCTTTCTTTTGATTTGCTCCTCTAGGACCTCGCGACAGAAAATGGTGAAACAGAGGCAGGCCAATCTGCGGGTGGGCTCACTGAATGTCAAGGGCCTTCATAGCCCGGAGAAAAGATCTATCCTGCTGAACCTTCTTTGGAGAAATCGAATCCAGGTAGCCTTCCTCCAGGAGACACACTACTGTGAAGCTAAGCCTTACAGACTCTCGGACAGAAGGTACCCCACTGTGCACCACTCACCCTCCCCTGATCCTAGATCTAGGGGAACGAGCATCCTCATGTCCAGCACGCTCCCGTGGGAATTGTTAGACTCTCAGACAGACGATCTGGGTAGGCTTATGATGCTCAAGGGACGCATAGCTACTCAGATGTTCACATTTGTGGCAGTATACTTGCCTAATGCGGGCCAATGTCCCACCTTGTTGCGGTACCTTGAGAAGATAGAGGAATTCTCGGAGGGCACTTTGGTTCTCGGGGGTGACTTTAACGTAGTCTTGGAACCGTTGAGAGACAGCTCAAAAGGGGTGTCCGGTATGCCACACATGACGCTGCGCCGGATGAGACGGGGATTACATGACCACCAACTGATAGACACTTGGCGATTGCTGCACCCATCAGACAAAGACTTTTCATTTTATTCTGCAGCGCACGACTGCTATTCTAGGTTGGACCTCTTTTTTATTAAACATGGGGACCTACACTCTCTGGTGGATGCGTCAATTGAGTGCATATCTTTTTCTGATCACGCACTGATTACGGTCACTCTGTCCCTTGAATGTCCCATCGGGAGGCGGGGTCAGTGGCTATTGAACACCTCGTTACTCAATGAGCCGGTGACAATGCAAGAAATAAGGGAGGCCCTGAGGGAATACTTTGACTGTAGTGGGGGGGAGGGGATGTCCCCCAACATTGTGTGGGAAGCTCACAAGTGTGTCGTGAGGGGATTATTCATTAAACATGGGGCCCGTCTGAAAAGGGAACGGGAAGCTGAGGTTACATCTCTACTAGCAGACATAAGGGAGTTGGAAGTAGTACATAAGGGGTCTTTGGGAGGGAACGTGGGCGCCAATCTGGCCAGGAAGAGGGAGGAACTCAGGTCCTTGCTATATCAAAAGGCCAAGGGAGTGCTAGCTAAATGCAGGCGGCATTTTTATGAATATGGCAATAAAAGTGGGAGGACCCTGGCTAGAGCCCTCCGGAACCAGAGGGCGAGGGGATATGTTCCTAGAGTGCACATGTCTGGCGACAGGTGGGCCACTCTTCCGAAAGACATTGCCTCCGCCGTTAAAGATTTTTACGCCTCCCTCTACTCAATAGATGGGGGGCGGTCGGAGAGGGCCAGGACGGAACTACGGCAGCGTATCCAGAAGTACATTTCTAACTCCGGGTTGAAACATCTTAAACCTGAGGATGCGGACGCCCCGGAAAGACCCATCTCAGAGGAGGAGTACTGGGCTGCAATTAAAAATTCCCCTACTGGTAAGGCCCCTGGTCCGGATGGCTTTCCCCTGCTTTACTACAAAAAGATGGGCTCCATGTTGCTTCCCCCATTTCTCTCGGCCTTTAACAATATCTCACTCTCTGAAAAAGTTCACTTGCCGAGAGACTCTCTGGCCGCTAATATAGTAGTCATCCCTAAAGAGGGTAAAGACCCTACCTCTTGTTCTAGTTACCGACCCATCTCCCTCCTCAACACAGATTTGAAGCTCTTCGCCAGAATATTATCAGAGAGACTCTCTCCATTGCTGGGGGAGATTGTCCACCCTGACCAGGCTGGGTTCATGATGGGAAGGGAGGCGAGGGACAACACCACTAAGGCATTGAACTTAATCCACAGGGCTAATTCGGAAGGGTTGCCCCTGATGCTCTTGTCGACCGATGCAGAAAAAGCGTTCGACAGAGTCAATTGGATATTCATGGAGGAGGTTCTGCGGGAGGTGGGGTTGGGGAGGATGATGTTCAGGTGGATTTGCTCTCTGTATAGCAATCCCTCTGCTGCGGTCAGGGTGAACGGTCTCCTTTCAGATAGATTTTCCATTCTTAACGGCACAAGGCAGGGATGTCCCCTCTCACCCCTGATCTTTATCCTGACCCTGGAACCCCTGCTTTGCCGAATTAGAGGTAACATTGACATTTCCGGCCCTATAGTTGCGGGTTCCACCTACAAAATCGCGGCGTACGCGGATGATTTACTTTTCTTTATTACTAACCCTCGGGTCTCCCTGCCCAATTTACTGAGAGAGCTGGAAACATACTCCTCTCTTTCTAATTTTAGAATTAACATGTCAAAATCGGAGGCTATGAATGTATCTTTACCCCAAGATCTTGTTATTGCGCTTCAATCTGCGTTTGGGTTTAAGTGGGCTAATCATTCTTTGAGGTATCTGGGGGTCCAGCTGGCAGCGGACATTAGCCAACTATATAAGCTGAATTATCTCCCTCTCCTGCAGTCCATTAGAACAGATTGCGCAAACTGGGCGAGGGGTCTTTTCACATGGTTTGGGAGGTGTGCAATATTGAAGATGAACATATTACCACGGCTTCTCTATCTCTTTCAGGCCCTGCCAATTAAGATTCCGAGCTCTTTTTTCAAGGAAGTGGCCTCACTATATACTAAATTTATTTGGGCAAATAAGCCGGCGAGGCTTTCCCGTTCCCTACTGTGCAGACCTAAGCGTAGGGGTGGGCTGGGAATACCTGATATGAAAAAATATTACTGGGCCACACATATGGTTAGGATTCTGGATTGGTGCCGTCACTCTAGGATGAAACCTTGGGTCGCCCTGGAACAGAGCTTCTCGGAGGTACATTTACCAGCCATGCCTTGGGTCGGGAGCCTGTTCCCGGCCTCTGTGAGATCTCATCCCACCATTGGCGCTACTCTGGAATGCTGTTCGAGGGGAGAGGTTCGGCGCCTTCTCCTGCTGTTGCCTTCTCCCATGTCACCAATTATAGGAGATCCGGATTTCCGTCCCGGCCTCTCAGATCCAGTTTTTCGGAGCTGGGTACAGGGGGGCAGATTCAGAGCTTACCAGATGGGAGGAGAGGGTGACTGGTTGTCTCTTTCGGATATTTGTGGTCTCCTGCCGCCGGACCCCATGGGGAGATGGAGGGCAATGCAGTTGAGACACTTCTTCAGCTCCCTTCCCTGCTTCGCCCGGTATGCTGGGCCTCTCACTAGATTCGAAAAATTGTGCTTGGGAGAGGGGGCCCTGCGGCACTCACTTTCCCTGGCATACAATCTGCTATCAGACCCGGGAGATTTGCCCACCCCGGTTTATTTGCGGCAGTGGGAAAGGGACCTTGGGACGACCTTGTCAGACACGCAGCGAAACAACGTCCTAATGTTGGCACATAAAACCTCGGTCAGTTCCAGAATGTTGGAGGCCAACTTCAAACTTCTGACCAGGTGGTATAGAGTCCCGACCAGGCTTCATAGGATATTCCCCTCAGTCGATCCCGTTTGCTGGAGGTGTGGTTCGGGGGAGGGTGACTACGTGCACATCTTTTGGTCTTGCCCTTCTTTACAACGGTTTTGGTCAGGAGTGAGGGAGGTAACTAGACTGGTGACCGGCACGGCTGAGACATTGGGTCCGGAACTGTATATCTTACAGCTTTCGGAACTCCCGGCTCATAGATACAAGCGCTCTTTGCTTAGGTTTATGGTAATGGCCGCCAGGTCTTGTATCCCGCTTGGCTGGAAGTCTACTACCCCCCCTACACTGGCACAGTGGGTTGCAAGGGTTAATGACCTAAGGCACATGGAGGACCTGACATCCTCTCTCAATGACAGTCAGGAAGGTTTTCGCAGGACCTGGCTCCCATGGTTGGAGTTCACTTACTCGGCGGATTACGCCAGATTACTCGCTCCTCCACGGCTGCTGTGAGGCTCTGGTGGAGCATTCCCTCCCCCCCCCCCCCCCCTTTTTTTTTTTTTTTTTTTTTTTTCCTCTCTCTTCTCCTCTTCTCCTCTTTTCTCGCTTTCCCTTTCTCTCACCTCTCTGCCCACTATCTTCTCCTACTCTCCCCTCCCCTTTAATCTCTCTCTACCTTTTTCTCTTATCCTGGTTCTAAATTCTTTTCGGGCTTTGCCCTCTCTTTCTATGTTCTGTATTCTACCCATGTTGGGTTGGTTCATAAAAGGATTAAAATGGGACTGACTCGAGCAGTTGCAGTTATTAGATATGTACAGGAGAGCGGAAGGGTGGGATATATGTCAATGTTAAATATTTGAAATCTGTTTTTCTGCTCTTTGTGGAACAGTGCTTATTTTGTATGTTCTCGTGTCGGTCTTTAAAATAAAGAATTTAAAAAAAAAAGAAGAAGGATGGCACCATGAGGATGTGTGTGGATTACCGGAAAATTAACCAGATAACGCATAAGGACGCTTACCCTCTGCCCCACATTGAGGAATCCCTGGCTGCGCTGAGAACCGCTAACTACTTTTCCACTCTTGACCTCACCAGTGGGTACTGGCAGGTGGCTGTGGCACCAGAAGACCGAGAGAAGACTGCATTTGCCACCCCTATGGAACTCTGCGAGTTTAATAGCATGCCGTTCGGGCTGTGCAATGCCCCTGGAACCTTCCAATGGCTGATGGAATGCTGTCTGGGGCATCTAAATTTCGAGACCGTCTTGCTGTACCTGGATGATGTGATTGTGTACTCCCAGACATATGAAGCCCACCTGGAGCACCTAGCCGAGGTGTTCGTGTCCCTTGCTAAATATGGGATGAAGTTGAAGCCCTCAAAGTGTCATCTGCTGAAACCCAGAGTGCAGTACCTAGGGCATGTGGTTGGTGCAGAGGGTGTCGCCCCTGACCCCGAGAAAATCACCGCCATCCAGGACTGGCTGAGGCCGACCATGGTGAGGGAGGTGAGACAGTTCCTGGGCCTGGTGGGGTATTACCGTCGCTTCATCAAGGGGTACACAAAGATGGCTGCCCCCATGCAAGACCTCTTCGTGGGACAGACCAAAGGTGGTAGACCCCTAGGAGCCCCATTGGTGTGGGAAGAAAGGCATGAGGACTCCTTCCACCAGCTGAGAGTGGCCCTGACCGGAGAAGAAATCCTAGCGTACCCTGATTACAGCCACCCCTTCATCCTCTACACCGATGCCAGCAATGTAGGCTTGGGGGCAGTCCTATCCCAGGTCCAAGACGGAAAAGAAAAAGTGATTGCTTATGCTAGCCGAAAGCTCCGACCGACTGAGAGGAACCCTGAGAACTACAGCTCTTTCAAGCTTGAGCTCCTGGCACTGGTGTGGGCTATCACCGAGCGGTTCCGCCATTACCTGGCAGCAGCTAAGTTTACCGCTTTCACGGATAATAACCTGCTGACCCACCTGGACACAGCCAAGCTGGGTGCATTGGAACAGCGGTGGGTGGCCAGGCTAGCCAACTACGATTTCACCATCAAGTACAGGGCCGGCCGTGCCAAGGTTAATGCCGATGCACTCTCTCGGATGCTCCACCTGTCGGAAGAAGGGCCAGAGGACGACGACCTCGAAGAGATTGAGTTGCCCGCATTTCATCGGCCGCCAACTGAGAAGGTGCATGTCCATCAACAAGGGGTAAACCTGGACCCGCTGCCCAGCCAGGAGTGGCAAGAAGCTCAGGACAAGGCACCCGCTGTCCGCCTAGTCAAGATCCTGGTGGAACAAGGTGCTGCTGGGATAGACCCTACCGCCCCAGCCGAAGCCCAACGACTGTGGCGAGAACGGACCCGGCTGTATCTACACCAGGGGAAGTTGTACCGTGAGCTGATTAACCCAAAGACCCATGAGAAGATCCGCCAGTTGGTGATTCCCCAAGCTAACGTGCCCACTGTCCTGCAAGCATACCATGATGGTGCTGGACACTTCGGATGGAAGAAACTAGAGATGCTGTTGAGAGAGCGGTTCTATTGGAGTGGAATGCGGGAATCTGTAGAGGCCTGGTGCCGAGAATGTGGCCCTTGCACGCTGAGAAGGAAAGACGAGGCCAGCCAGAAGGCGCCCCTACACCCGATCGTTACACATCAACCGCTGGAGCTGGTTGCCCTGGACCATGTAAAGCTCACCCCCAGCCGAAGTGGGTACACCTACACTCTAACCATTGTAGACCACTATTCAAGGTTCATGGTGGTTGTCCCAGTCAAAGACCTAACCGGCCGTACCGCCGCTAGGTCGTTCGAGGCTTATTTCTGCCGACCACATGGATACCCTGAGAAGGTGCTTACTGACCAAGGCCCGGCCTTTGAAGCGGAGGTATTCCAAGAATTTTGTCAGTTGTACGGCTGCAAGAAAATCCGGACCACGCCTTACCACGCCCAAACCAACGGCATGTGTGAAAAGATGAACCACCTGGTCCTGGGCCTCCTTAAAACGTTGCCGCTAGAAGAGCGGAACCTGTGGCCGGAGAAGCTTCCTGACCTGGTCGATATGTACAACAATATCCCTTCCAGCTCAACGAAATGCACCCCAGCATACCTGATGAGGGCTCGCCCCGGCCGGCTACCGGTGGATCTGGACACGGGGTTGGAAGCCCCGGAAGCACTCCCTTCGACAGCTGAATGGGACACTCGGCGGAGGGTGCAGTACCGACAAATCCAGGAGTATATTGAAAGAACTTGAGTCGGAGTCGGGAACAGCAGGAGCAGCGCTTCAACCAGAAGGCGTCTGCTGGTCCTTTCCAGCCTGGAGATGTAGTGCTGAAGCGAAAAAGGAGGACCCACAAGCTGGATGATCAATGGGAGCAAACCCCGTATGTCATACAGCCCACAGGATGGGAGAATGGGAAGGCCTACCAGGTCAGTCGTGACCAGGGGGGAACTTTGGCCACGGTTTCCCGGGACCATCTAAAGAGGTGCCCACCAGCATTGAGGGTAGCGGCTGAAGCTCCGGTTCCTAGACCGGCGGAGAAGACAAAAGAGGTAATCCACACCATGATGGGTGATTTTCCAGCAGACTGGCCTACACAGAACGGCGCGGCGATTCTTCCAGTGATACTGTTCCCACAACCCGTGGATGAGGAAGTGATGGAAGTAGCCAACCATGAGCCAGTGCCCAGGGATGAACCTGTACCCAGCTCCCCTATGCCTCCGCCTGCCCCACACGATTGCAGGGAAGAGGAACTGATGGTTCCCTCTGCCCCACTGCCTGCCACCACTGACACCGGACCTCGGAGGTCCACTCGTCCCAACCTAGGTAGACCCCCACTTAGGTACAGGGAAACTACTCTTTAGAGGGGGGACTTTGTGTGTTGAAAGTACCGTTTTTGAAAGTTTTAACAGATGATAAGAGTGATCGACCGAAGTTCACCTGATTGACAAACCCTGATTAGAACCGGTCATTGCTGGCAACTGTTGTCCCCGTGGGGACTGTTTGCAAGTTATGCGTAGAAATACTACGGACAATCCCGAGAACTGGCAGGGCAACCACGAACTTGTAGTGTGTAAATAAATATGTTTTATGGCTACACCGTTACCGCCTCCGGAGAGGCTGATTTGGAGGATGGGCCTGGAGGGAAGTGATGGCCCAGGCCCGCCACTACCGCAAGCGGTGGCGATCCTCCGGGGGGTTTCAAGGGTTCCCCATGGACGTGGGTCCCCTGAAAAGGACAGAACCCGCTCGGGTAACTTGTGCTTGACTGGGGTCAAGGGGTGCTGCCCATTTGCTTAGGGGCAGCATTAGGGCCAGGTTACTTGGGTGAGAGAGAGCGGAAGCCGTTACCGTTTAGCAACGTTTAAGTAAACATGCCTCCCGATGTGGGAAGAAGTTAATATGCTTGTAATATGTTTACCGTTTATCTTTTTCAGTTTGTGAAAATAAAACCAGTGATGGACGGGCAGCCCGCGGACGGTCTGCATTTTACTAAGGGGGAATGTGGCACCCTGGGCAAGCCAGGACGTCACAAGCACTACACCAACACACCCCACACTCCCGGTCAGGCACACCAAAGTCAGACAAAAACCCTTGTTGCCTTCCTCCAGGGGCTGATGTCCACACCAGGCGGTGGGCCAGGCGGTTGGCCCCGCCCACCAAGGAGTTCACAGTCCTGGAGGCGGGAAAAGCAGGAGATTAGAGTTTGAAGCGAAAGTGAGAGGAGTGAAGTGGGAGTAGAGAAGCCTGAAGTTGGTCCGGGTGTGTGGCTCGGACGGATCAGATCATCAAGGTTGGCAGACGGTGGTGACCGTCTGCAGGAGTGGCCTATTGGAGCTAGCCGTAAGGACCGTGGATGGGCGGTGGCCCGGCGGTACTGGACCGGTACGCAAAGAGAAGCCAGCACCATCCGGCAGGGGCTTACGGACCCCGACAAGGCTAGGAGTCGCCGTGAATTTGTCAAATCCGTTAGCGAAGGGAACCTCCTGGGTTTCCCAGCAGCCAAGTCCCGACAGAAGGCAACAGTCCAACCGAGAGAGGGAAACACAGTAACCGCCAAGGCTAAAGTTCCCAGGGCCAGAGCCTGCGGGCAAAAGGGGCTCCTTCAGCACCCATCCAAGCTGGGGAGCGGGTTACCGGTGGGAACCCATTAGAACCGTTTACGCTACACAGGTGCAGGGAAAGTCAGTCACCATCAACCTGCCGGGAGGAGAAACACCGCAGCCGTCTGTGGGACCCGTCCATCCAGCCGTTTGTTTTACCGGAGACTCTGTGTACATCATTGGCTGAGTGAGTACCACCGTGCCGTGCGGCACAGCGCTGCCCCCGCGACCCTGCACCTCGCCAGGCCCCGTAACCCGCCTGCCATCCATCCCAACCCCCCCTCACCGGGCCCCGGGACAATCAACCCCCTACCCACGGAGGGGAGAACTAACATCCAGGCTGCTCCCTATCATCGCTCCCGGGATCCCCGTCCAGAGCAGCGGTGGTGTCACCAATCTCACCACAACCGTGGGTGGCATCACGGACAATACCAAATCCCCACAATCAATCCCCACCCTTTTCACTCACGGGCGAGGAGCGCCGCTCGAGTCCCCGGGATCCGGCCCACCGCTTGAGCCACCACCGAGCAGTAGCAGCCGCAGCAGCAGCGACCGGACCCGAGCAGTGGAAGAGCGCAGCGTCCCCTCCTCCGCCCGCGACACTAGTATCCCTGCGACTGAGGTCCGACTGTGTGAGCGGACCTCAGCTGCGGGGGGGGGCGGGCTGGCTCTCAGGAGGGGAGGGCCGGCGCTTAGGAGGGGAGGGCCAGTGCTGCGGAGGGGAGGGAGGGATTTATCTCCCTCTCTCCTTCGCAGCCGGCTATTGCAATTCTCGCTCTGCACTCACGGTATACCGGTGTACCGCGAGTACTGTGCGATTTTTCTCTCGCCCCATACACTTGAATGGGTGCGAGAGAAAGAGTCTCGAATTACAATCACTGCATGTTGCGATTGCTTTCTCGTCCAATTAGGGCTGAGAAAATAATCGCTCATGTGCGCTGACACACAGGCTAAAATTGGTCTGAGTGGAATGCGATGTTTTATCGCACTCCACTCGCACTGTTTTTCTTGCCGTGTGGCTTAGGCCTAAAGGTATTTCTCCAAAGTGTCCCAGGAGTCGTTTTTCAACACAACACCTGGTGGTGCCACCATGGTCAGCAGCATATCCTGACTTATTTCCCATTGAGCACGTTTGGGACGGTTTTGGTCAGCAATTTCAAAGAGAGCTAATAGTGTGGCCGGACATTACTCAACCTTTAATAATGTCAGTGATAGCTGCATGTATTTTGGCATGAGTTGCTATTACTCAATACTGAATAAATCGAGATGATTTGAAAATTTAGTTTCTATTTATTCATCATTTGTATATAAATTCCTTCTTGCTGCAATTTCAGTATTACAAGTATATATTATAGATGTATTATCTATTTATTTATTAAAAATATACTCCTCTAACACCACTCATATGAGCAACCTGCTGGTGGTGTGATGGCGACCAAATCCAAATTTTGCCCTGGGGGACCACAAAATTCTTTTTATGCCACTACAGGGTTATTTCCCTTTGTAAATAATGCTAAAATATAAATTACATAATTGCCGTCTTTTTTGTAGTGAGCTTCCTTGTGACCCTATATTCTTTAGCGCTATAATCAGTGACATGCAGGACAAGGCTGCCATCTACTGGCAATTAAATAAATAAATCTACTGGCGACTGCGGTATTTACATAGCTCGTTTCTAAAAGGGTTTTCTTTTATGGCAAACTTACTTCAATAATAAAAAATGAGAGAGAGTCCTCAGTAGTAGACAAATAGCAGCATTCCAGATTACCCAGGTCTCTAAATCAGGGAAAGTTTAACACTTCTGAAAAGTCACATATTTACAGTACACACCTGAGTAATGTGGAAAGATTGCAATTTGTCATCACCTGTAAATGTAGCCCATTAAGGATATCAACCGACTACTCGCAATTTGTATTATTATTTCTATCTACTGACTAAAGGCTACTTTACACACTGCGATATCGGTCCCGATATCGCTAGTGTGCGTACCCGCCCCCATCTGTTGCGCGACACGGGCATATCGCTGCCCGTGGCGCACAACATCGCCCAGAGCCGTCACACATACTTACCTGTCCGGCGACGTCGCTGTGACCGGCAAACCGCCTCCTTTCTAAGGGGGCGGTCCGTGCGGCGTCACAGCGACGTCACTGAACCGCCGCCCAATCGCAGCGGAGGGGCGGAGATGAGCGGGACGTAACATCCCGCCCACCTCCTTCCTTCCGCATAGCGGCCGGGAGGCAGGTAGGGAGACGTTCCTCGCTCCTGCGGCGTCACACGCAGCGATGTGTGATGCCGCAGGAACGAGGAACAACCTCATTACTGCTGAAGTAACGATAATTGGGAATGGACCCCCGTGTCGCCGATTAGCGATTTTTCACTGTTTTGCAACGATGCAAAATCGCTAATCGATGTCACACGCAACGGCATCGCTAATGCGGCCGGATGTGCGTCACGAATTCCGTGACCCCAACGACTCCGCATTAGCGATGTCGTAGCGTGTAAAGCCCGCTTAACACAGTACCAAGATATCTTTTTTTTCCTGTTACTTTAATGTAACTATTTGTAGTCTTTTTCCTTTAATATTACGGCAAGATTCCATGTATTTATACACCTTGATTCAAAAGACTTAACACATTAAACTGATTTCCAGGTTAGGTAACTAGATTAGATACTTATTATAATATACACTGAACAAAAATAGAAACACAACACATGTTTTTGGTCCCATGTTTCATGAGCTGAACTCAAAGATCTAAGACTTTTTCTATCCACACAAAAAGCCTTTTTTTTCCCTCAAACATTGTTCAAAAATTTGTCTAAATCTGTTAGTGAGCGCTTCTCCTTTGTGGAGACAATCCATTCCCCTCACAGGTGTGGGATATCAAGATGCTGATTATTGCATAGATGTGTCTTAGGCTGGCCACAATAAAAGCCCACTAGAGTGGAACGAGTACCTAACTATTTGTATTAGCGATACTCATATCAACTACTGTCTAATACTCGCGTAGTCATTCGGAATAGCATGTGCAATTCAAGTCAATGGGGAAAACTTGCAATGTAATGCGTAACCCGAATTCTGCACTATTCGTGTGAGTAGCGAATAGTGCAGAATTCGGGTTATTCATTACATTGCTAGTTTTCCCCATTGACTTGCATTGCACACGCTATTCGGCATGACTACGCGAGTATTAGACAGTACTCATTATGAGTATAGCAAGTAACTCTAAAGCCCAGTCTAAAATATGCCATTTTACAGTACTTGGTAAGTCCAGGGGGTTAGAAAACCAGTCAGTATCTGGTGTGACCACCATTTGCCTCATAAAGTGCAAGACATCTTCTCCGCATAGAGTTGATCAGGTAGTTGATTGTGGCCTGTGGAAAGTTGGTCCACTCTTCTTCAATGACTGAGTGAAGTTGCTGTATTCGCCAATGTTGCGGGCAGTATCATAGGAAATGTGGGCGGGCAGGGGACAGACCACGGCAGTGGGGCTGCTCCAGATGCTCAGATCCGGGGTCGTTCCTGTGCCTCGAGTGGCAACCCGACCCGGGTGCGTGCAGCTGTCCATCGCCCGCAAGTGAAAAAGGGGCGTTAAGTCTATATGGGGGAGGTTGTGTCAGTGACGCCACTCGTGGGTTGCAGTGATTGTTGGTGACACCACCGCTGCTTTGGTATGGGGTGCCCGGGGCTGATGGAGCGGTGCAGCAGGAGGGTTTCCCCTCCACGGGTAGGGGAGGTGTTGTCCTGGGGCCCAGGTGTCGGTGAGATAGAGTGATGGGGCGCAGTCTGCGGGCATGGACCGGATGATACCGGTGTACTCACTGTTTTGAATAAAGTCACACAGAGTCCAGAAAGTAAACCAACTGCCGGTAACCGGTAGCCTCCGGAGGGGTGTGCTCGGGTCCCGCACACCGGTGGACAGAACAGGGGCCCTTCCTCCTGCACTTGAGGTTGGTGTCTTGTGTGTTGACTAGTCCGCATGAAACGGGGAAAGTCCACTCCTGGTGTCTTTGCTGTGGGAGCTGTGGCCCACAAGAACTGACCCGTGGGATCTTAGCAGGCACTTGCAGATGCCCTATCCCCCTCGTTGGGATTCGGTCTCGCTCTATCTGGGCTGTTAGTGGGACAAGACTTGGAATCTTGTCCCCTGCTGGTTAATTGGAAAGGTGCTTGAAGCTGTCCTCGTCCTAGGGTCCAGGTACCCCGACTGTGCATGGCCTCCGGACCGGATTCCCGTTGTCGGCACCAGCGGGCTACAACCCTGCCCCGGTCCACTTAAGGTCTCCCGTGACCGGATCTCCGTAGCCTGTAGCCCTGCTCTGCCGTCTGCCACCTAGTCAGCTCAAGTAGTCCAGTAGTCCGGGAGCTATAACCCCCGACTACCACTTCACTCCTCTCACTTCCACTGTCTCCTCACAACTCTCTTGTTCCCTCCCCTTGACACCTCAGAACCCATAGGTGGGCGCCACCATCTGCCTGGCCTCGCCCACTGGTATGTCCCTATTGTCCTGGGGGGGTGACTAGGCTTTTGTGGCTGGTGTTGTGTACCTGTGTGGGGTTGTGTTGGAAGGCCAAAGGGGAGAGAATCCTGCATCTGGAAGATGGATGCAGTCTTCTGTGACAACCTGATTTTGTCAGGGCGTCACACCAATACAAAACTTCCCATGTAAGAACTGGGAGTTTATCAGCTTCCAGGAATTGTGTACAGATTCTTGCAACATGAGGCCATACATTATCATACTGCAACACGAGATCATGGTCGTGGATGAACGGCACAGCAACGGGCCTCAGGATCTCGTATCTCTGTGTATTCAAAATGGCATCAATAAAATGCACCTATGTTTGTTGTCCAGAATATACGCCTGCCCGTACCATAACTCCACCGTCAGCATGAGCCACTCGATTCACAATGTTGACATCAGCAAAGTGTTCACCCACACAATGCCATACATACAGTGTGTCATCTACCCTGTACAGTGAAAACCAGGATTCATACTTCCAACGTGTCAGGTAACATCGTGAAGATGCTGGATGTTGTGATGCTGGGATGGTGTGATTACACGTGGTCTGCAGTTGTGACACCGGTTGGATGTTCTCTGAAACGGCTTTGGAGACTGCTTATGGTAGAGAAATGAACATTCAATTCACGGGCAACAGCTCTGGTGGACATTCCTGCAGTCAGCATACCATTTGCACACTCTCTCAAAACTTGCAACATATGTGCCATTGTACTATGTTATAAAACTGCACATTTTAGAGTGCCCTTTGATTGTGGCCAGCCTAAGGCATACCTGTGCAATAATCATCTAAGGTCTAAACAGAATCTTGATATGCCACACCTGTGAGTGGGATAGATTTACATATTTGCAAAAAAATATCTTTAAAAACCTTCATGGGAGGTTTTGAGTGAAGTTAATGTATTTTGGTGTGCTGAATCTGAAAATGACTTCCATTTTTCTCCCATTACTTACAGTATTTTTTTGTAAAATAAGAGATAATATATTGAATCAAAACTGATAGGTAAAAAAATTGTTATTTTATTGTCAAGCAAAACACAATTAAATTTGTTATCCATGAAACACAATAGATTGAATGTTGAACATTGATCAATCTGTTGGCTTGTGAATCAATTTTTTCTTTTAAAATCAATATTCTCCTGGTTAGCTTTTGTTTTCCAGTATTTCAAGTTTGCTGCTTTTGTGGCGCCCCTGAGGCTCCAGTCGCCACAGAGTATCGCACCTTATTTAAGGTGCGGTATTCGCCTCGTTAAGGAGGGGGTTAATCACCGGTGTTCCACATTCACACTTTACATACAGCTTAGGAGCCTTCTCACTGGAGAGCTGGACTAGGGTAGGCAGGGGGTTGGCCCACATGAAGCTGGGGACTTCCTGGTCACTAGGACAACCGCCTGGGGGGCGGGTTCCACTTGGGATAGAAGTAGGAGCAACTTTACATAAACCTCAGTCAGTCTTCCCAGGACATCAGTTCTTGCAACACAACACCACCACCTTCTCTTCATCTTTTTCTTTCACGGGGCCTAGGCTTGGAGCAGAACGCCCTGTCCGGGTTCCTTATTGCTGGAGGGGCAACTCTTACAAAGAACCTTTTCCAAACACCGGTGGATTCTTCCAACTTATCCGAGGTCGATGGGGCCCATCACAGCGGTGACCAGTGCTACTGTGGCAGTGACCGGGTTACTTAAAGGACTGTGAGTAAAGACACGTGAACCATAGCAGCCGACTCAGACTCTTATTGCCGGCGCCACCACTACTCCCCTCATCATCCTCCCCAGGCCCGTTCCACCTGTGGTGAGCGACACTATCTTGGCTGCTACTACCATCAGCCATGGAGGACAGCGACAGCAGCAGCAGCTAATCCCTGGCCACGTACCACAGGTGGTGTCATGACAACAACCCCCACCATCACCTCCTATCCCCCCATATTGTGGACACCTTGGGGCACGAAACCAGGCAGGCCACCGCGACATCCCAGACCTCCACTCCGGCCTGGTGATGAGTAACAGGTACCGTACCGCATCAGAGCCCCCTCCCCCCACTGAGTTCCACACTTCAGCATCCAGCAGTAGTCACCCATCATGATCAAATCCCATCTTTCCTGGTAACGTCTCTCCATTTCCTTAACTCTTGGTAGATATTTTCACTTGCTCCTCACTGTAAGCTCCCTTTCATGAAGGAGCCTGTGTGTGAATGTAAAAAAGGACCTTTAGGCTATGTGCGCACGTCGCGTAAAAACATGCAGTTACGCTGCGCTTTGTAGCGCAGCGTAACTGCATGCGTCCTGCGTCCCCTGCACAGTCTATCGAGACTGTGCAGGGGCCGTGCGCACGTGGCGTTTAAGAGCGCAGCACTTCGGCTACTGCCGAAGCGCTGCGCAAAAAGAAGTGACATGTCACTTCTTTCCTGCGCTTTGCCGGCAGCTCCTGCACGGTCTATGGCAGGAGCTGCAGGCAGAGCGCATGGAATCGGCGCTCACTACGGACATTTCTGCAGCGATCTAAAGCGCACATGTGCTCTTCAGATCGCTGCAGAAATTTCTGCAGGGCTTGTACGCAACGTGCGCACATAGCCTTAAGCTCATGTTGCAACCTTGAGCTTCAAATGCAGTTAGCATGCGTTCTGCAATAATTTTCTAACTTGGATCTTTGTAATTTCCCAAAAACTCATGCATTCACAGAAATTAGAAGCAAAGAATCAGAAACATTTCCCATCCTTTGGTAGAAATTAAACAAACTGTTTCATAATACCCAATTTGATATGAAGAAGTGGTAAGAGAACTCTTTCACAAGGAACCAGGCTTTTATTGATGATATCTCGAAGTGTCCAATCAGATTTTTTCCAATGAAGATCTCTGGCTCTACCATCTCATAAGCAAAGAAATCAGGGATACTTTGTATATTGGCCTAATAGCATAGTTAGTATTTTGCAGTCTCCACAAATCATCTGTCACACGGTGTCTGGTTCAATACCCGCCGAGTGTCAAGACTACTTCTGACGCTGTTCACACAACAGAGTTAGACACTCCACACGATGCTGCTTTTGAGTTGCACAGACAAGCTCGAGGGTCCACCAGCTGTGCTCTGTAAGTCATCGAACTTGCTGGAGTTAATTACTGGTAGCCTGTATTTTACTGCTTGAGTCACATGTTTATTAATAATGGAAGCAAATATAATAAGCTTTGCAATATATCTTAAAATATCTTATGAATATTCTGTATATTGTAAATATATGCTTATGTCTTCACTTAGCCACTTCTTTTCTCCCTTCTGAACTTATTCACTCTGAAAAACCTGCAAAATCCATCCTGCACAAGACATGACAATCTAACAGCTCACTGAGGAATCTCATTACAGCTGCCTATTAAAGTCTATGTAGACAGAAGTACTAAGAAAGAGAGATGACCAAAATGAGAAAGAGACACCGACAGAGAAAACCATGCTGCTGCTTTAAACGTTTTATATATAGACGGGAGAGCAGGAATTCCTTGTGTCTCTGTGTACTGTCCATGAAAGACATCATAGCAGCTAGTCTCTACCTACTAACTCAGGGACCATTGACAATTAGACATAGGGCTGGCTGAGAGGAAAACTGCAGGTTACAAATCATAAAATGGACAAAATTAGCGTTAATTAGAGATGAGCAAACCCGAAGTTCAGTGTTCGTACCGAGCACTGACTTTACAAAAAAAAACAAAGTTTTGGTTTGGCGTTCAGGTGCTTTACATATGCTGACCACTTTAGCGAGCATTGCTCTGTTCGGGTACACTCAATGCTCAGCTCAGGGCGAGCCATTTGCAGTGTTTGAATGGCTCACACTTGGGGTAACAACAGCGTGATTGGATGTAGTGTGTGCCAAAAAAAAAGGAAAAACCTCGCCCAACGTCCCCCGGAAGTGCTCTGTTTATGGCTGGCTGCATGTCAGCCTCGACTCGAACTACCCAATTAATGACTTTCTTTGGAGTTCAGGACACGTTCTGGGTCCAAAACTGAACTGTATCTAAAGTCCGGCTGAACCCGTCTAACCGATTTTCCATGGGTCCACTCATCTCTAGTGTTAATCTTCATGTATACACACAAGAGCTTATTCTAAAAAGTCACTGAAAGGTGATAGGTTCGCTTTTACTACTTGACTAATAAGGGAAGCAGATGTAGAGCTAGGCTTCTTAAAAAATGACCCCTATAGAGATGTGTTAAGAAATTGATCAACACAGAAATTTGGACCTAGAAACATAATCGTGGAAAATAACAGTCTAGGCTCCAAGATTTCCGTGCATATCCGTCTGTGAAATTCTCCCTCTCAGCACTTCAGAAGTAAATGAATGAAATGTACCTTATTACATTTTGTACATAATGTGATGGGCATGTTTGCATTCTGTGACATCTTGACATCTTGCACCATCTGCCCAGCATTAGTCTGGGAACACCTGAGTCTTTTCTTATCCCATCTTACAAATCCGGTGTTGTCTAGTATTTGGCAGGGATGAGAAGACTAAGCTCGTCTTTCAGAGTCTTAGCCTCAGTGAACTCTTGTTTCCAGAAGCCAGAGATCTCACACTGAGTCAAAATCTGTTCTTATTCCTTAACAGAAAGTGACAAGGTGCAGACACCAAGAGCACACATCAACTCTTATCTGTCACATGTCACTTCAGACTATGCCAAAACATTGCAAGATCTGACATTGAACATTAGCGCAATCAAACAACATGTCTTAAGAATGGATTTTAAAATGAGTTGGTTTATGTGTGTGTGTGTGTGTGTGTGTGTGTATGGCTTCACAAAACTCAAGCAATTCAGCCATCAGTAATCTGTGGGCCTCATGGAAGACGTCTTGGTGACAAGTGCTATAATTTGCAGCAAAGCAGTAAAGACCATCACTGTAAATTATTTTTTGGGTCTGCCCTATGTCCCTCATTCTAACTTTTTTCTGCCACTGTTTTACATTCAGTTTATCCAGTGTTGAACTTTGGCACCCTGGGCCCATTAGGGAAACTTATACAGAGCGCACTTCCTCCAGTTATTAAGATCAATTGTGCATTATTCTCTGCTGGTGCGGCAAGAACACACCAGCTAATAAAAATTAACCAGACGATTATTTCTGAAATAGTGTAAAAAATGTATAATATCTCAAAAGTAATCTACCCGCTAGAATTACCCTATGCTGTTGGTTGACAGCTATTTTGCCCAGCTTCCCCACCCATACACATGGACAGGTGAAATTAACATGTTTTCAATGTGGTGAGTGGAGAAAGCTGTAGGACTTAATGGGTTCTTGCCCCATTCCATTTACAAATCTGCAAACAATTCTTTCTTTATTGCTTTGGGTACGGGCCCCAACTTGTTGCCCCAACTCATCGCAATGGTGCTGTATAGAGTGTAAATCAGGTGATTGGCTCGGCCTTTGCAACAGGCAAACATTTTTCTTTGCTAACCAATTTTTTACTAAATTGGATGTGTGCTTAGGATCATTGTTTTGCTGGAATTTCCAGCCCCTGCCTACTTTGGTTTTACCATGTGGCACTACATTCTCCAGTATTTCATTGTATATGGTAGCATTTATATTTCCATCAATTCTATGCAGAGAACCAATGGCAGATGCAGACAAGCAGCCCCAAACCATGATATTGCTACCACCATGTTTCACTGTAGGTGTTTGGAACCTTACTTCATTAAGTTTTCCAATTGGGCGGTATATATAGTGCTGCCATCACTACCAAACAGATTGAACTTGTATTCATAGACTACAACACCTTAAATCCATCTGTCTTTTTCTATTGGCTATGTTCTTTGGCAAACTCAAGTCTCACCTTCCAGACGTTGAAAGGCTTCTTGAGTGGAACTCATACATTGAAGCATACTGCTCGTAGCCGTCACTCCACAGTTTGGTGACTCACTTTAACCCCATATTCTTTGTTCATTTTGAGCGAAATCTGCGCAACACTTTTATGGACATCAGATACAGACTTTTTCTTAATAATTTGATCAACTTTGAAGGAAGGTTTCCGTGGTCGTCCACTTCTAGGTTTGTCAGCTGTTCCATAACCTTTTTCTTTCTTTATTACACATGACACTTGACTTTGAGACAAGTTGAATTCTATAGCTCTTATTATTAGCTTTTGCCTGACTTCATTCTCAGAATAATAAGCTTCCTGACATCTGGTGATAAATTTGGCTTTGTCTTTGCCATGTTTTATCCGAAAAACACCCAAACACAATTTTTTTTTTAGGCAAAATTAGACTACCCATGACAAAATATGAAAAGCATTTGGCCAAACAAATGTGGAAAACTAACACATAAAGGGATAAAACAATGTGATACACAATTTTCACCCTTAAGGCCACTTTACACACAGAGATAAATCTTTGGCAGATCTGTGGTTGCAGTGAAATTGTGGACAATCAGTGCCAGGTTTGTGGCTGTGTACAAATGGAACAATATGTCCATGATTTCACTGCAACCACAGATCTGCCAAAGATATATCTCTGCATGTAAAGTGGCCTTTAGAGATGACAACCATTTGCTTCCGGTTTACTAAAAATCACCAGGAAAGTGGCATCACAAGAACCAGACAGAAGTAATCATACTTTAAAAAAAAAGAATGCAAAACGTTTGGTAATCACAGTAGATAGATAGATAGATAGATAGATAGATAGATAGATAGAAATCTATTGTATGTATGTACAAATGTAAATGTTTCTAAAAGAGAACAAAATAAGGCCTCAACAGTTCCAGTTTTTTTGGGAGGACTTCTTTCCCATTTTTACTGATGAAAATAATCTGCTGCTGATTGCTATGTTCATATATACATTATGTGACAGAGTGAACATGGCTTGATTTACATCCAATGAATTGTGCATATCCTCAGCTATCCCTCCTGGAAATGTATAAATTAATTATTAATTGGGTGTTAACATTCCCCTACTACATTGTATTCTGAGTCTACCAGCCGTGATTGCTCAGTGTCATTGTGTAATATCACCTCTTAAATTTCTAGGACAAAACTAGTAGTTGTGACAAAACTGCACTAAAAAGGCAATAAGAATGCACTGTGTGCACACAGCCTTACAGGGGTCAGGGTCAGTAGATGTGCATGTTTTAAAGCCTGGCCATGGAGACTTTCAACGTTTACTATGCTCGTTATTATGCAAACTAAAACCTCAGTGCCTATTGCCACCAAATCTTTCTGCAGGTTTTTTGCAGTAACTATGTTTTTTATCATCTGCCTCCTCCGAAAGCTGGTGACAGCTGATGATAGCTTCCTCTTTCTGCTTTGCCAGATAGTGTATCCGTAATCCAGGGTTCTATGAACTTTGAAC
Organism: Anomaloglossus baeobatrachus; assembly: GCF_048569485.1. NCBI lineage: Eukaryota > Metazoa > Chordata > Amphibia > Anura > Aromobatidae > Anomaloglossus > Anomaloglossus baeobatrachus. The sequence goes on from NC_134355.1 coordinate 488,094,131, forward strand.
TTATAAACTATAGTTCTAAGTGTTTCTTTTGGCGCATTCAGTGCTTTTTCTATATGTTTGTATCCTTTTACTTTCTTCTGCAAAGCAATGATTCTGCTAAATGTTTTGACTATTTTCTTAATTTAGCCATATTACTAGCATGCCATTAAACATCAGTCAATAAATCCTTAGCCAGTCCAGGTATTTGATGTGTTTTATCTCAAGGAGACCTGATGAATGGTGAAGACAGTGGCTGATGTGCAAATGTGTGCGCTTATTAGGAATTCTATTTAGGGGCTGAATAATTCTGAGTCTGCAGTAATTATTAAAATTAATTGGCATTTTATGTTCAATTTTTGCTATTTAAATTGTTCTTCTTTGTTTGGTTTATTGCAAACTGCAGAAAATGTGTACATTTTGTTAAGAAACCACAAGTTTGATTGTAACAGTAGATTAAAAGACAGATTGCTAATATAGCAACATCATATTCTATAGAGATCATCACCACTGTCCCCAGTGGAGCTCACAATGTAAATTCCCTATTTGTATGTTTTTGGAAGGAAACCAGAAAACTCGAAGGAAGCCTGCCAAACACAGGGAGAACATACAAACTCCTTACACATGATGTTCTTGGATAGATTTGAACCCAGGACCCCAGTGCTGGAGAGAGAGAGAGTAAGGGGCACTTTGCACACTGCGACATCGCAGGCCGATGCTGCGATGTCGAGTGCGATAGTGCCAGCCCCTGTCGCAGCAGCGATATGTGGTGATAGCTGGCGTAGCGAAAGTTATCGCTACGCCAGCTTCACACACTCACCTGCCGTGCGACGTCCCTGTGGCCGGCGACCCGCCTCCTTGTTAAGGGGGCGGGTCGTGCGGCGTCACTGCGACGTCACACGGTAGGCGGCCAATCAGAGCGGAGGGGCGGAGATGAGCAGGATGTAAACATCCTGCCCACCTCCTTCCTTCCGCATATCCTACGGAAGCCGCAGTGAGGCCGGTAGGAGATGTTCCTCGCTCCTGCGACTTCACACACAGCGATGTGTGCTGCCGCAGGAGCGAGGAACAACATCGGACCATTGCGTCAGCGTAATTATGGATTACGCCGACGCTGTACCGATGATACGATTACGACGCTTTTGCGCTCGTTAATCGTATCATCCAGGCTTTACACACTGCGATGTCGCATGCGATGCCGGATGTGCGTCACTTTCAATTTGACCCCACCGACATCGCACCTGGGATGTCGCAGTGTGCAAAGTGCCCCTAAGGCTATGTGCGCACTAGAAAATGGATTTTTCTTAAGAAAAATCCGCACCCTGTGGCAGAATACCGCACCCACGGCAAAAACCGCAGTAATAACGCACCGGCGGTATTGCCGCGGTGTGACGCGGTTTTACCATGGTATTGTCGTTGTATTAAAGCGGTATTGCCGCGGTATTACCGCGGTTTTGCTGCGGTTTTGCCGCGGGTTGGTACATGTGTTTTAATGCATTCAATGCAATAAAGCACATGGGAAAAAAAGGCATTTCCTTCTGATATATATAGTAGATAGATAGATAGATAGATAGATAGATAGATAAATAGCTAAATAGACAGATAGAAGAATAGATAGATAGAGGGATAGATAGATAGATAGAAGAATAGATAGAGGGATAGATAGATAGAGGACTGATCAATCAACAATTGACACGCTGCAGTTCTCCCGAGCGGTAGTATGTTTACATTAACGGCCGTGAGAAATGACCTGTGGTTACCTCTCCAGGCTCGTTACGAGGCTGCATTCTGTACAGTGTCAGTCATGGCTGGATGCAAGCGTCGTGGGACCTGTGTGGATTACGCCGGAGCTGTGTGTTGGGGGATTAATAAAATGGTGAAAGAGGGGCTTTTTTGTCTTTTATTTAAAATAAAAGATTTTTTGGTATGTGTTTATTCAGTTTACTTACGGGTTAATCATAAAACCTGTCTCATAGACGCTGCCGTGTTTAAGCCTGGACTTAAATGGCAGTGATGCGCTGCCATTTAACTCATTATTACCCTGATTGCCACCGCATCATGGCAATCTGGAAGAGCCGGGGACACTCCGGGACTGCCACATAATGGATATGACAGTCCCGGGGCAGCTGCGGGCTGATATTCTCGGCTGCGGGAGGGGGAGGGCCCTCATGGCCCTCATGGCCCTCACCCTCCCCAGCCTGAGAATACCGGGCCGCCGCTGTGTGTTTGCCTCGGCTGGACGGTAAAAATACAGCGGAGCCCGAGTTTTTTTTTTTATATGTACGTTTGATTTGTATGTGTTGTGGTAGAGCCACTCTCTCAGCAGTAGGGGATGGATGCAGGAACACCTCACGTGTCAATTTTCACCTGGTTTATTATCATCAGTCACAATCCATAGACAAGAAGACAGCACTACTGCCTCCAGCACAGGAACATACAGAAGACCATGACTGAGGCCTGGCTTTTAACTCTGGGACCATACCCCGAGGTGGAGATATGGTGAACAGCCATCCCACCCATCTCTCTAGCTATCCACACAAACCCGGCCCAGGTAATACAAATTAACCCTCTCAGCACCTAATGTGCTGGAGTACTACATCCGGGTTCACATCACTGATTGCAATAGTATCAGCAACACATATCTCCCCTCATGCACATGACCAGTGATCACATCACATATTCCCCCCTCTGCCCAAAGCCGGGGGCATGGGCAGCATCAACCACTAAACGGGAGCCGCGACAGGGCATCTGCATTCCCATGTAACTTCCCAGGCCTGTGCTCTACATGGAAGGCAAAGTCTTGGAGGGCTAGAAACCACCTGGTCACCCTAGCATTCTTTCCCTGGCTACTTCTCAACCATGTCAGTGGTGCATCATCAGACACTAGCCTAAATTTACGGCCTAGCAGGTAGTATTTTAGAGAGTCCACTGCCCACCTAATAGCCAGGCATTTCTTTTCCACAATGGCATAGTTTTTCTCACAAGAGGAGAGTTTCCTACTCTGTTCTTCGCCATTTATTTCCTGCAACAGCACAGCTCCCAACCCGACCTCCGAAGCATCAGTCTGAAGCACAAACTCCTTTGTAAAGTCAGGTGCCACCAGGACAGGCTGCTGACACAGAGCAGACTTCAAGTCCTGGAACGCCAACTCCGCCTCAGAGGTCCACTTGGCCACCGATGGCTTCACAGTCCTGAGGAGATCAGTCAGTGGAGCGGCCCTCATAGCAAACTTCGGTACAAATCCGAAGATTCCCAGAAATGCCCTAACCTGCTTTTTAGAGAGTGGTCATGGCCAATTCTGGATCGCCTCCACTTTATTCACTTGTGGCTTGATTAGGCCCCTACCGACAACATAGCCCAGGTACCTGGCCTCCTCCTTCCCTATGGCGCACTTCTTCAGGTTTATGGTAAACCTCGTCTTCCTCAATGCAACCAGCACCACCTGGACCCTCTGTAGATGACTCCCCCAATCCGGGGTGAAGATCACAATATCATCCAGATAAGCTGCGGCGTACTTCTGATGAGAAACTAGGATCCGGTCCATGGCCCTCTGGAAGGTGAAAATTTTGAGACTTCATTTAACTTGCGGTAGTCATTGCAAAATTGCCATTCTCCATTCAGCTTTGGCACAAGGACGATAGGACTAGACCAGCCACTTCTTGATTCTTCAATCACGCCGAGGCTCCGCATCCTCTTCACCTCTTTTGAGATCACTTCTCGGCGGGCTTCAGGGATCCGGTACGGCTTCAGATGTACTCTCACGTGTGGTTCCGTCAGAACTTCATGTTCCACAACCTGTGTACACCCTGGCAATTCTGAAAAGAGATCTCGATTTTGATAAAGCAACTCCCGACACTGCTGCTTTTGGGCCCTTGACAGCGTCTCTGCCATTGTGACATCCTCGATATCAGCGTCCACCTTGGCAGCTAGACACGGAGCTTCCACCGCTTCCCTATCTTGCCATGGCTATATAAGATTAATATGGTACACCTGGTAGGGCTTCCTTCTACCCGGTTGGTGGATCTTATAATTCACCTCACCCAGTTTCTCGACCACTTCATAGGGTCCCTGCCACTTGGCCAGAAATTTACTTTCCACAGTAGGGATCAACACCAACACACGGTCACCAGGGCTGAACTGTCTCACCCTGGCAGAGCGATTATATACTCTCGCCTGTGCCTCTTGAGCCTGGAGAAGACTCTCTTTCACGATGGGTATCACCTCAGCCATCTTCTCTTGCATCTGGGCCACATGCTCAATGACACTCCTATGGGGGTAACCTCTGCTTCCCAGGTTTCTTTGGCTATGTCAAGCAACCCTCGGGGATGTCGACCATATAAAAGGTCAAAGGGAGAGAACCCGGTAGAAGCTTGTGGAACTTCCCTGATAGAAAAGAGCAAATATGTAAGCAGGCAATCCCAATCTCGGCCATCCTTCTCCACGACCTTCTTAAGCATGGACTTTAAGGTCTTATTGAATCTCTCCACAAGGCCGTCTGTCTGCGGGTGATAGACTGAAGTCTTCAGTTGTGTAATCCGCAGCACCTTACACAGTTCCATCATGACTTTTGACATAAAGGGGGTCCCTTGGTCTGTCAGGATCTCCTTTGGCAGTCCGGTCCGAGAGAAGATATGGACCAACTCCCTGGCTATATTCTTAGAGGAACAGTTTCTCAATGGCACCGCCTTAGGGTATCGAGTCGCATAGTCCAGAACCACTAAGATATACTGGTGCCCTCTAGCAGATTTTACCAGGGGGCCCACAAGATCCATGGCAATATGGTCAAACGGGACCCCTATTATAGGTAATGGCACAAGGAGACTTCGAAAGTGTGAAACTGGTGCAGTTAGCTGGCAGGTGGGACAGGATCTACAATAATTAAGAATCTCTCGATGACACCCCGGCCAGTAGAACCTCTGAAGAATCCGCTCCTGTGTTTTATCTACCCCCAGGTGACCACCCAGGACATGAGAATGGGCCATGTCTAACACCTGGCGTCTATATGGCCATGGTACCAATAGTTGCTCAATTATCTCACCTCCCAACTGGGTAACCCGATATAACAATTCCCCATTTACTGCAAAGTGGGGGTATCTGGTGTCAGCCCCCGGCTCTTGAGCAACCCCGTTCATGACAGTCACATTTTCAAATGCCCCCTTTAGTGTCAGGTCCCTCATTTGCACAGTGCCAAAGTTCCCTTCGGAAACGGCCAACTCCGGCATGTTAACCTCCTGGGACTCGGCCTTGTCCTCATCACCCACCAACACACATAGGGGGAATTCATCCGCCTCCGACTGAAATGAAGTCTTATCATTGAGGGCTAACTGTCCTTTATCTGAGACACAGGGTTACACCCCTTTACTCCACAACTCCCAGAACAAAGTAAAGTCTCACCCTATTATTACTGGGTGCAACAGATTTTTTACCACTCCAACCTCATGAGACTCCGACCCACAAGTTGTTTTTATAGTCACAGCGGCCACAGGGTAGTCCTTGGCATCCCTATGAATACAGCGGATGCCCACCCTCTTCCCAGGAATCAGCTGGTGTGGAAGTGTGTTCCTCACGAGGGTCACCAAACTCCCGGAGTCTAACAGTCCCACTATTCTGGTACCATTTATTTCTACAAGACATGCCTGTGGCACTTCACTGGGTTGACTGTCCACACTGCAGGCTGGGTATGCATAATAGGAAGAGCTGTTGTGAATGATAGTTATGTTTTGGCTACTGGGAGGCTCCCTCTGGTGGCCAGAAATGGTTTGGACAGAGACCAGGTGTGTTGTGCAGTGGGTGTTTCCTTTGCTAACTCTCTGCTTATTTAAGTCCTGGTCTGATTGCAGGCTGTTGCCGGATGTCAGTTGTTCTTTGTATCTCTAGCCTGCTTAATCCTGCTCTACACCACATCTACTCCAGATAAGTGCTTGCTCTTTATTTATTGTCTGGTTCTTTTGCTTATCTGGGTTTGTCATTTGTTGTGGTTGGTTTCAGTTTATTTCCTTCCAGGGATTTTCTCCTCAGTGGATTGTTGGGGAACTCCCTGCAGTTCTGTGTGGAGTATAGCTCCTTTGGGTCCATGTGTTTGTGGCTTGTTGAATTTGTTATAATTCTTGTTTTCTGTTCATAGGTATGACAAGGGCACCTGGTATAGGACGGAGTTCAGATCGAGCGATCTGAGGGCCTTTTTCTCTCGGAAGTTTGCTCCTTCTGAATGGAATTATGATGTGGTGAACCGGGAATTATTGGCTATGAAGTGGGCATTTGAAGAGTGGAGGCATTGGTTGGAGGGGGCTAGGCATCAAGTTGTGGTGCTTACGGACCACAAGAATCTCATCTATCTGGAATCGGCCAAGAGGTTGAATCCTCGGCAGTCCAGGTGGGCTTTATTTTTTACCCGGTTTAATTTTGTGGTCTCTTTTTTGCCGGGCACCAAGAATGTTAAGGCCGATGCCCTTTCCAGGAGTTTCTGCGCTGACTCTTTGGAGGTTGTCGAACCGTCTACTATCCTGAATGATGGTGTAGTTTTCTCGGCTATTTCGCCTGATCTGCGGTTGGCACTGGCGGAATTTCAGGGGGATAAACCTGAGAGATGTCCTACAGGGAAACTGTTTGTCCCAGACCAATGGAGAGACCGAGTTGTCTCTGAGGTTCATTGCTCTGTTTTGGCGGGTCATCCTGGCATTTTTGGTACTTGGGATCTTGTGAGAAGCTCTTTTTGGTGGCCTTCCCTGTCCCGAGATGTCCGTCGTTTTGTGCAGTCGTGTGGAGTTTGTTCTAGGTCCAAGCCTTGTTGTTCACGTTCTAGTGGGCTATTTTTGCCTTTGCTTGTACCTAAGAAACCTTGGACGCACATCTCTATGGATTTTATTTCAGAGCTTCCCGTCTCTCAGAAAATGACTGTGATTTGGGTGATCTGTGACAGATTCTCCAAGATGGTCCACTTGGTTCCCCTATCTAAGTTGCCGTCTTCATCAGAGTTGGTGCCTTTGTTTTTCCAACATGTTTTTCGTTTGCATGGTATTCCCGAAAACATTGTTTCTGGGGTGCAGTTTGTATCCAGGTTTTGGAGGATTTTTTGCTCCAAATTTGGTGTTCAGCTGTCTTTCTCCTCGGCGTTTCATCCTCAGACCAACGATCAGACTGAAAGGGCTAACCAGACCCTGGAGACTTATTTACGGTGTTTTGTTTCTGCGGATCAGGATGACTGGGTTTCGTTTTTGCCTTTGGCTGAATTTGCCCTTAACAATAGAGCTAGCTCTACCACGTTGGTGTCCCCCTTTTTCTGCAATTTTGGGTATCACCCTAGGTTCCTCTCAGGGCAGCTTGAGGCGTCTGACTGTCCGGGGGTGGATTCGGTGGTTAACAGAATGCAGCAGATTTGGGGGCAGGTAGTGGATAAATTGTTTCAGTCCCAAGAAACTGCCCAAAAGTTTGCCAACCGGCGTCGGACTGTTGGTACCCGGTTTAAAGTAGGGGACATGGTGTGGTTGTCCTCTAAAAATATTCCTATGAGAGTTCCGTCTCCTAAATTTAAGCCCAGATTTATTGGACCTTATAAGATTTCGGAGATTATTAACCCTGTATCTTTCCGTTTGACTCTGCCTGCGTCATTTAAGATTCACAATGTGTTCCATAAGTCCTTGTTGAAGAAACATGTGGAGCTGGCAGTTCCTGCAGCAGCGCCTCCTGTCCCTGTTTTGGTACAAGGGGATCTGGAGTATGAGGTTGAAAAAATTCTGGATTCCCGTCGCAGTAGGCATCAGCTTCAGTACCTTGTGAAATGGAAGGGTTATGGGCAGGAGGATAACTCTTGGGTTGTGGCTTCTGACATTCATGCGGACAGGTTGGTTCGCGCCTTCCATCATGCTCATCCCGAGCGACCCGGTGGCGTGGGTGAGGGTTTGGTAACCCCTCCTCAAGGGGGGGGTACTGTTGTGAATGTTAGTTATGTTTTGGCTGCTGGGAGGCTCCCTCTGGTGGCCAGGAATGGTTTGGACAGAGACCAGGTGTGTTGTGCAGTGGGTGTTTCCTTTGCTAACTCTCTGCTTATTTAAGTCCTGGTCTGATTGCAGGCTGTTGCCGGATGTCAGTTGTTCTTTGTATCTCTAGCCTGCTTAATCCTGCTCTACACCACATCTACTCCAGATAAGTGCTTGCTCTTTATTTATTGTCTGGTTCTTTTGCTTATCTGGGTTTGTCATTTGTTGTGGTTGGTTTCAGTTTATTTCCTTCCAGGGATTTTCTCCTCAGTGGATTGTTGAGGAACTCCCTGCAGTTTTGTGTGGAGTATAGCTCCTTTGGGTCCATGTGTTTGTGGCTTGTTGAATTTGTTATAATTCTTGTTTTCTGTTCATTGGTATGACAAGGCCACCTGGTATAGGACGGAGTTCAGATCGAGCGATCTGAGGGCCTTTTTGTACTATCAGGAAGTTGGTATTTTGCAGGGTTTTTCTCTGGCCACCATCAGTCCCTTTCCTGTCCTTTCCTATTTTAGTCAGCGGGGGCCTCACCTTTTGCTAATCCTGTCATCTACCTGTGTATTGTGTTTTTCCTATATCACCGTAGTCTTTGAATGTGGGGGGCTTGCTATTCTTGTCTATTTTCTGAGGCAGAGAGTTATTCATCGTTCCTACCTTTAGGATAGTTAGTTCTCCGGCTGGGTTCGTGGTGCACAGAATGTTAGTTCACCCCTCGGCTACTTCTAGTTGTGATGGTTAGTAAGGGGATGGCGGCCAGATTAGTTGCCAATGCTCTTGTCACCTTTTTGCCAATGATTTGTGGTGGTCTTCCATGGTTCCGGATCATAACAAAGAGCGCTGACCCATGCTGCAGTCCATCGGCTCGGTGGTCAAGGGACAATGTGACCCGGTCCCTGGCACCTCCAACAGATAATATTACTGACTGGGGGTTTTTGCATGCCTCCACTTGCCATTTGGGACCTTGGATTCCCCCCTCCTGTGGCTCTTGTACCCTTCTTTTGGGTGTCGCTCCCTGAAGACACCCCCTAATAGGGAAATGGTAAGTCCCGTGGCTTCCCCCAGGATCTCTCTACCACCTGGTACCTCTCCACCAGTCCAACCAGGTCGTCGGCATTCAAGGGGTTTCCCTGGGCAACCCAAGTCTGCCCTGGATTCGGAAGGGAGTGAATAAACCTGTCCATTACGACCCGCTCCACCATCTGCGCTGGGGTGGAGGACTCTGGCTGCAACCATTTTTGTACCAGATGCAATAAATCAAACATTTGCAAGTGAGGGAGTTTGTTGCCATGATATGCCGACTGGTGGACCCGTTGGACCCAGCAGTCATAGTTACACCCAGGCGTGCCACAATTTCAGCCTTTAGTTTGTCATACGCCTTAGCGTCCTGTAAAGCAAGATCATAATAGGCCTTTTGTGGCTCTCCACTTAAATATGGCGCCAATACCTCCGCCCACTGCTCCGGCGGGAGTTTTTCTCTTTCAGCAACTCTCTCAAACACAGTCAAGAAGGCCTCAACATCATCCCCCGGAGTCATCTTTTGCATAGATCGCCTTACCGCCTTCTGGACGTTAGCGTCATCACCTGGACTGGTCGCTTTGCCATGGATTACCTCTGCTAGGACGTCTATCTGCTTCTGCTGTTGCTCCCGTTGTTGCTGCAGCTGCTGTATCAACAGCTTGTTCGCCTCTTGCTGAGCTAGCTGCTGCTGCTGTATAAACAACCTGTTCATCTCCTGCTGGACCTGCTGCTGTTGTTGGGCCTGCACCAGGTGTATAATCAGTTCCTCTCCTCCATGGTGTCTGACCGTGTTCCCTGGCTCATGGCTGCCTTCACCCAGGACATCCAGCTCCTCTGTAGCAGGTATAAACGGCCCCAGGATGCCTGCCCGCATTCTCCACCACTTGTGGTAGAGCCACTCTCTCAGCAGTAGGGGATGGATGCAGGAACATCTCACGTGTCGATTTTCACCTGGTTTATTATCATCAGTCACAATCCATAGTCAAGAAGACAGCACTACTGCCTCCAGCACAGGAACATACAGAGCTAAACAGAAGACCATGACTGTGTCCAAAGGCCTGTCTTTTACCTCTGGGACCACACCCCAAGGTGGAGATATGGTGAACAGCCATCCCACCCATCTCTTTAGCTGTCCACACAAACCCGGCCCAGGTAATACAAATTAACCCTCTCAGCACCTAATGTGCTGGAGTACTACATCCGGGTTCACATCACTGATTGCAATAGTCGCAGCGACACATATCTCCCCTCGTGCACATCACCAGTGATCACATCACAGTGTATTTTATAAGTCTGTGTCTGTGTGTGAGTGTGATGTGTGTGTTTACTATATGTCTGTGTCTGATATGTGTGTCTTTACTCTCTGCTCCGCTTGCTCTTCCTGTCATAATGACATCCCTTCCCTGCAAAACGCAGGCAGTGATGAGCAGGTAAACCGCGGCTATACCGAGGGTATACCACACATCATTTGCTACCTGCGGTATACCCGCGGTATTTCGCGATTACATTACAGTGAATGGAGTGAAATACCGCAGGTACCTGCGGAAAAGAAGTGACATGCACATATTCTCAAGAAATTTTCTCAAGAAAATTCTGCAGAAAGAATGTTCTTGAGAAAAAAACGCAATGTGCGCACAGCTATTTTTTTCCCCATAGGTTTTGCTTTGAAATATCTGCAGAAAGGTTACAACCATTTCTCAAGAAATTTCTGCAGCAAAACCGCGGGTAAAACCGCGGGTAAAAAAAACGCAGTGTGCGTAGAAGGCCTAAGAGAGTAAAATAGAGAGAGAGACAGAGAGAGAGAATAATCAGATAGACAAAACACGGGGAGAACATACAAGCTCTTTGCAGATGTTGTCCTTGGTCGGATTTGAACCCTGGACCCCAGCTATGCAATGCAACTGTGTTAACAAGAGAGAGAAAGAGAGAGATGATAATTAGAGAGAGAGGATAATTAGAGAGACAAAACATGGGGATAGCATACAAGCTCCTTGCAGATGTTGTCCTGGTCGGATTTGAACCCTGAATCCTAGCTATGCAATGCAACAGTGTTAACGAGAGAGAGAAAGAGAGAGATGATAATTAGAGAGAGAGAGGATAATTAGAGAGACAAAACATGGGGAGAACATACAAGCTCCTTGCAGATGTCCTTGGTGGGATTTGAACCCTGGACCCCAGCACTGCAAAGCAACAGTATTAATGTGAGAGAGAGAAGGAAAGAGAGGGATGATAATTAGAGAGCGGATAATTAGATAGACAGATAGATGGGGCAGCATGGTGGTTCAGTGGTTAGCACTGTTGCTTTGCAGCGCTAGGGTCCTGGGTCCACCTTTGGATTCTCCGGTGTCATCCCATACTCCAAAGGCATACTGATAGAAAATGTACATTGTGAGCCCCAATGGGGACAGTGATGCAGAAATCAGTAAAGCGTTATGGAACTAATGGCATTATATATGTAAATAAATAGAGATAGATATTATTGATTTCAAGATCTGTAGCTTTTCTAAACAAAATATCACTTCATTATCAGAAAACAATAGGACATATCTGATCTGGAAAAGTGCCTTAGGTTTGGCTAAAAATTAAAATTTCTACATCTAGTTTTAGATTTAATTATGACATATTTTAAACCTCATTCAAAAAAAGGTTGTCACTTTACATTTAGGGTGCCAAATAGTGCCAACACTTAAGGCAAAAAAGTGACATAACGTAAGCAAAGAGATGGTGGAAAGTTAGACAACTGAATAAGCATCAACTTTCCCATCCAGGATGGGTCACTATGGTATATTTGCTGTATATCCTGTATACTTAATAAAATTCTAATAAATAAAATATTATATACACAAATAACATTATGATTTGGTAATCCATGAAATAAAGATAAGATAGTATAACCAAGCACATTATTTTTCCTGTGACATCTCCAGAAATATCACCTTACTATAACAAATGAATGTATCAACATCCAATGTGTTTTATGAGATATTGTGCATTCAGTGGAAAAAGTGCCTATTCATAAGTAGCTCATGACAGCTAATGAATGAACTGCACAGTTTATGGGGCACATAATAGCAGTTTCAGCTGTATTATTTCCTTATGAAAGATTTCGATAGTTGCAAATAATAAAACACATTTCCTAAAATGATACACAAAGTACATGGACCTGATAATGCTGCGCTACATACAAGAGAGGACTTCAGAGCGTGCGCTCTATAACGTACATGTATAAAGTAACAAATGGGACAATTGTAGACAATATTATGTTATACAAGTAGCAGTACAGATATTTGATCTCCATATATATCAATATAATACAATAACATACAGGACAGAAACATATGTAGGTAATAACATAACCATTGATGTTATATTTTTGCCAGTGTGTTACATTTTAATACAATTCTGTAACTCATTAACTAGAAACAAGGTAATGTTCCTCTAAAACATAAACATGATACCACCAGTTCCATTAACCATCTTCTCCTGTTTTCCTACCTGTTCTATAACTAATAACCTTTGGTGAGGAAGTGTGATAATAGTTCCACTTATAAATAATTGAAGTCATAAATGTGGGCAAAATCTTACCTTTGCTGGAGTCTTTCTTTTCGAGTGAAAGAAAAGTTACTGCAACTCCACTGGTATCTCCCTTTCAGGAGCCTGTGGTGTCTGTTAGTCCCATGACATGATGACAAGCAGATTAAATGACTTGTATTGGGATTACTAGACAAGGAGCAGCCTTGGGATGAAAGTGTGGGAGCATAGTATTAGATAGTCAATACACAGGGTCACCATACTTATCTACCATCTCTATCAACATCACAAACATGATCATTTATTTTATTGCGGATTACAATAATAGGACACATATGCAGTCAGCAGACAACATCCATTAGATAATACAACAAATCTATTACAAGAGATAAAAATGGAAGTTTACTTCTATTAAATGATGAAAATCATAAGAATCTTATGATGACAGGTCAATATACAAGGATTGTAAGATCAACTAGTAGAATGTCATTTTACTATGTGATATACTATGCAATGTGTACTTACAGCTTCGCTTAAAGTGCCGGGGTCCAACACCTGGCACCCCTGCTGATCATATGCTCACTATGCCGTCAGTGGCAACAGGTGAACAGAAATGCTCAGTTCCGGAGCTTCTCAGACAACTGATAGCAGCTGCGGCCAGGTACTACACTTCCGCCTCCTTTTCAAATCAATTGGTGTCACTCTCTGTTACTAGAGACTTGTGACAGGATCTGGACCAGAGTCTCTCTTTACTATCTGAGACCCTCTCATTAAACATATTCCCTTTCCTTTGGTGCTGAAAGGGTTAATGTCAGTTTTGCTTTCCAGCAGCTTCTGACTCCTGGCCTCAGGTGCTTCCGGTTTGTGACCACTCCCATTCCATATATATGGTCAGATCTCCCAGTAGAGGGCACCGTTTTTTTAATACATTCTGTAGCTAGGCATTGAGGTGGAAGGAGCTGCTGGAGCCCTTGTTGCAGTGAAGCTGTGTAGGCTACAGTCCTGGTGTCTGACTGCAGCCGTGAAGCTTGGCTTTATCTTTTGTTTCCCCTGTCTGTTGTACCTTCCCTTCATATTACATTAGTGCAGTGTTGGGACTAGTGATCCTTACCTGTCAGCTCCTGCCAGGGTTATTACAGGGTGTCTCAGTGTTTCAGGTATCCTGCTCAGTGACAGATGAGAAACCTGTTTAGGGACTGGCCAGGAGTGCCGGGTGCAGCTGCAGGTGAGTGCAGGAGATGTCTCATCTTCCCCCTCACTAGCACCAAGGCACACCCCACCGTTGTTTAAGAGTCCCCGTTGTACTTCTTTTTTGTTGCTGTGTACCCCTTGTTTGTTTTTGGTGAAACCACTGTTTGTTGTGTGTCTTGCCCCACGCTGGACCTTCCCTATGTTCGTGCGTGACAATAGGAGGTGGATATGCAGTACCTGGCAGTGGCCACTACCAGAAGACAGGGCAGCTCCGAAACTGAGCATTTACGGAACCCTGATGTCGCCATCGTTGGCACCGAGAACAGCTGATCAGTGGGGCTGCAATATGTTGGATCCCGGCTGATCAGACATTGATGACCTATCCTACGAAGAGGCCATCAATGTAAAAGTAGTGACCAAACTCTTTATTTCTTCTAGGTTTACTATGCAGGTAATATTAGCTCATGACTCATGTTTAACAAATACAATGTGTACGAGATTACATAATGGGGTTAACAGAAATTGGCTCATGACTCATGATCATACAACAGCAGGATAATGCTGCAATATGCCATGGGAAGGAAGAGGTAAAAAGGTTTGGAGTCTCATGTATCTGAAAGTTGTAGTGTGGTTGCGTAAAGCAACCCAATTTTGGGTTTTGGTATTGCTGTAAGAAATTATTATAAAACATACATGGGTTCAAATTAAATCTGATAAACTCCTTTTAGCTGTTGGCTTGTTGCCAGGAGTGAACACGGGACTAAAATTCCCTATGATGACAACCAGTGAGACCAACACTCATCTAACACTTGTTATTTATCTAATGGAGAGGTGATAACTTCTTTAACTTGGAAAACCCCTTTAAGTTCTATTGCAATAATTATTTCTGAAGTTTTGAAAAGTTGTTTCAACAATCCACACAAAGCAATGGGACTGATTTCTAAAAGCTTTAATTCAAGGCTGCACTAAAATTGTGCCGCTTTTGGCATTCTTACACAATTTTTGCTCAGCTCTACTAAAATGGCTGGGACTGGGGCGTGGCAACCCCTACTTGTCAAATTCATGATGAGCGGCAGCTTTCATTGTGCCACTTACCTTACTCCAGTACCTGCAGTAGGGTAAGGAGTCAAGTTAAGCTGTACAAATCTTATTCTCACCCTGATGAATGTAGCATCTAAGAACACTTAAAGGGGTGGTAGATATTCTGTGGATGATTGTGGTTTACTTATTTTTGAAATCCCATGCCCACTGTGTGTGTGCTTCCGGCAGCGTAAACTGACCTGTGGCTCCAAGTCGCAAGCATGTCAATCATTTCCTGCGAAGTTTCCAGCGTCCTCCGTATGGAGAACTGTTTTGAATACGTTTTCCAGTTCGGAGCTCCCTCTTGTGGTCAGTGCTGGCAGTGGAGTTGATGTGTGGAATGGAAGCTACACACCTGCACAGGACTGGCAATCAGGGTCTGACTGGGCTATTTAACTTAGTAGCTTTCTCTTCTTACTTGCCGGTGGTCAATTGCTCCTGTGTTTCTAGGACATTCTGCAACCAGCTCTGCTCACTTCCAAATCTTCCCTCAGATAAGTGGTCTTGTACCTCTGTTATTTGTTTACCACCTTTTGTTGTTGTTCTGGTTTCATACTATGCATGATTTCTAATTTGTCTATGTGGAGTTGTGGCGGAATGGATCATTCCCTGCTGGGAGTGTCTGTATACTTAGCTTCATGATTCTGCAGGATTTGTGTTTTGTCATGTTTGGTATTTTTCAGTCCCTCATCTGTATTAGTGTTTTTTGGATCCCAGTAACATCTGAGTGCTGGTACAGTGGGGGAGAGGTTTAGTAACCTCAGGTTTTTTCTATATCAGTAGTGCTGGTATTTAATAGGGTTTTTACGGCTGCAGACAGTTGCTCTTTCCTATCCTTTTCTATAAAGATAGTTTGGGCCTCACCTTTGCTGAAATCTGTCCTTTCTGGCATTGTATTGTGTTTTTCTATATCACCGTAGCCTTTACATGTGGGGTGCTATCTATCTATCTTTTGAGACTACTCTGAGGCTGATTAGCTTTCTTATATTTCCATCTGTGAGATTATTTAGTTCTCCGGTTTGCTGAGGCGTCTAGGTCATCATAGGCACGCCCCACGGCTACTGTTAGTTGTGTGTCAGGATTAGGTCTGCAGTCCATTAAGTTTCCAGCCACTCTGTTACCTTTTGGGAGTCCACATTATTTGATCCTCCCCGGTCCCTGAATCATAGCAGAGAACACAGCGAGACTGCAGCGCCTCGAACCCTGATCATGCCTGTTTTGAAGGCAAAGGGTGGTCATCTCAAATATTGATTTGATTTAGATTTGTCTTCTGTACATTCACTCTGGATTTTTTTAATTGATAAAAATAATCTGTCATCACTTCTGTCTGTGAATGGACTCTTACTTTGTAGCACTTTTTCAAGACCTTGTAAAACTTTTACATAGCACTGCATACAAACCACAGACTCTAAACTGAAATAAAACAAAACACAAAAATTATTTTGAAAAATATTGTTCACATTTTTTATCATTACAGTCATGTGGACAGGGGTCATATAGGAGGGGTTCAGTTGTCAGAGTTTCTAATGTTAACTTATACTCCAGCACTTAAAGCACCCATGACATACTGTACTTCATGTCACTTATAAATTTAGGCTGATATTTTTTGTGTTTATTGATGATAATATTGAAAATTTGGCAAAAAGTTTGAAAACGTTGCAATTTTCAAACTTTTAATTTCTATGCTCTTAAACCAGAGAGTTATGTCAGACAAAATATAAAATATGAAACATTTGCCACATGTCTACTTTACATCAGTTTCATTTTTTAAACATTATTTTTTTGTTAGGAAGTTAGAAGGGTTAATAGTTTATCAACAATTTCTCATTTTTCCAACGAGATTTACAAAACCTATTTTTTAGGGACCAAATCTCATTTGAAGTGACTTTGATGGGCCTATTTGACAGAAAATGCCCAAAAGTGACACCATTTTAAATACTTCACCCCTCAAAGTGCTCAAAACCACATTCAAAAAGTCTATTAACCCTTTAGGTGCGTCACGATAATTAAAGCAATGTGGAAGGAAATAATGAAAATGTTAAAAAATGTTGCTTTAGTCCTAAATTTTTTATTTTCATAAGTGTAACAGGAAAAAATGGACCATATAATTTATTGTGCAATTTCTCCTGAGTATGCTGATATTCCATATTTGGTGTAAAACTACTGTTTGGGCGCACAACAGAGCTCAGAAGGGAAGGAGCGCCATTTCACTTTTGGAAAACAACATAGTCTGGAATCATTAGCGGACGCCATGTCATGTTTGCAAAGCCCATGATCTGCCTAAATAGTGAAAATCCCTCACAAGTGACCCGATTTTGGAAATTAGACCCCTTAAAGAATTCATCTAGATGGGTGCTTCACAGAATTTCACAACATTGAGCCGTGAAAATAAAAAATCTAATTGTCCTATAAAAATGTTGCTCTAGCCCCAAATTTTATTTTCACAAGGGTAACAGGAGAAAATTGACCATGCAATTTGTTGTGCAAATTCTCCTGAGTACGGTGGAAAACTACTGTTTGGGTGCATAGCAGGGCGAGGAAGGGAAGGAGCGCTATTTGACTTTTGGAGCGCAACAAAGGCTGGAGTCAATAGGGGACAACCATGTTACATTTACAGCATGATGTGCTTAACAGTGGAAACCCCCTACAAGTGATCCCATTTTGAAAACTGCACCTCTCGAGGAATTTATCTACATGTGTGGTGAGCATCTTGAACCCCCAGGTGTTTCACAGAAATGTTATTACGTTGAGCCGTGAAAATGAAAAATCAAATTTTTCCAACAAATATGTTGCTTTTACACCAATTTTGTTTATTTTCACAAGGGTAACAGGAGAAAATGCACTATACAATTTATTCTACAACTTTGTAGAAAAGTTACATTGATTTCCCATATGCAGTAGAAAGCTACTGTTTGGTTACACAGCACAGCTCAGAAGGGAAGAAGCGCCATTTTGGCTCATATTGATTGCAGATGTTATGTTACATTTGAAGAGCCCCTTACATGCCAAAAGAGCAGAAATCCCAACATGTGACCCTATTTTCGAAACTACACCTCTCAAGGAATTCATCTAGGGGATTAGTGAACATTTCTAAAGGTGGCTTTACACGCTTTACACATCTAGGGGATTAGTGAACATTTCTAAAGGTGGCTTTACATCGCTATGTGTGACGCCGCTGGAACGACAAACATCTCCTTACGTCCTGCGTCCACCGGAAAAGGAGGAAGGAAGGGGGTGGGCGGCATGTTCCGGCCGCTCATCTCCTCCCCTCCCTTTCTATTGGGTGGCGGTTCAGTGACTCTGCTGTGACACTGAATAAACCGCCCCTTAGAAAGGAGGCGGTTCTCAGGTCACAGCGACGTCGCTGCGCAGGTATGTGTGTGTGACGCTGCCGTAGTGATAATGTTCTCTACGGCAGCAATCACCACATATCGTTACAACGACGGGGGCAGGTGCTATCGCGCTCGACATCGCAATTGCTAGCGAAGTCGTAGCGTGTAAAGCGGCCCTTGCTCTCATGCGATTTACAGAATTGTATAACAATGGGATGAGTAAATGAAAATGAACATTTTTTTCCACTAAAATGTTGTTTGACCCCAAGCTTTTAATTTCTAAAAGGGGTAATGGGAATAAACAAAGGATGCAATTTGTTATAAAAGTTCTCCTGAGTATGCCGATACTCCACATGTTGTCAAAAACTACTTTTGAGGCACAGTGAAAAGCTTAGAATGGCAGGATATTATATAGTGCAGATTTTGCTGGAATGGTTTGAGGTTGCCATGTCATGTCATGGTGCCATGGCAGAGCAACTTACAATAGGTACCAGGACAGAGCCCCTCCCCATAAGTGACCCTATCTTACAAACTTTACCTCTCAATGAATTCATCTAGGGGTGCAGTGTTCATATTGACAACTCAGGTGTGACACAGAACTTTATACCATTGGGCATTAAAGAAAAAATAATTACATTTTTACCACAAAAATTTTGTTTTAGTCGCAGATTTTACAGATGCACACGGAAAATGGGTAAAAATGGCACCAAAACTTGTCACATAATTTCTGCTGATTGTAACAATACCTCATGCATGGCTGTACAGTACTGCTTAGCCACAAGGTGAGACTCAGGAGGCAAGGAAAGCTATTTGACTCTTGGAGTATAAACTTTCGTACAATGGTTTGTGGACTCCATATACAGAGCCCCTAAGTGCCAGAAGAGCATACTCACCCCTCAAGTGTTCCCATTTTGGAAATTATACCCCTCTGGGAATGTATCTACTGGTGTAGTGATGATTTTGACTCTATGGGTGTTTTCCAGAAACAGGAAACAATAGATAGACTCACATAGACTCAATGCTGTGAGTGAAAATTGCAAATTTGCCATTTTAGTGCCCACTACTTTGCAATACCCATACATTGTGCCCAGCTCGTGCTTCTGAAGACATGTACCCCAAAATTTAAGCGTGCTCTCCTCATTACAGAATGCCTAACACGAGCACAATAAATGTAGTTTGGCACACTGTGGGGCTCAGAAGGGAGGGGGTATTTAGATTTGGGAGCACAGATTTTGCTGGATTTCTTTGTTGTGGGGAGCCATAGTGCTTTTACAGGGCCTTTGTGCTACCACTAATTTGGAAGCGCCCTATATTTCCGTTTAGAGATGTCAGACCTGAGTGGGGACATTTTTTGGGGGAGGATTGAGTTGATGTTTTTATTAAGCACATTTTACATAAAATTTTGGATCACATTTATCCCTTCTACTATGCTGAGCACTTACATTGGGGTTTCCATCTAAATCTCTGAATCGTGGGATTCAGATAACACTCCCGAGGGATCTATTCGCTATAATGAGGCAGCAGAGTTTTCTGGCCTCTGTTTGGCCTCTTTTCAGTGTTGTCCTTTTCAGAAGGTCGAGCTCACTTTTATGCACCACTGAAAAGGTGGAGATTGCCGGATCATAGGATAGACTGAGTGCAAGGTGATGCCCTCTGTGTCATAGGGAGTCTTCCATCAGGAATTTTGTCTGAATCACGTATTTCAGAGACTTACATGGAAACCCCGATATAAGTGCTCAGTGTAGAGCACAGGATAAATGTGAGCTGAGCTTTACTGTTATCTTTGGAAGGATGAATTAAGAGATCAGCAAACAGGTCAAGAATTGCTTTTATTTATTTTTTACACCACTCACTGTGTGGTATAAGTGATTGGACGGCTTTATTCTTTGAGTCAAGTTCAATTACAGTAATACCAGATTTATACCTGGCTTTTATGTTTGACTATTATCACGCACTTAAAAATGCTTTTTTTTTGTTACAAAAATTTTTTTTGCATTTCCGTATTTTAAGAGCTATAATTTTTCTGTATTTCTGCTGACATGAGTCATGTGAGGGCTTGTTTTATGCAAAATAATTTGACTTGTTTTAGGTACCATTTTAGGACACCTAATGTTTTTTGATCCCTTTCTATTTTGGTTTTTAAGAGGCAGAATGAACATAAAACAGCAATTCAGGAATTGAGTCAGCTTTATTTTTCAAGTCAGCACAATTACAGCGGTACCACAATTATAAAGTTTTATAAGAACAATTTTATAGAAACAAAGAATTGTTTTTGTATTGCTGTATTCTGAGAGCTACAGGTTTTTTATTTTTCCACGAATAGAACTGAGTGGGGGCTTATTTTTTGTGGAACAAGATGACATTTTCAGCTATACCATTTTTATTTATATGCAACTTTTAATCGCATTTTATTACACTGTTGAAAAAAAGATTGTTTTTTTGCCGTACATGTACAGCGGACGTCGTGACTGGGGTAATGACATGCTGCAGTGGTAACAATCCAACTACAGCATGTGAACAGTACAACCAAACACTGGATTTAGTCAGATTGTGTTATCTACCAATAAACCCAGTTACTGACTGCAGTGGTCACAAGCTTTGGCGGTAACATCACTGCTGCAGCGTGCCCACAAAGACAGAGTTAAGTAAAAAGGATTTTTCTTATTTTTAGATGTGCATGTGTGCTAAAAAAGAAATAAATTAAGAATATTTTCTCAACATCTCACTAAACTGTGTAACTGGGTGGTAGTTTGTGAAAAGTTACATGTAAAGCCTTCAGGGTACATCCTGAACTGCTGAGTAGATTGTGCTTGATGTTTAGGATTCTCTTGCCAATTCCTTTGCGTTAAACCATTTTTTTCTGAACTAATCGTTCTAATGGTTTTAATGCCTCACAAAGCATGTCATATTAAAGAGTCACAGTGAGGCAAAGTAGCAAAATCCAAGTTAATCTTTGAACATTAAATACAAGACAGACTAATTATTTAACTTTGGACTTAATAGGATTGTTTCTTCAAATTCCGAGCTGTTAATGTTACAGACGCAACAGAAAAATCCCATACTTATTGTGAAGGGGGCAACGTGTGTCACTTGGACTGCTGTAGACAAACATTTCATACGCAATTCCCTAATGACACTATCTGTAAGGACCCGAGGGGCTCCTCTCTTAATGATAGTAAGAATTTATCATGTGTTTTGATGTTTATGGCCTATATACACACACACACACCATATGTTTTGTCTGTATGAGTATAATACAACAAAAAAGAAGTGCAGCATGCCGCTTTTTTTCTATAAAAATGCAAACATGCAAAAGTACACCAAACAGACCCTATAGTTTTCAATGGGGGTATATTGTGTCCATCAGAGGACACATCTGTTTTTTTTTGCAAGAGTTCCATTTTTCTGTTTCTATGATGGAATAGAAAAATGGAACTCCAAACATTAGTGTAAACCCAGCCTACCATTGTTACTCAGGTTAACAGCTTTTCTCATTTTTTTTGTCCCATGCTGGTCCTCTTCCTTGTATAATGTGCCCCAACCTGGTATAATGTATCCCATCCTGGTATAATATGCCCCATCCTGGTTCCATCCCTGGTATAATGTGCCCATATTGGAATAATGTTCTCCATCCTGGGTCCATCCCTGGTATAATGTGACCCACCATGGTCCCCTTCCTGGTATAATGTGCCCCATTCTGGTCCCCTTCTTGGTATAATGTACCCCATCTTGGGACCATCCCTGGTATAATGTGTCCCATTCTGGGTCCATCCTTGGTATAATGTGTTTCATCCTAGGTCCACCCCTAGTATAATGCGCCTCATCCTGGTATAATGTTCCCCATCATGGTCACCTTCCTGATTTAATGTGGCCCATACTGGACCCATCTCTAGGATTATGTGCCCCATTTTTGTCCAGCACAAAAAAAAAAGATTCTACTCACCTTACTCCAAGCCCATGCTGCACACCGTCCTCATCTACAGGCGGTGCAGGCATCGGTAGCTGATGTCAGCATACAAGCGACCTCAGCGCATGATCTCACTGTCATATCATCATCAGCTGCAACCTTCTGATTGGCCAGTAGGATGTATTATAGTACAGGGAGCTAGCAGGTTCCCTGCACCACAATACAATACAGCTAAATGTGCGACCAAGGAACAACATCAATCTGAAATCGTGTGCAACAGCGATGTGTTCACCACTGCGTACAAGCTGTACTGCACTAGGAATTGCTGATCTGTGATGGCCCAGGAATTGACCACCACTGAACAAGGTATGATAATCCGCTACATGTCATAGCTGCAGGGCATTATGGGGAGGTCTAAAGGGTGTCTTACACGCTGCGACATCGCTAGCGGTAGCTAGCGATCTCGAGCGCGATAGCACCCGCCCCCGTCATACGTGCGATATGTGGTGATCGCTGCTGTAGCGAACATTATCGCAACGGCAGCGTCACATGCACATACCTTGTCAGCGACGTCGCTGTGGCTGCCGAACAATCCCTCCTTCAAGGGGGAAGTGAGTTCGGCGTCATAGCGACGTCACTGCGACGTCACTAAGCGGCCGGCCAATAGAAGCGGAGGGGCGGAGATGAGCAGGACGTAACATCCCGCCCACCTCCTTCCTTCCGCATTGCCGGTGGACGCAGGTAAGGAGATGTTCGTCGTTCCTGCGGTGTCACACATAGCGATGTGTGATGCCGCAGAAACGATGAACAACATCGCTAGTGCACAAACAACGATATTTTGTTTTGGAACGACCTCTCCAAAAGCAATGATTTTTACCACTTTTGGGATCGTTGAAGGTCGCTCGTACGTGTCACACGCTGCGATGTCGCTAACGGCGCCGGATGTGCGTCACAAACACCGTGACCCCGACGATATATTGTTAGTGATGTCGCAGCGTGTAAAGCACCCTTAGGCTGGAAACACATCTATGCGAGTAAAATCGGTCCGACTGGGCTGAAAAAAACTCGGCTGATTTTAGTTCACGTTAGGTGCGAGTGCAACGCAAGTGCGATGCTATTTCTGAATAAATTAATGATTTTACTAGCGTGTGTAATGCGTGTGTAATGCGTGTCTAATGCGTATTTTTTACTATGTCATCTGCCATTCAGAGCTGCTACATGGCCGCTGACAGCAGACACAGACAGCCATGTAGCAGAGCTGAATGGCAGATGACAGCAGACACAGACAGAGCCGCACAATCAGAATGAACTCGGGTGAACTTAACCCGACTTCATTGTCATGCTGCGGCTCTGTCTGTGCCGCGTCCTGATTAGCGGTCACCAGTGAAGGGCTCACCGGTGACCACTAATCCCCCGAGTGACTGAAGTTAGCAGCCCTCTCTCATACTCACCGATACCCGATCCCCGGCGCTGCACGGCATTCACACTGCTCCGGCGGCTTTTACTATTTTGAAAAAGCCGGCCGCTCATTAAACAATCTCGTATTCCCTGCTTTCCCCGCCCACAGGCGCCTATGATTGGTTGCAGTGAGACACGCCCCCACGCTGAGTGACAGGTGTCTCACTGCACCCAATCACAGCAGCCGGTGGGCGGGTCTATACTGTGCAGTGAAATAAATAAATAAATAATTAAAAAAAATGGCGTGCGGTCCCCCCCAATTTTAATACCAGCCAGATAAAGCCATACGGCTGAAGGCTGGTATTCTCAGGATGGGGAGCTCCACGTTATGGGGAGCCCCCCAGCCTAACAATATCAGTCAGCAGCCGCCCAGAATTGCCGCATACATTATATGCGACAGTTCTGGGACTGTACCCGGCTCTTCCCGATTTGCCCTGGTGCGTTGGCAAATCGGGGTAATAAGGAGTTAATGGCAGCCCATAGCTGCCACTAAATCCTAGATTAATCATGTCAGGCGTCTATGAGACACCCTCCATGATTAATCTGTGGTTAATCGCGGCCACCGCTGGATCCTCCAACAGTGACAGCTCAGCCGATCGCGCTACTCACCTCAGTTGCTGCTTGGAGGTGACCAGAGCGGCGGTGTCTTCTGCAGCTCCTGTCACCTTCATGCTGGAAGCGACGCTGGAGGTCCGTGGAGTACGCCGGATATGGAGGGCTTTTTGGGGCTTATGAAATTGGTAATGAGGGAATGTGTTTGTGTTTTTTATTTCTAATAAAGGATTTTTCATGTGTGTGTGTTTATTTACTGTAACTTACAGATTAATCATGGAGGGTGTCTCATAGATGCCTGACATGATTAATCTAGGATTTAGTGGCAGCTATGGGCTGCCATTAACTCCTTATTACCCCGATTTGCCAACGCACCAGGGCAAATCGGGAAGAGCCGGGTACAGTCCCAGAACTGTTGCATATAATGTATGCGGCAATTCTGGGCGGCTGCTGACTGATATTGTTAGGCTGGGGGGATCCCCATAACGTGGAGCTCCCCATCCTGAGAATACCAGCCTTCAGCCGTATGGCTTTATCTGGCTGGTATTAAAATTGGGGGGGGACCGCACGCCATTTTTTTTAATTATTTATTTATTTATTTCACTGCACAGTATAGACCCACCCACCGGATGCTGTGATTGGGTGCAGTGAGACACCTGTCACTCAGCGTGGGGGCGTGTCTCACTGCAACCAATCATAGGCGCCTGTGGGCGGGGAAAGCAGGGAATACGAGATTGTTTAATGAGCGGCCGGCTGTTTCAAAATAGTAAAAGCCGCTGCAGCAGTGAGAAAGCCGTGCAGCGCCGCGTCGGGGATCGGGGATCGGTGAGTATGAGAGAGGAGGGGAAAATGACCGACAGACTGTGAGAGAGGGACAGAGATAGTGATGGACCGACAGAGAGAGAATAGAGACCGAGAGGGAGAGACCGACTGACAGAGAATAGTGATTGACAGACATTGGGAGACATCGCTCGTTTCCAGTGTTTTAGGAAACATGCGAGAAATGTATTTAGAAAATCGGATGTCACTAGGATGGTGTGAGTGCCGTCCCGTGACATCCGATTTTTTACACGCTCCCATAGACTTGCATTGGAGAAACTCACAGTAGAAACTCGCAAAAAAGCAGCATGCTGCGATTTTTTTCTCAGTCCGATTCGGACTGAGAAAAAAATTGCAGATGAGAGCTGAATCATTCCCTAACATGTGTCCGATTCCAATGCGAGATTTTCTCGCATTGCTCTACTGCGAGAAACTCGCAAGTGAGAAGCAGCCCTTAAGTGGCAACGCATTATGACAGCCCAGTCTCTGATGCTTCTGCATGGCGGGAAAGGGAGTCTGTGAATTTTTGGGGGGAAGACTGCAAGGAAATCTCAAAATATTTGAATCATGTGAAACCGCAAATTTCAAGAACTTTGACTCAAACTCGATCCTTTGCAGATTGTTCTGCTCATCTCTAATAATTATGCATCTTTTTAGAATTAAAAACCCAACTGAACTACTAGAAAAAAATATATGATGGAAGAAGAAGGATTTTGCCCTCCAAAGTGCGACGACTACCCTTTAAGGCCCCGTCACACACAGAGATAAATCTTTGGAAGATCTGTGGTTGCAGTGAAATCATGGACATATTGTTCCATTTGTACACAGCCACAAACCTGGCACTGATTGTCCACAATTTCACTGCAACCACAGATCTGCCGCAGATTTATCTCTGTGTGTGACAGGGCCTTTAGAACTCTCCCTGAATTGTTTATATATATTCTTATGCCGGCGTCACACGGGACGATCTATCATGCGATCGCACAAGCGATCGTACCCGCCCCCGTCGTTTGTGCGTCACGGGCAATTAGTTGCCCGTGGCGCACAAAGTCATTAACCCCCTGTGACACGCACTTACCTACCGACCGACCTCGCTGTGGGCGGCGAACATCCTCTTCCTGAAGGGGGAGGGACATTCGGCGCCACAGCAACGTCACACATCGGCCGACCAATAGAAGCGGAGGGGCGGAGATGAGAGGGACGTAAACATCCCACCCACCTTCTTTCTTCCGCATTGCCGGCGGCCGCAGGTAAGCTGTGTTCATCGTTCCCGGGGTGTCACACGATGCGATGTGTGCTGCCCCGGGAACGATGAACAACCGGCGCACAGAAGAAGAAACGACTTTTTGAAAATGAGCGACGTGTCAACGAGCAACGATAAGGTGAGTATTTTTGTTCGTTCACCGTCGCTCATAGCTGTCACACACTGGGATATATCAAACGATGCTGGATGTGGGTCACTTACGACGTGACCCCGCCGACATATCGCCCGATATATCGTACCGTGTGACGCCGGCATTAGTAGTCCCTGTTAATATATCATTTGACTAAAAATTAATCTTAATGCTTGTGCCATATGCTATTCGTGCCTATCCAGTAAAGATGGCAAAGACATTAAAGAGTCAAGTCAATCTGTACAACCCTTATTCCTACCATGAGGAAAAGGGCTATTAAGGACACCTGTAAGTGGTTGTAGGTATGCTGTGGATGATGGTAGTGTGGCTCTTAAAATATTTACATTTTGGTTACAATGGCTTATAGTCGTAGAGTAGGAAGAATCAGGTGTATAAAGGTTGATGAACTTTAGTCAAAGAGAGTCAATGACCTTGATAGTTACAGGGTCTTACAAAAGGCAACAAGCTTGGTGGTTACAGTACAAGAGGTATCAGACTTAAGGCTGCTTTACATGCTTCAATTTCTCGTGCGATCGCATTTGCGATCGCACCCGCCCCCATCGTCTGTGTGATATGGGCAATTTGTTGCCCTTGTCACACAAAGTCGGTCACTCCTGTCACACGTACTTACCTTCCGAACGACCTCGCTATGGGTGGCGAACATCCTCTTCCTGAAGGGGGAGGGACGTTCGGCGTCACCGCGACGTCACACAGCGGCTGGCCAATAGTAGCGGAGGAGCGGAGATGAGCAGGACGTAAACATCCCGCCTGCCTCCTTCCTTCCGCATTGCCAGTGGGATGCAGGTAAGCTGCAGTTCAGCGTTCCCGGGGTGTCACACAGAATGATGTGTGCTGCCCCCGGAACGATGAACAACCGGCGCAGAGAAGGACATGCGATTGTTAGAAAGTGAGCGACGTGTCAATGAGCAACGATAAGGTGAGTCTTTTTGCTCGTTAACAGACGCTCGTAGCTGTCACACGCTAGCTACGATATGTCAAACGGCGCTGGATGTGCGGCACTTACGACGTGACCCCGACAACATATTTTTTGATATATCGTAGCGTGTAAAGCCTGCTTTAGTCGATAAAAGTAGATGATAATTGCAGTGAACTGCTGTTAATAATATTTGTGAATTATTGTTGCTTTTAGCTCAGCAGCTACACTGTTATACAGCAAAAGTCTCTGCACCCCTTTCTTCCAGTTTAGTGTCATCATAGATTAGAAAGTTTCTAGAGCTGGGCACATCTCCATCTCACACCTACATGCACTTTAAAGGTGTTTCCATTGGTGATCTGTTATTACAAATTTTGTCAAAATTCTGTCACATCCCACACAATTGAACCCACTAACAATAGGGTTCAATGAAGTATTGTAATAACTTGCAACAACTATTTGTCTTTGGTATGCAGTAAATATTGCAGAACACAGAAGTACATGTGACACCTCATGGAGCTCAAGATAGGAGCTTCAGTCTGTACCTTGTTTACCCATCGCCGGGCCAGTGGTTTGTAGAAGTCATGGCCTGACCCGATTCCGTGGCTCCGTGGTGTACAGTAAAAGGAGGCTAGCAAAGATTGTTCCTGGAGAGGAAGTCACCGGTTACGGTGGTGACTGGGGTCCCAGCCTCCACCGCTGCGGACCCTTCCTCCAACCTTTCCTCCTCCAGGAGTGGAACTAATGATGTCGACTACGCCACCTGTGGTGTGCGGCCATGGAAAAGGCCGCTGCTGCAGGGTACCTCGCCGGGGCAGATGTTGGGGTGCAGCCAGGATGATATCTCTCCCCACAGGCGGAGCAGCCCCTGGGAGGGAGAACGGGGAACTAGGAATCACCAGATCACTAGGCGACGACAAACAGAGTCAGAGTCACTGGGTTGCGTGTTTCAGATCTTGTTTACTCACAGTTCTGTCATTACTGCAATGACTCCGGCCGTTCCCAGGCAAAATAGAGGTCAAAGTCTGGTAGAGCAGCCTGTGGGCTTTCCCCTTCTTGTGCGCTCGTATGGTGGTCCCCCCTTGTCTCTGGAGCTCTTGGGACCCGCTACTCTGACACCCGAAGCTGCGGGGCTCTATAACCCTCTTCTCCTCCATGCCACACGACTACCGGTCCCAGGCTCTGTACTTCATCCCAGCTAGCCACCTCTCCCATTCCAGGTCTCTGCCGGCTAATGCAAAATGGATACAGCCGCACACTAAATGCCATCAATGTATAAGGGAACTCTGGTACTGCATTACTGCTATATGAAAAAATGAGATTTTTAGTTTATGAATTGGCCAATGCATGTAAGCCCGGAAACCAAACGGCAAGGTAAATCTCAATATTCTGGGTCCCTAACTAAAATGCCACTACCTAGGTTAAAAACATCCTTGTCTGGGCAGCTAGACTAAAAATCTAACTTGAAATGCCACTATCTGGACTAACCTCCATGTCTGGGCAGCTAGGACTCCTGGTATAAGGATTGTGAACATAGCCTGGTTTATAGGGCGGAGTGCTCAGTCAGAAAAAAACTCACTGCAAATATTTCAAAAGACTGACCTGCACATCCTACAAGTGTGTATAGGTGCCAGCTGAAAAAACCTAGCAAATACAAAATGGATACAGCCGCACACTAAATGCCGTCAATGTATAAGGGAACTCTGGTACTGCATTACTGCTATATGAAAAAATTAGATTTTTAGTTTATGAATTAGCCAATGCATGTAAGCCCGGAAACCAAACGGCAAGGTAAATCTCAATATTCCGGGTCCCTAACTAAAATGCCACTATCTAGGTTAAAAACATCCTTGTCTGGGCAGCTAGACTAAAAATCTAACTTGAAATGCCACTATCTGGACTAACCTCCATGTCTGGGCAGCTAGGACTCCTGGTATAAGGATTGTGAACACAGCCTGGTTTATAGGGCGGAGTGCTCAGTCAGAAAAAAACTCACTGCAAATATTTCAAAAGACTGACCTGCACATCCTACAAGTGTGTATAGGTGCCAGCTGAAAAAACCTAGCAAATACAAAATGGATACAGCCGCACACTAAATGCCATCAATGTATAAGGGAACTCTGGTACTGCATTACTGCTATATGAAAAAATGAGATTTTTAGTTTATGAATTAGCCAATGCATGTAAGCCCGGAAACCAAACGGCAAGGTAAATCTCAATATTCCGGGTCCCTAACTAAAATGCCACTATCTAGGTTAAAAACATCCTTGTCTGGGCAGCTAGACTAAAAATCTAACTTGAAATGCCACTATCTGGACTAACCTCCATGTCTGGGCAGCTAGGACTCCTGGTATAAGGATTGTGAACACAGCCTGGTTTATAGGGCGGAGTGCTCAGTCAGAAAAAAACTCACTGCAAATATTTCAAAAGACTGACCTGCACATCCTACAAGTGTGTATAGGTGCCAGCTGAAAAAACCTAGCAAATACAAAATGGATACAGCCGCACACTAAATGCCATCAATGTATAAGGGAACTCTGGTACTGCATTACTGCTATATGAGATTTTTAGTTTATGAATTGGCCAATGCAGAGTTCCCTTATACATTGATGGCATTTAGTGTGCGGCTGTATCCATTTTGTATTTGCTAGGTTTTTTCAGCTGGCACCTATACACACTTGTAGGATGTGCAGGTCAGTCTTTTGAAATATTTGCAGGAGTTTTTTTCTGACTGAGCACTCCGCCCTATAAACCAGGCTGTGTTCACAATCCTTATACCAGGAGTCCTAGCTGCCCAGACATGGAGGTTAGTCCAGATAGTGGCATTTCAAGTTAGATTTTTAGTCTAGCTGCCCAGACAAGGATGTTTTTAACCTAGATAGTGGCATTTTAGTTAGGGACCCGGAATATTGAGATTTACCTTGCCGTTTGGTTTCCGGGCTTACATGCATTGGCCAATTCATAAACTAAAAATCTCATTTTTTCATATAGCAGTAATGCAGTACCAGAGTTCCCTTATACATTGATGGCATTTAGTGTGCGGCTGTATCCATTTTGTATTTGCTAGGTTTTTTCAGCTGGCACCTATACACACTTGTAGGATGTGCAGGTCAGTCTTTTGAAATATCTGCCGGCTAATGGACCTGGAGCCTCCTAACTGGCGCTGTCCTCTCTCTCAGCTTAGGGGTCCTCAGCCATCCACTCACCCGGTCCCAGGTTAGGAAAGGGTGTATGAACCGGTCTGCTCTTGGGGGGGAGGAGGAGGGGGAGGAGGAGGAGGAGGAACTTCAGTCCATACCTTGTATATCCGTCGCCGGGCCAGTGGTTTGTACAAGTCGTGGCCCCATGGTGCACAGTAAAGGAAGGCTAGCAAAGATTGTTCCTGGAGAGGTAGTCACCGTTACGGTGGTGATTGGGGTCCTGTCCTCATCTGCTATGGACCCTTCCTCCGACCTTTCCTCCTCCAGGAGTGGAACGGATGATATTGACTACGCCACCTGTGGTTTGCGGCCAGAGATAAGGCCGCTGCTGCAGGGTACCTTTATCTCGGCAAGCCACTTCTCCCATTCCAGGCCTCTGCCGGCTAATGGACCTGGAGCTTCCTAACTGGCGCTGACCGGTCTGCACTTGGTGGTTCCTCTGCTCTGCCTCCCTAAGAGAGAGCTCTTAGAGAGCTGATCACTGCATGTTCTCTCTCTGCTTTCCCAAGGAGTTCTGAAGTAAACTGAAAGTAAACTGTCTCTTTTGTAACTTCCTCCTGCACGTGCCCCCACCTAAGGAATGTTCCCTCTGTGTGTGTGTGTGTGTGTGTGTGTGTGTGTGTGTGTGTGAGAGGCTGAGTGAAGCAGGAAACAGACTTAACCTCTTCCTGCCAGGGTGGACGGACATTATAAAATACATAAAAATACATACAATACAATACCCTGTAGCACCCAGTCTCAGGGGTGCTACATACATATAATAGAATGACACATACAAGGAGTAATATGAAATTTCTTAATAGTATAACATAAGCATCCGGACTCTATCTACATATCAATAGGGTCAACATGAGCCAAAGATAAGAAAGTCCCAGATAGTTCTGAACAGTGGGGTCCATGTGGCATAAGTTCTTAATTTTTTAAGAAGGAGGTGGGCCTATGTTTACCTCTCTTACATATGTTTAAAAACTGCAGAAGCAGTACTATGTAGTAGACATGGCAAAAACCTTCTGACATGTTTCCTTTTAGATGTACACCTTAACAGAAGTGTGAATGCAAAAAAGTGGGGCTATGTAAGTTCAGGTGAGCAGTATTCACTATACATTGTACATTACCCCCCTGGAATTCACATAGGACCACCGTGAATTGAATAAACAAACCTCTACAGGTTCTATAGCAGTTACTGTACTTTTTCCCAGGTGGACAAGCCTTTCTGCATAAGAGTAACACCGCTGTGGAAAGAGGGTGAGGATTGTCAAAAGGCATATTCCTGGGAATGATGATTGTGGAATGCAGGGGTGGGGAACCTTTTTACTGCCGGGGGCATTTGGAATTTCCTACCAACCATCGGGGGCCGCACAAAATTATCAACTTGAAAACTACCGTGCTATATTTGGTCAAACAATTAATTAACTCACCCCTACTGTGGTGGCTGGAGCTGCTTCTCTTTGGTGCGGCTGTGATGTTCGATGATATTGATCATCTTGTTTCTCACAGCTGCTTTTCCAGGTTTTTCTCAGTCTGGAGATGCTGGGGGCATACACATCACAGGAGACGCTAGGGCGGATAAATTACATTCTTGCATTAAGTGTGACACAGACATCTCAAAAGTAAAGAAAAGTTGTTGAAGAGATTGGCAGCAGGTAATATAAGATTTTAAGGTCCAGTCACACATAACGAGATCGTTAACGAAATCGTTACTACGTCACAGTTTCTGATCGTTGTTAAATCGTTGGTGAGATCGTTGGTGAGATATCACACAGTCATTTTCCAAACGACTTTAGTAATGATGCAGTGACCTGAATAACGATCTCGTTGGTCGTTGGGACCCTGTCACACAGCAGCTATCTAATGATTCCGACTTCGAATAGTGGCGTAGTGTTTGACGCTGTAAGCCACGTAGGCGTGCATATGCGTCGCCTTTTCCACACCCCTCCGCTCCGATTATGGCCAATACTGCGTTCTAATTAGGCGGACGGCCTAGAAGACGGCCTAGTTCGATGATATTGATCATCTTGTTTCTCACAGCTGCTTTTCCAGGTTTTTCTCAGTCTGGAGATGCTGGGGGCATACACATCACAGGAGACGCTAGGGCGGATAAATTACAGGGGACACTGGGAGTACAGATCACAGGAGGGGCTGGGGCATATACATCACAGGAGACACTGGGGCATATACATCACAGGAGAGGCTGGGGCATATACATCACAGGAGGGGCTAGGGACATATACATCACAGGAGATGCTGGGGCATATACATCACTAGGGGGCATGGACAGCCCTGGCGGTGGCACAGACATAACTGGGGACAAGGACCGCACTGGCGGAGGCATGGACATCACTAGGTTGCAGCACGGACAGCACTAGGAGGCAGCATGGACAGCACTAGGAGGCAGCACGGACAACACTAGGAGGCAGCACGGACAACACTAGGAGGCAGCACAGAGAGCACTAGGAGGCAGAACGGACAGCACTAGAAGGCAGCATGGACAGCACTAGATGGCAGCACGGCCAGCACCACATGGCAGCACGGACAGCACTAGGTGGCAGCACGGACAGCACTAGGTAGCAGCACAGACAGCACTAGGAGGCAGCACGGACTGCACTAGGTGGCAGCATGGACAACACTAGGTGGCATCACTAGGGAAATACAGACAGGACTGGGGGAGCATAGACATCATCAGGAAGGCACGGACTGCACTGGAGGGCATAGACAGCAGTGGGAGGGTTCAGACACCAGTGGTGAGTACAGAGCACTAGGGGGTACACAGTACTAAGGGGTGGCACACAGCACTGGGAAGTACGTACAGCATAAGGGGGGCACAGACAGCACTGACCGTGGCATGGACAACACTGGTGGCAGCATGGATAGCATTAGGTGGTGCGGACAGCACTGGGGGAGCATAAACATCACCCAGGGGGGTACAGACAGCACTAGGGGGGCACGTACAGCAGTGGGGGGGTTACACATCGCTGAGGGGGTGCACAGCACTGTTGGGTACACACGGTACTAGGGGGGACACACAGTACTAGGGGGCACACACTGTACTAGGGGGTACACAGCACTGGGGGGTACACAGTACTAGGGGTACAAACAGCACTTGGGGTACACAATACTAGGGGTACGCACAGCATTAGGGGGCACACACTCTACTAGGAGGTACACAGCACTGGGTGGTACACAGCACTGGGGGGTACACACAGCACGAGGGGGTATACACAGCATGAGGGGGGTATGCACAGCACAAGGGGGTACACACAGTACTAGGGGTACACAGCACTGAGCGAGGAGGGCAGCAATGGGTTGAGTACTCACAGTACTGGGGTGGGGGAGGAGTCACACACACACAACACAGCACAGGTTTGGGAGGCCGGTAAATCTGCTGCAGCTCTTCTGTGACTTTATCGCAGCGTGCTGCTTACCCCGCCCACCAGAGCACGCTAGCACAGGTCGGAGTTAAGCATAGAATGTATGGCCTGCAGTCAGGTCCTGGAAGGAGCCTGTACATTCTAGCGTTTAGCAGTAAGTTTGTTTACAATGTACAGGCTGAAGTCAGGATCTGGATGGAGCCCGTACATTCTAGCATCTACCCACAGGGAATCAGGTAGTGGAATTTAAAGGGCTGGCAGCCGGAGCCAGAGCACTGCGGTCCCCGAGAATGTGCCCAGGGGCCGCATAAAAAGTCGTCACGGGCTGCATATGGCCCGCGGGCCGGAGGTTCCCCACCCCTGGGTAAGGGAATGCAGAATTGTTTGCAAGTACACATCGTCATCTGCTGACTGAAAATTGTAAAACAGAAACAACTGCCGGGAATATCAGCAAGAGGAACCAAAGAGCGACGTCCCCCAAAAGCAGACGAGAAGTGGTCAGATCTTAGAGAAGTTCTAAGCTGAGAGCGCAAGCACAGAAATCGCAGAAAATTTGGTGAACTTTACATTTGCAAGCAAATAAACAGAAAATTAGCCACCCGTAATGGGGCGAGGAGATAGCCACACATAAGGTTGTGCTAATACTTGACTGTAAATAAAAGCAACACATCAGAGATATCACAGAGGCTAGTGCTTGGGTGTGAGGGACTGATTCATGATAACTGTGAGAGCAAACCAGAAGAGTGCATAAGATTGCAAAGTAGTCATCACTATATTACTGGCCAAAAACAGTTGGCCAGGATAGATGCTGCATCAAGTACTGAGAGTGTGTGCCTTCTTGCATTAAGTGTGACACAGACATCTCAAAAGTAAAGAAAAGTTGTTGAAGAGATTGGCAGCAGGTAATATAAGGTTTTAAGGTCCAGTCACACATAACGAGATAGTTAACGAAATCGTTACTACGTCACAGTTTCCGGATCGTTGTTAAATCATTGGTGAGATCGTTGGTGAGATATCACACAGTCATTTTCCCAACGACTTTAGTAACGATGCAGTGACCTGTATAACGATCTCGTTGGTCGTTGGGACCCTGTCACACAGCAGCTATCTAATGATTCCGACTTCGAATAGGGGCGTAGTGTTTGCCGCTGTAAGCCACGTAGGCGTGCATATGCGTCGCCTTTTCCACACCCCTCCGCTCCGATTAGTGGCCAATACTGCGTTCTAATTAGGCAGACGGCCTAGAAGGCAACTTTGTATTGCTTCATCCTTTGTCCCTTTTTGAGCCTTGCTTTGAGGATAGAACCTGCGACTTCAGCTTCGATCCGAAAAGCAAGCAAGCAATCGGAACAAAGTACGAATGAATCTGGGTGTAGTCGCAGGTTCTATCCTCAAAGCAATGCTCAAAAAGGAACAAAGCATGAAGCGATACCCAGTCAGAATGCAATACTGTTCTCAGCGACAACCAAATCGGTGCAGAAGGGGCGCGGAAAAGGTGACGCAACTACACGCCTACGTGTCACACTTTAAGTTCTCATCTAGGTCGTTAATGAGATCGTTGGTAGGTGTCAAATATACAGATCCATCCTGCCCAGCAGGACTCCAACGAGCCAAAAATGTCCCAGGACATTCAGCAACGACCAACGATCTCACAGTAGGGGGCGGATCATTGGTACGTGTCAAACATAACGAGATTGCTGGTGAAGGCGTTGTTTCGTCACAGAAACTGTGACGTAGCAACGATGTCGTTAGCGATCTCGTTATGTGTGAAGTGGCCTTTACAGATACAAACCATGCAATTCACAGAGGCAAAAAAATAAAAAAACAATAGATGTCCATACATATAATATATAATAATGAGAAATGACATGTAAAACGTATTGAACATGCTTAATGAAATGTATTTAATATTTTGTACAAAAGCATTTGTTGGTGATGACATCTTCAAGATGCCTCCTGTATGGAGAAACTAGTCGCATGCATTTCTCTGGCGTGATTTTGGCCCATTCTTCCACACACATCTTAAAATCCTCAAGATTCAGTGGGTTCCTTCTATGATCTCTGAGCTTCAGGGCGGCGTCACACGCTACGATATATCGGGCGATATGTCGTCGGGGTCACGGATTCCATGACGCACATCCGGTATCATTAGAGATATCGTAGCGTGTGACAGCTACGAACGACTGTGAACGAGCAAAAATACTCACCTTATCGTTGCTCGTTGACAAGTCGTTCCTCCTTCTGCGCGCTGGTTGTACGTCATTTCCGTGGCAGCACACATCGCTCCGTGTGACACCCCGTGAACGACGAACACAGCTTACCTGCATCCCACCGGCAATGTGGAAGGAAGAAAGAAGATGGGCGGAATGTTACGTCCCGCTCATCTCCGCCCCCCCGCTTCTATTGGGCGTCCGCTGTGTAACATCGCTGTGACGCCGAACGTCCCTCCCCCTTCAGGAAGAGGATGTTCATCGCCCACAGCGAGGACGTTCGGGATGTAAGTACGTGTGACAGGGGGTTAACGACTTTGTGCGCCACGGGCAACTAATTGCCCGTGACGCACAAACGACGGGGGCGGGTACGATCGCTCGTGCAATCGCACGATAGATCATACCATGTGATGCCGCCGTTAGTTCCTTCAATTGTTTTCTATTGGAATGAGGTCATGTGATAGGCTGGGCCATTATAACAGCTTTATTTCCTTTCTTTGAAACCAACTGGGAGTTGTGAGTTGGCTTTTTTAAGCAATCAGCTGATGCACGCTCCCCGCCCATGTCCTTCGCTCCCTGGTGCTGCACTCCCCGGCCGGTCCTAACTTAGGATCGGGTGGGGAGACGGTGGGGGAATGAAGCAGTGGGTAGAGAAGCACCAGGCGGGGGAGCGAGGCAGCTGGGAGGGAAGCATCGGATGGAAAAGCCATCAGTGAAGTTTCTCTCTCTATCTCTCTGTCTGTCGGTCTCTCTCTCTCTGTCTGTCGGTCGGTCAGTCTCTCTGGTCTCTCTCTATCCCTCTGTCGGTCTGTCGGTCATTCTCTCCCTCTTACCCCCTCTCTCGTATTCACTGATCACCGGAACGGCGCTGCACGGCTGTCACACTACTCCAGCAGCTTCTCCTGCTTTTGAAAATCCCGGCCGCTTATTATTCTATCTCGTATTCACTGCTGCCCCCGCCCACCGACGCCTATGATTGGTTGCAGTCAGACGTGCCCCCACGCTGAGTGACAGCTATCTCACTGCAACCAATCACAGCAGCCGGTGGGTGGATCTATATCGGGCAGTACAATAAATTAATATATAAAGCTGAATGTGTGTATGTATATATGTATGTGTGTGTGTGTGTGTATGTCCAGGATTGGCATCTACACCGTCGCAGCTACAGCCATAAAATTTTGCACACTCGCACTTCTGGACCCTGAGAGCATCATAGGCTATGTTGTAAGGCAAAATTTTAACCCCACGCGTTCCAATTTACCAATCAATTTTGCCCCTATCTACATAATGGGGAAAAAGTGAAGCGAAAAGTGTATCCACACCGTCGCATTTACAATCACGAAATTTTGCACAGATACCTCATGTGACCCAGGGAACATCGTAGACTATGTTTTGACAGGAAAATGTAACCCCGCGCTTTACAGTTACTCTCCAAAAAACATGGCTCCAGTAAAGTAAATGGAGCCTGGAACTACAGGTTATTAGTATGAGCTGTGATTGGTTGCTATAGGAACAAAAGACATTCATAGTATAAGAAGCTTATATGTGAGGTAAAAAGATGTCGGTGGGGAGACGGATAGAGAGAGACAGACAAAGAGACAGACAGAGAGACAGACAGAGAGACAGACAGAGAGACAGACAGACAGACGGTGAAAGAGACAGACAGAGACAGACCTGGAAAGAGACAGACCTGGAAAGAGACAGACCTGGAAAGAGACTGACCTGGAAAGAGACAGATGGGGAAAGAGACAGATGGGGAAAGAGATAGACAGACATGTAGACAGGGACAGAGACAGGCAGACAGGAAAGGAGGAGATAACCAGAGAGACAGACAAAGATAGATGGGATAAGACACAGACCTTGATAGAGACATACAGGGAAAGAGACAGAGAAATAGAGACAGACAAGGAAAGAGACAGACAGACAGGCATACAGGTAAAGAGACAGACAGGAAAAGACAGACAAAGAGATGGGGAGACAGACGGGGAAAGAGACAGACCTGGGAAAGAGACAGACCTAGAAAGATACAAATGGGGAAAGAAACAGAGAGATAGAGACAGACAAAAAAAGAGACAGACAAAGACAGGCAGACGGGGAAAGAGACAGACGGGGAACGAGACAGACGGGGAAAGAGACAGACGGGAAAAGAGACAGAAGGGGAAAGAGACAGACGGGGAAAGACAGGCCTGGAAAGAGACAGACCTGGAAAGAGACAGACCTGGAAAGAGACAGATGGAGCACATTACTTGGCCAATTTAGTTAAATCTGTGTGGAATATCTGTGGTGTTCAAATATATGTTGTGAAATGCTTCTATTAGCTTAGTTTTTGCCTTTTAATAATTACATTTCTATCTGTTCTGTGTTTTTTGTGTGCAGAATAAATACATTCTATTTTGTTAACAAAAGTTATTAACCCAGGCGAAGACCGGTAGTACAGCTAGTAACTAAATAATTTAAAAATTTT
The DNA here is from genome assembly GCF_048569485.1 of Anomaloglossus baeobatrachus. Lineage (NCBI taxonomy): Eukaryota > Metazoa > Chordata > Amphibia > Anura > Aromobatidae > Anomaloglossus > Anomaloglossus baeobatrachus. The sequence continues at coordinate 488,132,540 of NC_134355.1, forward strand.
TTGATAGTCAGCCAAGATAAAACAGACAGCTGGGGGTTTGTATTCTCCCCCTGGGGGGGAACATAGTAATTGCCCCCCCAAGGTAAGAATAGCAACCAGGAGCTGCCCCAGATTTGGCACATCCATTAGATGCGCCATATCTGGTGTTTATCCCGGCTCATCCCAATTGCCCTGGTGCGGTGGCAATCGGGGTAATTGAAGGGGTTAATGACAGGTTATAATTGACACCTGTTTTAAGCCCTGGATTGGTAATATTTAGGTTTCGATGAGACCTCCATATTACCAATCCTGTAATTAAATAGTTAATAAAACACACACACACACACACACACACACACACACATACACACACACACACACACACACACACACACACACATAGAAATCCTTTATTTAAAAATGAACACCCAGACATCCTCTTTAACCCATTTATTAAACCCAAACATACCCAGCTCCGACGTAAATTCACAACCGAGGTCCAGTGCCGGCTCTGCTGTATCCAGTCCAGCGGTGACATGAAGCTGCCGCTCAGAGCGAGAACCAGCACAGAATAACAGCTCTGAAGCCCGTTGTTATCAGAACGATGATGTCAGAGCTCTTATTCTGCGGCTAGGCGTCTCCCTGCCAACGCTAAACTGTAGTGGGCACTGTCAGACCTGCCTAATCCCCGCCGCATGAACTCTAGTCATTCTGTTCTTAGCGGCGGTAGAGAGAGGATTAACCCTCACTACCATCACTAACATGGAGCTGAGCTGTGATGACTGCATGGGACCTTGTATTAAACTACTTTGGAGGGATTTGGGGGATTTAATAAAATGGTAAATGAGGCTTTGTCTGATTTTATTTACAGTAAAAGTTTGTTGTCTGTTTCATTTTGAATAAAGGTGTTTTGAGTGTGTTATTTTACTTTACTACAAGTGAATTAATAAAGTCTGGTTTCAAGAGAAGCTGATCTTTATTAATTCAGGGCTTAATATCACCTGGTAAAATTCAGGTGACATTAACCCCTTATTACCCAGTGTGCCAAGGCAGCTGCACGAGTCGGGATAAATGCCAGATATGACGCATCTAATGGACGCACCAAATCTGGGGCAGCTGCTGGCTGCTATTCTTACCCTGGGGGGGCAATAACTATGTGCCCCACCAGGGGGAGAATACCAACCCCCAGCTATCTGTTTTACCTTTGCTGACTATCAATATTGGGGGGACAGCACGCCTTTTTTTTAAATTATTTTTTATATATTGTACGCACAATATAGACCCGCCCACCGGCGGCTGTGATTGGTTGCAGTGAGACAGCTGTCACTCAGTGTGGGGGGCGCATCTCACTGCAACCAATCATAGGATCATAGGCATTGGTGGGCAGGGGTAGCATTGAATACGAGATGGAATAATGAGCAACCGAAATTTTCAAAAACAGGAGAAGCCGCCGGGAGCAGTGTGACAACCGTGCAGCACCGTGCCGGTGATCGGTGAGTATGAGAGAGGAGGTGAGAGGGAGAGACTGACTGACAGACCGACAGAGAGAGAGACCGACCAACAGACAGAAAGAGAGAGACGACAGAGAGAGAAAGACTGACCGACCAACAGACCGAGGGAGAGAGAGAGACTTCACCGACGGCTTTCCCGTCCGATGCTTCCTTCCCCGATGCCTCGCTCCCCCGCCTGGTGCTTCCCACCCCATTGCCCGGTCCTTCGCTCCCCCACCACCTCCCTGCCTGATCCTAAGTTAGGACCGGGCGGGGAGCGCAGCACCAAGGAGCGGGGAGCGGAGCACGAGGAGGCGAAGGACCCGAGAGGGGAGCATGCATCAGCTGATTGCGTAAAAACACCGGCAGCTTTTTACTGCCCAGCTTTTAAACAATCATGCATCCATTTCAGCCTTTTACTCAGCCCCCCAGACTGCTTTATAGGGTCCAGCAGATAATTACTCACATTTCCCATTGACTTACAGTGGACTCGCTACTCCTAACGAGTAATTACAAGGATACTCGCGGAGTAACGAGTAGCCCGAATACCGTGCTACTCGGTGAGTACCAAGTAGTAACGAGTATACTCGCTCATCCCTAATCATTTGTATTTCTATGTAAAAACAATTTGTTTTCATATATTCAGTATTTTCAACGTCTTGTTACTGCTTCAGGTTTCCAAAGATGCCCAGTGGGTAAAAGAAGTGAGCAGGCCATTCCTCAAGAATTTTCTACTCTGAAGATAATTTTTACTTCATAATAGAAATCAATAGGAAAGAGTCAAAAGGTTCTCGGGAGTTACCACGGCTTCTCTTTGAGTATTTGGCCAATATTTCTTCTTGAAAAAAGGGTGGCAGTTTTTTTATTGTTGAATAGACTTGAATAAATAATTGGAAAATGTCAGGACAATGAAGGCCATTAAAAATAATGGAAAGATACTCAGACAGAAACCCTAAACAACCAGTAGACCATCAATAGAGTTCAGGTAGAAACACCAAAAAATTGCTAGAAAACACTAGGGGCAAAAAATGCTGCCATTTCTTGAGTCTTCCTCCTCAATGCATCAAAGGATCCATCTTCCTTGTTTGAAAGACACATCATGTGGACATACGCTAGATGACAATAAGAGCAAATATGATGTTCTTAATGAGAATGGTAGAAAAATACAAAGAATTCTGAAAACAATTGTACAGTCTCCTTCAGACCCTACATGACTCAAATCTAAGAGTCTACACTAGTCTGGATTGTACATTCACGTTATAAAGTACACAATCGACATATTTTAACATTCTCATTCTGTAATTTGAGATGGTAACTGAGTCAGCCTCTTACCAGCATTCTTCTTGGCAGTTCATATGAGAAGGAAGTTTTAAGGCAAAGTCCACCTGTTTATTTCCTGGGTTGTTATGTTCTGCGCTGCATTACCTGTTCTAGTGTAGATAGAACTGTTCTGAGTCGAGGAGCTTGTTTAGTTACATGATCACACCTTTTTACTTTTAGTCTTGTACGGTGGACAGGAATGCAGCCTGGTGTACATAGAGAAGACGCCTTGGGATTTGCTTGAAACAATGAAGGTATAACACCGGGCAACTCCAAGAAACGTAATCCTGCAATTCCCAAAATCTCGGAGTGCCCAACCTCTGTGATGCAGTAGAAAGCATGGACATTAAAGGTATGCTAACATACATGGTGATTCAATTCACCGTGCATATCATCTGGGAAACTGAATCAGGGAGTGGTATCGACATTTTAAGTGACTTGAATGAAAGACTTGTATAGCAAGTTGGATGAATGCAGAGTTGTTCACATCTAAGCAAATGAGATAAATAGTAAGAAGTATTACCAGGGAGCATGTTTTAATGAGTCTTTTTTAAATTTTAATTACATTTTTATAATGTTATATTAATCAATTTAAGACTTTTCAAGCATGTTTAGATGTTAATCCATATTATAACCTGTCTCACTAAGCCTGAAGATAATGTTCTTAAGCAACTGGCGGACCCAGAAAGAAAACGGCCCCTTTGCAAGAACAATATATGGCCATTTGCAGCCCAGGAGCCCATCAAAATGCACAAGTCCACAAGCTTATAAGTCTCCTGCTGTGCTTGTGTGTCACTCAGGGAATGGGGTACTCGGTACCGGGCGGTTTGCAACTGGGGGATGTCACTTTGGTGGCCGTTGCCCAGTCCTGTGCCCTGGGTGCTTTTTATATGGGGAGTATTTACAGGGGAGATTAAAGTCATTAGTGTGATGCCACAAGCGGGTTGCGGTTAGTATGGTGGAACCGCCACTGCTGAGTGGGTTACCCTTAAGGCTGGTGGTGATGGCAGCTTTGATGGTAGGCCCTCTGCAGGTAGGGCTGAGTCAGGGGATTGGTATAATGGAGACTTTCACCGTTAATAAAGGAGGCCACACTGTAGTTGTAGTTAACAGTCTCTACTCACTCTTGACCCTCGGATAGCCGGTTCAGGTTCCTTGGAGTCCAGTGCCAGCTTGATGACTCAGTTACTCTGTCCCAGGCACCCTCAGTGTGGTTTGGTCCCCGTAGCTTGAAGCGGTTTGGTACCGCAACTGTCTCTTTGTGTTGCAGTCTCCTTGTCTGTACGGAGGGCAATGTGGACCCTGTAGCGCTGGTCTGTGTCCCAAACCCTGATCCTTGCTTTACTGCTGGTGCCCCCGGATCTGTGGGTCAGTGAGGTCCATGAAGGTCTATTTGTCAGGCCGTATGAAACTGTCGCCTGACCTAGGGCCCTGTGCCCTGTCGGTGCTCTGGTCACAGCGGTACTTGGGTGTACCTGCCCTGGCGACCACTCTCCTGTGCACCCAGGTCACCGTTTACACGACCCAGCTCTCAGGAACCTCTTTCCACTTTCACTCTCTACTACTGACTGACTGTCCCCTCCCACCAGGCTGTCTAGTTCCTCTGGTCTGGCTCCGCCCTCTAGGTGGCCATCCCCTTGTGTCCAACTAGCTAGTGTCCCCTGGTGTGGAGTGGAAACTGGGATTTTGGTGTGTTTAGGTGTTACTGGCACTGGTGTTCCAGGTTCCTGGGGGTAGGCCCTGCATCCTTGTGAGGATGCAGTACCTCGTAGTGCCCTGAGTGGCTCAGGGGCACTACACTTGTGAAAAGAGAGGGAAAAACATTGTAAACTCAGATCTTCAAAATCAACACAGGAAGACTTTGCATTATGTTGCTATCTATAAAATAATATAAACAAAGAGGAGCTGTTTAAGTTGGCTTTCCTATCTGTTTCTGAACAGTTACAGGCAGTGGTGTAACTAGAATTCGATGGGCCCTGGTGCAAAATTCAGACCTGCTCCCCCCTTCTCCACCCCCTCAGGGTCCAGGATAATTACGCTGGCTATTTCCCTCAGCACCCAGCTTTCCCATACTCCGATATCCCAATATAATATGCGATTTTATAATGCATCTCATAGTCCTTCAGATATTATAATGCACCCCCATAGTTATCCATATATTAGAATGCACTCCCCATAGTCCCTCATATCATATAATGCATCACATAGTCCACCACATATTATAATACACTCCTCATATTCCTCCATATATTATAATATTCTCCCCATAAACCTCCATATATTGTAATACACTCCCCACAGTCCTCCATATATTATAGTACACTCCCCATAGTCCTCTATATATTATAATATACTCCTGATACTCCTCCGTATATTATAATAGCCTCCCATAGTCCTCCATATATTACAATACACACCCCATAGTCCTCCATATATTATAATACACTTCCTATAGTCCTCCATATATTATAATACACTCCCCATAGTCCTCCTTGTTTTATAATACACTCCCCATAGTCCTCCATGAATTATAATACACTCCACATAGTCCTCTATGTACTATAATACACTCTCCATAGTCCTCTATGTATTCTAGAACACTACCAATCGTCCTCCATATATTATATTACACTCCCCATAGTCCTCCATATATTATAATACACTCTCTATAGTCGTTCATGTATTATAATGCACCTCCCATAGTCTTCCATATATTATAATACACTCCCCATAGTCCTCCATATATTCTAATACACTCCCCATAGTCCTCCATATATTCTAATACACTCTCCATAGTCCTCCATATATTATAATGCAGCCTTCATAGTCCTCCATGTATTATAATGCATCCCCATAGTGCTGCATATAGTTTAATGCACCCCCATAGTCCTCCATGTATTATAACGCACCCCATATTCTTCCATATAGAATTATGTAGCCCCCATATAGTATTATGCAGCCTCCATATACCATTATTCAGCCCTTATGTAGTAGTATACAACCTCCATATAATTTAATGTATCCCCATAGTCCTCTGGCCACCATGATTAAATACATACTCACTTCTCCTTGTTCCCCCGCTGCACTCTGCACATCTCAGCGCAGCAGGCACGAAGTAGAGACACCATTCTGCAGAGCTGTCAGAGCACTGCAGACACAGCGGGAGAATGATGAGAGAGGGTGTGCGCCGCTCCCTCTCTCATCATTGCTTTCAATTGTATCGGAATCTCTGATGCCAATACAATTGATCTGGGCTGGTTCCAGGTTTTTGTGGGCCTTGGGCAAAAAAGTCTCAGTGAGCCCCGTGCACACACAGAAATGCACATAAACAGATACTTACACATACAGGCATATATATATATATATATATATATATATATACACACACAGTACAGACCAAACGTTTGGACACACCTCTCAGTCAAAGAGTTTTCTTTATTTTCATGACTCTGAAAAGTATAGATTCACATTGAAGACATCAAAACTATGAATTAACACATCTGGAATAAAATACTTAACAAGAAAGTGTGAAAAAACTGAAAATATGTCTTATATTCTAGGTTCTTCAAAGTAGCCACCTTTTGCTTTGATTACTGCTTTGCACACTCTTGACATTCTCTTGATGAGCTTCAAGAGGTAGTCACTGGAAATGGTCTTCCAACTGTCTTGAAGGAGTTCCCAGAGATGCTTAGCACTTGTTGGCCCTTTTGCCTTCACTCTGCGGTCCAGCTCACCCCAAACCATCTTGATTGGGTTCAGGTCTGGTGACTGTGGAGGCAAGGTCATCTGGTGTAGCATCCCATCACTCTCTTTTTTTGTCAAATAGCCCTTACACAGCCTGGAGGTGTGTTTGGGGTCATTATCCTGTTAAAAAAGAAATGATGGTCCAACTAAACGCAAACCGGATGGAATACCATGCCACTGCAAGATGCTGTGGTAGCCTTGCTGGTTTAGTATGCCTTCAATTTTGAATAATTTCCAACAGTGTCACCAGCAAAGCACCCCCACACCATCACACCTCCTCCTCCATGCTTCACGGTGGGAACCAGGCATGCAGAGTCCATCTGTTTACCTTTTTTGTGTCGCACAAAGACACGGTGGTTGGATCCAAAGATCTTAAATTTGGACTCATCAGACCAAAGGATAGCTTTCCACTGGTCTAATGTCCATTCCTTGTGTTCTTTAGCCCAAACAAGTCTCTTCTGCTTGTTGCCTGTCCTTAGCAGCAGTTTCCTAGCAGCTATTTTACCATGAAGGCCTGCTGCACAAAGTCTCCTCTTAACAGTTGTTCTAGAGATGTGTCTGCTGCTAGAACTCTGTGTGGCATTGACCTGGTCTCTAATCTGAGCCGCTATTAACCTGCTATTTCTGAGGCTGGTGACTCGGATAAACTTATCCTCCGCTGCAGAGGGGACTCTTGGTCTTCCTTTCCTGGGGCGGTCCTCATGTGAGCCAGTTTCTTTGTAGCGTTTGATGGTTTTTGCCACTGCACTTGGAGACACTTTCAAAGTTTTCCCAATTTTTCGGACTGACTGACCTTCATTTCTTAAAGTAATGCTGGCCAGTCGTTTTTATTTACTTAGCTGTTTTTTCTTGCCATAATACAAATTCTAACAGTCTATTCAGTAGGACTATCAGCTGTATATCCACCAGACTTCTGCACAACACAACTGATGATCCCAACCCCATTTATAAGGCAAGAAATCCCACTTATTAAACCTGACAGGGCACACCTGTGAAGTGAGAACCATTTCCGGTGACTACCTCTTGAAGTTAATCAAGAGAATGCCAAGAGTGTGCAAAGCAGTAATCAAAGCAAAAGGTGGCTACTTTGAAGAACCTAGAATATAAGACATATTTTCAGTTGTTTCATACTTTTTTGTTAAGTATTTCATTCCACATGTGTTAATTCATAGTTTTGATACCTTCAATGTGAATCTACAATTTTCAGAGTCATGAAAATAAAGAAAACTCCTTGAATGTGTCCAAACTTTTGGTCTGTACTGTATGTAAACTTAAATATATTGTATAAGGCTTTCATGTGGTATGCCGACGCAGCGCAAGTATTTGTAAAGTGTAAAGTGTGAAGTGTTAAGGAAATGACACATGGTTTTCTAAATATTATAAATATATATATCTGAAAATTGTGATGACCATTTGTTCAGCCTCCCTGTAGCCTGATAACCCAAAATAAAATCCTGAGTGACCAAAGTGTAATTTATTTTCATTTTAATTATTGCTGTTCTGTGAAAGCAAACAAAACAAAGCCTCAGAGGTTTGTTTGAGAACATTAGATATCAAACAGCATTATGAACACCAAGGAACACACCAGACAGGTCAAAGATAAAGTTGCGAAGAGAAGTAAAGCATGGTTAGGATATAAACAAAATAGCCCAAGCTCTGAACAACTCACGGAGCACTATTCCAGCATGGCACAACTACAAACCTACCAAGACATGGCCATCCACCTAAACTGACATCCCAAGCAAGGAGAGCACTGAGTAAAGAAGCAGCCAAGATGTCCATGGTCACTCTGGAAAAGCTGCAGAGATTCACAACTTAGATGGGAGAATCTGCCCTTAGGATAACGTTTAGTTCTTGTTCCCATTTGTGTATAAAACGGACGAGTTCAATGTGAGAAAAAATTGTATTGCTCTTGGACCCATGTAATTTAATGAGGCAGAGCAGATCTGTAAGTTTGTCCTCAGTTATAATCAGACTGAGGAAAAAAATTACAGCATGCGGAGTATGTCCACATCTATAAGACTAGACTCGCACTACAAGTCTACGGGTGCGAGAAAACAAATGGACGGCACATGGACCATTTGTATGCCGTCCGTTTTTTATAGATACATTACCATTCTGTAGCACAAAACACTGTGAATGGTCCTGTAAATGATTGTAGAATAATAGCTGTTGAGAAAAAAACATATTGAATATGGATGGCATACACATATCATTCCGGTGCTAGGCAAGAAAAAAATCGTAAATTTACATAGCACTGGAATGACGTATGGAATACTAAACAAATTTTACTCTTATAACTCTTACAACTTTTCTGGATGAAAATCAGACTGATTTATTATAACCCAGTGGGAGCGAACCCTTAGTTGTGTGCTCCACAAACCAGGACTTTAAGGAAGAAAGACAAGATAAAGCCAATTTTGAAAACAAGCCATAAGAAGTCCCATTTTCATTTTGCAAAAAAACATGTAGGGAACATAGCTAGCACGTGGACAAAGGTGCTCTGGACAGATGAGACCAAAGTTGAACTTTTGGGCTAAATGCAAAAAACTGTGTGGCAGAAAACTAACCACTGCACATCACCCTGAAAACACCATATCTACCGTCAAACATGGTGGTGGCAGCATTATACTGTGGGAATGCTTTTCTTCAGCAGAGACAGGGCAGTTAGTCAAAATTGATGGGAAGATACATGAGGCTAAATACAGGGTAATCGTGGAAAGCCTGTTAGAGGCTGCAAAAGCCTGGAGGCGGGAGACTGGGGAATAAGTTCAGCTTCCAGCAGGACAACAACTCTAAACAGGCTGTCAGAGCTACAATGGAATGGTTTAGAGCAAAGCTTATTCATCTGTTTGAATGGCCCAATCACAGTTCAGACCTAAATCACTTTGAGGATATCTGTGACAAGGCTCGAAAATTGCTGTTCACAGACGGTCTCCATCCAATCTTACTGAACTAGAGCCAGGTATCAACAAAAACGGACAACATTTTCAGCTTTTATGTGTTAAATTAGTAGAGACATACCCCAAAAGACTTGCAGCAGTAATTGCAGAGAAAGGTTGTTCTACAAAGTATTGACTCGGGGGCTGAATACAAATGCACGTCACAATTTTCAGATTTATATTTTTTAAATATTTATAAAACCATGTATCACTTCCTTTACACGTCACATATACTTGCTACTTAAAGTTAGTATATCACATGAAATGCCAATAAAATACATTTAAGTTTGTTGGTGTAACATGAAAAAATGTGGAAAAGTTTATGAGTTATGAATACTTCTTCAAGGCACTGTACAGTATATGCATAATGCTAATATATTCTACATTGTTATACACAGAAGACAGTTATGTCCCTCTTTTTACATTTAACAAGGATCCGAGAAAAAGGAGGGAGAAGCGCAAAAAAAGTCTCCATTTGATTTGATATTTAGTCAGATACAAAGGAAAAAATCAGATAAAGGAAAGAGTGACATATTCCAAGTAAAGAAATTCTTCAAGGTTTTCGAAAAAGAGTCTACAAAAACAACAAATCCAAAGGATGATCAAGAATCTGTAGCTGGGGATCATGTGGATTATAAACAGGGAAATGAAGAAACCACTACTATCAAAGGTCAGTAATCAACTCTGTCTGTTTTCAGAGCATCCCAAAGCTTCATCCAGGAGGGTTGGGGCTAGAGATGAGCAGATCGATTTGCGGTCAGCGTTACTCGGAGGCTGGACAGGAGGCGCCGTATTTCCCTTCCTTTCCAGCGTCCCCAACGCGGCTTTTGATTATAGGGCTGGGGCAACGTCATCTGTGCGTCCTGCTCATCTCTAGTTGGGATCTATGGATTTATTTTTTGTTAATTGATTCATAGTTGTAGCAGCCAGAACTTTCTTATTTTGACATAAGCGTCACTATATGACTTGTGGCTTTTCGTGTCTGTAAGGCTGTGTTCACACATTGCACAAATACTCTGTCTTTTGTTTTCTGTAGGTTTCAACACTAAACTACACAATATCAATACCAACCTCCTCTGGTTTTTGTATTTTGTAATGCATTTTTTATTATTATTATTATTATTATTATTATTATTATTATTATTATTAATAATAATAATAATAATAATAATAATAATAATAATAATAATAAAAATAATATAGCGCCATTTATTCCTTGGTGCTTTAAAAGTGAAAAGGGTATACATAAAAACTAGTACAACAATCATTAACAGTACAAAACAGACTGGTATAGGAGGAGAGGACCCTGCCCACGAGGGCTCACAGTCTACAGGGGATGGGTGAGGGTACAATAGGTGAGGACAGAGCTGGTTGCACAGTGGTGTACTGGACTGAGGGTTATTGTAGGTTTTATGCCTTTACCCACCTATATGATGCATTTTTGATGCAGATGTGAAGCAGTGTTTTTAATGTTTTTATTATAGTTCTGAAAAACTTTAATTCTGCAAAAGTAACTGACTACAGTTTTTTACATGCATATTATTTAGGCTCCACATAGAAACCTCTAGAGAGAAAAAAAACATCAAAACCTAACAGTTCAACAGCATCTTTAGATGCTCAGTGGATGCAGCTTTCACTTGGCTATGTTCACACAGTGCATCTTTTCTAACCACAAAGATACAGCATTTTTGCTCCCCATAAACGCACAAAAAATGCACTCGCAACAAAAATGCATGCGTTTTTTACTCGGTTTTGCCGTGCTTTTACCGTATTATGCTCAATGCGGTTTTTTTAAGTCAAATCTATTGACTGGAAGGGCTTTAAAACGTGGAAAAAGAAATGACATTCTGCATCTTCAAAAACGTAGCCAAGATGCAGCCAAGAAAAGATGCCCAGTGTGGACAGCAAAATAAAAATCTTATAGACTTTCCTGGGAGAAGGAAATGCATGCACTTATGTGCATCTTTGTGACCTCAAAAACGCACCATAAATGCAATAAAAGATGTAGTGTGTGAACATAGCCTTAAACAAAGAAGCATTTCTGTGCAAAAAAAGTAGCAGAAAAACTGCAGCGTTTATGCTATGAGTGAACACGGCCTAAATGTCCAAGGAAAGTGGACGTGATTTCATGAAATCTCAGTCCTATGTGCATCTAAAGACACTTTCGTACTTTGCAATTTTGATTATTTTTTCCTCTATAAAATGCTATGGGGAGCCTGAAAAAACGCAATTACAAAACCCAAGTATTAAAAAGCATTAAAAACCCAGATTCACATCTGCACCAAAAATAAAGGGGAGAAAACAAAAAACACACAATAATCAGAGAAGATTGTTATTGGGTGAAGTGGTGCGGACACCTGCAGAAAAAAGCAGTAGAGACAATGCAGCATTTATGCTAAATCTGGACATGAACTCAGAGTTAAAATGTTATTAAAAAAAATTCTGCCATTTACCGATCACCATAAATAACCTGATCGCTGTGTTGTGCGGATTGTGTGAGCAGGGGCAGCTTTTTGAGTTCTCGTTCATGCTAAATCTAAAACCTCTCATTGTGTTAGAATGGCTGCACATAGTAATGTAAGTGATACATCACTGTATTCAGGATCTCTTTGCCTACTTCATGTTGCTTTCAGATGAAGTATCAAAAATCTGCTGAAGATTCCCTTTGAATGCAGCTGTTAATTTGTGACTTCGAGATTTACAGCCAGCTGGCAGGTGGGCACACCATTCTAACCCCTCATTGCCACTCCCGTCTCGATGGGTTGCTGTGAAACTCTGGGGGCTGCTTAAGATCCATGTGCCTGTCATGATGGTACTCCTATGAAAGCCAGTTTATGGCTGGCTTTCATAGAAGCTCGTGCTTTCTGTTAGGCCCGTTTCACACGTCAGTGAAAAACACAGACGTTTTTCACTGGCGTGTAAAACACGCACATGTCCCTGCGTGTGCCGTGAATCCCGGCACACGTGGGTTGTCTAAGTGCAATCCGGGCTCCGTTCTCCGTGGCCCGTGATTGCACTTAGAAATCAACTCACCTGTGCCCGCTCCCGCTCTCCATGGTGCTGATCGCTCCCGCGGTGCAGCATCCGGCCGGCGGTGACCACTGCAGCAGCTGCTTCCGGGTCGGCTGTGTCGTGCATCATTAAGATGCGCGACAGTAATCAGCCGGCTTAGAAGCAGCAAGCTGCACGGGCTGCAGAGAGCGCGGCTGAAGCCGGGTGAGTAAAAATGTTTATTATTTTAAATGCACGTTTTTTTCTGGCACGTGTTTCACGGACCACGCCACTGCGTGGTCCGTGGGACATCAGTGATGCCAGAAAAAAATGGACATGTCTCCGTGCGGCAATCACGGACACGCGGGTACGCCGCACGGAGACACGTGCAGTGAAAAATAACTGATGTGTGAGCAGATCCATTCATTATAATGGGTCTGCGTATGTCAGTGATTCTGGTACGTTTAAAAAAAAGCACAAACGTACCAGAATCACTGACGTGTGAAAGGGGCCTTATACACAGCAATACTGTGGCATTGCTGTGTATAGTACAAGTGATTGGATGATCACAGGTTCAAGTTCCATAATAAAAAATAAATCAAAACGCCAGAAATGTGTTTTATTAAATGCTACAATAATACAGAAAAATGTAATAACAAGCAACTAAATCATGATATCTATCCCAAAATTATGTCAATAAAAATATTGGCTTTGTGCACAAAAAAACAAGCCCACATACAGCTCCATATCCTGAAAATTGAAAATGTTACGACTCTCCAAAAATGGCAAAATAAGCAAAATTATATTTTTTACAAATTTCTAAAAAAAAATTTCACCACTTAGATACAACAAAAACTATGCATGTTTGGTATCTCTGTATCGTACTGAACCGGAGAATCATATAGCAGGATCACTTTTACTGTAAAATGAACGATGTAAATGAAAATAAAAAAAACAATTGTGGAATTGTACTTTTTTGCTATTTTGTCAAGCTTGGCATTTTTTTCCACTTTCCAGTATACCACATGATAAAATGGATGGTTTCATTCAAAAAGTATAACTAGTCCAGCAAACATCAATCCCTCACATGGCTGTGTTGACGGAAAAATAAAAATATTATAACAATAGAATTAGGGGTGGAAAAAATTAAAGCGCAAAAATGAAAAATTGCCTAGTTCTTAAAGGGATTATCCCACAAACAAACTAAGTTCATTTCAATCACTAATTCTTGGAATAGTAATAATTTCCACGATTAGATGTGTATAAAAAAAAATTCCTGTTCTGAGGTAATCTTATATATACTACTCACAAAAGTTAGGGAGACTTGGCTTTCTGGTGAAATTTGAGGATGATCGTAATGCCCTCTAACCTTTTCAAGGGAACTTAATGTGACCTTCTCTAAACTTTTGAATGCACATGTCCCGCTGTTCATATTTCAGCACTTTTTGCACAACTTGATGTTCTCCAACAAGGAGCTAAATTTCAAAATTTACAACAGGTATTTCATCCATGAATCACCTAATAAATTTCAGGCTTTGATTAGACTTGGTATTTTAACAGTCCTTCTCATCATGCTGTTCACATTTTGACATCATGAGACCAAAACGACACCTAACAATTGATCAACAGTACTTTGCCATTGCCGGGTTTTAATGAGGATGTTCTCAGATGGATGTGGCAAGTGAGCTTAGAGTGTCACAGAGTGTCATTAGCAGGTTGCAATAGAGATACAGAGAGACTGGAAGTGTCACAGATAGACATATAAGTGTAAGAAAGAAAGACGTACTGAATGTCCATTCTGCCTTATTTGGTCAATTCAAATCAGGAAAAACAGTTATACTTCTTCAATAAGCCTCGATGGAGGCTTTCTTTCTCGTGTTGGATAACGTCTGGACTCAGCGGGGGTGTCTATTGATGATGAATTTGTTACCTCCTGATGTTCCTCTCCACTGTCGAGTACCAAATCTTCCACCAGACTAAGTTCATTACCATTATTTTGCAGTATGATTTTAAAATGTGAAGAGTTTCGAGTTATAAAGTGTCCATCACGATCAGCCGTGAGCATGCTGCCTTTTCTTTCAGTAACATTATATTTTGTAGGACTATATACAGCTGAGGTCTTGTTGGTTGGTCTTTGACGCACAACAATGATATCACCTCTTTTGATAGCACTTGTTTGTGCCCTTGGCTTTCTGTCTACATAATGGTTCATGGCTTGTTTGATAGAGAAATCTGTTGATCACACAGAGGAGTCACTTGGTAGGGGATGGCTGGTCATGTCAAGGATACGTATACGCAGAGTTCTGCCAAACATTAAATGAGCTGGAGCAGCATTGGTAGTAGAATGTGGCGTATTGCGGTAATTGCGCATGAATTTGTATAATGACTGTTTCAGTGGGGTGTGCTCCAGACTAGCTACCTTGATTCGTTTTCCCATAGTGCGCATAAAACGTTCTATGATTCCATTGGCTTGCGGCCAGCAAGGTGTGATTTTCCTGTTACTGAATCCCAAGCATTCAGCAAATTGTGTGAACACATGTCCATTGAACGGAGGTCCATTGTCTGTTTTGACCATTTTTGGAATGCCATATGCTGAAAATATGTCATCCAGTTCTGGTATGACACTAGTAGCAGATGTTGAAGAGACAAATGAAATGACAGGGAATCTAGAATATTCATCAATTGTTACTAGAATGTATTGGCCATTGGGTAATGGCCCATATATGTCGACTGACACGTCCTCCCAGACAGCAGTGGGTAGCGGAGACATTTGTAATGGCTCTAAATTTGATGATGGAGTAATCAGTTGACAGGTGGAGCAGTGTTTAATCTTCTCTTCCACCAATTGATCCATATTTGGGAACGACACTTTTTCACTGAGTAATTTTTTTGTGCCAACAATTCCCAGATAACCTTCATGTGCTATCTGTATGACTAAGCTGCGCAAGGTCTTAGGTACAACCAGTTTGGTACCTCGAAGGATGAGATGCTCTTCTTCAGTAACTGATAATTCTTCCCGTACACTTGAGAATAGTTTTAATTCCATCAGATCAATCTCAGAATCGGGAAATTTTTTCATTTGGATTTCATGCCCCCTTTGATTTTGTATGATTTGTATTAAAGCACACAGTGTCTTGTCACTTGTTGTTGTATTCACAAACTGATCAATAGAGAGTGCTTTTGGCACTGCATGAGCTGTAACGAAGCGTATGTATTCTGCAATGGCGGAATGCTTAGGTAGATCATCATTCATAGGATGTCTTGAAAGATAGTCAGCTGGATTGCTGAATTTTCCAGGTTTCTGAACAATTTTGTAGTTGTAGTCCTGTAGACGTAGACCCCATCGTTCTATGCGTGCATGCACTCTAGCTCTGGGATTTTCAAAGATCGTAAGGAGTGCTTGATGGTCTGTGACAACTGTGAAAGGAGCGCCATATAGAAATAAATGAAAATGTTCACATCCCCAGACAACTGCCAAGCTTTCTTTTCAGGTTGTGAATATTTCTGTTCAGTGCTTGTTAAGCTTTTATCTGCATAAGAAATGATGTGCGGATTTTGATTGTTATCCTTATATTGCGCTAAAATAGCACCCAGTCCCATGGGACTGGCGCCCACAATTAGTTCGGTTCAAAGGGCTGGATCAAAATAGGTCATGGTGGTTGTTGAGCAAAGTTCATTTTTAATTGTTTCAAAAGAGGTCTGACAGTCTTGGGACCATTGAAAAACACAGTTTTGCTTTGTAAGTTCCCTTAATAGATTGCTGATTGTTGAAAAATTTGGAATATATCTAGCACAGTAGCTTGCCATTCTAAGAAAAGCGCGTACTTCACTGGCATTCTGTGGAATTGAGGCTGCTTTGATGGATTCCACTTTCTTGGGATCAGGTTGTACTCCTTTCGCCGAGAAGATGTGACCATAGAACTCTAATGAACTTTTATCAAATTCACATTTTTCTTTATTTAAAGTGATTCCAGCAGAGAGCAGGCATTCGAAGATAGCATATAGAGCACGATTGTGTTCAGCTTGAGTTTTACCAAAAACCAGTATGTCATCACTGTAAGTTAAGGCATTTGGAATGTGTTGAATGACATTCCTTATTGCATCCTGAAAAATTTCCGCTGCTGAGCAGACCCCAAAAGTCATTCTTTTATATCTCCTGAGGCCCACATGTGTGGAAATTGTTGTCAAGTATCTGGGTTCTGGACTCAGTTCTAATTGGTGATAGCCCTTATTGAGGTTGAGCTTTGAAAAGACCGTCGCTCCATTTAATAGATGAATGATGTCATCAATCGTGGGTGAGATATGTCTTTCTCTTTGCATAGCGGTGTTGGGCAGGCGCATGTCAACACACAGTCTCACCTGCTCAGGAGTCTTTGATTTTGGAACTACCACCAGTGGAGAGACCCACGGAGTGGGACCATTAACAGTTTCAATAACGTCCTCATCCATGAGGAATTGTAGTTCCTTTTCTACCTTCATTCTCAGGTGAAAGGGAATATGACTATGAGGCTGGGCCACCGGACGAACACTGTCATCCACATGAAGATGTACTTGAGAATCCTTTAGTTTCCCTAATCCACTAAATAGGGAGGGAAAATTGTTCACCATGGCTTGTATCTCCATATCCGCAGGGTCAGTTATGGTATGAATGATCTGGATGAGACCTAGCGTCAAGGCAGTATGATAGCTGAGAAAACAACCTCCCGATCCTTGTAGTATGTGAAAAGTGGTTTTCTGCCTATTTTCTTTGTAGCTAAGTTCCGCGTCAAATTGTCCCCTTGTAGCTAGAGGTATTTTAGATTCATATGGAAAAATTTTAGTATGTACTTGCTGTAAAACTGGCTTTGTTTTCAATTGTTCATATGTATTGCTGTCTCACTGAAGCTCCCGTATCTATTGTAAAGGTGATGCTGGTGTTGCAGATTTGGAGTGTGATACAGGGGGACTGTACTGAGCCAGTGGCAGAGGTGGTGAACACATAGTTTTCAGCCACAGATATTTCTTCTGTGTCCTGATTCACCATTTTTATATTTGCGGGCTTTGTCATAGGCAATGAAGACTTGTTGTGTGCTGACTTGCAGAAGCTGCAAAATTATTCCCTTTTCCGCATTTACTGCACGTCTGTCCTATAACTGGACATTTGTTCAAGTGGTGAGGGAAATCCTGTCCACATCTATAACATTTCTTTTGTTTCAGGGCTTGTTTGTCTGATGTACTTTTATGTTTGAAATTATGCACATGTAAATTATCCCCATTCTTCATTGCGGTAGGCTGATGATCTGCTATTTCTATAGCACAGGCCATTTTGAGTAAGTCATGCAGAGAGAGATACTGCTGCAGAGCTTTGCGCCTTATATTATTAGACGAGCAGGTGACATTTAGTTGAGTTAGAATTTCATCATCTACATCTGTGAATGCACATCCTTGTGCTAGCTCTTTCAGTCTTTCAGCTGGGTGACATAGGTGTCTATGGATTCTTCCGGAAGCTGCTTAGCAATCCTGAACTTGTATCTTTCATATCTGATGTTTTGTTTGGGGTTGAAATAGTCAGTGAGAGCTTTGGTGCAATTGCTGTACGTGTCTGTCTTGGCTTGCTGGTAATGTGCTCTATATGTCATAGACTCCTGTGCCCGTGCAATGCAGGAGCACTGGTTTCTTTCTTTTCTCCTCTTTTACGTCCATAGCTTCTAGGAAGTTCTCAAACCTGTTTAGCCATTTTCTCCAGTTATGGGAGAGATTAATTACATCACTCATATCAAACTGTGGGAAGGTGTGCAAGTATTCAGCCATGATGGAGGCTCTCAGTGGTGCTGGCATGTGGAGCGGTAAAACAGGGATCAGTACTCACACGTTCATCGATCCGGTGATTACATCCTATGCTCGCCGCCAGTTGTAATATCCACACGATATAAGGAATGCACGAGAGTAAATTCTAACTGTACATTTTTCTTCACCTTCTCTCTCCAGCATACAGCATAACAGTTTCATCAGCATGGTCTAAACTGAAACTAAAAACTTCTTTTTCACCTCCCTTCCTGTCCCTACCCACAATTCACCAGACCTGTTTTTTCTTAAAGAGATAGATACAGTCATATGAAAAAGTTTGGGCACCCCTATTAATGTTAACCTTTTTTCTTTATAACAATTTGGGTTTTTGCAACAGCTATTTCAGTTTTCATATATATCTAATAACTGATGGACTGAGTAATATTTCTGGATTGAAATGAGGTTTATTGTACTAACAGAAAATGTGCAATCCGCATTTAAACAAAATTTGACCAGTGCAAAAGTATGGGCACCCATATCAGTTTCTTGATTTGAACACTCCTAACTACTTTTTACTGACTTACTAAAGCACTAAATTGGTTTTGTAACCTCATTGAGCTTTGAACTTCATAGGCAGGTGTATCCAATCATGAGAAAAGGTATTTAAGGTGGCCACTTGCAAGTTGTTCTCCTATTTGAATCTCCTATGAAGAATGGCATCATGGGCTCCTCAAAACAACTCTCAAATGATCTGAAAACAAAGATTATTCAACATAGTTGTTCAGGGGAAGGATACAAAAAGTTGTCTCAGAGATTTAAACTGTCAGTTTCCACTGTGAGGAGCATAGTAAGGAAATGGAAGAACACAGGTACAGTTCTTCTTAAGCCCAGAAGTGGCAGGCCAAGAAAAATATCAGAAAGGCAGAGAAGAAGAATGGTGAGAACAGTCAAGGACAATCCACAGACCACCTCCAAAGACCCACAGCATCATCTTGCTGCAGATGGTGTCAATGTGCATCGGTCAACAATACAGCGCACGTTGCACAAGGAGAAGCTGTATGCGAGAGTGATGCGAAAGAAGTCGTTTCTGCAAGCACGCCACAAACAGAGTCGCCTGAGGTATGCAAAAGCACATTTGGACAAGCCAGTTACATTTTGGAAGAAGGTCCTGTGGACTGATGAAATAAAGATTGAGTTGTTTGGTCATACAAAAAGGCGTTACGCATGGAGGCAAAAAAACACGGCATTCCAAGAAAAGCACTTGCTACCCACAGTAAAATTTGGTGGAGGTTCCATCATGCTTTGGGGCTGTGTGGCCAATGCCGGCACTGGGAATCTTGTTAAAGTTGAGGGTCGCATGGATTCAGCTCAGTATCAGCAGATTCTTGACAATAATGTGCAAGAATCAGTGACGAAGTTGAAGTTACGCAGGGGATGGATATTTCAGCAAGACAATGATCCAAAACACCGCTCCAAATCTACTCAGGCATTCATGCAGAGGAACAATTACAATGTTCTGGAATGGCCATCCCAGTCCCCAGACCTGAATATCATTGAAAATCTGTGGGATGATTTGAAGCGGGCTGTCCATGCTCGGTGACCATTAAACTTAACTGAACTGGAATTGTTTTGTAAACAGGAATGGTCAAATATACCTTCATCCAGGATCCAGGAACTCATTAAAAGCTACAGGAAGCGACTAGAGGTTGTTAATTTTGCAATAGGAGGATCTACAAAATATTAATGCCACTTTTATGCTGAGGTGCCCATACTTTTGCACCGGTCAAATTTTGTTTAAATGCGGATTGCACATTTTTTGTTAGTACAATAAACCTCATTTAAATCCAGAAATATTACTCAGTCCATCAGTTATTAGATATATGAAACTGAAATAGCTGTTGCAAAAACCCAAATTGTTATAAAGAAAAAAGGTTAACATTAATAGGGGTGCCCAAACTTTTTCATATGACTGTATAATCATTGTACATTACAACAACATCCTCCATACATGTACAGTGCCATGGAAGGTAAGTCCCCGCAAACCGGCGTATGGCAGCATGATTACACCGGCTCATGTGCGATGCTAGCGGGATCAGTGAGATAACTGGATGTCAGCTATGTGTGGCGCCCCTGACCTGGTCAGGCACCACTGAGTACTGCACCCATGCTAGGGGCAGTACAACACAGGTAATCCAGAAGGCTGACCGGGGTGTGGACACACGGAACAATTTTAACCAGGAGCACACACACAGCTAGAGGGGACCCCTGAGCAGACTCAGGGAGGAGGCGTGGCCCTCGCCTCCCAGCTAGTGATGGGTGGTGTCACTGGGAACAGGAGTGTGCAGAGGCAGAGAGTCAGTCAGAGGAAGTGGAGGTGAGGAGTCGCGTCTGGAGGGCAGAGCAGTGAGCAGAGCCCTTCCAGACACTGCACCGTTCGTAGCTACTGGCGGGGAAGAAAGGGCTACCTGGTAGTGCCGCCCAAAAACCACCTGAGACCGGAGTGCAAGGAGGTGGCTGAGTAAGGGGACTGCCTAGTGGACCCTGCCCGCATGGGGTATAGGTCACCAGAGCAGGGGCCCATTCAGTTGGCCTGCTCAACCTGCAGAAGGGGGTACTTCATACCCTCCACCAAAACACCACAGAGTTCGCAGCCACGTAGCAATGAGAGGGCCCATAGATTGCAAGAGGCAAGCAGCCGGAGTGACCTGGTCCAGGCTACAAGCAGACGGGCTGAAAAAGGGGAGGACAGGCAGAAGCAACTTCCCTGGGTGACCCCGTAGGACTACAAGTCTGGGTCACCACAAAAACACAAGGGCTAGGAAGGCGAGTCAGTAGCCACCCTCATAAGTCAGCCTGAAGAAGCCTGGTTCCCGTCTTGGAACATCACAGCATCGCCCGGGTTAACTCACCCCTGGCACCTGAAGTGAGTAAAAACCCTGAAAGACATTCCTGCTGTGCGTGTCAGTTCTTCTGCGACCTGTGGTACAACACACCTTCACCAGGCCAGGGGCCAGGAGCTAGCCTCACTCTCGGGAGGCCACCACATCTAACTGCACCCACCATCAGCCCCAGGTGTCCCCTAAACTGCAGTGGTGGTCGCCCTGACCGCAATAGCGAGAGTGGTGTCACGAATCCCATAGAAGTCAACCTACCTGTGACCAGAAGGACCCAAGACCCTGAGACGACCTGAAGGTAACGGGGCCACGGGGCGGCACATATGTATCTTAACTGACACCTTCCTTTAAGGACCACGATCAGTGCTAACCCCTCTGATGCGGTTGACAATATTGACAGCAGCATAGATTGGCCTGTACAGGGAGGGGGCTCCCTCTCTGCTCCCATCGCTACAACACAATTGCAATCGCGTTGTGCTGATGGTCTCCATTATGACCCTGGGCCGAATAATGGCCACGGGGTGACCCAAGTACAGAGACAGGTGAGGTCCTGCCTTGAGCAGATCCTGATACAACTCCTGCCTGTGTGCCAGTCACTGGTCTGATGCCCTGCAATGATGTAATATCATTGCAGAGCATTAGATCAGCAACAAGGGCAAGAAAAGTCGATGTCCCACCCTGGCATTAGGTAAAAAAGTAAAAAAAAATATTTAAAAATATAAAATTAAATCACAAAACTTTCACAATAATTAACCCTTTCAGTAAACAATGTAAAATAAAAAGTGGAAAAAACAATGCTTTTCATCATACTACTGTAAAAAAGTTGAATAAAATGAGATCAAAAAGTTGCATGTAAATAAAAATAGTATAGCTAAAAAAAACATTTTGTCCTGCAAAAAAGAAGCTCCCACTCAGCTCTATTCACAGAAAAATAATTATTTTTAGTGTGTAAAAGCCGCAAAACATAAAAGAAACTACATAAATGTGGTATTGCTGTAACCTTACTGATCTGAAGAATAAAGCTGTGTTAATAATTATACCACACGGTGTACAGCATTTAAAAAACAAGCAACAAAAGAAACCAATATTCTTGAATTGCTGTTTCATGTAGGTAAATTCCTAGAGAGGTGTAATTTTCAAAATGCAGTCGCATGGGGAGTTGTACTCCTCTGGCACTTAGGGGTTCTGTATATGGAGTCCACACGGTATTGTATGAAGATTTGTACTCAGAGTCAAATAGCGCTCCTTCCCTCCTGAATCTTTTCGTGTGGATAAGCAGTACTGTACAGCCACATGTGGGATATTGCCACGTTCATCAGAAATTGTGTGACAAATTTTGGTGCCATTTTTACCAATTTTTCTGTGTGAAAATGTACAACTTGGGGCTAAAATAACATTTTTGGGGCAATTTTTTTTTTCTTCACTGCCCAATGGACACACCTGTAGTGCCAATATTCTCATTGCACCTTTAGATGAATTAATTGAGGGTTGTAGTTTGTAAGATGGGGTCACTTATTGGGGGGGGGGGTCTGCTGTTTTGGTACCTCATAAGCTCTGCTAATGTGACATGGTATACTCAAAGTCCAATATGCTGCTCTTTCCTTTCTAAGCTTTGCACTGTTCTTTAAAAGTAGTTTTTGACTACATATGGGGTATTCGCAAACTCAGGAGAAATTGTATAGTTCATTTTCTCCCAATATCACTTTTGAAAATTAAAGATTTTAAGCCAAAGTAACATTTTGGTGGAAAAAAAACCGGTTATTTTAATTTTTCGCATGTGAGTTAAAAATGCTCACTAATCTCCTAGATGAATTCCTTGAGAGGTGTAGTTTCCAAAATGGGGTTTTCTACGGTTTTGGCATGTTAGGGGCTCTTGAAATGTGACATGGCGTTCGCATTTTTTTTCCAGCCATGCTGTGCACCCAAACAGTAGTTTTCCACTTTATATGCTGTACTGCCGTACTTAGGAGAAATTGCATAACAAATTGGGGAATTATTTCCAGTTACCTTTGTAAAAATAAAAAATTTGATGCTAAAGCAATATGATTTTTTATTTTTATAAAACTCTGTGAAGTACCTGGGGTTTCAAGGTGCTCAAAACACATATAGATAAATTTCATGATAGGTTTTGTTTCCAAAATGATGTCACTTGTTGGGAGTTTCCATTGTTTAGGAACATCAGGGGCACTGCAAACGTGGCATGGCATCCACTATCAGTTCCAGCCTATTTTGCATTCCAAAAGTAAAATGATGCTCTTTCCTTTCCAAGTCCTGCTGTCTGCCCATATAGTAGCTTTCCATTCCATATGGGGTATTGCTGTATTTAGTAGAAATTACACAACAAAAATTGTATTATGCATTTTTTTTCCTGTTACCCTTGTGAAAGTAATAAATTGGGGGCTAAAGAAACATTTTTGTGGGAAAAATTGGATTTTTTTCCTTTTACAGCTTATCATTATAAAATTATCTGAAGCACCTGGGAGTTCAAGGTGCTCAGAACACACCTGTGTATTGCAGCCATTACCTGCCTCCACTGTTTGTGAGCACAGCACACTTCATTCAACTTTTTAAACACAAAACTGTCGGGAATAAATAGCAGACACCATGTCATGTTTGGAGAGCTCCTGATGTGCCTAAACAGTCGATATACCCCCACAAGAGACCTCATTTTGAAAACTTAACTCTCAAGGAATTTATGTATATGTTTGGTGAGCACCTTAAACACCCAGGTGTTTTACACAATTTTATAACATTGAGCCGGGAAAATGAAAAACATTTTTTACCACCTGTTCCTTTAACCCCGGATCTTTCATTTTTTACAAGGGTAACTGGAGAAAATGCATAGTACAATACGCCATATGTGGTGAAAAACTACTGTTTGAATGCATGGAAGGGAAGCAACAGCATTTGACTTTTTGAATGCAAAATTGGCTGTAATCATTAGCGGATGCCATGTTGCATTTGGAGACCCCCTGATGTGCCTAAACAGTAGAAATCCCCAACAAGCGACCCCATTTTGGAAACTAGACCCCTGAAGAAATTTACCTAGCTGTTTGGTGGGCACCTTAAACCCCTAGGTGATTCATAGAATTTTATAAAGCTGAGCCGTGAAAATGAAAATGAAAAAATACATTTTTACCACAAAAATGTTGTTTTAACCCCCTAAATTTTTCCTTTTACTAGGGTAACAGGAGACAATGGACTGTACAATTTGTTTTGCAATTTTTCCTGAGTTCGCCAATACCCCATATGTAAATCGAAAACTACTACTGAGGCACAATACAAAGTGAAGAAGGGAATGTTTGAGTTCAGATTTAGTTGGAATGGTTTTGGGGAGCCATGTCACATTGACAGAGCCCCTGTGATGCCAGAATAGCAGAAATTCCCCACAGGTGACCTCATTTTAAAACTACACCCCTCAATTAATTGATATAGGGGTGCAGTGAGCATATTGACACTACAGGCGTGTCACAAAATTTTATACTATTGGGTGGTGAAGAAAAAATTATTCCATTTTTACTAGGCATGATCGAATACCACAAATATTCGGCTTCGCAAATATCCAATGAATAGGTCGCCGCTATGTGAGTATTCGATGCGCAATGTAAGTCTATGGGAAGTCCGAATAGTTGTTATTCGGGATTCCCATAGACTTACATTGCGCATCAAATATTCTTGAATAGTTGAATAGCGGCGACCTATTCGGCGAATATTCGCGAAGCCGAATATTTGTGGTATTCTCACCTATTGTACCATCACCCATTCCCTGTAGACTGTGAGTCCTCGCGGGCAGGGTCCTCTCTCCTCTTATACCAGTAATAACAATAATAATAATAATAGTATTCGATCATCCCTAATTTTTACCACTATTATGTTGATATAACCCCAGATTTCCAATTTTTACTAGGTAATAAAGGCCCTATAATATGTTATACAATTTCTTCTGAACATGGCAATATGCCACATGTGACTGTAGAATACTGTTTGGTTGCACCACTGGGCTCGTGAGGGAAGGAGCGCCATTTGATATTTGGAGCACAGATTTTCTTACAATAGTTTGCGGACTCAATTTGCAGTGCCGCTAAGTGCCAAAACAGCAGGAACCCTCTCAAGTGTCCAGATTCTGGAAATTACAGCTCTCTGGGAGTTCATCTACAGGTGTAATGATATAGTCTCTGGAAAACACTCATGAAGTCAAACACAGTGAATGTTACAGAATTAAAAATTGCAAATAAGCCCATGTCATGCTTGATTGTAGTGCCTGTAAATTGTGCCCAACCCATGATTGTGAAGACACACACCATGTAAATTAAGCTGGCTCTCCTCACTACAAAAATGCCAAACATGTGGACATTAACTGTGGTATAGGCACATTATGGTGCTCAGAAGAGAGAGGGGCATTTGGATTTGTGAGTGCAGATTTTGCTGGATTTCTTTTTTCAACTGGGCAAACCATAGCACTTTTCCAGAGCCTTTCTACTGCCAGTAATGTGAAAGCTGCTAATATTTCCATTAACAGATGATGGACCTGTGGGGACGTGTTTTTATGAGTTGAGTTGAATGCTATTCGGTGGCAATTTGGGGTTGAGAATATTTTGGATAAGTTCACATTTATTCTGTGCTCTATGCTGAGCACTTACATTAGGATTTCCATCTACATGTTAAAAACTCATGATACAGGTAAAACCCCCTCAGATCCATCCACTATAATGAGGCAGCAGAGTTACTTCAGACTTCATTTGGCCTCTATTCCATCGGGTCTGTATTTTCAAAGGTACACAAAACTGTTGTTGACCCGTACTTTTGTGCACGCCTAAAAAGTAGTGTAAATAGATGGACACCGACGGACCACAGGCCAGATAGGAGTTCAAAGTGACTCATTCTACGTCATTACAGTGAATTTTCCATTGGGAATTGTAATTGAGTTTTTAGAGATTTACACGTAATTCTTGCTTTAAGCACTCAGCATAGAGCAAAAGATAAATGTGAGCTGTGTAAACACATCAACTTCAGTTGAAGAATTAGCTTTATTTTTTTATGCTGTGCACCATGCAGCATACGTTAGTAGGTGGCTTTATTCCTCAGCTCAGTATGATTACACAGATACCAGATTTATATTGCTTTTCAAGGTCTTGCTACTATCATACTTAAAATATTCATATTTTTTTTTTTACAAAAAAAATTACCGAATATTGAAGGCTATAGTTTTTATATTTTTCTGCCAACAGAGTCATGTGAGATCCTGCTTTTGTGGGATGAGTTGGGTACCATTGTGTGCCACATATTATTTTTTGATTACTTTTTTTGTGAGGCAGAATCAAGAATAATATAATAATAATAATTTATAATAATTTTTATTTATATAGGGCCAACAAATTCCGCAGCGCTTTACAATTCAGAGTGGACATGTATAGACAATATGAGACAATACAAAATAACAAAATTCAGATACCAAGAGGAGTGAGGGCCCTGCTCGTAAGCTTACAGTCTATGAAGAAATATGGGGAGGCACAAATGGTGAATGAAGGGTGAAAAGCTTGTCATATATAGTCCAGCAATCGATTTAATAGGGGATTCAAAACCAGCCTGAATTTATACATACAGAGCGTAAAAAAGTACATGGAGAGGAATGGAATCAGAAGATACAGGGGACAAGAACTGGAAGTAAATTTTATGAAGGGCAGAAGAGGATTAGATTAGATGAGGGAGGTGAGGTGATAGGCTAGTCTACAGAAATGCATTTTTAGGGCCCACTTAAAGGTGTAGATGTTGGGAATTAATCGAATTGTTCTTGGTAGTGTGTTCCAGAGCATTGGCCCACCTCGTGAGAAAGACGGGGTGGGAGATTCGAATTATTGGGGATGTCAGTCTTAGGTCATTAGCAGAATGGAGGGCACGGGTAGGGTGATAGACAGATATGAGGGAGGAAATGTAGGGCGGTGCGGAACTGTTGAGAGCTTTGAGGGTGAGAGCGATAAGTTTATATTGGACTCTGTAATAGATAGGCAACCAGTGCAATGAACTGGCACAGAGCAGTGGCATCAGTGAAGCGGTTGGAGAGGAAAATGATCCTGGCTGCGGCATTCAGAATGGATTGGAGAGGGGAGAGTTTAGTAAAGGGGAGACCAATTAGTAAAGAATTACAGTAATCCAGGCGAGAATGAATAAGAACGACAATAAGAGTTTTTGCAGAGTCAACAGTAAGAAAGAAATTGTTGTTTTTTTGGTTTATGCCATTCACCCTGTAATAAAAAGAAAAAAGCTTTATTCTTCAGGTCAGTACGAATACAGCGATACCATATTTATATATATTTTTTTATGTTTTGCCAATTTTATGCCATAAATACATTTTTATGGAAAAAAAAATTGCATTGCTGTATTCTGAGAGCTATAACTTTTTATTTTTTTGCTGATGGAGCTGTGAGGAAGCTTGTTTTTTGTGGGACAAGATGATGTTTTCAGTGGTACCCTTTTTTATCAAGTTCTATTACACCTTTTTGTCAGCTGTACGATAAAAAGACATTTTTTAAAATCTTTTTTTTAGTTTAGTCTTTACGTGTTCCCTGAGGGGCTTAACTAATGTTACAGTTTTATAGATTGGATTGTTACAGACACGGCGATACTACATATGTGTCCTTTTTTCCTTTATTTTTTTAAACATAAATATACATATTTTTGGTATATTTTTCTTCTCTATTATCCTATCTTTTTATTTTATATATATATATATATATATATATATATATATATATATATATATATATACACGGTATATATTTATGTATATTTTTTTTTTTACTAACATTATAGCTGTTAGTGTAACACTGACATAAGCCTCTGCTATCATGGTCTTGGCATGAACCCAGAGGCTTTCCATAGCAGGGTGACCTGGAGGATGGCATGAAGACCTTGGGTCGCCATGTCAACATTCGAGGTCTCACAATAATGTCATGGGGGGCACCAAGCGGAGGGAAGAGGGAGCGCACTCCTTCTCCCAGCTCCCTAAATGCTGCAATCGATATTGATCGAGGCATTTAGGGGGCAAATAGCTACAGATAGCATAGTGACCATCCTTGGCTGTGACAGCCAAAGCTCAGCTGTCAGGAAAGCTAAAGTCTCAGTGGCGATCGTGCCAGGCATAGCTCTTGTGCCTGCAAATTCGCTAGAATGTACATTATATACATATATACATATATATACATTTTTTGTAGGGATCGCACTGGCATCAAGAGGGTATTCCAATGTCGGGAAGGGGTTCAGCGTTTCAGAATTATTACCACATAAAGTGACACTGGTATAATTTATAAATTTTGTCTTGGTCTTGAAGGTCAAAATAACCTCGGTTACTGATAGGTTAAAGTCCTCCGTGCTTGTCATTACAGTGCTGTTTTGAAACACTGCCTGTGGCGGGGCTTCAAAGGACGCTGTGATTTTCACTACATGCAGCCTTACTGGGGAATTTTTGTTTATAGCACCAGTGATTAGACAGTCACAGCTTCAAGTCCCCTAAGGGCAGTGACCATGCGTGTTCTACTCACTGTGTCCTTTCTTCTGACATCACTTGCTGCACTCCGGGAGGGGGGTGTATTAATGTAGAGAGTGACGCCAGAAGAAAAGAAACAAGGAGGAGAATGCATATGACCACCTTATGGACACACAACTGAAGAGGGGAGTAAGGTGATGGCCGATGGTTCGTTACCCTGTTTCAGATAATATTGTCAATGTCCGTGCTGGGCTCCCATTGGGACCTGAGTCATTAGTTGTCACAGTCACTATTACCTTCATCTGTACTTGCTGGACCCTCGCCTTAGACAGGGATGGCGACATTAAGCACATGCAGACTTTGATAAACAAAACAGGAACTTCTTTATTACAGATCACTCTCCTTCTAACACTTCAGGCCCTTAGCACCACTCGTGCTGTGTCCGTTCTACCTCGGGGGGAACTTCTCTGTTCCTGGCACTCGCCCTTGGCGCTGTCCTCCAGCAAGTCCTATATGACCTTGCCCCCCCCGGTAACCTTTCCTGGTGGCTTCCGTGGTTACTCGGGCCCTCTGATGCGTGGCTGCCCTCGACCAGTTCAGGATCCCGCTGCGCGGTCTCTGTACCCCGACATCCCATCAATCTCAGATGCCCCACTGCCCGTCCGCTAGGTGAGATCTCGCTACACGGGAGGATTCCTCCCTGTCTAGGCAGACCCCTTGCTCTGGATCCTGGCTGTAAGCTTCAGCTCCTGCCGCAACTAACTAATCACATCCTACACACATTCTAATACCCTCAGCTTCTCCTCCCTCCTATCTCCATCTCCCTAGTAACCATCTTGCTACACTTCCTGTATTCCTGCTGAACCTTATTATAGCTAACTAACTACTTCTTTCATCTTCCTCCTGCTGCTTCTTTCCCTAGTTACAACTTAACCCTACTTCCTATCTCCAAATCTATATACAGTTAGGTCCAGAAATATTTGGACAGTGACACAATTTTCGCGAGTTAGGCTCTGCATGCCACCCAATTGGATTTGAAATGAAACCTCTACAACAGAATTCAAGTGCAGATTGTAACGTTTAATTTGAAGGTTTGAACAAAAATATCTGATAGAAATTGTAGGAATTGTACACATTTCTTTACAAACACTCCACATTTTAGGAGGTCAAAAGTAATTGGACAAATAAACCAAACCCAAACAAAATAGTTTTATTTTCAATATTTTGTTGCGAATCCTTTGGAGGCAATCACTGCCTTAAGTCTGGAACCCATGGACATCACCAAACGCTGGGTTTCCTCCTTCTTAATGCTTTGCCAGGCCTTTACAGCCGCAGCCTTCAGGTCTTGCTTGTTTGTGGGTCTTTCCGTCTTAAGTCTGGATTTGAGCAAGTGAAATGCATGCTCAATTGGGTTAAGATCTGGTGATTGACTTGGCCATTGCAGAATGTTCCACTTTTTTGCACTCATGAACTCCTGGGTAGCTTTGGCTGTATGCTTGGGGTCATTGTCCATCTGTACTATGAAGCGCCGTCCGATCAACTTTGCGGCATTTGGCTGAATCTGGGCTGAAAGTATATCCCGGTACACTTCAGAATTCATCCGGCTACTCTTGTCTGCTGTTATGTCATCAATAAACACAAGTGACCCAGTGCCATTGAAAGCCATGCATGCCCATGCCATCACGTTGCCTCCACCATGTTTTACAGAGGATGTGGTGTGCCTTGGATCATGTGCCGTTCCCTTTCTTCTCCAAACTTTTTTCTTCCCATCATTCTGGTACAGGTTGATCTTTGTCTCATCTGTCCATAGAATACTTTTCCAGAACTGAGCTGGCTTCATGAGGTGTTTTTCAGCAAATTTAACTCTGGCCTGGCTATTTTTGGAATTGATGAATGGTTTGCATCTAGATGTGAACCCTTTGTATTTACTTTCATGGAGTCTTCTCTTTACTGTTGACTTAGAGACAGATACACCTACTTCACTGAGAGTGTTCTGGACTTCAGTTGATGTTGTGAACGGGTTCTTCTTCACCAAAGAAAGTATGCGGCGATCATCCACCACTGTTGTCATCCGTGGACGCCCAGGCCTTTTTGAGTTCCCAAGCTCACCAGTCAATTCCTTTTTTCTCAGAATGTACCCGACTGTTGATTTTGCTACTCCAAGCATGTCTGCTATCTCTCTGATGGATTTTTTCTTTTTTTTCAGCCTCAGGATGTTCTGCTTCACCTCAATTGAGAGTTCCTTAGACCGCATGTTGTCTGGTGACAGCAACAGCTTCCAAATGCAAAACCACACACCTGTAATCAACCCCAGACCTTTTAACTACTTCATTGATTACAGATTAACGAGGAAGACGCCTTCAGAGTTAATTGCAGCCCTTAGAGTCCCTTGTCCAATTACTTTTGGTCCCTTGAAAAAGAGGAGGCTATGCATTACAGAGCTATGATTCCTAAACCCTTTCTCCGATTTGGATGTGAAAACTCTCATATTGTAGCTGGGAGTGTGCACTTTCAGCCCATATTATATATATAATTGTATTTCTGAACATGTTTTTGTAAACGGCTAAAATAACAAAACTTGTGTCACTGTCCAAATATTTCTGGACCTAACTGTATACAACACTCCTGGCCCTGTACTACGTCTCCTGCCTGACACAGCATGAGGGGCCAGTACTCCCACTATACATTTTACATGGTATTCACAGTACATATACACATTACACTTTTATGCATACTAAGTTTACACTACCGATACCTTCATAGGAGAGGGTGCTGTTCTCCCCCTTCCTACACAGCCGCATACGTACTGGCAGCATGCAGACCAGCTCACTCTGGTAAGTAAGCACCATTAATCAGAAGAGAGAAAAGGGCCCAAATATACAAATGAGGAAGCATAATGGTGCACCAAACTCTTGGCCACATCAAGGGAGCAATGAAGCCTCCTCAATTCTATGTGGATTAAAAGTTATTTCTCAGGCATTGTATCAGTAATAGGTACAGTGCTAGTAAGGTTGTTATATGGGCTAAGTTTCCTACAACTCAGTATAGCCATTTAATATACATTTTGGAGGAGACGGGCTCCCTTTAACTATGAATCACCGGTAGCATGAATCAGACAAAGGCTGTGTTATTGCAGCCTGTGCATGTTTCACTCTCAAAAACTGGGATTTCAGAGAAAACATCCTTTGAAAAGCCGCCGGAGTACTTAGAGGTCTCTTCTTATACACAAACAAACAAGGAGAGACCTGTCAGTCTACGAGCAGGGCAGGCAGAAGCCTTCGGGAATCAGCCTTTGACAAGTCATCAGACACACATAATTTCTAGGTGACTCTTCAAAGTTCGTCTTCTCTGAAAGACTGCAGCTTTTCAGAGTAAAACTTTCATGGCTGCATTATAGATTCACGCTGCACATTGTTCAGGCAGCATGAATACATTGACAGGTTCTTTAAATAGCTGAAACTATCAGAGACGTATGCCCTGATTCATCAAGACCAGTGTTTTTCACTCTGGTCTTGAGGAAAGAGGAAGGGTGGAATGTGAGGTGCCTGATTCATGAAGAGGCACACATTTCGTAATGAATCAGGAGAGGCACAAAAGGGCATGTTCCTCCATGTACGCTTTGTAACATACTTATTCCCATAAGATAAGGCATAAGGAACATCATCATTGTCATGAATTTGATGAGTGGGTGTCACCACACCCTGTCACGCCCCAGTTCTGACGTAATCACTTTGATGAATTGGAACCTAAAGGCTGCTTTACACACAACGATATCACTAGCAATCTCGTTAGCGATGTGACACACCCAGATCGTTGTTACGATTTGCCGAGATCGCTCATAGATGATTTTGTAGCGGTCACACGTACACATCTGACAAACGACACTACATCGTTCGGCAATATATTGCTTGATCAAGGCGGTCATGTGGATGTTGTTCGTCGTTGGCAGGGTGTCAAACATAGCAATATGTCTGCTGCGTTCCAAACGACGAACAATATTTTGAAACTGAACGACGTATCAATGATCAACGATTTTCACCCTATTTGCAATCGTTTGGAGTTGCACGTAGGTGTCACACGAAATGACGTCGCTAACGGTGACGGAAGTGCGTCATGAAAACCGTAATTCCGACGACATATCGTCAGATAAATCGTAGCGTGTAAAGTGGCCTTAAGTTTGAAGATCTCGAAGCAACATCTCAGCCCACCATTAAACTGCTAACAATTTAGAAAAATGTATTCAATACTTTAAAACTTAGGAAATCAATTAAAATAAGAACAATTCACTTAACATATTACTGCAGTAAGAATGCTTTACCCAGTATATTATTATATTATATTATATACTGTACCAGTGTCACTGATTATACTAGCCGAATCCTCTTATTGTAGGAGGGTGATATAACACAGAATCCTCCAAAACTACTAGAATTGCTGGATTAGTAGGAAATTGATGGTTTATACCAAAATATTAGAACGTGGTGTCCCAGTGGTTGGACCGCCACTGATCAATAACTGGATTGGTGGATAATGTGTTATCTTTGCACAAACCATTAAAACCAGCATTTTTTAAAAAATCTGCAATGTTTTAGAGATGCCCTGTTGTCATTCTATAAACCCTGAAAAGAATGAGGCCTCACACACAACCAAAGCCATAATATAATGGCAGAGTTATCCTTTGCACCTACGTGTGATTCTGCATGTGCTATATGTTTTCTGATTTTTTCGAAAAGTTATTAAAAATTACATCCATCAATACGGAACATGTAAAAAATCCATATGCGTACCAAACTCATCCAAACTGCCAAAAAGGAATGGTGTTGAAGCAGGAATTGGTGTAGAATTCATGATTCCTGTACAGAACAAAGCGTAGAAACAAATGAATGCACGTCCGTAGTATTGATAGTGTTGATTTGTCATATAATTGTGTACATTAAGACTTTAAGAAGCGATACAGTGGACATGTATCATGTCACTTACAATATTGTCCATTTCACAGAAGAGGATGAGTTGGATTCTGACACATCCGGATGGTTGAAAGTAAAGCAGTTTATGGAGAAATTTGGTAAAAAAGCAGAATATCAGTTTATAAACCTGAATAACTGTGGGCTGACAGCTACTGGCCTAAAAGAACTTGGTAAGTAAAATGGCTTACGACATAAGTGATCTAAAATGTTGTGAAGTCTCCTGTATTAAATCTTATTTAGCAATACTGCATGCACATTTTATATTATTATTATTATTTATTATTATAGCACCATTTATTCCATGGTGCTTTACATGTGAAAAGGGGTATACATAATAGGGATAAGTACAATAATCATAAACAAAACAAGGAACAGACTGGTACAGGAGAGAGGATCCTGTCCGTGAGGGCATGCAACCTACAGGGGATTGGTTAGGATACAGTAGGTGAGGGTGGAGGTGGTCATGCAGCGCTGTAACGGACTGAAGGTTACAGCAAGTTGTAGGCTTGTTGGAAGACGTGGGTCTTCATGTTCCTTTTGAAGCTTGTGAAGGTAGGCGAGTGTCTGATGTGTTAGGGCAGAGCGTTCCAGAGTATGGAGAAATCTTGAATGCAATTGTGGGAAGAGGAGATGCAAGGGGAGTAGAGAAGGAGATTTTGTGAGGATCGAAGGTTATGTGCCGGTAAGTACCGAGAGATTAGGTCACAGATGTAAGGAGGAGACAGGTTGTGGATGGATTTGTAGGTGATGGTGAGGGATTTGAACTGGAGTCATTGAGCAATGGGAAGCCGGTGAAGGGATTGGCAGAGAGGAGACGTCGGGGAGTAGCGGGAGGACAGGTGGATTAGTTGGTCAGCATAGTTTAGAATAGATTGTAGGGGTGCGAGACTGTTAGAAGGGAGGCCAGAGAGCAGGAGGTTGAAATAGTCCAAACGGGAGATAATGAGGGCATGCACTAGGGGTTTTGCAGCTTATTGGAAAAGGAATGTACGAATCTGGGAAATACTTTTGAATTGGAGGTGGCAGGAGGTGAAGAGGGCTTGGATGTGTGGCTTGAACGAGAGAGCAAAGTCTAGTTACTCCCAGGCAGCGAGCACATGGGACTGGGGAAAGTAAGCAGCCATTGACTTTGATGGATAGGTCAATTGGGGGGTTGAGTGAGTAGGAAAGATAATGATGAATTCTGTTTTGTCCAAGTTCAGTTATAGAAATCCAGCAGAGAAAAAGGATGAAATAGCAGACAAACATTGTGAGATTCTGGTTAGTAAGGAGGTGATGTCAGATCCAGAGAGTTAGATCTGCGTATCATCAGCATAGATGTGATACTGAAAGCCGTGGACTCAATGAGCTGTCTCAGGCCGAAGGTGTAGATGGAGAACAGCAGTGGTCCAAGAACTGAACCTTGGGGGACATCGACAAAAAGGGGGCGAGATGAGAAAGTTGTGTGAGAGTGGGAGATGCAGAAGTTCGGTCGGGTAGGTATGAGGAGATCCAACATAGGGCCAAGTCTGTGATGCCCAGATGTGAGAGAATCTGTAGTAGAAGGGAAAGGTCTACTGTGTCAAAGGCACAGGACAGGTCCCGGAGTAGGAGGACAGAGTAGTGTCGCTTGGCTTTGGCAGTTAGTAGGTCATTCTTGACTTTAGTTAGGGCAGTTCCAGTAGAATGATCCGGTCAGAAGCCAGATTGTAGCCAGTCAAAGAGGGAGCAGGAAGTGAGGTGGGAGAACAGTTCAAGATGGATATGTTGTTCAAGTAGCTTTGAGGCATGGGGAGAAGTGATATGGGGCGATAGTTCGACACAGTCACAAAAGATCACTTACAATGGCAGTAAAGCTACATTCACACAGTGTTTAGTAATTCAAAAGCCATTTGTTTACAAGCAGAAACTGCTTCAGGAAACGCTCCTGTTATGTGGAGTTTTTGGAGTTTTTCCATTTCTGAACCATTTTCTTGAGCAGTTTTAGGGTTTGTGCACACAGCGTCTTTCAAACTCAGGTCAACCCTCTGAGCTTTTCAAGCAGAAGATCTTTTAGCATTTATTTCCTGAAGCATCTATTGTGTAATCTTTTTGGTCATTTCCTGAGCTTTTTTCTTAATGTTTTGATCGCCGACGAATTTTTTGGAGGGTTTCGAATAATTTTTCTGACATCTTTTTAATGTTGTTTTCTGGTCATTTTTTCATTTCATTGAAAAATGAAGACCCCACTAGCATTTCTTCAGTGTGAACATATCCTAGAGGTTAGAAAAAAAGGCTGCTTTCCTCCTGGATAGAGATGAGTGATTGTGATTGGAAAATTACAAAATTGTTGGATCCTTGGCGAATTCGAGGCGGAATTGGAAAACTGAACATTTGATGAAAAACACATAAGTTTTGCCTCCCATTGAATTCAATGGGTTTGGCTAGGATCGTCGATCGCATCGGCAATCTGATCGGTGAACCCAGGTGGGTTCGTTGATCCTGACACAATCCATTCCTAGCAGGATCGCTCATCTCTACTCCTGGACAGTCTTTACTGTCTGTTGGCTATCTAGTATTGCAGCTCAGGTCTGCTCAAGTGAAACAAGCAAAGGCTGAGTTCACATGCCCTGTAAACATGCATCAGAATAGATCCTGTAGAGATGCGTTGACTAAATGATTTCTACCGGATCTGGGTTTTTTTTTAACATTGGAGTCTATGGAGAACGGATCCGTTAACGGATTACTATTTATCTTCCATTTGTAACAGATTCTGTAAGAAAAAAATGAATCCTTTGCAAATTCAAGTAAAACAAAGGGCTAAATTGCAAACCGTTAACGGATCCGTTCCCTATACATTCCAAAGTTAAAAAAAAAAAATTTGATCTGGCAGACATCAGTTGTTTAACAATGGACAAAAAAGGTGTGTTTGCACAACATTTTTGCCAACATATCTTTTCAGGATCCGATCTAATAGATATATAATTACTGGACATGTGAACACAGCCTAAGATGTAATACCTGAAACAACGTATATACAAAACTGGGAAAAAATCAGCCATGTTTCTCTTATCTTACACAACCCCCTTCAATTTCCCTTTCACTTAGGTTGGATTAACAATGTGGGGCTGAAGTGTGTTGTGTGTCTGTGAATGACACAGTTTACACTGTGTGCAGAATTATTAGGCAAATGAGTGTCTTGATCACATGATCATTTTTATACATGTTGTCCTACTCCAAGCTGTATAGGCTTGAGAGCCAAGTACCAATTAAATAAATCAGGTGATGTGCATCTCTGTAATGCTGAGGGGTGTGGTGTAATAACATCAACACCCTATATAAGATGTTCTTAATTATTAGGCAACTTCCTTTCCTTTGGCAAAATGGGTCAGAAGAGAGATTTGACGGGCTCTGAAAAGTCCAAAATTGTGAGATGTTTGCAGAGTGCAACAGTCTTGAAATTGCCAAACTTTTGAAGCGTGATCAACGAACAATCAAACATTTCATGGCAAATAGCCAACAGGGTCGCAAGAAGCGTGTTGGGCAAAAAAGGCACAAAATAACCGCCCATGAATTGAGGAAAATCAAGCATGAAGCTGCCATGATTCCATTTGCCACCACTTTGGCCATATTTAAGAACTGCAACGTTACTGGAGTATCAAAAAGCACAAAATGTGCCATACTCAGGGACATGGCCAAGGTAAGGAAAGCTGAAAAACGAACAAGAAACATAAGATAAAAAGTCAAGACTGGGCCAAGAAATATCTTAAGACTGATTTTTCAAAAGTTTTATGGACGGATGAAATGAGAGTGGCTCTTGATGAGCCAGATGGATGGGCCAGAGGCTGGATCAGTAAAGGGCAGAGAGCTCCACTCCGACTCAGACGCCAGCAAGGTGGAGGTGGGGTGCTGGTATGGGCTGGTATCATCAAAGATGAACTTGTGGAACCTTTTCGGGTTGAGGATGGAGTGAAGCTCAACTCCCAGACCTACTGCCAGTTTCTGGAAGACAATGTCTTCAAGCAGTGGTACAGGAAGAAGTCGGTATCATTCAAGAAAAACATGATTTTCATGCAGGACAATGCTCCATCACTTGCATCCAACTACTCCACAGCGTGGCTGGCCAGTAAAGGTCTAAAAGATGAAAAAATAATGACATGGCCCCCTTGTTCACCTGATCTGAATCCCATAGAGAATTCGTGGTCCCTCATAAAATGTGAGATCTACAGGGAGGGAAAACAGTACACCTCTCAAAACAGTGTCTGGGAGGCTTTGGTGGCTGCGGCACACAATGTTGATCGAACACAGATCAAGCAACTGACAGAATCTATGGATGGTAGGCTGTTGAGTGTCATCAGAAAGAAAGGTGGATATATTGATCACTAATTTTTTGGGGTTTTGATTTTGCATGTCAGAAATGTTTATTTCTAAATTTTGTGCAGTTATATTGGTTTACCTGGTGAAAATAAACAAGTGAGATGGGAATATATTTGTTTTTTATTAAGTTGCCTAATAATTCTGCATAGTAGTAGTTACCTGCACAAACACATGTCCTCCTAAGATAGCCAAGTCTAAAAAAAAAAAACACTCCAACTTCCAAAAATATTAAGCTTTGATATTTATGAGTCTATTGGGTTGATTGAGCATATAGTTGTTGATCAATAATAAAAAAATCCTCTAAAAAACAACTTGCCTAATAATTCTGCACACTGTGTATTAAAAAGGCAAATGCGTGTGAAGAAGTGGTCAGACACACATTAGTAAAATCCGTGCACACCCATATTTAGTTCAAATAGGAACAGCTTTATTTAGATAATAAACCGCATGAATAGAACAGACACAATACATACAGTTAAAATAAAAAATACAGAATAAACACCGCCATTGCCATAACAAGAGAAGATGCCCTAAAGTCCTTTTGACTTATATCAAGCATTTGGCTGCTGTGCCCCAGAGAAAAGGACATGTTGATACAACGAAGGAAGACGACCTGAAGAAGAGATGCAGATCAGCGATGATTGTAAATGTTATCTCTTATAATAAGCATCTAAATGACGATTTTCTATGGCAAATTTGCTCTTTATAGCTGTATACTTCTGTCTTCTCTTAGGTTCATTGATGCAATTTCTAACAGATGCTGAAGAAATTGACCTTTCTTGGAATGAGTTGCTTGGTGGATCTATGACGTTATTGACCCCACACTTCGGTCATGTCAGCAGTTTAAGAATACTGAGCCTCAGTAACTGTGGCCTGACAGCTGATGATGCTGGTGCTTTAGGTATGGCTTTTTGGGACGGGCATGACCAACCAGGTTACAATTTTATTTTTGTGATCTTATGATTACATGTTGTGGGGCTGCCAAGTTGAATCTTTTGATCATGATCGCTCACTTTTGGGCCTCATTCCGACATCCCTGAATCACCTTCTATCTGTGATTGTCAGTAAAGGTTATAGTGCTATTCACATGTCTGTATTTTATCCAAGTCACAGATAAGATTACCCATAGACGTCTATGGGTCCGTGTTGATCACGGCCAGCAACCAATCTGTGTGCGGTCTGTAATTTACATTGCAATGTACAGAAGCTTGGTTATTTTTTTCTTTCCATTTGTGAAAATCACTGATGAAACACTGATAGTAAAAACATACACCGATGAAACTCGGACCCAAAACACTGATGTTTTTACACACAAGATGTCTGATTGAGTCCTTATACATTTATAGACTTACTGGTAAAATGAAAAGTTACACAATTTTAGAACATTCCTTTTGTATCAATGTATCATGGTTTTAATATCTCTGCTAGCAGTCATCCAATAGATATCTTCAATGCTTAATTCTGGAGGATATAATTTACTCTGTTCTTGTTCTGGACAAAAGGATAGTATGTAATAACTCTATGGTACAGTACCAGAGCGGTGCCATAATGAGCTGTATACCCATATATCCATTTTCAAGACAGATTTTAATCCTCTAGAAATATAATGTTAAAGTATATGGATAACTTTAGAGGCATTCATTTATAGTGAAATGCATATATTTGGAGCTAAAAAAAACACACATCCACAAGCACTTTTTTGTATTAGGCCACATGCACACATTAAGTATTTTGGTGAGTTTTTTTACCTCATTATTTGTAAGCCAAAACCATGAGTGGTTAAAAAAACAGAAGTGGTGCCCATGTTTCTATTAGGCTGGAGTCACACGATCGCATGGCATGTGATGTGAGTGCATCGGATGCAATATGCTAATGACCCTCGGCTCCATCTGTGCTGCCAGCGTGAGCTGAGTGTCATGCAACTGTGATCCTGTGATCCAATCCTGCGATCAGATCACAGCTTCGGAGGAGAGGAACAGACTTCTCAGCTGATGTGATTATCACACTGCACTCGGATGTCATCCAAGCGCAGTCCGATGTTTCTCACACCCATAGATTTGTATGGGTGCGAGTGACATGGCTCTCCATGACAATCACAGCATGCTGAGACTTTTTCGCTCATCCATAATCTGGATGAGAAAAAAGATTACCATCTTCTCTCCATCATTGAATAACACTGGTCAGAGTGCCATGCGAGATTTTCTCGTGTCAGCATACCCATATACTTTTCCTCTAATTGCTCCACTCTGTGGCCTTATGATAGTAATTGTATCACTTCCTCATGAGACAACAGAGACTGCAGCAGAGTCCTTACTGCCGTGCTCTCCATATGCACATGTTTACATTCAAGGTGTGGGACGCATCATTTTCATTACTCAGAATAATCATGTTCCAAATGCCTCCCTAAAAATAAATATATGATTGGATTACTCAGAGACGCTTTCTCCTTGACAATTTACTTTGGCTTGAGATATGTTGCATATAAAGAAAAATATATAAATATGAACATAAAAACTACGTTTGCTAGACTACATCCACACCACCATATCTTTGGTCTGAGTGCTGTCAGTGGAAAAAAAACCAGACAGCACTCGGACCAGTGACATCTAATTAGGGGTGTTGGGGTGACTGTTTTTTGTCTTTTTTTCACACAAACTGAGCAAAAAAAAATCAGATTGTATATCAATTAACTGTATAGCATCTGATTTTTACCTATATATTGCCATTATTTTTACCTATA
The DNA here is from genome assembly GCF_048569485.1 of Anomaloglossus baeobatrachus. Taxonomy (NCBI): domain Eukaryota; kingdom Metazoa; phylum Chordata; class Amphibia; order Anura; family Aromobatidae; genus Anomaloglossus; species Anomaloglossus baeobatrachus. The sequence continues at coordinate 488,173,191 of NC_134355.1, forward strand.
CATTACCATTATTGACATATAGGAAGCTGTAATATTAACATAATATTTGGTATTGTAAATTTTATTTATTGCTGATGAATAATAATGAATGCCAATACAGATGACAACGCCATTAAAAAATAATCCTTTTTTTTCTGGATGAAAATTGGACAAAGTTTATACGCTCATGTGAACTTAGCCTTAAACTGAGAAAAATATTACACAAGCTTTAAAAAAAATCTTTGACGACTCATATGGCTATGTTTACAGAGCTTTATTGATGAGTTCAGTTTTTTAAGTGGAAGCTGCTTCAATAAATACTCCCTTAGGCCTGTTTCACACGTCAGTAAAAAACACAGACGTTCTTTACTGACTTGTAAAAAAGGCCTATGTCCCTCTGTGTGCCATGATTCACAGCACACATTGGCTGTCCATGTACAATCCGTGATACGTGATCCTTACTCTGTGATTGCACATGGACATTACTCACCTGTCACGTTCCTGCTGTCCGTGGTGCTGAACTCCACAGTTCTGCAACATCCGCCCACCGCTCTCTGCAGCTACTTCCGGGTCGGCTCTGGCTGCATTCATGAATATGCATGAGCCAGCCAGGAAGCTGCAGAGAGCACAGGCTGCACAGAGCATAGCTGGAAAGGTGAGTTGAAAATGTTTTTCTGGTATGTGTTTAACGGATCACACCATAGTGTGGTCCGTGAGACATCAGTGATGCCAGAAAAAAACGGACTTTTCTCCGTGCGGCAATCACGGACACGTGTAAAGCCGCACGGAGACACGGTCAGTGAAAAATCACTGATGTGTGTGCAGACTCATTGATTATAATGGGTCTGCATATGTCAGTGATTATGGTACGTATAAAAACTGTCACATACGTACCACAATCACTGACGTCTGAAAGAGGCCTTAGGCTGGTTTCAGATGTCCGTCTTTAATCAGGTACAAGCCACACACATGGTTATGGTCATACGTGTGTCACGCATGTGACATCTGTGTTTGCATACGAGTGACACATACCAGAGAAGTCACGTGTATTGGAACAACATCGCCGGGGACAGCATGGCTGGGGACAGCATCACCGAGGACAGCATCGCTGGGGATAGCATCACCGGTGAAAGGTGAGTATCTAGCAAGCAGTGTCTGTGCAATGACGTCTAGAAGGTCATCAGAGTTCTCAATAAACTTAAATAAATAAAATAAAAGTTCTCAGAGGTGCAGTGAATATTACATGAGCATAATTAGTGGGGGTCAGAAACAGGAGACAGGAGAGCCGAAGAAAGCAGCTCTGGATACAGGTGAATATAGAAAATCTTTTTAATTCAAAGACACGTGTATTCTCTGCTACGTGTCACACTGATGTCACACGGATCACATCAGTGTACGATCCGTGTGACACCCGTGATGCCGAAGAAAAAACAGATGTCTCCCTGTGTGCGTGCGGGGCCACGCGGAGTCACACGGTCCATGTGAACACACGGACGTGTGTGTAATTTCAGATAATAACATGGGTACGTGTGACAACTGTGTTAAAAACGGATGTTATACATACCAAAAACACGGACGTATTATTCCGGCCTTAAGCTGTGTGCAAACAGAGGGGGGAAGGGGGGGTTTAGAAAGTTTTGGATCAGATACTCAGCTGAAAGTGAATGGAAACTTCTAAGTCTTCATCAAAATCTCAAAACACCTTAAAAACTTTGAGTTGTTGCTCCGAAAACACTGCAAAATCACTGTGTGTGCACATAACTTTTTTTTAGTAGATTTCGAGAAGTTTTTCTTTTCCTTAAGTGTTTTCTGAAAAGGTTTTGAAAGAGTATTTCCCCCAAACTATTTTGTACAGCCTGTTGATATCACAGTCCCTAGCTTGGAGAAAATGTAGCAGATTCCATTAGTATCCACTTAAAAAGTGACATACATTTTTTTTCTGCCAGGCCTTCTTCAAAATCTATTCAGGAAAAAAAAAAATAAAAAAACCCCTTCAGATATGAACAACAAAGTAGATTTCCCATAGAAATTAAAAGGAAGATTTTTCCAAACATTTTTGTATAAGGAATTTGGAGTGAATCAATGGCACACTGAATCTATTTTGCTGAGTTTTTGGAAGATAAACTGGCTATGCGTAACACAGAGGCTTTTTGCAGAGTTTTTGGAGCAGAAAGTGAGCAGCACCTCCAAGTTTTTGAGGCGTTTTTCATCTTTGAGGATGATTTGGAGATTTTCTGCTCCAAAAACGACTCAAAAACCGAGTGTTCACATAGCCGCTAGCTCCTTAAAAACTCAATCTGAATATAGTCTCAGCTTACAACCAAAAGCCACAGGCTATGTTTTCTTTTCCTGAAGAGATTTTGAAGAGTTTTGGTTGTTTTTATTTTACAGCCTTTTGATCTAACAGTGACTAGTTTGGAACAAATTCCAGCACCACTCACTTCATAGATATGACATGCATTTTATTCCCCCTATATATTCTTCAAAACCTCTTCTGGAAAAAATACCTTAAAAAAAACCCTCTTATATGAATAGTAATATGTATTTCATGTAGAAATTAATAACAAGCGTTTTGCAAGCATTTTTAAATATAACAACCTCAAATAATCTTTGATGAAATTATGAAAGCACTTTAATGTCTGATAGTAAGAATATGATGTGTATGATATATGGATTGTATCACTAGTTTTCTCCTCCATGCAGGGGAAGCACTTCAACTGATTCCTAATTTGCAAGCACTGGATTTATCATGGAACAATGATCTCGGAGGAGCCTTATCCAGACTCACACAACACTTTACAACCAAATGTGAATTAAAGTCATTGAATTTAACAGAGTGCAGCCTAAAAGCCGAGGATGGTGATGCATTAGGTAAAATCATCAATATCACTACCTGAAGAAAGAGGAGCAGCAAGCAGGAAGGGTGGGATCAGGCAAAGCGGCTACCCTGAGTTGAGATGAGCAGACTCGTAGATGTTTGGGTTCACTGGGTTCGGCCGGACTTTAGTTAAGTTTGTTTCGGGACCCAGACTTGACCTGAACTTGTTCCCTGACTCTGAACCCCATATAAATCAATTGGGGTCCGAACTAACAGGCCCGACTTGAGTAATGAGTATAATGGAAGTCAAAGATTGGGCAATTCAGTTCTCTGGCCACATACAGCCATCCATAAACAGAGCATTTCCAAGGGAGGGAATTTTTTTATTTTTACTTTTACACACAGCATCCGAAAATGTTCTTTTTACCCCCAGTGACAGCCTTTTAGAGACTGCAAGCAGCTATCATTGGACCAAGTACTGAGCATACCCCCCCCCCCATGATGCACGATTGAGTGGTTAAGGCTTTTTTTAAAAGACTGTGTGCATGTTCAAGACCCGGACACCCAGTGTTCAGTACGAGCCCTAAACTTTATAAGTCAGGTTCGCTAATCTCTAATCCTGAGCCCGCTCATATCTCTTATGGAGATGTACAACCCAATTCCAAAATAGTTGTGACGCTGCATAAAATGTTAAGAAACCAAGAATACAATGATTATCAAATCTCTTAAGCTGGGTTTACACACTGCAACATCGCAAAGGACATCGCTGTAACGTCACCGGTTTGGTGACGCAATAGCGACCTCCCTAAGTCTCTGCTAAGTCTCTGGTGAGCGTTCAACCCGGCAAACCTGGCCAACAACTTACCAGCGATCCGGACCTGCAGAGCGACCTAGCTGGTTGTTGGGGACGTTGATAAGCAGCCTTTTGAAAGGGAAGTTGCTAACAAAGTCGCTGAAAAGGATTCACACACTGAAACTTCATGCTGCACAGCGGGAAACAAAGGACCTAGGAATGGTCCTGAACGACTTGTAGTGATCAGCAACTTCCAGCAACTTCACAGCAGGGGCCAGGTCGCTGATAGGTTTCACACACTGCAACATCGCAAACAACATCGCTATTGCGTCACAAAACCGGTGACGTTACAGCGATGTCGTTTGAGATGTTGCAGTGTGTAAACCCAGCTTTAGAGCCATATTGTATCACAACAGAACAAAGAACATAGATAAAAAGGTAAACATTAGACATTTCATTTGAAAAAAATTACTTATTTTGAAATTAATGGCAGGAACACATCTAAAAACGGATGTGACAGTCACGTCTACCATTGTGTAGCTCCATCTCTTCTATTTACAACAGTTTATAAACTTTTGGGAATGAGTACACCAATATGGCAAAGCTCGTTAAAGGGTTGATATTGACTTTTAGGATTGCCACTTCCAATAGGTGGCACTAGAGTTGAAGTCCTCTTCCTCTCTCAAGAGGCAATTTGCATATTTCATTTCCCAAAGGAGCATGTAAGGTGTTTAAGTCTCCTCACACTGGCATGTCACTTTCCACATAGTCAATAATGCATCGCTATATCATCAGAGATGCAGGCTTTTGTGCTCTGCACTGATAACAAGCTGGGTTGTCCCTCTTCTCTTGAGGCCACAAGACACAGCATTCATGGTTTCCATAAAGAATTTGCAATTTTGATTGACCACAGAGGAATTTTCCATTTTGCCTCACGTGTGTAGTTTAGCACAGTAGATTGCACAGTCCAATATGTTGGGCCACCACAATGTCTACATTTAAACACAATGGGCAATGTATGCTTATTCAATGAAAATATTGTATACCTACAAGTGACAGCTCCACTTTTCTGACATATCTTTTAAGTTGTTGTATTATGAAAACCAGTACTGGCACAGTTAGCAGAAGAGATATTCCTTCCCTAAATCTGTTGGGTTTTTTTTTTTATGAGTAGCTATATCTACATTGTTCTGTGTGAATAAGCTTTGTTTCCTGTATTTCAGCACAGGCCATTAGCAAGATGGCAAAAATTGAATTTTTGGAACTGTCAGAAAATAGAGAGATTGGAAGTACAATGAAGAATATCGCTGAGGAACTAAAAAATTGCTCATGTTTGTGGACTTTAAAGCTACGCTCTACATGCTTACATCAGGACAGCATCAGACATCTGAGTCAGTAACTATGTGTCCTATATTATATAAAGTCTGTATATTAATTTGCTTGACTCCCACAAGCCTACATAGATATATGTGAAGCGTCCACTGGGCCTTAGGGTACTCGTCACCAGGCAAGTGGTTCCTTGGGGTAGCTGTGACTGGCCTGACCCGGTTACGTGACCCCGTCGGCTACATGTTAAAGAAACAGCAAAGAACAGCAAACGGACAAGTGTCCAATACAGATGAGGATGGAAGGAGAGTGACGGGCCCCTGGGAAGCGTGTCACCGGTTGCAGCGGTGACTGGGGTCTCGGCCTCCTCCGCCGCCGACCCTTACTGTGACTAGTCCTTTTCCAGGGGCAGTAGTGGATGGGGAATGGGGATGCTTTGCAGCGCCACCCGCGGTATGCGGCCAGGAAGTAGCCGCTGCTGCACAGTCTCTCTCCGGGGCAGGTGTTATGTGCAGCCAGGATAGTATCGCTCCCCACGGGCGGAGCGGGGTACCCCGGGAGGTTTTAGTGAGAATGGGGGCAGCAGTCCAGGGGAGCGCTGGAGCGCAGGGCGGTGGCAGTTACTCAGAGTCACCGAGTGCGGGTTCCAGTCACTTTATTCACTGGTTCAGGTGGTATCGCACCCCCGGTGCTGGTCCTCGCCATCAGAGACTCCGGTCGCTTCCCGGGCAGGTCAGAGGCTGGATCCGGTTTGACAATCTGTGACTTTTCTGCTCCATGCACAACTCTGTACTGTCCCCCGGTCCTGGCCCGAACAGCCGGCAGCCTGAGCCTCTCGTGGGTTGAACTCCTATCCCTTTCCCCAGGCTCCCTCTCTGCTGTCGCGCCATCGCCACCTTGACTAGGGCTCTGTACCTTTCTCTTGTGCTCAGTCCCTTTCTCTGGCGACTACTCTCTTCTGGTCCACGATTACAGGTACCAGGTGCCGTCTCTATAGATGTTACTGGCCCCCAGCTTGGTGGTGTTGTCTGCTCGGTGTTACATCCAGACAGCTCTGCTCTGCCTCCTTGAAGGCCTGATAGCTTCCCTTCAGGGAGCTGCACACGTCTGCTCTGTCTTGTGTCCAAGCTACTCTGCCTGGCTAAAGTGAAACTATCTGTTTTCTACCCAACTGCTCATGCCCTCACCAATTTCCCAAGTTGCTATGGCAACCTAGGCCTAGATTCTGGCTGAGTCACTTCCTGTGTCTGTAGTAACATTGTTAACCCTTTCCTAGTGACTGCTTCTCCCTGCTATATGGTGGTGTGATGTGTGTATGTGTATGTGTAAACATACCTCCTCCTGCCCAGGAAAAGGATATTATACAGTACCCTGTAACGTCCATGCTACAGGGGCGTTACATATGCAGTGATTTGTTTAATATTGGCGATAAAGAAATACAACCGACAAATGCTTGTAGGTCAATAGTATTCCCGAGTGTACTGCTGCACCTGCTTCATCTACCCTTCCCACTCATTGCTATCTGTGTCACTATACAAAGTAATATGGAGGCTGCCATTATGCAGCATGAAGAATGGCTTCAGGCGAGAGCAATTGTAAGCTGAGTGCCGAGAGATTCGTATCAGGATACAGCGGGTCACGGATCAGAAATGAGACCAGACAGTTGCAGAGAACTAGGATGTTTTTACTAAAGGGTATTGGATGAAGATTTCCGACAATGCAACAAGAAAAACAACCAAAACTATATAACATGCACCCTGTCAGGATTGATCAGGACCACCATGCTGCCCCAACGACATTAACCAGGGATGTCACAGGAAATGCACATCAAATTTACCTGTGGTACGCCCTGCCTAATACAGGAGCATGTGAATTACCCTGATGACACAGCATAAATTACTGGGGAGTTGAAATGCTTTGTTGGTGGTACAGCACAGTAGTTCACAAACTTATACAAAGTTCTAGACCTCCCCCTTCAACCTGTACACATCAGAAGAATGCCCTGGCACCAAACATAACCACTGACCACAATCTGTTTTAGTTAAAAGTTTAGGTATGTAATTGTTCTTACAATGGCTGCAGCCTATCTAACCTGGTTTGGCACCAAAAACTATCTTGACATGCAAGCATCCTGCCAAGGATGTCCACTGCGGGGCCTGAGCTTGTCTGGAAACTGTGGAACCGAGCTGGGTTATAAAGCTTGTCACTATGGATGGAGGAGGTCCTCTGTCAGGCTTTTAGTGATTCCTCCAGCTGTTAATGAAGAAGCTTGAGGGGGATTCAACTCCACGATAGACTGCAGCCGCTCTCCACAAACACTGGCAAACAGGATAGTCTCTGTACTTCATGGCATAAATCTCTCAAACCTCTCATGGAGATGTCTCTCACACGACCTCAGGCTTTGCTTGCTTTGCTCCCAGTGATGCCCTGTCTCCCTAGCACTACCAAAGAGTCTCCAAGTCAGTCTTAACAAAAAGCTCTGGTGGACGGAGGCTGGCACTGCCCTGCCTGCTTATCCTTCTACACCTCACAGAGTGTTGTTTTATTTATTTTTATAAGGGTTATTAGACAAATGGCACACAGATATTCTCAAGAGGACCTGTACTTACTACGTATTATAAGTGACAGATGGGCTTTCAGCCTTGTAAAGAGTAAAGGCTGCTTTACATGGTACGACCGATTGTGCGATTTCACAATCGATCATACCCGCCCCCCTCCTTTTTGCGTCACGGGCAAATCACTGCCCGTGGCGCACAAAGTCGGTAACCCCCGTCACACATACTTACCTCTCGTGCGACCACGCTGTGGGCGGCGAACGTCCACTTCCTGGAGTGGGAGGGACGTTCGGCGTCACAGCGACGTCACACGGCCGCCGGCCAATAGAAGCAGAGGGGCGGAGATGAGTAGGATGTAAACATCCCGCCCACCTCCTTCCTTCCACATAGAGCCGGCGGCTGATGCGTGAGGCAGGTACGCGATGTTCATCGCTCCCGTGGTGTCACACGGAGCGACGTGTGATGCCACGGGAACGATGAACAACCGGCGCCCGATTTCAGAACCGATATTATGGAACCTTGCGACCAGTACACGACTCACGATTTGTGAGCGATACTGCGTCGCTAGGAGGTGTCACACAGGCCGGCATCGCCAGCGATGCCAGATGTGCGTCACAAAAAACGTGACCCCGACGATCTATCGCACGATAAAGCAGCCTTAAGTAACATTTCTTAATGATTTTTAATATTTAGCAGGCACTTTAATAGCCTGCAGATCGGTAAGGTAGAAATAGCAGCCGCCTCTGATTGGCTGGTGGCTGCTATTGCTATAGCTGTGCAGAGAGCTTCTCTGTGTGGTGCCGGCAAGTCATTCAACTGAAATAAAGCACTGACAGTGGCGGTCCCTGCATCAGCCCGGCTGCAATCATCCAGGGGTCCATGTGTCTGCAGGCTCAAGAAGCAGCCCCAGGGGCTGCTTGTGGCCCATGGCCCAAGTGTTTGAGACCCCTGATCTCACCTTTTGATGAAATTTTGTTTGGATAATTCGATTAGCAGATAGAAGGAATAATGTATATCTTTACAGAATGTATGTATTTTTCTCTGCTTGGTGAAATACAATTTTTATTGGTCGTCTCAAAAAGGTTTCATGAAGAAATACATTTTTCTTTTTCTTAAGGTGCTGCATTTCAGTATTGGCCTTACTTACGAAAACTGGATCTGTCATGCAATAAGGCAGCAGGTGGTGGATTCTCTGAGGCTGCGGCACGTCTGACTGCCTTCAAACAACTGGAACTACTGGATATTCATCAATGCTGCCTTTCTAGAGCTGATGTTACAGCACTGAGTAATACAATGATTTTTCTATATATATGCATATATGCCTGTGCAAAAGTGATGTCTTTATTGAAGCCAGGGAAGGTGAAAAATGGCGGCACAGTTACAAGTGAAAAATGCAGGAAACAGGAAATCCAAGGTATTAAATACAATCAAAGACCGTGCACACTACTATACCAGTACCATCCTATAATCAATAGGGTGGCACACACTGTCAACCAGGATGAGGTCAAAGCTGTATAGTAACCAGACCATAGTAGATCATAGTGGTTACACACCCAGATACATATAGGGTAGGGAAGTATGTTAAAGTTATAATTAACCGCATATAGAGAGTACAGACATACCTGGAGGACAAACCTCGGAGTATACCGTGACCTGCGTCACCCGACGGCCGTTTCGGCTGTCCAAGCCTTCGTCAGGGGGAAGCCTTCCCCCACCACTATGATCTACTATGGTCTGGTTACTATACAGCTTTGACCTCATCCTGGTTGACAGTGTGTGCCACCCTATTGATTATAGGATGGTACTGGTATAGTAGTGTGCACGGTCTTTGATTGTATTTAATACCTTGGATTTCCTGTTTCCTGCATTTTTCACTTGTAACTGTGCCGCCATTTTTCACCTTCCCTGGCTTCAATAAAGACATCACTTTTGCACTATCAGGCATGTGGTCGCGTGTTTTCTCTTTTTCCCTTAATTTAATATTAGCGACCGTCTGGGTCTTTCACTTCACCATGCAATTTGACTAATCATTCATTATATGCTAACTTGCTAAATCATGGTGTGGCTGTGGTCCGTATTTATCATATATGCATATATGTACAGTTGAAACCAGACGTTTACATACACTATCTAAAAAGACACATATGCATGTTTTTCTCACTATCTGACATGAAATTTGAATTATCCTTTCCCATTTTAGGTCAGTTAGGATTACCAAATTTACAGTGCCTTGCAAAAGTATTCGGCTCCCTTGAATTTTTCAACCTTTTCCCACATTTTAGGCTTCAAACATAAAGATAAAATTTTTAATGTTATGGTGAAGAATCAACAACAAGTGGGACACAATTGTGAAGTTGAAAGAAATTTATTGGTTATTTTAAACGTTAAAAAAAAAAAATAAACTGAAAATTGGGGCGTGCAATATTATTTGTCCCCTTTAAGTTAATACTTTGTACCACCACCTTTTGCTGCGATTACAGCTGCAAGTCGCTTGGGGTATGTCTCTATGAGTTTTGCACATCGAGAGACTGAAATTCTTGCCCATTCTTCCTTTGCAAAAAGCTCATGCTGAGTGAGGTTGGATGGACAGCATTTGTGAACAGCAGTGTTCAGCTCTTTCCACAGATTCTCGATTGGATTCACGTCTGGACTTTGACTTAGCCATTCTAACACCTGGATACGTTTAGTGAGGAACCATTCCATTGTAGATTTTGCTTTATGTTTGGGATCATTGTCTTGGAAGACAAATATCCGTCCCAGTCTCAGGTCTTTTGCAGACTCTAGTCTAGTCTAGTTTTAGTACTTTCTGCAAAGTCAAATGTTTACATACACTTAAGGGTGCTTTACATGCTGCGACATCACTAATGATATATCGTCGGGGTCACGGTGTTTGTGACGCACATCCGGCGTCGTTAGCGACATCGCAGCGTCTGACAGCTAGGAGTGACGATCAACGATCGCAAAAACGGCAAAAATCGTTGATCGTTGACACATCGCTACAAATCATAATGTCGTTGGTGTTTCATTCCGCCGGTTTGTTCATCGTTCCTGTGGCACCACACATCGCTGTGTGTGACACCGCAGGAATGACAAACATCATCCTACCTGCGTTCATCGGAAAGGAGGAAGGAAGGAGGTGGGCGGCATGTTCCGGCCGCTCATCTCCTCCCCTCCTCTTCTATTGGGCGGCCATTTTGTGACGCCGCTGTGACACCGAACGCATCTCCCCCTTGAAGGAGGGATTGTTCGGCAGCAACAGCGACGTCGCTGAACAGGTATGTGCGTGTGACGCTGCCGTAGCGATATTGTTCGCTACGGCAGCGATCACCATATGTCGCATGAACGACGGGGGCGGGTGCTATTGCTCGCTACATCGCTAGCAAACGCTAGCGATGTTGCAGCGTGTAAAGCAGCCTTAAGAGTACTATGCCTTTAAGCAATAAGGAAAAGTCTATATGATGATGTCATGTCTTTGGAAGCTTCTGATAGGTTTATTGGCAAAATCTGAGTTAATTAGAGACATACCTGTGAATGTATTTTAATGCACACTTGAAACACACTGCTTCTTTGTGTAGCATCATGGGAAAGTTAAAAGAAATCAGCCAATATCTCAGGAAGAGAAATGTGGACTTGCAAAAGTCTGGTTAATCCTTGGGTGCAATTTCCAGATAGCTGAAGGTGCCTCATTCATCTGTACAAACAATTATACAAAAGTAAAAACAAGATGGGAATGTCCAGCCATCATACCGCTCAGGAAGGAGAAGGGTTCTGTGTACCAGAGATGGTTGTGCTTTGATCAGACATGTGCATATCAACCCAAAAGCAAAATAACTTGTGAAGATGTTGGCGGAAGCTGGTAAAATTGTGTTATTATTCACAGTGAAATGAGTATTGTATCAACATGGGCTGAAAAGCCACTCTACCAGAAAGATGCCATTACTCCAAAAGAAACATAAAAAAGCCAGATTAATGCTTGGAAATGAACACAGGAACACAGACCTTAATTTTTGGAGACATGTCCTGTGGTTTGACGAAATTAAAAAAACTATAATGACTTTCGTTATGTTTGGAGGAAAAAGGGAGAAGCTTTGAAGCTTAAGAACACCATCCAATTGTGCAACATGAGGGTGGCAGCATCATGTTGTGGGGTTGTTTTTCTGCAGAAGGGACTGGTGTACTTCACAAAATAGATGGCATCATGAGGAAAGAAGATTATGTGGCAATACTGAAGCAACATCTCAAGACATCAGCCAGGAACTTAAAGTTTGGGCGGAAATCGGTCTTCCAAATGGACAATAACCCGAAGTATACTGCCAAACTGGTTACAAAGTGGCTTAAGGATGACAAAATCAATGTTTTGGAGTGGCCATCACAAAGCACTGATGTGAATCCTATTGAAAATGTATGTGCAAAGCTGAAAGGCAGTGAATGCAAGGCGACCTACAAGCATCTCTCAGTTACACCAGTTCTGTCAGGGAGGAATGGGCCCAAATTCCTACCAACTATTGTGAGAAGCTTGTGGAAGGATATCCAAAATGTCTGACTCAAGTCATACAGTTTAAGGGCAACGATACAAAATACTAATGAAATGGATGTAAACTTTTGACTTTGCAGAAAATAATAAAAATGTCTTAAAACATTCTCTCTCATTATTCTGGCATTTGGCAAATATAAATAATTTTGGTTCCTAATTGACCTTAAACAGGAAAGGTTTGTACTGATTTCAAGTCAGATAGAGAGAAAAACATGCAGATGTGTTTTTATAGATAGTGTATGTAAATGTCTGGCTTCATCTGTACATATAAATATACACTTGAAACCAGCAATTTACATACAGTATCTAAAAAGACATACAAATCCTTCTCAATAAATTAGAATATCAAAAAGTTCAGTTATTCAATACAAAAAGTGAAACATATATTATATAGAGTCATTACATACAGAGTGATCTATTTCAAGTGTTTATTTCTGTTAATGTTGATGATTATGGCTTACAGCCAATGAAAACCCAAAAGTCATTATCTCAGAAAATTAGAATAATTTTAAAAAAGGAGCCCCGTATAGAGTGCATTTACTGTACAGACTTTTCAGTAGGAGCCAACATTTCTGAGTTTAAATTAATTTTTTTCAGTTGGTCTTATATAATATTCTAATTTTCTGAGATAATGACTTTTGGGTTTTCAGTGGCTGTAAGCCATAATCATCAACATTATCAGAAATAACCACCTGAAATAGATCACTCTGTTTGTAATGACTCTATATAATATAAACCTGAGGAAACCCATGAAAACAAGGGGAGAACATACAAAATCCTTGCAGACTCCATGGTGGGATTTAAACCCAGGTCCTCAGCAATGCAAGAATGGAATGCTAACCACTGAGACACCGTGCCATTATACCATCAATGTTATACCATCATGCTGTCACGCTCCCCGGGTCCCGACGTCGTTCCTCACTCACCGCTCCGGTCCCCGGGTCCCCTGCCTCCAGCCACACGTCCTCATCGGCACCGCTCCCTGCTCTGGCCTCCGGCACCTGGGCGTCGTGCATGTGCATTAGGGCACGCGCGCGGTCACTGACCTCCTCTTAAAGGCTCTGCACTCCCTAACAGGATATTGCATCAGTCAGGGTCAGGTATATTAGGAGCTTCCTGCCTGGAGGGCGTCGCCTGTTCGTCGAGTTCTGCAAGCTAGAAGTCCAGGTCCCTTGTGCCTTACTCGTACTAAAACTTTGTCTCTTCTGTAGAGCCTGCTCTGCCTCCGTAACCGGTCCCTGAATCCAGTATTGCCAAGAGGTTCTCCGGTGTCCGTCGGCGGGGAATCCAACCACCGTTTCGGCAGCCTGTGCCTTTCTGGTATCTCCGACTTCACCCAGCTGCCTTCCCGTCACACCCAGCTAACCCGGATCCTGCCTGAGCTTCCTAACCGGCACCCGTACTGGACTCCCATAATTGTCTCCGAGGACTCTGTGGCTCAAAAGACTCCGTTTTACCCTTTCCCTGTGGGACGCTACCCCGGTTCCGCTAGTACTCCGGCTACCGTGTACCTAGGCCCTCTGGTGGGGTGACTGGACAGTCCCTGTATAGGGGTTAGCTCCAGGTTGCTTCACTGGGGGAGTCCGGTACACGGCCCAGAGGATCCACCATCACCCGGACCTAACAGAACGAACAGGCCATGGATCCCGCCGAAGCACTAGCATCCCAACTGGCCAGATTGCAGCAGGAGCTGGTACGTCAGCGAGAGACCCAATCCCGTATGTTGGCCTTCATGACGTCAGTGGACACCCGCCTGAACACACTGCAATCCACAGCCACGTCCCTGTCCACTTCCACCACATCCACGGCTCCCATAGGGACATCTTCTGCGACCTCGCAACTGAGACTAGCCTCTCCGCCTCGGTATGCCGGGGACCCCAAGAACTGCCGTGGGTTCTTGAACCAGTGCTCTCTGCACTTCAAACTGCTCCCACATCTCTTCGCTTCCGACCAAGCTAAGGTAGCCTTCGTCATGTCTCATCTGGAGGGTGAAGCACTGGCATGGATGAACCCCTTGTGGGAGAGGGAAGATCCAGTAACCACCAACATCCAGGACTTCCTGCACACCTTCCGTACCGCGTTCGATGAACCCGGGCGTGCCTCTTCGTCCGCCTCATCCCTCCTCAGGCTACGCCAAGGGACTTTGACAGTTGGTCAGTATGCCATCCGGTTCCGCACGCTGGCATCTGAGTTGGGGTGGAACAATGAAGCCTTGACTGCCGCCTTCTGGGAGGGGCTTACCGGTCGTATCAAGGACGAGCTGGCCGGCCGAGACGTCCCCTCCACCTTGGACGCCCTGATCGCCCTCGCAACCCGGATAGACTTCCGCTTTCAAGAAAGGTCTAAGGAAATGTCCCGCGAGCGGCGCCCTGTAAGGCACTCCGCTTCTCCACAGAAGCCTATCCTCTCCTCATCCGGGCTCTCTGGCTCCTCCATCCATGAGCCCATGGAGCCCATGCAAGTGGACCGGCTACGGTCCTCCGAGCAGCGTCGAGCGGAACGAGCCGCCAAGGGTCTCTGCTTCTATTGTGGAGAAGGCGCACACCAGGTGCGTGCCTGCCCAGAGAAACCGGGAAACTCCAAAGCCTAGGGTTGGTAGGAGAGGCCACCCTAGGTACTGGGAAGCTCTCTGACCCAGTAACATGGACTGTACAGGTGACAACAGGAGAAACCCGCTTCACGGCAGAGGCATATCTCGACTCCGGGGCAGCGGGTAACTTCATCCACCAGGCCACAGTGGACAAGTACCAGTTACCTGTCACCCCGCAGCAGACACCGCTTGTGATAGCCTCTGTGGATGGGGAACCCCTCTCTGATCCCGTCCTGTTCGTCACTAAATCTGTGAAACTGCGTATCGGTGCGCTACACACCGAAGAAATCGCCTTCTATGTCCTGCCACGCATGTCTCATCCGCTTCTGCTGGGTTTACCCTGGTTACGGGTACATGAACCTACAGTCAGCTGGCGTACTGGAGAAATCATCCGCTGGGGCCCGTCTTGTCATGAGAACTGCCTCCAGTCAGTCCAGCCCGTCCATCGTCCTCCGGCCCCGGACTCCTTACCTGGTCTTCCTCCAGCCTATTGGTCCTTCGCAGATGTGTTCGATAAAAAGGAGTCGGAGGTATTGCCTCCACATCGACCCTACGACTGTGCCATTGACCTTCTGCTGGGAACCACACCCCCTCGGGGACGGATATACCCTTTGTCCCCTGCTGAGACCCGGGCCATGTCTGACTACATCACCGAGAACCTGGCACGGGGGTTTATTCGAAGGTCCTCGTCCCCGGCTGGTGCGGGCTTCTTCTTCGTCAAGAAAAAAGAAGGCGACCTACGGCCCTGTATTGATTACCGGGGACTGAACCAGATCACAGTGAAAAACAAATACCCCCTGCCTCTCATCCCTGAACTCTTTGATCGGCTCCGGGGAGCCCGTATATTCACCAAATTGGATCTCCGTGGGGCCTACAACCTGGTTCGCATACGCTCCGGGGACGAGTGGAAGACCGCCTTCAACACCCGGGACGGGCACTATGAATATTGCGTGATGCCCTTCGGCCTTTGCAATGCTCTGGCAGTCTTCCAGGAGCTGGTGAACGACGTGTTCAGGGACCTCCTCTATGTCTGTGTAGTCGTATACCTGGACGACATTTTAATCTACTCCCCAGACCTACGTACCCACAGAGAGCACGTGCAGATCGTGCTACAGAGGCTGAGGAAGAATCGCTTATACGCCAAACACGAGAAGTGTGTGTTCGAACAATCATCCCTTCCCTTTTTGGGCTATGTAATATCGGACACCGGACTGCAGATGGATCCCGGGAAGGTCTCTGCTATCCTCGACTGGCCTCCTCCTTCGGGACTAAAAGCCATCCAACGTTTCCTCGGTTTTGCTAACTACTATCGCCAGTTCGTCCCTCACTTCTCGACCCTAACTGCTCCGCTCTCCGCCCTGACCAAGAAGGGGGCCAATCCGAAGGCTTGGACACCCGAGGCAGAAGCCGCCTTCTGCTCTCTGAAGCGGTCCTTTGCTTCTTCTCCCGTCCTTCACCGGCCTGAGTTGAACCGCCAATTCACCCTGGAGGTTGACGCCTCCTCTGCAGGGGCAGGAGCCGTACTTATGCAGAAGTTCGCCACCGGGAAGATGGTCACCTGCGGCTTCTTCTCCAAGATCTTCTCAGCCCCAGAACGCAATTATACCATTGGTGATCGAGAGCTCCTGGCCGTTAAGATGGCGTTGGAGGAATGGCGATATCTCTTGGATGGAGCGGTTTACCCGGTGATCATCTATACTGACCACAAAAACCTGGAGTATATACGCTCCGCTCAAAGGCTGAATCCACGCCAAGCACGTTGGTCTCTCTTCTTCGCCAGGTTTGACTTTCAGTTACACTACCGGCCCGCGGACAAGAACGTATGGGCGGATGCCCTGTCTCGGTCCTTCGTTCCGGTAGACCAAGAGGAGGAGCCAAACCAGCCCATCATCTGTCCTAGCAAGGTCATCCCGGTGGCTCCCGTCTCTCTGGCACAGATCCCTCCTCGGAAGACTTACGTCACGGAGACCGACCGACTCAAGGTCCTCCAATGGGGACACTCCTCGAAAGTGGCCGGACACGCCGGCCAGAAGAAAACCTGGGGCGTCATTGCCCGTCACTATTGGTGGCCGTCTCTTCGTACGGATGTCACCACCTTCGTCTCTGCATGTTCCTCCTGTGCCCGGAACAAGACGCCTAAGCACCTGCCCTTTGGTCCTCTTCTCCCTCTGCCGACTCCTTCCATTCCATGGCAACACATAGCCATGGACTTTGTCACGGACTTGCCCTTGTCCTCCGGTCATACGGTCATCTGGGTCGCGGTGGACCGGTTCTCGAAAATGGCTCATTTTGTTCCTATGGCCGGATTGCCCTCTGCTCAAGAGCTCGCGGACGCCTTCATACAGCACATCTTCCGGCTGCATGGCTTTCCTGCCCATATCGTGTCCGACAGAGGAACCCAATTCACCTCACGCTTCTGGAGGGCTCTCTGTGAACACCTGGGGGTGTCTCTGGACTTTTCCTCCGCCTACCACCCTCAGTCAAACGGACAAGTGGAACGAGTCAACCAGATCATGACCACCTTCCTTCGTCACTACGTCAACGTCCACCAGGACAACTGGTCCACGCTCCTTCCTTGGGCTGAATTCTCTCATAACCACCAGGTCAGCGAATCCACCTTCAGTTCTCCCTTCCATATTGTCTATGGTCTCCAGCCTTCTGTGCCGTTACCAGTCTCTCCAGCTTCCGATGTACCTGCAGCAGATGCCCTAGCCAGAGACTTCTCCGCTATATGGGCCTCAGTCAAGACCTCCCTGGGACATGCTGCTGCACGAATGAAGAAACATGCGGACAAGAGACGTCTTGATCCTCCTCGCTTCTCTCCTGGGGACTTGGTCTGGCTTGCCTCCAAGTACGTCTGACTCAAAATTCCATCGTACAAGCTGGGTCCGCGGTACATCGGTCCCTTCAAGGTCCTCAGGAAGATCAATGAGGTATCCTACAAGTTGCAGCTTCCTCCCTCCATGCGGATACCCAACTCCTTCCATGTGTCCTTGCTGAAACCTGTTGTCCTCGGTCCCTTCTCCTCTGATGCCTGTCCTCCTCCTCCCATAGCCGATGATGACATCTATGCGGTAAGAGATATCGTGGCCATGAAGACCGTCAGGGGACGGCAGTACTTCCTGGTCGACTGGGCAGGTTATGGTCCTGAGGATAGGTCCTGGGAACCCCGTGAGAACGTGGGTACTCCTCTGATTCGTGCCTTCATGTCCCGGTTGCGGGGAGGGGGGCCTGGGAGGGGGGGTACTGTCACGCTCCCCGGGTCCCGACGTCGTTCCTCACTCACCGCTCCGGTCCCCGGGTCCCCTGCCTCCAGCCACACGTCCTCATCGGCACTGCTCTGGCCTCCGGCACCCGGGCGTCGTGCATGTGCATTAGGGCACGCGCGCGGTCACTGACCTCCTCTTAAAGGCTCTGCACTCCCTAACAGGATATTGCATCAGTCAGGGTCAGGTATATTAGGAGCTTCCTGCCTGGAGGGCGTCGCCTGTTCGTCGAGTTCTGCAAGCTAGAAGTCCAGGTCCCTTGTGCCTTACTCGTACTAAAACTATGCCTCTTCTGTAGAGCCTGCTCTGCCTCCGTAACCGGTCCCTGAATCCAGTATTGCCAAGAAGTTCTCCGGTGTCCGTCGGTGGGGAATCCAACCACCGTTTCGGCAGCCAGTGCCTTTCTGGTATCTCCGACTTCACCCAGCTGCCTTCCCGTCACACCCAGCTAACCCGGATCCTGCCTGAGCTTCCTAACCGGCACCCGTACTGGACTCCCGTAATTGTCTCCGAGGACTCTGTGGCTCCAAAGAATCCGTTTTACCCTTTCCCTGTGGGACGCTACCCCGGTTCCGCTAGTACTCCGGCTACCGTGTACCTAGGCCCTCTGGTGGGGTGACTGGACAGTCCCTGTATAGGGGTTAGCTCCAGGTTGCTTCACTGGGGGAGTCCGGTACACGGCCCAGAGGATCCACCATCACCCGGACCTAACACATGCATCACTAATATTAGAATAGTATATAAGCAGATCTGTAATTTTAACTATTAGGGTTAGCATCTAACTATATATAATTAAAGTTAGGTTTTATTTACAATCTGCAAGATATTTGAATGTCTTTTGTCCTTTGGCCTATTCGATCATGTATTATTCATCCCCATAGAGATTGTTTAACGCAACTGGTATTTCTTTAAAATTGTAAAAATACCCCACATTTCACAAGTATTGCACCGTACTAGGAATATTGGGATTGTGAATGTATAGAAAAAATAAAAAATAGGCTTCTGTATAATATTTTTATTTTTATTTGTAGCCCAAGTCATACCACTCCTATCCAACCTTCAGTATCTAGACATATCATCCAACAAAAGCATAGGACTTTCTTCTGAACATCTTTTCAGCCGTTTACGTTTTTTGCCTAAATTGAAATCCGTGAATATCAGCAATTGCACTTTAAAGAAAGAATCCTTTGCAGGACTAGGTAAGGAGTTAAATCTAAAAATCACTTTCACAACATATTCTTGGCATTAGTAATTGATCACCCTCTGAAATGTGATATAGAAAGGGCAGTCATCTACAATATATATTTCCTGAAAATATTTTAACCTTCATGTCTCAAGTTACTGGAGGCTGAAATACTGTAATATGGTTCCATATTTCTATTTCCATTGTATTATATGTGATAAATAAAGCACCGTAATAGAAGAATAGACTTTAACATATATTCAGGTTGCAAAAAATCTACAAACTTTACCGTGAAGTGAATGTTACATGACAAGTAATTATACCATGTATCCCTAGCTGAAGCCTCACTTTACCTAATGGACCTTCAGACGCTGGACCTTTCCTGGAATAAATCTATTGGAGGAAACCTGAATCTACTCTCTGGAGCTCTACAGAGTGCAACTGGTCTACAAAGCCTGCTTCTGAGCAGCTGCAACCTGGTCACGCAGGATCTGGCAGTCATAGGTAGTTACGTCTGTATTATGGAGGCTGTAATGCATGACTGTAATGCTAGATTTCACAGATAAGGTCAATTAATGCTTCTTCCTGTTTACTAGAATTTAGGTGGCTTTACACACTGCAACATCGCAAACGACATCGCTGTAACGTCACTGGTTTTGTGACGTAATAGCGACCTCCCCAGCGACATTGCAGTGTGTGAAACACATCAGCGACCTGGCCCCTGCTGTGAAGTTGCTGATCGCTACAAATCGTTCAGGACCATTCTTTGGTCCTTTGTTTCCCGCTGTGCAGCATGATCGCTAGAAAGTTTCAGTGTGTAAAGGGGACTTAAAACACTGGAAACGAGTGATGTGTCACAATATCTGTCAATCACTATTCTCTGTCAGTCGGTCTCTCCCTCTCGGTCTCTATTCTCTCTCTGTCGGTCCGTCACTATCTCTGTCCCTCTCTCACAGTCTGTCGGTCATTTTCCCCTCCTCTCTCATACTCACCGATCCCCGATCCCCAGCGCGGCGCTGCACGGCATTCACACTGCTCCGGCGGCTTTTACTATTTTGAAAAAGCCGGCCGTTCATTAACCAATTTCGTATTCCCTACTTTCCCTGCCCACAGGCGCCTATGATTGGTTGCAGTGAGACACGCCCCCACGCTGAGTGACAGGTGTCTCACTGCACCCAATCACAGCAGCCGGTGGGCGTGTCACTATGGAGTATAGAAATAAATAAATAAATAATTAAAAAAACCGGCGTGCGGTTCCCCCCAAATTTAATACCAGCCAGATAAAGCCATACGGCTGAAGGCTGGTATTCTCAGGTTGGGGAGCGCCACGTTATGGGGAGCCCCCCAGCCTAACAATATCAGTCAGTAGCCGCCCAGAATTGCCGCATACATTATATGCGACAGTTCTGGGACTGTACCCGGCTCTTCCTGATTTGCCCTGGTGCGTTGGCAAATCGGGGTAATAAGGAGTTATTGGCAGCCCATAGCTGCTAATAAAGCAATGGTAATTTCAGGCTCAACCACTTAGTTTGCATAAAGGGAGGTAAGGTTCTTTCACAGTTGCAGAGTGTGACATGCCGCTGCTGCCACACACCTAGCCTCTGCTGTTCTCAACGGGCCGTTACTGCAGGCGTTCACCCATCCTCCACAGTGACACTGTCACTCCTCTGCATACGAGCACACTCTGCAATTGTGAAAGAACCTTTCCTCATTTTATGCATTTCGGTTGTCCTATGTGACCCGTGCCATCCAGCTGTAACCATTGATGCAACTACCTTGAGAAAGGCTCTACGCCGAAACGTCGGTGTTGCTCTGTTTTAAGGTTCACTTTTGCAGTGTGTCAATAAATCCACTTGCATCACAAAAAATTATCTTGCTTTCATTTTGAGTGCTGGGGTCACATACTATTCATAGCTGCTAATAAGTCCTAGATTAATCATGTCAGGCGTCTCCCCGAGATACCTTCCATGATTAATCTGTAAATTACAGTAAATAAACACACACACCAGAAAAAAATCATTTATTAGAAATAAAAAACACAAACAAATTCCCTCATCACCAATTTAATCAGCCCCAAAAAGCCCTCCTTGTCCGGCGTAATCCACAGACCTCCAGCGTCGCTTCCAGCTCAGCTGCATGCAGGTGACAGGAGCTGCAGAAGACACCGCCGCTCCTGTCAGCTCCACGCAGCTAATGAAGACAGCCGCGCGATCGGCTGAGCTGTCACTGAGGTTACCCGCTGTCACTGGATCCAGCGGTGGATCCAGCGGTGGATGCAGCGGTAGCCGCGGGTAACCTCAGTGACAGCTCAGCTGATCGCGCTACTCACCGCCGCTCCGGTCAGCTCCACGCAGCAACTGAGGTGAGTAGTGCGATCAGCTGACCTGTCACTGAGGTTACCCGCGGCCACCGCTGGATCCAGTGACAGCGGGTAACCTCAGTGACAGCTCAGCCGATCGCGCGGCTGTCTTCATTAGCTGCGTGGAGCTGACAGGAGCAGCGGTGTCTTCTGTAGCTCCTGTCACCTGCATGCAGCAGAGCTGGAAGCGACGCTGGAGGTCCGTGGATTACGCCGGACATGGAGGGCTTTTTGGGGCTGATTAAATTGGTGATGAGGGAATTTGTTTGTGTTTTTTATTTCTAATAAATGATTTTTTCGTGTGTGTGTGTTTATTTACTGTAATTTACAGATTAATCATGGAACGTTTCTCGGGGAGACGCCTGACATGATTAATCTAGGACTTATTGGCAGCTATGGGCTGCCAATAACTCCTTATTACCCCGATTTGCCAACGCACCAGGGCAAATCGGGAAGAGCCGGGTACAGTCCCAGAACTGTCGCATATAATGTACAGTTAGGTCCAGAAATATTTGGACAGTGACACAATTTTCGCGAGTTGGGCTCTGCATGCCACCACATTGGATTTGAAATGAAATCTCTACAACAGAATTCAAGTGCAGATTGTAACGTTTAATTTGAAGATTTGAACAAAAATATCTGATAGAAATTGTAGGAATTGTACACATTTCTTTACAAACACTCCACATTTTAGGAGGTCAAAAGTAATTGGACAAATAAACCAAACCCAAACAAAATATTTTTATTTTCAATATTTTGTTGCGAATCCTTTGGAGGCAATCACTGCCTTAAGTCTGGAACCCATGGACATCACCAAACGCTGGGTTTCCTCCTTCTTAATGCTTTGCCAGGCCTTTACAGCCGCAGCCTTCAGGTCTTGCTTGTTTGTGGGTCTTTCTGTCTTAAGTCTGGATTTGAACAAGTGAAATGCATGCTCAATTGGGTTAAGATCTGGTGATTGACTTGGCCATTGCAGAATTTTCCACTTTTTTGCACTCATGAACTCCTTGGTAGCTTTGGCTGTATGCTTGGGGTCATTGTCCATCTGTACTATGAAGCGCCGTCCAATCAACTTTGCGGCATTTGGCTGAATCTGGGCTGAAAGTATATCCCGGTACACTTCAGAATTCATCCGGATACTCTTGTCTGCTGTTATGTCATCAATAAACACAAGTGACCCAGTGCCATTGAAAGCCATGCATGCCCATGCCATCACGTTGCCTCCACCATGTTTTACAGAGGATGTGGTGTGCCTTGGATCATGTGCCGTTCCCTTTCTTCTCCAAACTTTTTTCTTCCCATCATTCTGGTACAGGTTGATCTTTGTCTCATCTGTCCATAGAATACTTTTCCAGAACTGAGCTGGCTTCATGAGGTGTTTTTCAGCAATTTGGCCTGTCTATTTTTGGAATTGATGAATGGTTTGCATCTAGATGTGAACCCTTTGTATTTACTTTCATGGAGTCTTCTCTTTACTGTTGACTTAGAGACAGATACACCTACTTCACTGAGAGTGTTCTGGACTTCAGTTGATGTTGTGAACGGGTTCTTCTTCACCAAAGAAAGTATGCGGCGATCATCCACCACTGTTGTCATCCGTGGACGCCCAGGCCTTTTTGAGTTCCCAAGCTCACCAGTCAATTCCTTTTTTCTCAGAATGTACCCGACTGTTGATTTTGCTACTCCAAGCATGTCTGCTATCTCTCTGATGGATTTTTTCTTTTTTTTCAGCCTCAGGATGTTCTGCTTCACCTCAATTGAGAGTTCCTTAGACCGCATGTTGTCTGGTCACAGCAACAACTTCCAAATGCAAAACCACACACCTGTAATCAACCCCAGACCTTTTAACTACTTCATTGATTACAGGTTAACGAGGGAGACGCCTTCAGAGTTAATTGCAGCCCTTAGAGTCCCTTGTCCAATTACTTTTGGTCCCTTGAAAAAGAGGAGGCTATGCATTACAGAGCTATGATTCCTAAACCCTTTCTCCGATTTGGATGTGAAAACTCTCATATTGCAGCTGGGAGTGTGCACTTTCAACCCATATTATATATATAATTGTATTTCTGAACATGTTTTTGTAAACAGCTAAAATAACAAAACTTGTGTCACTGTCCAAATATTTCTGGACCTAACTGTATGCGGCAATTCTGGGCGGCTGCTGACTGATATTGTTAGGCTGGGGGGCTCCTCATAACGTGGCGCTTCCCATCCTGAGAATACCAGCCTTCAGCCGTATGGCTTTATCTGGCTGGTATTAAATTTGGGGGGAACCGCACGCCGTTTTTTTTAATTATTTATTTATTTATTTCTATACTCCATAGTGACACGCCCACCAGCTGCTGTGATTGGGTGCAGTGAGACACCTGTCACTCAGCGTGGGGGCGTGTCTCACTGCAACCAATCATAGGCGCCTGTGGGCGGGGAAAGTAGGGAATACGAAATTGTTTAATGAGCGGCCGGCTTTTTCAAAATAGTAAAAGCCGCCGCAGCAGTGTGAATGCCGTGCAGCGCCGCGCCGGGGATCGGGGATCGGTGAGTATGAGAGAGAAGGGGAAAATGACCGACCGACTGTGAGAGAGGGACAGAGATAGTGACGGACCGACAGAGAGAGAATAGAGACCGAGAGGGAGAGACCGACTGACAGAGAATAGTGATTGACAGATATTGTGACACATCACTCGTTTCCAGTGTTTGACTAGCTAGGTCGTTCTGCAGGTCCGGATCGCTGTTGCGTCGTTGGCCAGGTTTGCCTGTTTGACAGCTCACCAGAGACTCACCAGAGACTTTGTAGCGATCCCGGCCAGGTTGGGATCGCTGGTGGGATCGCTGAAAATCTGTGTGTAAAGGGGCCTTTTGTCCCTTGCAAATAAATAAGGTATAGAAGAGGGGTTAAAGGCGGATTTCTATAATCATTCAAGAGCAGATAAATTTCAATTATGTACGGAATTTCTACTTACAGAGATATTGTCATTATTCTTTACTACTATTGTGTTGCTAGAACTTGGTAATAGATCTCTTCCTGAAGGTGCCCACTGGGTTTATCACATGACTATATCACATTACAGGGAATCTTTCACCACAACCCTATCTGAGAGCAGCATATTATAGTTGCAGATTCCCCGATTCCAGAAATGTGTCATTTATTGGGCTGCTTGATATCATTTTTATATAATCCCTGTTTTATCTGCTGCAGATCTACTATTTCACTGAATACTTAGCTCTGTATAACCCCACCCACACCACTGATTGGCAGTTTTCTGTGTACGTGGACATAGAACTGCCAAACAGTGGTGGAGGAAGGTTATACAGAGCTCATGAATATGGAGGACTACATGGCAGCAGGTTTACTAGTCCTCTAATGAAAGTCTCCTGTGATTTTAAAAAATCTACACTAAGCAGCTCAGTAAGAGATACATCGCTGGAATCAAAATCTCCGTCTCACATTACACTGCTCTCAGTTCAAGTGGCAAAAACCTGGTGACAGTTTCTTTGACATGAATAAGTATTTGGTGTGGATTCTGCACCAGAAAAAGCACTTAAAAACCTGCTTCAAACAAGATTTCCATTAATTTGAGTGCACATTAAAATTTTCCCATGCACTTTTTGTAAAATGCTTTTGTTAGGTCAAAAATTCAATACACAAAATACAAAGAGAAATGAGATTATGTTACATTACATAGTAAAAGGTCATCTAATAACTAACCTCCCCTTCTCTAACAAACTGTTTATCAGATTTTATCTACTGCACTTAACAGAAGAAAAAATGTACATTCACTCTATAGAAATAATGTAAAAATGTGGTTCATACATTTAACAGAATAAGGATGTTTTCTATTGTCTTCATAGACCAGTTAGCTTATTGAAAGCAAGAATGAAGAACTCTTCTTGAAGTTAGGGCTCGGTTCCACTTATGATTTCCACTGATGAGTGCAATCCGATAAAACATTGGATTGCCCTTGCCCCAGTGTTAATCAATCAGGCAGTGTCCTTCTATTTTTTTGTCCTCAGCTCTAATCATGCTGAGGATCAAATTACAGCATTCTGCATATGACTGCGCAGATCGCCCCAGAAGTGCTATTGCAAGCCTATGGGTGCAAGAACAATATTGCATGGCATTACATACGCATGTCATACAGATGGCATACGCATGTCATACAGATGGCACACACATGTCACACAGATACTAGGTGAGAAAAACCTACAGCACTTGCACAGCACTCGCATTTCATACGAGAAAAAAAGCGCACTCACATGACATACGCAAGACCATACGCATGACACTTGTCCCACGTTTCCGGACGAGTATCGGAGTGATTATTTTTACACAAGTGGAACTAAGGCCCTAGTGGTAGAGTGCTTATAAATTTCCCTCAAAATCATTTTTTGTCTTTTTGTAATAAAGTGTTTACCTACTATATTTTCAAGAGAAACTCAATTTTGCTTTCACTAAGCGAAAACATGAGGCAGAAAAATTAGTATGTACATTTTTTTGTTTGTTTTCTGTGCATATATCACGGATTAGAAAAACTGCTGTTTTGTTGCTGTTTTCGATTATTTTTTTGGAGACGTTTTTGCTACTACAGTACCCCATATTATCATAAAAATAATCAAAAACCTCATGAAACAGTGTCAAAAACATATTTTCACAAAACCATGGTAACCACACATTCTCTAGAAGTGACTTCTAGCTGTGAAGGTTTCAGCCTGAAAAAATCTACATAAAAGTACCCTGTCCGAACATCTCTAATAATGATTTGTCCCATCTTTAGACAATCCCTGTCAATCTGGACTTTGCTCTAAAGGCCCTGTCACACACACAGATAAATCTTTGGCAGATCTGGGGTTGCAGTGAAATCATGGACATATTGTTCCATTTGTACACAGCCACAAACCTGGCACTGATTGTCCACAATTTCACTGCAATCACAGATCTGCCACAGATCTGCCACAGATTTATCTGTGTGTGTAAAGTGGCCTTTACTGTAGCCATATTTTATAAGTCATCTATTTAACCATTTTCATGTTATTCTTTGGATGGTTATCTGAGATTTTTGAAGTATTCTTTGAAAGCAGTTCTTTTGCTAATGTGATCTAGGGGGGCACACATGAGAACATGGTTCTACTTAGTGATAACTTGTAGTGTATTTTGGTAAAGTATTGTATATTTGAAGACATTTTATTCCATTTCTTGCAGCATCAGCAGCTCAAAATGGTCATCTGGAAAGACTAGAGCAGCTAGACATTGCTTACAATGACACAGTGCCTGACGAAGGGTGGTCCCTATTCTTTGAAAGTGTGTCTGCTCTGAAGAACCTTGTGGAATTAGATATCAGCTTGAGGCCTGCTTCATCGCGTGAATGTGGACCATGGTTCATACATTTACTATCCAATTTGATAAAGCTGCCTAAACTGAAGGAACTGGGAATGCAACGCTGGGCGCTGTCCGCAGCTGAGCGTCAACAGCTGAGCCGTATTCAAGCAGAGATGAATATCAATATACATTATGACTAATCTTTTGTGTATATACTATATAAAATTATCATTAACATGACAAGTTTTATGTGATAAGACATTGACTCATAAGAGGGGAAACTCCTTTAACCTTCATAACAAAGTGCGACGACTGAGCTACGTACATTGGAAATTACAAGGTTCTTAGATATAATGAGGTGTCTATTTGCTTAATACAGAACTGGTTATGCAGGAATGAGAAACAAGAAACCATCTTTCTGTAGGCATTACAATGCACATTGATATTCTGTTTTGAAATGTTCTCCTTATTCTCTGGAAAAAAATATTATATGAACTGAATGTACTTGGCAAGATTTGGAAGCTCAGATTTAACATGGCATGGAACTCTTAAGGCCCCATCACACGCAGCGACGTATCTAACGATATATCGCCGGGGTCACGGATTCCATGACGTACATCCGGCATCGTTAGCTACGTCGTTGCATGTGACACCAATGAACGGCCGTTAACGATGGAAAATACTCACCAAATCGTTCATCGTTGACACGTCGTTCATTTTCAAAAAAACGTTGATTGTTGAGGACGCAGGTTGTTCCTCGTTCCCGAGGCAGCACACATTGCTATGTGTGACACCTCGGGAACGACGAACTACAGCTTACCTGTGGCCGCCGACAATGAGGAAGGAAGGAGGTGGGCAGGATGTTACAGCCGCTCATCTCCGCCCCTCCGCTTCTATTGGGCGGCCTCTTAGTGACGCCGCACGAACCGCCCCCTTAGAAAGGAGGCGGTTCGCCGGCAACAGCGATGTCACTAGGCAGGTAAGTATGTGTGACGATGGCTCCTAACGATATTGTGCGCCACGGGCAGCGATTTGCCTCTGACGCACAAATGACGGGGGCGGGTACGCTCGCTAACGATATCACTAGCGATATCGCTGCGTGTGACGGGGCCTTTAGTGATGAGACCAAATTTTTCAAATCTGACATTTGGCACTTTATGTGCCAATAACTCCACAATGTTTCAACATATCCTAGTGACTTTGAGAATGTTTTTTCAGGATGCATTATATTTTATTGTAATGGTGAATGTAGGTCCATATGTTTAGCGTTTATTTATAAAAATATCAAAACTTTGACAAAAATTTAAAAAAATTAGCAATTTGCAAACTTTGAATGATTATTCCTTTAATCCAGCTAGTCACACCACATAAAATAGTTAATAAATAACATTTAGCTCATGTCTGCTTCACATCAGCACCATCTGTATAATGTTCTTTTATTTTGTTATGATGTTATGATCTTTAAAATTGTAGCAGTTATTTTCCATTTTTTTTTTCAAGGAAATTTACAATACTTATTTTTTTAGAAGTAGTGAGGAAAATAATCCAGCGCAGTCCATGGAATTCTCTTAAAGTCCTTTATTCCGTCCATTTACATACTGGCATGCATTCAATCATAGACATTACAAGTATAGCATACAGATCTACACATTTCAGCATTATGCCTTAAGGCTGCTTTACATGCTGCGATATCGTGACCGATATCGCTAGCGTGCATACCCGCCCCCATCGGTTGTGCGACACGGGCAAATCGCTGCCCGTAGCGCACAACATCGTGCGGACCCATCACACTAATTACCTGCCTAGCGACGTCGCTGTGACCGGCGAACCGCCTCCTTTCTAAGGGGGCGGTTCGTTCAGCGTCACAGCGACGTCACAGCAGCGTCACCGAACCGCCGCCCAATAGAAGCGGAGGGGCGGAGATGAGCGGGACGTAACATCCCGCCGACCTTCTTCCTTCCTCATTACGGGCGGCCGCCGGTAAGGTGAGGTTCCTCGTTCCTGTGGTGTCACACATAGCGATGTGTGCTGCCGCAGGAGCGATGAACTACTTCGTACACTGAGCAGCAGCGATATTCGAGAATAGGGGGGCATGTCACTGATGAGCGATTTTGACCGTTTTTGCGACAATTCAAAATCGCTCATAGGTGTCACACGCAAAGACATCGTTAAAGCGACCGGATGTGCGTCACAAATTCCGTGAACCCAACGAGATCGCTTGAGCGATGTCGCAGCGTGTAAAGCGGCCTTTACTCATGATCTGAGTAAGGACAGAATGAAGGATTAAGAAATTTTTAAGAGAATCCCAAGGACTGTGCTGGATTATGTTCCTCACAACTTCTCAATTGTTATGGTGGCTCCAACAGATCCGAGCATTCTTGATTGGATCCAAAGGGTTAATAAACATGCGGTGAGCTGACTTTTCTTCTTTTTTTTATTTTTTAACCCCTTAAGACCCCCGGGTGTTTTGCGTTTTTCCGTTTTTTTTTTTTTCTCTCTTTCTTCCGAGAGCCATAACTTTTTTAAGTTTTCGTCAATCTTGCCATATTGGGGCTTGTTTTTGGCGGGAAGAGTTGTAGTTTTCAATGAAACCATAAGTTTTACCATATAATGTACTGGAAAACAGCAAAATAAATTCAAGTGTGGAAAAACTGCAAAAAAAGTGTGATTGCATAATAGTTTTTGGGCTATTTTATTCACCATGTTCACTATATGGTAAAACTGATGCGTTGCTGTGATGCCTGAGGTCAGTGCAAGTTTGGAGACACCAAACATGAATAGGTTTACTTCTATCTAAGGGGTTAAAAAAATTCACAAGTTTGTCCAAAAAAAGTGGCGCATGTTTTGCGCCATTTTCCAAAACCCATAGCGTTCTCATTTTTCGATATGTATGCTATGTTTTGATCGCCTGTTATTGCATTTTGCGCACAATTTGTGGCAACCAAAAAACGTAATTTTGGCGTTTGTAATTTTTTTGCCACTACGTCGTTCACCGATCAGATTAATTGATTTTATATTTTGATAGATCGGGCGTTTCTGAACGCGGCGATACCAAAATATGTGTATATTTATTATTTGTTTAACCCTTTAATTTTCAATGGGGCGAAAGGGGGGTGATTTGAACTTTTAGGTTTTTTATTTTTTTAAAACTTTTTTTTTTTTTATTTTACTAGGTCCCTTAGGGGGCTATATGGATCAATTGTCTGATCGCTCTTCCATATCTCCAGATCACAGATACAGAGCTGAGACTTTACTTTCAGTGCCGGCACTATTCCAGCATTGAAAGTGACTCATGTTAGCTACAGGCATGATCACATGACCCTGTGCTACCATGGCAACCACCGGAAGTCAGGTGACCACGTCACGTGATTTCCAATGGAGGCGGGGTAAGTTATCATAATGGCGGCGTGCATATACATCTCACTGCCAGATTTTGGCAGCGAGATGTAAGGGGTTAATAGTCGAGTGTGGAACGCGATTCCACTGGCGACAACCAGGCACACATGTCAGCTGTTGAAATCAGCTGATATGTGTGCGGTTCGCCGTGGCAGGGGGCGGGGATTAACCTCACACGATCCATGATATACCCAGTACATCATGGGTCGCTAAGGGGTTAAGGACCTATTTAGATTTTAAATGACTTTGGGGGACCTATATATTGGAAGACCCCTAAAAGTGATAACATTTTAAAAACACAACCCCTCAACATATTTAAAACTGCTGCCAGGTAGTTTATTATCCCTTCAGCTGCTTTTCATAAATTAATGCAAAGTGGCATGACCGGAAACAAACATGTTGCTAAGTTTCTGAATAGTCCCCTATAGCCAGCAGACTCTAAGGCCATAATTTGGCTGTTAATTGCTATGGCAACCATCAGGACCATACAATCATGATCTGAGTGCTGATGTGGTTAAAGATGAGCCCCCCAAAACTTTTAAACCATGTAGATGCCGTAGTCACTTTTGACAGCAGCATCAAAGCAGTTAAACAGCCATAGTCGGTGTAAATCCACAAATTGTGACTGATGTTGTGAGGGTGTCAGCTATAGTGTACAGCTGACAGCTGCTGCATTTTCCTCCCTCGGGGGATGTTATTCACTAACATCTCAGGTCAGTAAAAAAATGTATTGGCGGTCACTAAGGGATTAAGGAGAGAAGCTCTCTTCTATCATGTAACCACGATTGTATATTTAAGGAATCTGTAACCCTCAGAACAAAAGCTGAGGGCTTTCTGGAGTTTTCCCATAATTGCAAGTTAGTTAATTGCATACTTAGCTGCCAATCTATTAATTGTTTACAGAACTGCTGGAGAAAGCTATAGCAGTTGGTAGTTCAATTGGCAATAAATGGGAGCAGAGGTTGAGTATGTGCACCTCTTATACAGTAGATAGGGGATAACGTGCTATTTCGGAAATACCCTTTAAATTCAGGTGACATTCATTTAACTTGTGCAGGTGATCATCTAGATGCCTCTGTGAGTTCTACGATGCCAAGGAACAGATAGGCACAGAACTATGACAGATATTTATGTAACGATCACACAATACACTATACATGAAACTGATATTATAGGTTTACCATAGTAAATTCATTGTAAATTAATTAGGGTCCCCAAACTAATTAGAAGTCTTGGCTGAGCAGTAAAAGACATATTGGAACTTTTTTTGGTCACAAATTGTTTTTTTTTATGAGAAAATTAACTTTGAAGTTTCATGTAAGTGGTGCTACAACTCAATATTCCATTATAAGCGCTACCCCCTTGTGCATTAATTAGGTCTCTGTTGTGTTGCATCTGCCATAGTGGTCCAGAAGACACATCAATTAAACCCACCAAGGTGGCTAGGTGCATTTTACAGGAATCTGCCCATCTGTGTTGCACTTGAAGCCTCATTTACATAAAAATAATTTTCTCAGTAATTATCCATTTGAGACCAGGAAGGAATGTTTGAAGTTGTGATTTTATATCTAAAAAAAATTGTTTAAAAGAACTGAGTTTCCTCAGTGGTTGATCCTTTTAATGGCTACCTTAAAAGATCACTCAATTACAATCAAACATATATTATGTTATTATTATTAGGCTTAAAAAGGTCATCTGTATCCAATACTATTGATTTCTTAAAGGAATTTTCTGAGTAGGTACATTAAAGATAATGAATGTGTAATTAGTGTAGGTTCAAACTCATGCACTCCACCATAAGCAAAACAATAAGGCAACAGCACTTAAAGAGTACCTACACATATGACCACAATTAGTGGTACCATTCTTGTGAAGTACGGAACACTCACAATGCAACAGTCACTGAAATAACATAAAACTAACTAAATAAAAAAAAAAACTAATGAAAATGACCTGGACAAAACTGATGGTACATTTAGAAAAGATTGAAAAGAATTTGACGGACCATAAGGACATATTAAAATAAGATGTGTCCTGTAATTAGCATAACAAGGGTCCACAATCTTGCAATCAGTCAATGCATATTCAAAAGATACAAAGTAGTCAATGTACTGTTTGGTATTATGGTGTGCACCACACTGAACATGGGCCAAAGTAAGCTAAGGAGAGAGTTGTCTTAGGAGATTAGAAAGAAAAGTATAGGCTGCAAGATGAAAATTGATGAAAAATTGAAGATGTGGATAATATCAATGTCAACCAGAGAGCCTAGATTAGATGTGAACTCCAAGGTCATCAGTGTAATATCGTACCATCCATAGCTGCCTTGGCCAAAGTGTAATTCATGGCAGACGACTGAAGAGGAAACCACTGTTGCAAGCAAATCATCAAAAAGTACAACTGGAATTTGCCAAAATACATACTGAGAAGCAACAAAGCTTCTGGGACAATGTACTTTGGCCTGATGAGGCAACACTGAAACTTTTTGGATCGTCACATCAGCTCTATGTTCACAGACGTAATAATGAAGCACACAAAGAAAAGAACATTGTACCTGAAGTGAAACATGGTGGAGGCTTGGTTATGTTTTGGGTCTACTTTGCTGCATCTGGCACAGGGTATCTTGAATCTATGCGGGGTACAACAAAATGTCAAGACTATCAAGGCATTTTTGAGTGAAATGTCCTGCTCAATGTTAGAAAGCTTGGTCTGAGTCGCAGGACATAGGTCCTCCAACAGGATAGTGATCAAAACACACAGCTAAAAACATCTAAGAATGACCATTTTGATTTTTTTTGTTACATTTTTCTGTTGAACCACAATTCAAAAGCAACATTTGATTTTCATTAGTTCATATTCAATATCTTTCAATTGAAAACGACCTTTGTCAGTTTCAAGTTATTACAGTGACCATTATGGATTTCTCTTACTTTTAACAGAAGGCTACCAACAATTTGATCCATGTGTTTATCACAAAAACAATAGCTAGCACTACACTAAATATTTTTTTACTAAATATGAGTGATTAAAAAAACCAAAACAATTAAAACTGTCTGTATACTACATCAGAAGGATCCGACTCATCAGATGTAGTTGGGTCTGAACTTCTAGATAGTGTAATCCCAGTTTGCTGAGCATGCTTTAGTTAAGGCCTCTTTCACACGTACGTGAAAATCACGCACGTTTTTCACGGTTGTGTCAAAGGTGAGTATTGTGCTCCGTGTGCCGTTTTTATGACACACATGTGTTCTCCGTGTGTTATCCGTGATAACACACGGAGAATGGGAACTTTCTGCTCACCTGTCCCTGGCATTGCTGTCCGTGGTGCTGATCTTCGGTCTCCGGTTCTGCCGACTCCCCGCTGCTGCAGCTTCTGGCCGCAGTGAAGTGAATATGCAATGAGAATAATGAGCGGCGGTCAGAAGCAAGTGACAGCAGCGGCAGAGACAGAAGGGCTGGAGAAGGTGAGTAAAGTTGTTTGTTTTTTTTTTTCTCAGACACGTGTGTTTTCTCCGGTGCGTGTCACACGGAACACCTCCGTGTGGTCCATTTGCGTTCCGTGTGACACCCGTGATGCCGGAGAGAAACGAACATGTTGACGTGTGGAGCACACGGGCATACGTATGATCCACACGTACACACGGTCCATGGCAGAACACGCACGTGAGCGCAGACCCATTGATTTTAATGGGTCTACGTGTGCCCGTGTCTCCGGTACGTGAGGAAAAGGACCGAACATGTACCGGAGACAAGGACGTGTGAAAGAGGCCTTAAGGTGCATTTACACTGAAAGATTATCATGATCGAGTTTCCTCCTTGGAACACTTAAATCTCCACAATCTTGCAGTGTAAACAGGCTGCTGCTGATCATTAGATGAATAAGCAAAATGCTCAATCATCAGGTGGAATAATTTTTAAGCAGGCTTAAAAATAATCATTCTTGAATGTGTATTATCATGTGTAAACAGGACTTGAGCTACCAATGACAATGTAATCCTATGCACACAGTCATTTTCTTAAAGATCATTCAGTAAGCATCGTTTAGTGCACTTTGCCCTTGTGCACAGGCTTTTAAATGACCACTTTTTTGCAATATGTTTGCTGTAGTGCACTCGGTTCAGCAATGCACCACTATTCACTTGTACTTCACTGCAATGTAGCAATGACACATAGCAATCTGGTGGTACAAAATGTGTTGTGGCCAAATTTGCCATGTAACACCAGTCAATCGGTAAATATTTACCGATAAGCGGTTGTTAAAAGCCTTTGTTTGCAGACAGACAATGTAAAATGAAGCACATTGAGTGATTTGTAATAAATTGTTCAGTGTGCATAGGGTACCATTGTTCTCAGCATGAAAATTAATGAGACCAAGACATTTACAGCATCTGACATCAGTAACATCCTAAGATGATAAGCACAAGGAGATATTTAGTTTTTTTGTTGACAACCCTTAAGTTTTCACTGAGAAGTTTACAGTGCTATTATGAGATTACATAAGAATTTTATTGAATAACCATAATTACTTTTTTCTTAGAAAAATCTGTTAGATCACAGTTTATCTGCAGGAAATGTATTAAATCCTGTTTTTCTCTACTATCCCTTTTGACACAGTACAGATACGTCTTCACAGTTGTGGATCACACAAATAGAAAAATCAATGGACTACATTATTGGATATAAAGTACAGAAATCTATTTATCTCATTTATCTTTTATGCTCTTGTGACAGCTCTCTACTTTTTCTTTCCTTTTGGATCACTCTTCTTGTTTTTACCCTTGACTTTTTTGTCCTTTTTTGATTTCTTTCCTTTTTTCCCAAACTGAAGAAGATAAACAAAGGGTCCGAGTCCTTTTCGTACCATTATCCCACGCCACAAAGTCTGGATCTTGAAGAAAGTTATTAAAAACATATTTTGAATTATGATTCAAATAAGTTTTCCTATTTTTAAATAACAAGTGAGTGAGCATAGATCCACTTAATGGCCTCAGTTCCACTTGCGTTTTGCACAGACGAGTGCCATCTGATAAAACATCGGATGGCACTCGCAACAGTGCAAAATAATGGGGCAGTGTCCATGTGTGATTGATTTCTCATGCCATATCGGCATGGGAAATGAATAGCAGCGTGCTCCATTTGGCAGTGAGTCTCAGGTCATGCACCCCCATACAAATCTATGGGTGCGTGTGAAACATCGCATTGCACTTGCATGTCATCAGAGTGCAGTGCGATGTACACATAGACAGGCTGCGGAGGAGAGGGAGATAAAGTGCACCCTCCCTCTTATCCGCAGCTGAGATCCAATCACAAGAAAGATCGCATCACAGTCGCATGACCCTCGGCTCACACCCGCAGTAGAGGATCATTAGCATATCGCTTCCGATGCTCTCACATTGGGATCTAAGCACAAGTGGAACCGAGGCCTTAAAGGGAGAAAATAAGCTGCTGTCAGACACCTCTGAAAGTAGCTTTCTCCTATGAGAATAAGAGAATAAGGATTTGGGAGTTAAATGAAATCTGTCAAGAGGATCAAGTTTCCTAAGCCATCTACTATGAGCATTTATGTGATAGAAAGTTAAATAAAATTATACCTTGGTATCCGTGATCTAATGTCTTATTCCTGAAAAATCCATGTTTTTCTTAATATGTAAATGAGCTGTTAAGATCTACTGTCCGGACATAGATTTCCCTGAGAATCTGCCTCCAGAGCTTAGTGATAAATAGCTTTTTGGATTGTCACATCAGCTCTATGTTCACAGACGTAAAAATGAAGCACACAAAGAAAAGAACATTGTACCTGAAGTGAAACATGGAGGAGGCTTGGTTATGTTTTGGGTCTACGTTGCTGCATCTGGCACAGGGTATCTTGAATCTATGCGGGGTACAACAAAATGTCGTCAAGACTATCAAGGCATTCTTGAGTGAAATGTCCTGCTCACTGTAAAGCCCGCTTTACACGCTGCAATGTATCTTACAATGTGTCGGCGGGGTCACGTTGTAAGTGACGCACATCCGGCATTGTAAGTACATTGCAGTGTGTGACAGGTACGTGCGATTGCGATTGAACGTTAAAACGTTCATCGCATACACATCGTACCTGTCTCTAGAATTGCACGTTAGATTGTTCATCGTACCCGGGGTAGCACACATTGCAGTGTGTGACACCCCGGGAACGATGTACAGATCTTACCAGCGTCCTGCGGCTCCCGGCCCACAATGCGGAAGGAAGGAGGTGGGCAGGATGTTTACGTCCCGCTTAGCTCCGCCCCTCCGCTTCTATTGGCCGGCTGCCGTGTGACGTCGCTGTGACGCTGAACGTCCCTCCCACTCCAGGAAGTGGACGTTCGCCGCCCACAGCGAGGTCGTATGGACGGGTAAGTACGTGTGACAGGGGTTACTCGTATGTGCGGCACGTTCAACAAATTGAACGTGCCACACATACGATGGGGGCGTTGTAAATCGCATACGAAATCGTATGCGAAATTGCAACGTGTAAAGCAGGCTTTAGTGACCATTATGGATTTCTCTTACTTTTAACAGAAGGCTACCAACAATTTGATCCTTGTGTTTATCACAAAAACAATAGCTAGCACTACACTAAATATTTTTTTCTAAATATGAGTGATTAAAAAAAACAAAACAAGTAGGTAGAGGATCCGCAACGCATGTGACTGATGCAAAACAACGGAAATGCGAACCTAGTCTTATTTCACAGCATTCCGTTCACAGGAATCCTGTGAAAAAACTGATCCATTGCGTCCATTACATCTGCTGTGTGTCCGTTTTTTGACAGATCCGTCGTGATCCGTTTGTGTTTGGGAAAGCCCAATGGGTGTGCCAAACATGCTGGGCATGCTCAGTAGAGCATGACAGAATCCAGCACCATAGACATCCATTATAGCTCTTGACGGATGGCGACAGAATCCTGCGCAGTGCGTTTTTTTGCCGCTCCAAAAAAAGTTACATTGTGCGTTCATACCGCCCGACGATCAGTCATTCTAAGACGCATCCGCTGTGCGGCGGATGCAACGCAAGGCCATCAGTCGCAATCCATCGTTAATACAAGTCAATGGGGAAAAAACTGATTCCTGCAAAATATTTTGCAGGATACCGTAACTCCTCAAGGCGACGGATTGCGACTGATTCATAACAACGCAAGTGTGAAAGCAGCTTTAGCAGCTCATTTACATGCTGAGAAAAACGTGAATATCTCTGGAATATGCCATTGGATCACAGATAACAAGGTATCATTTTATTCATCTTCCTATTACCTACATGCCTATGTAGATGGTTTAAGAGGGTTGATGCTCCTGACAGATTTCCTTGAAAATCAAACATGCCCAATCTTTCTTTTCCATGATGCCGAAACACAGACGTACATTTTATATTATCGTTGGTTCCCTCAAAACATATGGATTCAGCTGACGTTTCATTAAATCCTTAGTTCAAGTATGAACTTAAATGGAATTTGTCAGCAGATATCTCTTTTTTGTCAGCAGGTTTTTGTTTTATGCTTCCTCATTTCAGAGCATAAAAGAAAAAAGTCCAGCTCACCAATCTCTAGGAAACAGCTTTTCACTGGCGGTGCAGGGACACAGAAATGTCGGCAGCATGTTCACATGGTGAGTCGAAAGAGGTATCCCGCATCATCGTTCGGGGAGTATAATAAAAAAATCCAAATTTATATGTTTCAGACTTATAAGTCCCTATTCATAGCCTTTTGTATTTTTTATTATACTCATTTGAGAGACGTATGATGTAAGCAAAGAGACTCTGAATCCAACGATGTACCACTTAGTTTACTGGGTGCAGCAGTTGTGACACAATAGGAGTTTATCAATTCAGCAATGCGGCAGAGCTCAGACAGTTAACCCCACCACCAACACAGGTTCTCTATGTACAAAGTCTGTAGGCAGTGAGATGCTAATCAGAGGGGGAGGTGCAAGGTTGGACTAGGTAGTCCCAGTAATGATAACCCCAGGGATTAAACCTTCACTATAAGCAAACAAAAGCACATAGGGTCATAAATGACACATCATTGAACTCTGTGTGTCAGCGTTTATCACCTGCTGCTTTGAGATTACTTAGCACAAACCTGCTGACAGATTCACTTTAAATTTAACGAGGATGAATTAATACAAGATTAGAGCATTATAGTTACCTTTGTAGCTAAAGCATGTTTTCGTCTTTTGTCTTGTAAGTATTCCCATACAGCACTTTTGCCAAGGCTGCATACATCTACTGGAGGCTCTACCATTGGATTGCCATCTAGTAACAGTAGCTCCAGCTTGCATAACATGTCCAGGTTATCTGGCAGACTGGCCAGATTGTTACTTTGAAGAAGCAATTGGTGCAAACCTGAGCACAAAAAAAAGAATAATTTGCGGATTCATGTTACTTACATTATAGCATCAAGCACAATACAGTAAAATGATAAGAAAGTATGTTACTGTGAAGTTGGCATATGGTATCAGGCAGAATCTTCAGGTTATTATTGTGGCAATCCAAAACTTCAAGATTGTGCAGCAAGTTCAATGTGGATGGGAGGAATTCCAAATTATTGTTTTCAATATACAATTCTTTCAAATTCTAGATGGAAGCAAAGATAGAAAATTCCAGCTCTTATTCACTAAAAACATACTATATTATTCAACGTCCTAAAGGCATGTTGTAGCACTAGCTAGTGGAATCTCATGTCTTCGATTTACTCATAACTGTTCACAAACATTAATAGGCTAGGGCTACACAAACTGCAGTATCACAATGCTGCATTACAATAAATGTGGTCATGTTGGACCCACAAATCAAAGGGATCATGACACCAAGTGGCCAAAAATCCGGTAAAATTCAGTTTTGAGTGATGTAACTACATAACTGTCATTGCGTTGTAATGCAGCAGTGCAATACTCCAGCCTGTCACCATGTAGCTGTGGCCTATGATATTTGACCAGTCCATATGTGTTGGGCAGCCATAGCCTTATTCTTCTCTTATTACTTAAGAAATCCATTTAAAATTGTTTTACCTTCAGCATAAAAATGTTGTCTGGTAAACTTGAAAGCCGTAAACCATTATCTTGACCGATATAAAGTTTTTGCACAGATTCAAGCTGCAAGACTTCTTCAGGGAAAGCAGGAAATCTGTTCCCAGAGATCCCGAAATATGACAGTGTTTTTAAGAATCTCACCTCTGATGTAATCTGGAGTAAGAACACAGTTCATATTCATTACATTGTCAACAAACAAAATGAAAACCATAAGCAGCTCTCGACTCACCTACTCACTCACCTATCCGGCTGTCCTGCTACTCACTGTAGGCCAAGACTTCTGGCTACATCCAGGCTTTGTAGCTCATTATGTCTTGTAAGGTTGTGATAACAAAAGCAAAATCTGAAAGCAGGATGATAGCGCCCAGTAGTCCTAAATTGTACAAATACAATAGTAGGGACTAAAGGTGGTGTCACACACAGCGACGGCGACAACAACGTCGCTGCTAAGTCACCATTTTCTGTGACGTAGCAGCGATGTCCCAATCGCTGTCGCTGTGTGTGCCATCCAGCAACGACCTGGCCCCTCCTGTGAGGTTGCCGGTCATTGCTGAATGTCCTGCTTCATTTTTTGGACGTTGCTCTGCCGCTGTGAAGCACACATCGCTGTGTGTGACAGCGAGAGAGCGACGAACTGAAGCGAGCAGGAAGCAGGGAGGCGGCGTCTGGCTGCCTGTGGTGTGACGCCCTGTGCAAGCCAGGGGTCACAGGTCACAACATCACATGCACCCCACATTCCCGGCAGGTACATCTAAGCTAACCTAAAATCCTTGTTGCCTTCCTCCAGGGGCTGATGTCCACACCAGGGGGTGGGCCAGGCGGTTGGCTCCGCCCACCGAGGAGTTCACAGCCCTGGAGGCGGGAAAACCAGGCAGAACAGTTAGGGAAGTGAAAGTAGAAGGAAGTGAAGTGGCAGAGGAGCTTGAGTGAAGAAGTAAAAAGGAACAGTTAAGAAACCCTGAAGTTGGTCCGGGTGTGTGCCCCGGACTGAGACAGCAAGGTCAGCAGACGGCGGTGATAGTCTGCAGGGGGACTGCTTGGAGGTTGCTGGAAGGACCGCGGACGGGTGGTGACCCGGCGGTACCGGAGCAGTATACGAAGAACAGTCAGCACCAGGGCAGGGGCCTTTCGGATCCCGGCAAGGCTAGGAGTCGCCATAATTTGCCAAATCCGTCAGTGAAGGGGACCTCTGTCTCCTAACAACCAAGTCCCGATTGAAGGCAACAGCCCGACCGTTAAGGGGAGACACCGCCACCGCCAAGGCACCAGTTTCCCAGGGCCAGCGCCTGCGGGCAAGAGAGGGGCTCCTCCGGCTCATATCCAGGTCAGGGAGCGGGTAACCGGTGGGAACCCATCGCTACCAAAAAGACTTTACATAGGTGCAGGGAAGAGACCGTCACCGCTAACTGCAGGGAACATCAGCACCGTAACCGTCCGAGGGACCCGTCCAACCAGCCGTTTGTTTACCGAGAACTGTGTCGTGTTTACTGGCTGAGTGAGTACCTCCGTGCCGTGCGGCACAGCGCTGTCCCTGCGCCCCTGCACCTCCGCAGGCCCCATACCCGCCTGTCCACCATACCGACCCCATCACTGGGCCCCGGGACCACCAAACCCCCTACCCACGGAGGGGCAAACCAACAACTGGCTGCTCCATACCATCACTCCCGGGCTCCCCAGAAAGAGCAGCGGTGGTGTCCACTTAATCACCACAACCGTGGGTGGCGTCACGGACAATAAACTATCCCAAAACCCAATCCCCTTTCACTCACGGGCGAGGAGCGCCGCTCGAGTCCCCGGGATCCGGCCCATCGCTCGAGCCACCGAGCAGCAGCAGCAGGCCGCAGCGGCAGCCGGACCCAAGCAGTGGGAGAGCGCGGCGTCCCCTCCTCCGCCCGCGACAGTGGTAAGCTGTAACCAAGGTAAACATCGGGTAACCAAGCGAAGTATTTACCTTGGTTACTAGCGTCCGCCGCTCTCAGGCTGCCAGTGCTGGCTCCCTGCTCCCTGCACGTGTAGCCAGAGTACACATCGGGTAAATAAGCAAAGGTTTGCTTATTAAACCGATGTGTACTCTGGCTAGGAGTGCAGGGAGCCAGCGCTAAGCGGTGTGCGCTGGTAACCAAGGTAAATATCGGGTAACCAGCGAAGCATTTTGCTTGGTTACCCGATATTTACCTTAGTTACCAAGTGCAGCATCGCTTCCACGCGTCGCTGCTGGCTGGGGGCTGGTCACTGGTCGCTGGTGAGATCTGCCTGTTTGACATCTCACCAGCGATCATGTAACGACGCAGCAGCGATCCTGATAAGGTAGGTCGTCAGTCGTGATCGCTCCTGCGTCGCTACGTGTGACCCTAGCATAAAACTTAACCTTTAATCTAGCTTATAAAATTGAATATCAAAGTGCAGTGCAATTTTCAAAATACAAGGTGCCAAAAGGGCACTAATATGGATAAATCTCACCCGATCTTTCTCCACAGGCAAGGATAAGCACTAGGGATGATCGAATACCTCAAATACTCAGATTCGTGAATATCCGTCGAATAGGACACCGCTATGCGAATATTCAAAGCGCAATGTAAGTCTATGGGAAGCCCGAATAGTTACGAATAGTTGTTATTCGGGTTTTCCATAGAGTTACATTGTGCATCGAATATTCGCGAATAGTCGAATAGCGGCGACCTATTCGGCAAATATTCGCGAAGCAGAATATTTGAGGTATTCGATCATCCCTAATAAGCACCAATCATAAGGAGAGGAATCACAGGCAGGAATAAACAGGGTCAGCAGTAGGGTTATCATGTATCAGCCCCTGTCGTGCACCGTAAATAGACTTCCGCCCTGACAAGGGTAGCACCCTAGTAAGCTGTCTGCCCCGCAACCTCATCAAAGAAGCGCCCTCCCGACATGTTTCCCTCTCAATAACGAGAGTTCATTAGGGGAGAGAAAAATAGGTACCACCATCTATCTCTGCAGACACAAGTTTTTTTACTTGTAATTTTTGTACCAATCCCTGCCATTGCAGGTTGATATTTTTCTCTCCCCTGATGAACTCTAGTTTATTGAGAGGGAAACGCGTCGAGAGGGCGTTTTTTTGATGAGGGTGCGGGGCAAACAGCTTACTAGGGTGCTGCCCTTGTCAGGTTGGAAGTCTATTTACGGGGCACGACAGGGGCTGATACTTGATAACCCGACTGCTGACCTGTTTAGACCTGTCCAGCCTGTGATTCCTCTCCTTACGATTTGTGCTTATCCTTGCCTGTGGAGAAAGATCGGGTGAGATTTATCCATATTATTGCCCTTTTGGCACCTTGTACTTTGATATTCAATTTTATATGTTAGATTAAAGGTTAAGTTTTAGTCCCTGCTATTGTGCTTGTAAGGTCATGACATCAACACATGCACTGTGACCTTATGACATACAGTCACATGGACGTGTCCTGCAGGCCTGGCCTATAGTGAAGAGGTCAGAGATGAAGCACCCGATGCCGAAGAGAAGAAGACTGGACAGTGGGCAGTGAGGTAGCCAGAGAGGTGAGTGATAAGGCGAGCGTTGGTAAAAAAAAAAATATATATATATATATATTTAATACTCGCTGTCTGCCATCCAGTCCTCTCCTTTCTGCTATTGTGTGCCACATCCCTTCGCTATTGGTCAGGACTTCCAGCAGTGTTGAAGCTTTAGATGCCGCTACTTATCAT
This sequence comes from Anomaloglossus baeobatrachus, assembly GCF_048569485.1. NCBI lineage: Eukaryota > Metazoa > Chordata > Amphibia > Anura > Aromobatidae > Anomaloglossus > Anomaloglossus baeobatrachus. The sequence continues at coordinate 488,216,044 of NC_134355.1, forward strand.
AAGGTCAGAGAGTACATCTTGATGTCACGAAGTTGTGACCTCACAACACACAATGTCCTCCAAGACCTGAAGACAGCCAGAAATCCTGGCTTATAGCAAAAAAAGCTAGAGATGTGGTAAAGAAAAAAGAATAGAGAGCAGTGGGGTGACCGGAGAGGTGAGCGAAGACATGAGTATTATTACATACAAATTCATATTACAAACATACCTACAGAACCTTTCTAGTTCATAACCTGGGGATTGCCTGTAATGGTTGCAAATCCCCCTATTATGATTTCCCTAAATTCCAGAATGTTTGATGACTGCCAGCTTCCTCATATTATTGTCAGGCAGTTATGGATTATATGTATACGAAGTATAAGAAATAGACATGGACCACACATTCCAAACTTATACATTGATCTATTGAGGCTAAACATAAATGTACAAAACTGAACATGAGGTTCCTAATTAACATTATTATCAGAATGTATGAAGCCTACTGCTATGCCACAGGAACCTCTTAATGTGTCCCTGACCTTAAAGATGTAGTACCCTGCAGTGGTCGCTGCTGAGGCAGTACTGCACCAACAGGGGGAATGTCCTGGTGATACAAAGCACCCATGTTGCATGGCAAATCCCCTATGGCTCCAGGCCACACCACCCTATAGGCATAGAAAAATAGCAATAATACCAACCACACAGCACTAACACCTAGTGAATGGATAATAAAACCTCACCTTCCACATGTTTGTGCTCAGTCAAAAAGGTGGGTGTAAAACAGGCAGAACCTATGCAGTCACCTGGGTCAAATTTGAGGAGTGGTGGTACCAAGTAAAATGAAAAATGTTCATGTCATGATGGTTCATGTCTGTTTCTAGAGTTATAGGGTATTGAATAAATTATGGCAATGCTCCATGCAGGTACTATGGCGAATATACAGTTAGGTCCAGAAATATTTGGACAGTGACACAAGTTTTGTTATTTTAGCTGTTTACAAAAACATGTTCAGAAATACAATTATATATATAATATGGGCTGAAAGTGCACACTCCCAGCTGCAATATGAGAGTTTTCACATCCAAATCGGAGAAAGGGTTTAGGAATCATAGCTCTGTAATGCATAGCCTCCTCTTTTTCAAGGGACCAAAAGTAATTGGACAAGGGACTCTAAGGGCTGCAATTAACTCTGAAGGCGTATCCCTCGTTAACTTGTAATCAATGAAGTAGTTAAAAGGTCTGGGGTTGATTACAGGTGTGTGGTTTTGCATTTGGAAGCTGTTGCTGTGACCAGACAACATGCGGTCTAAGGAACTCTCAATTGAGGTGAAGCAGAACATCCTGAGGCTGAAAAAAAAGAAAAAATCCATCAGAGAGATAGCAGACATGCTTGGAGTAGCAAAATCAACAGTCGGGTACATTCTGAGAAAAAAGGAATTGACTGGTGAGCTTGGGAACTCAAAAAGGCCTGGGCGTCCATGGATGACAACAGTGGTGGATGATCGCCGCATACTTTCTTTGGTGAAGAAGAACCCGTTCACAACATCAACTGAAGTCCAGAACACTCTCAGTGAAGTAGGTGTATCTGTCTCTAAGTCAACAGTAAAGACTCCATGAGAGCAAATACAAAGGGTTCACATCTAGATGCAAACCATTCATCAACTCCAAAAATAGACAGGCCAGAGTTAAATTTGCTGAAAAACACCTCATGAAGCCAGCTCAGTTCTGGAAAAGTATTCTATGGACAGATGAGACAAAGATCAACCTGTACCAGAATGATGGGAAGAAAAAAGTTTGGAGAAGAAAGCGAACGGCACATGATCCAAGGCACACCACATCCTCTGTAAAACATGGTGAAGGCAACGTGATGGCATGGGCATGCATGGCTTTCAATGGCACTGGGTCACTTGTGTTCATTGATGACATAACAGCAGACAAGTGTAGCCGGATGAATTCTGAAGTGTACCGGGATATACTTTCAGCCCAGATTCAGCCAAATGCCGCAAAGTTGATCGGACGGTGCTTCATAGTACAGATGGACAATGACCCCAAGCATACAGCCAAAGCTACCCAGGAGTTCATGAGTGCAAAAAAGTGGAACCTTCTGCAATGGCCAAGTCAATCACCAGATCTTAACCCAATTGAGCATGCATTTCACTTCCTCAAATCCAGACTTAAGACGGAAAGACCCACAAACAAGCAAGACCTGAAGGCTGCGGCTGTAAAGGCCTGGCAAAGCATTAAGAAGGAGGAAACCCAGCGTTTGGTGATGTCCATGGGTTCCAGACTTAAGGCAGTGATTGCCTCCAAAGGATTCGCAACAAAATATTGAAAATAAAAATATTTTGTTTGGGTTTGGTTTATTTGTCCAATTACTTTTGACCTCCTAAAATGTGGAGTGTTTGTAAAGAAATGTGGACAATTCCTACAATTTCTATCAGATATTTTTGTTCAAACCTTCAAATTAAACGTTACAATCTGCACTTGAATTCTGTTGTAGAGATTTCATTTCAAATCCAATGTGGTGGCATGCAGAGCCCAACTCGCGAAAATTGTGTCACTGTCCAAATATTTCTGGACCTAACTGTAGGTAGGTGGCGACCCAAAATCTCTGTATTGCTAAAGATAACATATTTTGACTCAAACTTGGGATCTAAATGTTTACTGCAATTACAACATACACAGAATTAAGAGTCAATACACAGTTAAAAGTACAATTTATTAGGGCTCCAAAGATCATTATGGCAGTGACCTTATGTCCCTACTGCTTTCTGTTAATTTCAATAACTTCTTGATGTATGAAGTGTTGGTGCTTTTTGCCATTTGTAACTTTGTAGGCCTAATAAACTCTATGATGAAGCCCCTTTTAAAGGGTGCTTTACACGCTGCTACATCGCTAGCGATCAAGTTAGCGATGTGACACGCCAGATCGCAGATGCGATCTTCCGAGATCGCACATGTGACAGCCGCTACAAAAAACAACCTATGTGCGATCCGGCAAATCGCATCTGCGATCTGGTGTGTCACATCGCTAATAAGATCGCTAACGATGTCGCAGCGTGTAAAGCACCCTTTACTCGTCAGAATTTGTTGTACACATTCTATCTGTGCTCTTAATGGATAGAACAGAAACACATTATAGTCTATGTGGCTGTTCAAATGTTTGTTTTCTTAATACAGACCTGGTATCCACAAAAAAAAAGACACATCTGATTTTGACCCTAGTATGGATTGGTGAAAATCTCAGACAGATCTCTGATGGTATCCTAGTTGCATCTGTGTGCTGCCCACTATTCATTGACTGAAACCTACAAAAACCTCTTTTAGTTTTTATGGGGGGGGTGGATGAGAAAAAAGCTGATGAAACTCTGATGGCGAAAACAAACTGTCTTACCTGTGACCCACACGCGCCTTCATACTCCCCTTAGTTGCAGGTCTTTTGCGATGCACCTTTGTAGCACTCCCAGCTGTGCTGCATCCTCCTGTCTGGAGTTTCTCCACCTGGTTATAGGGAGACACGGCCAGACTCTCTAGGGCCCTCTTTTCTGCCCTGTTCTTTTCTCATTTATCTCTTTCATCCTGGATCATCTCTATTTCCATTATTGATTTTATCTGGTTTTATATCAATGAAGTTTTGTAATTTTCCACTATATAAATTATTCTGTGCTTTTGTACTCTATTTTCTCCTGCATTTATTTACCATATGATTAGTTATGCAAATTCTTGTCATGTCAGTGCATTTTTGAAATTTTTGCTCTTAAAAAGCAAAATTTTTTAATTTTGTTAGTATTTTGCAAATCCACCTTTGACTTTTAACACTGCCTGAAAGCTTTAGTCAGATTCAAGCATGTTTAAACCCAAATCTCATCCTAGGTCTCTTCTACACGTTCCCAATGTTGGTGCATACTGGTCAACTTACTTGGGTATGTACTGTATACAGCTTTTTCTTCAACTCTACTAAAATGTGTTCGATTGGGTTGTGGTCTGGGGACTGAGGGGGCCAATCCAGCACCTCTACTTTATTGTCATTGAACCATTTCAACATATGCTTCAAGTCGTTGTCCTGCTGGAACACTACGTCATCCTTTTCATACCTATAATACTCGAGTGTACGAAGTTAGTCATATTGCAGGATACTCTCATATAGCTCAGCATTGAGGCCACCATCAATTTTGGTCAAGTATTTAACACCTTTGGCTGTGAGAAAAACCCATATCATCAGGTTTTTGCCAATACACTTGACAGTTCCTTCAATTTCTCGATCCGTTACCACCTTTTACCCTTGTTTCTTCCAGACCTATTTGGACCCATTAGAGTCTAGTCTTTTGACTTTTGTCTCATTGCTCCGAATCACCCATTTCTAATCTTATACTTTCCACATTTCGTACTTTTTTACAAACTCGAGTCAACGCTTCTTATCATGATATTAAAGTTGAGGCTTCTTCACCATTTTTCTGGTCACTATTTCAGATTTGTGTAATGTGTGCCACATGGTGCTTACATGGACATCTGTTATCTCACTATTATGAAGCATACGAGCCACCTCCACTGCCGTGTTTGTCACTTCAGCACTGATAGACCTTGTGATAAGCCGACTTTTTGACTCTCATATTTTCCCTGGTTGTCCACCACTTGGTTTTTAAATGGATGGAAAGACTTTATTTCATATTTGTCCAACTGTAATGGTAATCACATGACGCAGTTTGGCAATTTCTTTCGCCGAGAGACCACTATCGATGAGCTGGATGATGTCGATTCTCTTTTCTTGGAAAAAATTTTTTATCAATGCTCCTCGATTTTAGACAGTGACCTTTCATTTGGGAATTAACCTAATAACACATGAGCTGTTAGGGAATATGAGAACAAGTTATAATTTGTAGTATACTAGAGGAAAAACATTTTTCCCTTCACCAGGAGCAAAACAGTAATAATGCAGTGACATGACAAGAATCTACATAACTAATCATATGCTAAATAGTTGCAAGGCAAATTTATGTATCAGATAGCCAAGATGATTGTCTATAAAATGAAGGTAATCTCACATTCAAAGCTATAGTGGATGGTGAGATATGGAGTCTAAAAGTCAAAACTTGAAAACATTGTTACCCCTTTGTTCATCCGTGTAAACCACTGTCTGGCGTTACGATAATCATATGGCCATTTGGAGACATCTTCCCATTGCACATTTACACTCTTTGGTTCACTTCATGTTTTAGCTAATATTTTAAAAAGGGTTATAGATAAATGCAAACGACAAATGACCGTTTTAGGAACATTCTAGGAATTTTCTATCTGAAAAGATCATTTATAAACCAGCAACTATCGTACAAAAAGTTTATACAACTTTTTCCAGACGGTGACTGACTGTAATTGGTCAGCTAAAATGATTTCATTTGAAATTTCCCAATGCAAATATCCATTTTGATCACCTTTAAACTATTGTTTATAGCCACTTTAAACTCAGGACAACAGAGAAACAAGGGGCTAAAATCCATGTAAGGAAATGTATTCAGTATTCTTAATTAAATTGGCCTTACCGTACTTATTAAATTGTCATCCATCGATAGAACTCGAAGATTCTTGAGACCACAAATTTCATGAGGGAAGTCAGTAAAGCAATTTTGGCTGAGATCTAGTGTCTGGAGTGATTCTAACTCTGCAAATCCAGCAGGTAATTTAGACAAGCCATTGTGTTTCAGATAGAGGACAGCAAGGGATTGTAAATGACATATCCTAGATGGTAGCTTTGTTAACTCATTATTTGACAGCCCCAGTTCATTTAGCTCTTTCAGTTCACTGATGACATGAGGAAATTTTTGCAGGCGATTTCCAGAGAGGTCCAGAACTGCCAGCTTCTTGCACTGACAAAGGGTCTTTGGGATGGAGGAAAGCTTATTGAAACTAATGAACAGTTTAACCAGATTAGATAATGATCCAATTTCAACTGGTAGAGATGTCAACTTATTTTTTTCTAAATCGACCACCTCCAGATCTCTCAGAGCACATATCTGTACAGGAAAACACATAAAAGCATTATGCTGCAAATATATTTCTTTCAGGTGTAATAAATTAGTTATTTCTGTTGGGAGAGACTTAAGTTTGTTGTTGGACAAACCAAGTAGTTGTAAATGATAAAGCCGCTTGCAAAGCTCAACTGGGAACTCTTGAAGGCTTACATTGTAAAGTCTTAGTTCACGAAGTTGATGAATCTTGCTTATGGCATCCAATGAGTTGTAATTTAGAGGGTTGCTGCTAAGGTCTAAGTTCTGGAGACTTTTTAGCTCACCAAGTTCCTCACAAACATGCATAATATTGTTATTATTCAGGTAGAGGACTTTGATATTTTGGAAATGGCGAATCTCCTTTGGGATGACCTTGATATCGTTCTTCTCTAAGTGCAGTTCTTCAAGGTCTTCAAGATCGAAAATGGAGACAGGGATCAGGTCGTGCTTTTGTTGAGCAGAATCCATGAACAGAACACGGTATTTCACAGGGTGAAAAAACATAGATTCTTGGTTCTCTTGAACTGTCTCCAATATCTGCTCATTGGTGTCCAAGAAAACAGAAGTGACAGTATTTGAAAAGCGAACACTGAGCATCTTACCAGATGGGCATTCAATTAGTTCAGACATGGTGGTAAATCCAGTTTACATATGTCTAAAAAAAATAAGATTAAAAGATATTAATATTGTAAATCTAATAATTACTGATGTCATATGGAAAGGTTTTCTAATGAAACGTACAGACTGCCCAGTGAAGTAGTAAACCTCTGTTCATCTGTTCCCACAATATTCTCAGCCCACATTGGAGGCATCTATTGGGAGGATCTCCTGGCATATACCTTGGAGAGTGGCTGTGATGTATAGCATTGTTAATAAACTTTCAGTATAAAAACCAAAAATGTAGTTGGTGCAGTTTGTGATTTTATTGTATACCTTTGTATCAAAAAGTAAATATAACTTGACCATATGGTGCATCAATTACTATTGCTATGTCTTGTCACAACAGGGCATTACTACTGTCTGGGGACAGAGCGAGGGCATTATTATTATGTGGAGGCTCAGACTTATTATTAGTATATGGAAGCGCAGTGGGGCACTAATAATGTGCAGTAATACAGATGGGTCATTATTACTCTGTGGAAAAAGAAAAAGGAGAGAGGCGCTTTCCTGGTGCAGATCAGCAAGGTAGGAATGGGTTGTTGGTAGTTAATGGATAGGTTCACCTGGCCCGGTTGTGCACATACAGGCACAACACTGATGAAGGCCTAAACGTAACTACAGCACAACGCCGATCCCAAAACAGGGATATAGAGTTGAAAAGAAAAAAAACAAGAATATCCGACGATGAATAGACGCTGTCACGATGTGATTCAAAGAGGAATTTTTATTAAAAAAAACCCCCAAACAACGCATTGAGACCATGCCACTCACTACATAAAATGGTAAAACAAACCAAATATATATAGCTATTTACACAGATATGGGTTATCTGGCCAAATCTCACTTCCATATGGCTGCACTTGTGCTAACTGCCAAAAAAAAAAAACCTTTTTAAAAATGTTCTCTCTTTTTTCTTTTCCTTTTCTCCCTTCCTTTTCCCCTTTTTTATTTATTTCCCTATTACAAGTACATATATTCTTTATATATACAAAAACCTAACACACTTATAATAAAATGGACATACAACTGCTAAAACCAGGTTTGGATTACACAGTGTGATCTATACATTCATTTAAACCATATGGTACTAAAGTGGATAAAATCCAAAAAGACTCTTTGTTTACTAACTGATATCTGTTAGCACAGTCAGCCGGGATGTGTTCAATTATGAACAACCTCAAACCCTCTGGATCCCTGTTGTGCATGTGAACAAAAACGTCTGGACAGGTTGTGATTAAGAATATCATTTTTGATATTGGATCTATGTTTGTTCATCCTGATGTGAACAGATACAATAATAGTGTACCCTATGTATTGTAAATTACACGCAAATAGGGGAACTTACACACCACTCAAAATAGCAAACTACAGGTCACCGAGAACTGGATCACCAAAAAGACCGGACTTGCTGGAGCTATGCTAAAGCTATTATCGGCTCAGAGAAACAGACTCCCATCTCTTAAATAGGAAGAAGACGGCTGTGGATGGTAATCAGCAACCTGAGCTCCCAAGAGTCGCACACCAATCCACAGGAATTAGCTCAACACTTAATGAATCAGGTGAAGCCCGGCTCTGGCTGAGCAACTAGGAGACATCAAGTTGCCTGTCAGACTTTACATTGTGAGCAGAGTCTGATGCCATTGTGGTACCCTGTAAGTGTGGAGCCAAACACCGCATGACAATCATTTTGTCTTCAAATTACTTAGCTGTTGCCAATAACAGTAATTTTGACCAGGGGTACACAAACTTTTGCATGCCACTGTATATACCAGGATGGGAGACATATATACCTGGATGGGAACATATATAACAGGAAGGGGCCCAGGATGGGAGACATACATTCCAGGATGAGAGACATATATCAGGATGGAGGACGTATATACCAAGATGGGGACATATATCTGCGTGGGCCCAGGATGTGGAACATACAGTTGTGCTCAAAAGTTTACATACTACGTCAGATTTTTTGCTTTCTTGGCCTTTTTTAAAAGAATTTGAATGACAACACAAAATCTTTTTTTTCCACTCATAGTTAGTGGTTGGGTAAAGCTATTTATTGTCAAGCTACTGTGTTTTCTCTTTTTAAATCTTAATGACAAACAAAAACATCCAAATGACCCCGATGAAAAGTTGACATACCCTGGTGATTTTGGCCTGATAACATGCACAGAAGTTGACACAAATGGGTTTGAATGGCTAATAAAGGTATTATCCTCACCTGTGACCTGTTTGTTTGTAGTCAGTGTGTGTGCATAAAAGCTGAGTGAGTTTCAGGGATCCAGACAGACTCTTGCATATGTTCTACAGCACTGACGTTTCTGGATTGTGAATCATGGGGAAAGCAAAAGAATTGTCAAGGGATCTATAGGAAAAGATAGTTGAACTGTATAAAACATGAAAGGGATACACAAAGATATCCAAGGAATTGATAATGCGAGTCAGCAGCGTTCAAACTGTGATTAACAAATGGAAAATCAGGGGCTCTGTAAAAACCAAACTACGATCAGGTAGACAAAAAAAAATTTGGCCACAACTGCAGGAAAATTGTTCGGGATGCAAAGAAAAACCCACAAATAACATCAGCTGAAATACAGGACTCACTGAAAATTAACAGTGTGACTGTTTCAAGATACACAATAAGGAGGCACTTGAAGAAATATGGGCTGCATGATCGAGTTGCCAGAAGAAAACCATTACTGCACAAATGCCACAAAGTATCTGGCCTACAATACACCAAACAGCACAGAGACAAGCCTCCAAACTGCTGGAACAAGGTAATTTGGAGTGATGAGACCAAAATCAAACTTTTTCTCCACAACCATAAATGTTACATTTAGAGAAGTGTCAACTAGGCCTATGATTAAAGGAACACTATTCCTATTGTAAAGCATGGAGGTGGATTGCTGATGATGGGGGGATGTGTGAGCTACAAAGGCACTGGAAACTTGGTCAACGTTGAAGGAAAGATGAATGCAGCACATTATCAGCAAATACTGGAGGCAAATTTGCATTCATCAGCCTGGAAGCTATGCATGGGATGTACTTGGACGTTCCAACATGACAACGATCCAAAACACAAGGTCTAGTTGACCTGTCATTAGCTACAGCAGAACAAAGTGAAGGTTCTGGAGTGGCCATCTCAGTCTCCTGACCTCAATATCATTGAGCCACTCTGGGAAGAACTCAAGCACGCTGTTCGTGCAAGAAAGCATAGGAATTTACAAGCTGGAGGCTTCCTGCCAAGAAGAATGGGCAGCTTTACCATCTGATAAAATAAAGGGCCTCATCCACAACTACCACAAAAGACGTCAAGCTGTGATTGATGTAAGTGGGGGCAATACACGGTATTAAGAACTGGGGTATGTGAACTTTTAATCAGGGTCATTTGGATATTTTTGGTTGTCATTATGATTTAAAAAGAGAAAACAGAGATTGACAATACCACCCAACCACCAACTGTGTGAGTGGAAAAAAAGATTTTGTGTTATCATTCATATTTTCTAAAAAAGGCCAAGAAAACAAAAAATCTGCCGTGGTATGTAAACTTTTGAGTACAACTGTATATAGAAGGGAAGGGGCCCAGGATGGGAGACATACATACCAGGATGGGAGACATACATACCAGGATGGGGGACATATATACCATGATAGTGGGCATATACCTGCATGGGCTCAGGATGGGGTACATATATAACGGAAAGGAGCCCAGGATGGTAGACATGCTGTATATAACCAGGATAGGAGACATATATACCAGGATAGGGGACATACATACCAGGATGGGGGACATATACCAGCTGGGCCCATGATGGGGTACATATATAACAGGAAGACGACCAGTATGGGGACATATATACCAGGATGGAGCCGGTATGGAGGGCATATATACCAGGATGGTAAACATATATACCAGGATAAGGGTATACAGTTAGGTCCAGAAATATTTGGACAGTGACACAATTTTCGCGAGTTGGGCTCTGCATGCCACCACATTGGATTTGAAATGAAACCTCTACAACAGAATTCAAGTGCAGATTGTAATGTTTAATTTGAATGTTTGAACAAAAATATCTGATAGAAATTGTAGGAATTGTACACATTTCTTTACAAACACTCCACATTTTAGGAGGTCAAAAGTAATTGGACAAATAAACCAAACCCCAAAAAAAATTTTTTATTTTCAATATTTTGTTGCGAATCCTTTGGAGGCAATCACTGCCTTAAGTCTGGAACCCATGGACATCACCAAACGCTGGGTTTCCTCCTTCTTAATGCTTTGCCAGGCCTTTACAGCCGCAGCCTTCAGGTCTTGCTTGTTTGTGGGTCTTTCCGTCTTAAGTCTGGATTTGAGCAAGTGAAATGCATGCTCAATTGGGTTAAGATCTGGTGATTGACTTGGCCATTGCAGAATGTTCCACTTTTTTGCACTCATGAACTCCTGGGTAGCTTTGGCTGTATGCTTGGGGTCATTGTGCATCTGAACTATGAAGCGCCGTCCGATCAACTTTGCGGCATTTGGCTGAATCTGGGCTGAAAGTATATCCCGGTACACTTCAGAATTCATCCGGCTACTCTTGTCTGCTGTTATGTCATCAATAAACACAAGTGACCCAGTGCCATTGAAAGCCATGCATGCCCATGCCATCACGTTGCCTCCACCATGTTTTACAGAGGATGTGGTGTGCCTTGGATCATGTGCCGTTCGCTTTCTTCTCCAAACTTTTTTCTTCCCATCATTCTGGTACAGGTTGATCTTGGTCTCATCTGTCCATAGAATACTTTTCCAGAACTGAGCTGGCTTCATGAGGTGTTTTTCAGCAAATTTAACTCTGGCCTGTCTATTTTTGGAGTTGATGAATGGTTTGCATCTAGATGTGAACCTTTTGTATTTACTTTCATGGAGTCTTCTCTTTACTGTTGACTTAGAGACAGATACACCTACTTCACTGAGAGTGTTCTGGACTTCAGATGATGTTGTGAATGGATTCTTCTTCACCAAAGAAAGTATGCGGCGATCATCCACCACTGTTGTCATCCGTGGACGCCCAGGCCTTTTTGAGTTCCCAAGCTCACCAGTCAATTCCTTTTTTCTCAGAATGTACCCGACTGTTGATTTTGCTATTCCAAGCATGTCTGCTATATCTCTGATGGATTTTTTCTTTTTTTTCAGCCTCAGGATGTTCTGCTTCACCTCAATTGAGAGTTCCTTAGACCGCATGTTGTCTGGTCACAGCAACAGCTTCCAAATGCAAAACCACACACCTGTAATCAACCCCAGACCTTTTAACTACTTCATTGATTACAGGTTAATGAGGGAGACGCCTTCAGAGTTAATTGCAGCCCTTAGAGTCCCTTGTCCAATTACTTTTGGTCCCTTGAAAAAGAGGAGGCTATGCATTACAGAGCTATGATTCCTAAACCCTTTCTCCGATTTCGATGTGAAAACTCTCATATTGCAGCTGGGAGTGTGCACTTTCAGCCCATATTATATATATAATTGTATTTCTGAACATGTTTTGTAAACAGCTAAAATAACAAAACTTGTGTCACTGTCCAAATATTTCTGGACCTAACTGTATATACCAGGATGGGTCCAGGATGGAGGACATACATACCAGGATGGGAGACATATATTCCAGGATGGGGACAGATATACCAGGATGAGGACAGATATACCAGGATGGGGAAAATATATACCAGGATGGGAGACATATATACCAGAATGGGGGACATATACCAGTGTGTACCCAGGAAGGGGAATATATATACCAGGAAGGGGCCGAGGATGGGAGACATTAATACCGGGATGACAGACATACACACCAGGATGGGGGACATATATACCAGGATGGGGGACATATACCAGCATGGGCCCAAGATGGGGTACATATATAACAGGAAGGGGCACAGGATGAGGGGCATATATACCAGGATAGGGACATATATACCAGAATAGGGCCAGGATGGAGGACATATATACCAGGACAGTAGACATATATACACCAGGATGTGGACATATATACCAGGATGGGACCAGGATGGAGGACATATATAACAGGATGGGAGACATATATACCAGGATGGGGGACATATATTCCAGGATGGGGAACATATATACCAGGATGTGGGACATATATACCAGGACAGAGACAAATATACCAGGACAGAGACAGATATACCAGGATGGGGAACATATGTACCAGGATGGGAGACATACAGTATATATCAGCATGGGGACATATATACCAGGATGGAGCCGAGATGGAGGGCATATATACCAGGATGGTAGACATATATACCAGGATAAGGGCATATATACCAGGGATGGGGCCAAGATGGAGGACATATATACCAGGATGGGAAACATATATACCAGAATGGGGAACATACACACCAGGATGGGAGACATATATTCCAGGACGGGGACAGGTATACTAAAATGAGGACAGATATACCAGGATGGGGAACATATATACCAGGATGGGAGACATATATACCAGAATGGGGGACATATACCAGTGTATATCCAGGAAGGTGAATATATATACCAGGAAGGGGCCGAGGATGGGAGACATTTATACCGGGATGACAGACATACACACCAGGATGGGGGACATATATACCAGGATGGGGGACATATACCAGCATGGGCCCAAGATGGGGTACATATATAACAGGAAGGGGTACAGGATGAGGGGCATATATACCAGCATAGGGACATATATACCAGGATGGGGCCAGGATGGAGAACATATATACCAGGACAGTAGACATATATACACCAGGATGGGGATATATATTTCAGGATGGGGCCAGGATGGAGGACATATATACCAGAATGGGAGACATATATACCAAGATGGGGGACATATATTCCAGGATGGGGAACATATATACCAGGATGTGGGACGTATATACCAGGATCAGAGACATATGTACTAGGACAGAGACAGATATACCAGGATGGGGACAGATATACCAGGATGGGGAACATATATACTAGGATGGGAGACATATATACCAGGATGGGAGACATACATTCCAGGATGGGGACATATAATATACCGGAGTGGGCCCAGGATGGGGTAAATATATACCAGGAAGGGGCCCAGGATGGGAAACATATATACCAGGATGGGAGACATATTTACCAGGATGGGGGGGGGCGTAGATATACCAGGATGGGGACATATATACCAGGAAGGGGCCCAGTATGGGAGACATATATTCCAGGATGGGAGACCTATAGGATGGGGACATATATACTAAGGAGGGGTCTAGGATGGGAGACATACAGTATATGCAAGGATGGTGGATATACTGTATATAGCAGGATAAGGGACATATATACAGTATTAGGAAGGGGACATATATACCAGGAAGGGACCACGGATGAGAGACATATATCAGGATTAGGGATATATATACCAGGATGGGGGCATAGAAAGCTAAAAGAGCCCAACATTTGACCAACATGCGGGAAAGGGGACGGGGTGGCAGGTTTAAATTTTGCAACAGGGCACATCGGGCTCTAGTTATGCTACTGCCTATAGGCCTGTCAGGCATAAGGTTGTGTAACCGATTTTGTAAAAGTTGCAGCAGGCCATTCTGTTATCCAGCATGAGGCACACGAGCTGTATTACTCTGCAGCCTTCCCCTGTCGCCGGCATTACCAGTCGTCCCATTACACAAGGTGCCTATAAAAGTGTGCGGAGCAGAAGTACAGAATATCCCTATGGTGGCCTGGGCACTGCCTCGCTACAACTCAGTGATAATATCGGAGGAAGACCAGCTCCCGGAGTGCAGCAGTGCAGCGCCTACCGGTGTAGTGTGCCCCGTGCCCACCGTGCCCTCTCTTCACCGCGGGCTTGGGATCTTGCAGCTGTAGCGACTTCTGAGCAGCAGTGTACAACGGCTGCTATAGCAACCGGGACACAACAGACGGGGGAGACCGGCCGGGGCAGGACGGTGTTATAGCTACAGGTAACGGCATGTGCTTTGTAGTAATTCTCATATTATGTGCGCTGACAGGGGGCTCACAGTGTATACACCGGCTGTATGGAGACTGCAGGGCTGTATGGAAACTGTTGTATGGAAACTACAGGGCTATATGGAGTCTGCTGGGCTGTATATGGAGTCTGCAGGGCTGTATGGAGACTGCATGGCTGTATGGAGACTGCATGGCTGTATGGAGACTGCATGGCTGTATGGAGACTGCATGGCTGTATGGAGACTGCATGGCTGTATATGGAGACTGCAGGGCTGTATGGAGACTGCATGGCTGTATATGGAGACTGCATGGCTGTATGGAGACTGCAGTACCGTATATGGAGACTGCAGGGCTGTATGGAGACTGCAGGGCTGTATATGGAGACTGCAGGGCTGTATGGAGACTACAGGGCTGTATGGAGACTGCAGGGCTGTATATGGAGACTACAGGGCTGTATGGAGACTACAGGGCTGTATGGAGACTGCATGGCTGTATATGGAGACTGCAGGGCTGTATGGAGACTGCAGGGCTGTATATGGAGACTGCAGGGCTGTATGGAGACTACAGGGCTGTATGGAGACTACAGGGCTGTATGGAGACTACAGGGCTGTATGGAGACTACAGGGCTGTATGGAGACTACAGGGCTGTATGGAGACTACAGGGCTGTATGGAGACTGCAGGGCTGTATGGAGACTGCAGGGCTGTATGGAGACTGCTGTGTGGAGACTGCATGGCTGTATGAAGACTGCAGGGCTGTGTATGGAGACTACAGGGCTGTATAGGGAGTCTGCTGGGCTGTATATGGAGTCTGCTAGGCTGTATATGGAGACTGCAGGGCTGTGTATGGAGACTACAGGGCTGTATAGGGAGTCTGCTGGGCTGTATATGGAGTCTGCTAGGCTGTATATGGAGACTGCATGACTGTATGGAGACTATAGGACTGTATATGGAGACTACAAGACTGTATATGGAGACTGCCAGGCTGTATATAGAGAATACAGGGCTGTATGGAGACTGCAGGACTGTATATGGAGAATGCAGGGCTGTATGGAGACTGCAGGACTGTATATGGAGACTGCAGGGCTGTATGGAGACTGCAGGACTGTATATGGAGACTGCAGGGCTGTATGGAGACTGCAGGACTGTATATGGAGACTGCAGTGCTGTATATGGAGACTGCAGGGCTGTATGGAGACTGCAGGACTGTATATGGAGACTGCAGGGCTGTATGGAGCCTGCAGGACTGTATATGGAGACTGCAGGGCTGTATGGAGTCTGCTGGGCTGTATATGGAGACTGCACTGCTGTATAGAGACTGCAGGGCTGTATATGGAGACTGCAGGGCTGTATATGGAGACTGCAGGGCTGTATAGGGAGTCTGCTGGGCTGTATATGGAGACTGCACTGCTGTATAGAGACTGCAGGGCTGTATATGGAGACTGCAGGGCTGTATATGGAGACTGCACTGCTGTATAGAGATTGCTGGGCTGTATATGGAGACTGCACTGCTGTATAGAGACTGCGGGGCTGTATATGGAGACTGCACTGTTGTATAGAGACTGCAGGGCTGTATATGGAGACTGCAGGGCTGTATATGGAGACTGCACTGCTGTATAGAGATTGCTGGGCTGTATATGGAGACTGCACTGCTGTATAGAGACTGCGGGGCTGTATATGGAGACTGCATTGCTGTATAGAGATTGCTCGGCTGTATATGGAGACTGCACTGCTGTATAGAGACTGCAGGGCTGTATATGGAGACTGCACTGCTGTATAGAGACTGCAGGGCTGTATATGGAGACTGCACTGCTGTATATGGAGACTGCACTGCTGTATAGAGACTGCACTGCTGTATAGAGACTGCAGGGCTGTATATGGAGACTGCACTGCTGTATATGGAGACTGCACTGCTGTATATGGAGACTGCACTGCTGTATAGAGACTGCAGGGCTGTATATGGAGACTATACTGCTGTATAGAGACTGCAGGGCTGTATATGAAGACTGCACTGCTGTATATGGAGACTGCAGGGCTGTATATGGAGACTGCACTGCTGTATAGAGACTGCGGGGCTGTATATGGAGACTGCACTGCTGTATATGGAGACTGCACTGCTGTATAGAGACTGCAGGGCTGTATATGGAGACTGCACTGCTGTATATGGAGACTGCACTGCTGTATAGAGACTGCGGGGCTGTATATGGAGACTGCACTGCTGTATAGAGACTGCAGGGCTGTATATGGAGACTGCACTGCTGTATAGAGATTGCTCGGCTGTATATGGAGACTGCACTGCTGTATGGAGACTGCAGTACCGTATATGGAGACTGCAGTGCTGTATATGGAGACTGCAGGGCTGTATGGAGACTGCAGGACTGTATATGGAGACTGCAGGGCTGTATGGAGACTGCAGGACTGTATATGGAGACTGCAGGGCTGTATGGAGTCTGCTGGGCTGTATATGGAGACTGCACTGCTGTATAGGGAGTCTGCTGGGCTCTATATGGAGACTGTACTGCTGTATAGAGACTGCAGGGCTGTATATGGAGACTGCACTGCTGTATAGAGACTGCAGGGCGGTATATGGAGACTGCACTGATGTATAGAGATTGCTGGGCTGTATATGGAGACTGCACTGCTGTATAGAGACTGCTGGGCTGTATATGGAGACTGCACTGCTGTATAGAGACTGCAGGGCTGTATATGGAGACTGCACTGCTGTATAGAGACTGCAGAGCTGTATATGGAGACTGCACTGCTATATATAGAGACTGCGGGGCTGTATATGGAGACTGCATTGCTGTATAGAGATTGCTCGGCTGTATATGGAGACTGCACTGCTGTATAGAGACTGCAGGGCTGTATATGGAGACTGCACTGCTGTATAGAGACTGCAGGGCTGTATATGGAGACTGCACTGCTGTATATGGAGACTGCACTGCTGTATAGAGACTGCAGGGCTGTATATGGAGACTGCACTGCTGTATATGGAGACTGCACTGCTGTATAGAGACTGCAGGGCTGTATATGGAGACTGCACTGCTGTATATGGAGACTGCACTGCTGTATAGAGACTGCAGAGCTGTATATGGAGACTGCACTGCTGTATAGAGACTGCGGGGCTGTATATGGAGACTGCATTGCTGTATAGAGATTGCTCGGCTGTATATTGATACTGCACTGCTGTATAGAGACTGTGGGGCTGTATATGGAGACTGCACTGTTGTATAGAGACTGCAGGGCTGTATATGGAGACTGCAGGGCTGTATATGGAGACTGCACTGCTGTATAGAGATTGCTGGGCTGTATATGGAGACTGCACTGCTGTATAGAGACTGCGGGGCTGTATATGGAGACTGCATTGCTGTATAGAGATTGCTCGGCTGTATATTGTCACGGCCAGGTGTACGGGCAGGCCCAGGAGGTGGATCCACTGGACCGAACTCCTAGATGGTAGGAAAGAGTCCGGCAGCTGGAACACTAGAAACAACAGAACAGTCCTTGCACACGGGAATAGCGGAGAAGTCCCTGGGACCACGGAGTTACGGGTGGTAGTCCGGGTGACGCAGCTCAGGTTCGGAAGCCGAGATGATGTCAGGCGGGGTCCGGAACCTTGGGAGCAAGATGACGGGTCACCGCAGGGATCCGAGATGGTGCGGACTGTCAGGATGGCAGATGGACAGCGTTCGGGGTTCAGGATACGGCAGACAGGATGGCGAGGCAAGCACGGCTCTACAAAGAGAGATAGGTGAGTACATGCACTGAAACACCAGGAGACCTGACTCCTAGCTTAGGGAACACGAAGATCAGGCCCCGCCCCCTTGGACAATACACCCCTTTATACCCTGTACCTGATTAGCCTCATTACCTGTTAATGGACGCTGGCCCTTTAAGAAAGGGTCAGTGACCGCGCGCGCGCCCTAATGCGCATGCGCGCAGCCCGGGTGCCAGAAGCCAGGGAAGGAGGCTGAGAAGAGGATGCAGGGGAGCCGGCCAGGGCCTGGGAAGCCGTCGGGCGCCGCGATCGGGGACCAGGGGGCCTGGGAAGGACGAGGACCGGAGGCTGGAGAGCGGGGAGCGTGGCAGGTGAGCCGGGGAGCGGGGCTGAGGACCCGGGGAGCGGAGCAGAGGACCCGGGGAGGGGAGCCAAGGACCCGGGGAGCGTGACAGTACCCCCCCCCCCACGCCCCCCTCCCCGCAACCGGGACATGAAGGCACGGATCAGAGGAGTGCCCACGTTCTCCCTGGGCTCCCAGGACCTATCCTCAGGACCATACCCTTCCCAGTCCACCAGGAAGAACTGTCGACCTCGTACGGTCTTCATGGCCACGATATCCCTTACCGCATAGATGTCGTCATCGGCAATAGGTGGAGGAGCCGGACTGGCAGCAGCGGAGAAGGGACCAAGGACAACCGGCTTGAGCAGGGAGACGTGGAACGAGTTGGGTATCCTCATCGTGGCCGGGAGCTGCAGCTTGTAGGAGACCTCATTGATCTTGCTGAGGACCTTAAACGGCCCGATGTAGCGAGGACCCAGCTTGTAGGAAGGTATCTTCAATCGGATGTACTGGGAAGCAAGCCAGACCAGGTCACCAGGAGAGAAACACGGAGGGTCCAGACGCCTCTTGTCAGCGTGTTTCTTCATCCGCTGGGAAGCGCGTCCAAGGGACGCCTTGACAGAGTCCCAAATGGTAGCGAAGTCACGGGCTACAGTATCAGCCGCAGGGACATCCGAAGAAGGGGATATAGGCAATGGAACGGAGGGCTGAAGTCCGTAAACGACATGGAAGGGAGATTTGGAGGACGACTCACTGATATGGTGGTTATGTGAGAATTCAGCCCAAGGCAGAAGCGTGGACCAGTCGTCGTGATGGGCGTTGACATAGTGACGTAAAAAAGAGGTCAAGATTTGATTGACCCTCTCCACTTGGCCATTAGACTGAGGATGGTAAGCAGAAGAAAAGTCCAGAGTCACTCCCAGATGCTTGCAGAGCGCCCTCCAGAAGCGGGAGGTGAACTGAGTTCCTCTGTCGGACACGATGTGGGATGGAAAGCCATGCAAGCGGAAGATGTGATGTATATAGGCTTCCGCGAGTTCCTGAGCAGAGGGCAGTCCGGCCATAGGGACGAAGTGAGCCATTTTGGAGAACCGGTCCACCACGACCCATATGACTGTGTGTCCGGAGGATAATGGCAAGTCCGTAATAAAATCCATCGCTAGGTGTTGCCACGGAACTGAGGGTATAGGCAGAGGCAGAAGACGGCCATAGGGCAGGTGTTTGGACGTCTTGTTCCTGGCACAAGAGGAGCAGGCAGAGACATAAGCAGCGACGTCCGTGCGAAGGGATGGCCACCAGTAATGGCGTACAATCGCACCCCATGTTCTCTTCTGGCCTGCATGACCGGCTGTTTTGGAGGCATGACCCCAGTGTAACACTTTTTGCCTGTCAGTTTCAGAGACGTAGGTCTTTCCGGGCGGTATCTGGGCCAGAGTGACAGGGGCCACCGGAATAATCTTGCTAGGAGGGATGATAGGTTGGGTAGTCTCTTCCTCCTGCTCCATGGGCACGAAAGACCTAGACAAGGCATCAGCGCGTACATTCTTGTCCGCGGGTCTGAAATGGAGCTGGAAGTCAAACCTGGCAAAGAATAAGGACCACCTGGCTTGCCGTGGGTTCAGTCGCTGGGCGGACCGCAGGTATTCCAGGTTCTTGTGGTCCGTGTAGATAATCACGGGGTACACTGCTCCTTCCAGGAGGTAGCGCCACTCCTCCAGAGCCAGTTTGACCGCCAATAGTTCTCGGTCACCGATGGTGTAATTACGTTCCGGCGCTGAGAAGCTCTTGGAGAAGAAACCGCAAGTCACCATCTTGCCGGAGGAGGATTTCTGCATGAGCACTGCTCCAGCTCCCGAGGAGGAGGCATCCACTTCCAAGGTGAACTGGCGGTTTAACTCCGGACGGTGGAGTACAGGAGCGGAGGCAAATGCTCGCTTCAGGGAGCAAAACGCGGCGTCGGCCGCAGGTGACCAGTCCTTTGGATTAGCCTCCTTTTTGGTCAAAGCGGAGAGAGGAGCAGTCAGGGCAGAGAAGCAAGGGATAAACTGGCGGTAGTAGTTGGCGAATCCCAGGAACCGTTGGATTGCCTTCAGTCCAGAAGGAGGAGGCCAGTTGAGTATGGAGGAGACCTTCTTTGGATCCATCTGCAGTCCAGTGCCCGAGATGATGTATCCCAGGAAAGGGAGAGAAGACTGCTCAAAGACGCACTTCTCATATTTGGCGTAAAGACGATTCTCCCTCAGTCTTTGCAGAACCAGCTGTACGTTCTCTCTATGGGTCTGGAGGTCCGGAGAGAAGATAAGGATGTCATCCAGATAAACTACGACACAGACGTAGAGGAGGTCCCGGAATATGTCGTTCACCAATTCTTGGAAGACTGCTGGTGCGTTACACAAGCCGAAGGGCATCACGCAGTATTCATAGTGCCCATCGCGAGTATTAAACGCGGTCTTCCATTCGTCCCCAGAGCGGATACGAACTAGGTTGTAGGCACCCCGAAGATCCAGCTTGGTGAACACACGGGCTCCTCTGAGCCGATCGAACAATTCGGGGATGAGCGGCAGAGGATATTTGTTTTTGACGGTGATCTGATTCAGACCCCGGTAGTCGATGCATGGGCGTAGGTCACCCTCTTTCTTCTTCACGAAGAAGAAGCCTGCTCCCGCAGGAGAGGAGGATCTCCGGATGAATCCTTTTGCCAGGCTCTCTGTGATGTAGGTAGACATGGCCCTGGTTTCGGCCGGAGACAACGGATATATCCGTCCTCGAGGCGGTGTTGTTCCTGGGAGCAGGTCGATGGCACAATCGTAGGGACGGTGTGGCGGAAGTACCTCAGACTCCTTCTTGTCAAAAACGTCTGCGAAGGACCAATAGGCCGAGGGCAGTTCCGGTAGGTTCTCTGGAACCGGAGGTCGTCGGATGGGTTGTATGGACTTCAGACACTTCTCATGACAAGCAGAACCCCATCGGGTGATTTCGCCAGTACCCCAGCTGACTGATGGTTCGTGTGTCCGCAACCAGGGAAGTCCCAGCAGGATGTGATGGGACATGTGTGGAAGGACGTAGAGAGTTATGTTCTCGGTGTGCAGGGCACCGATACGCAGTTCGACCGGTCTGGTGACCCAGGAGATGGTGTCAGAGAGGGGTCTCCCATCCACAGAGGCAATCACTAGGGGCTTCTCGAGTGGAGTAACAGGCAGCTGGTACTTGTCCACCGTGGCCTGCTGGATGAAATTGCCTGCTGCTCCAGAGTCGAGGTATGCCTCAGCCGTGAAGCGCGTCTCTCCCGTTGACACTTGCACAGTCCACATAACCGGGTCTGAGAGAGTCCCAGCACCTAGGGTGGCCTCTCCTACCAACCCTAGGCTTTGGAGTTTCCCGGCCTTTCCGGACAGGAGCGTAGGAGGTGAGTGTCCTCTCCGCAGTAAAAGCAGAGGCCCTTGGCGAGCCGCTCTGCTCGACGTTGTTCAGATTGCCGTACACGGTCGATCTGCATGGGCTCGTGGACGGGAATCCCAGCTGTTGATGACTGCGATACGGAGGGCTTCTGTGGAGGAGGGGAATGCCGTACCGGACGTCTCTCCCGAGACAGCTCTTTGGAGCGCTCCTGAAACCGAATGTCCACTCGAGTTGCTAGGGCAATCAGAGCATCTAGGGTGGAGGGCACGTCACGACCCGCCAACTCATCTTTGATGCGACTCGAGAGTCCTTCCCAGAAGGCGGCTGTTAGGGCCTCGTTATTCCACCCGAGTTCAGAAGCCAACGTGCGGAAACGGATGGCGTATTGGCCCACCGTCAGTGTTCCTTGACGTAAGCGGAGGAGAGATGAAGCAGACGCAGAGGCGCGTCCCGGCTCGTCAAAGGTGCTGCGGAAGGCCTGCAGGAACTCTTGAAGATCCTTGGTCATAGGGTCCTCCTTCTCCCACAACGGGTTCATCCACGCCAGTGCCTCGCCCTCCAAGTGAGACATGATGAAGGCGACCTTGGCTTGGTCGGAGGCAAACAGATGTGGCAGCTGCGTGAAGTGGAGGGAGCATTGGTTTATAAACCCCCTGCAGGTCTTGGGATCTCCGGCGTACCGGGGTGGTGAGGCCAAACGCAGTCTGGAAGCATCCGAAGAAGCGGCCACGGGAGCGGGGGACGTGGCTTGACTAGTGGCGGCTTGGGATGTTGTAGACGTGACTGCCGCTTGTAGCGTGGTCAGGCGGGTGTCCACGGAAGTCATGAAGTTTAGCATGCGGGTCTGGACTTCACGCTGGCGTTGGAGTTCCTCTTGCAAGGCCGCTAGTGCTGCAGCGGGATCCATGGCCTGATCTTACTGTCACGGCCAGGTGTACGGGCAGGCCCAGGAGGTGGATCCACTGGACCGAACTCCTAGATGGTAGGAAAGAGTCCGGCAGCTGGAACACTAGAAACAACAGAACAGTCCTTGCACACGGGAATAGCGGAGAAGTCCCTGGGACCACGGAGTTACGGGTGGTAGTCCGGGTGACGCAGCTCAGGTTCGGAAGCCGAGATGATGTCAGGCGGGGTCCGGAACCTTGGGAGCAAGATGACGGGTCACCGCAGGGATCCGAGATGGTGCGGACTGTCAGGATGGCAGATGGACAGCGTTCGGGGTTCAGGATACGGCAGACAGGATGGCGAGGCAAGCACGGCTCTACAAAGAGAGATAGGTGAGTACATGCACTGAAACACCAGGAGACCTGACTCCTAGCTTAGGGAACACGAAGATCAGGCCCCGCCCCCTTGGACAATACACCCCTTTATACCCTGTACCTGATTAGCCTCATTACCTGTTAATGGACGCTGGCCCTTTAAGAAAGGGTCAGTGACCGCGCGCGCGCCCTAATGCGCATGCGCGCAGCCCGGGTGCCAGAAGCCAGGGAAGGAGGCTGAGAAGAGGACGCAGGGGAGCCGGCCAGGGCCTGGGAAGCCGTCGGGCGCCGCGATCGGGGACCAGGGGGCCTGGGAAGGACGAGGACCGGAGGCTGGAGAGCGGGGAGCGTGGCAGGTGAGCCGGGGAGCGGGGCTGAGGACCCGGGGAGCGGAGCAGAGGACCCGGGGAGGGGAGCCAAGGACCCGGGGAGCGTGACATATATGGAGACTGCACTGCTGTATAGAGACTGCAGGGCTGTATATGGAGACTGCACTGCTGTATAGAGACTGCAGGGCTGTGTATGGAGACTGCACTGCTGTATATGGAGACTGCACTGCTGTATAGAGACTGCAGGGCTGTATATGGAGTCTGCTAGGCTGTGTATGGAGACTACAGGGCTGTATAGGGAGTCTGCTGGGCTGTATATGGAGTCTGCTAGGCTGTATATGGAGACTGCATGACTGTATGGAGACTATAGGACTGTATATGGAGACTACAAGACTGTATATGGAGACTGCCAGGCTGTATATAGAGAATACAGGGCTGTATGGAGACTGCAGGACTGTATATGGAGAATGCAGGGCTGTATGGAGACTGCAGGACTGTATATGGAGACTGCAGGGCTGTATGGAGACTGCAGGACTGTATATGGAGACTGCAGTGCTGTATATGGAGACTGCAGGGCTGTATGGAGACTGCAGGAATGTATATGGAGACTGCAGGGCTGTATGGAGTCTGCTGGGCTGTATATGGAGACTGCACTGCTGTATAGAGACTGCAGGGCTGTATATGGAGACTGCAGGGCTGTATAGGGAGTCTGCTGGGCTGTATATGGAGACTGCACTGCTGTATAGAGACTGCAGGGCTGTATATGGAGACTGCAGGGCTGTATATGGAGACTGCACTGCTGTATAGAGATTGCTGGGCTGTATATGGAGACTGCACTGCTGTATAGAGACTGCAGGGCTGTATATGGAGACTGCACTGTTGTATAGAGACTGCAGGGCTGGATATGGAGACTGCAGGGCTGTATATGGACACTGCACTGCTGTATAGAGATTGCTGGGCTGTATATGGAGACTGCACTGCTGTATATAGACTGCGGGGCTGTATATGGAGACTGCATTGCTGTATAGAGATTGCTCGGCTGTATATGGAGACTGCACTGCTGTATAAAGACTGTAGGGCTGTATATGGAGACTGCACTGCTGTATATGGAGACTGCACTGCTGTATAGAGACTGCAGGGCTGTATATGGAGACTGCACTGCTGTATATGGAGACTGCACTGCTGTATAGAGACTGCAGAGCTGTATATGGAGACTGCATTGCTGTATAGAGATTGCTCGGCTGTATATGGAGACTGCACTGCTGTATAGAGACTGCAGGGCTGTATATGGAGACTGCACTGCTGTATAGAGACTGCAGGGCTGTATATGGAGACTGCACTGCTGTATAGAGACTGCAGGGCTGTATATGGAGACTGCACTGCTTTATATGGAGACTGCAGGGCTGTATATGGAGACTGCACTGCTGTATAGAGACTGCGGGGCTGTATATGGAGACTGCACTGCTGTATAGAGACTGCGGGGCTGTATATGGAGACTGCACTGCTGTATAGAGACTGCAGGGCTGTATATGGAGACTGCACTGCTGTATAGAGACTGCAGGGCTGTATATGGAGACTGCACTGCTGTATAGAGACTGCAGGGCTGTATATGGAGACTGCACTGTTGTATATGGAGACTGCACTGCTGTATAGAGACTGCACTGCTGTATAGAGACTGCAGGGCTGTATATGGAGACTGCACTGCTGTATATGGAGACTGCACTGCTGTATAGAGACTGCAGGGCTGTATATGGAGACTGCACTGCTGTATAGAGACTGCAGGGCTGTATATGGAGACTGCACTGCTGTATATGGAGACTGCAGGGCTGTATATGGAGACTGCACTGCTGTATAGAGACTGCGGGGCTGTATATGGAGACTGCACTGCTGTATATGGAGACTGCACTGCTGTATAGAGACTGCAGGGCTTTATATGGAGACTGCACTGCTGTATATGGAGACTGCACTGCTGTATAGAGACTGCGGGGCTGTATATGGAGACTGCACTGCTGTATAGAGACTGCAGGGCTGTATATGGAGACTGCACTGCTGTATAGAGATTGCTCGGCTGTATATGGAGACTGCACTGCTGTATGGAGACTGCAGGACTCTATATGGAGACTGCAGTGCTGTATATGGAGACTGCAGGGCTGTATGGAGACTGCAGGACTGTATATGGAGACTGCAGGGCTGTATGGAGACTGCAGGACTGTATATGGAGACTGCAGGGCTGTATGGAGTCTGCTGGGCTGTATATGGAGACTGCACTGCTGTATATGGAGACTGCACTGCTGTATAGAGACTGCAGGGCTGTATATGGAGACTGCACTGCTGTATATGGAGACTGCACTGCTGTATAGAGACTGCAGGGCTGTATATCGAGACTGCACTGCTGTATGGAGACTACAGGGCTGTATATGGAGACTGCACTGCTGTATAGAGACTGCAGGGCTGTATATGGAGACTGCACTGCTGTATAGAGACTGCAGGGCTGTATATGGAGACTGCACTGCTGTATAGAGACTGCACTGCTGTATAGAGACTGCAGGGCTGTATATGGAGACTGCACTGCTGTATGGAGACTACAGGGCTGTATATGGAGACTGCACTGCTGTATAGAGACTGCACTGCTGTATAGAGACTGCGGGGCTGTATATGGAGACTGCACTGCTGTATGGAGACTACAGGGCTGTATATGGAGACTGCACTGCTGTATAGAGACTGCAGGGCTGTATATGGAGACTGCACTGCTGTATAGAGACTGCAGGGCTGTATATGGAGACTGCACTGCTGTATAGAGACTGCTGGGCTGTATATGGAGACTGCACTGCTGTATATGGAGACTGCACTGCTGTATAGAGACTGCAGGGCTGTATATGGAGACTGCACTGCTGTATATGGAGACTGCACTGCTGTATAGAGACTGCAGGGCTGTATATCGAGACTGCACTGCTGTATGGAGACTACAGGGCTGTATATGGAGACTGCACTGCTGTATAGAGACTGCAGGGCTGTATATGGAGACTGCACTGCTGTATAGAGACTGCAGGGCTGTATATGGAGACTGCACTGCTGTATAGAGACTGCACTGCTGTATAGAGACTGCAGGGCTGTATATGGAGACTGCACTGCTGTATGGAGACTGCAGGGCTGTATATGGAGACTGCACTGCTGTATAGAGACTGCACTGCTGTATAGAGACTGCAGGGCTGTATATGGAGACTGCACTGCTGTATGGAGACTACAGGGCTGTATATGGAGACTGCACTGCTGTATAGAGACTGCAGGGCTGTATATGGAGACTGCACTGCTGTATGGAGACTACAGGGCTGTATATGGAGACTGCACTGCTGTATAGAGACTGCAGGGCTGTATATGGAGACTGCACTGCTGTATAGAGACTGCAGGGCTGTATATGGAGACTGCACTGCTGTATATGGAGACTGCACTGCTGTATATGGAGACTGCGGGGCTGTATATGGAGACTGCACTGCTGTATAGAGACTGCAGGGCTGTATATGGAGACTGCACTGCTGTATGGAGACTACAGGGCTGTATATGGAGACTGCACTGCTGTATGGAGACTGCACTGCTGTATGGAGACTACAGGGCTGTATATGGAGACTGCACTGCTGTATAGAGACTACAGGGCTGTATATGGAGACTGCACTGCTGTAGGGCTCCGCCACACATCCGTGAAAACCACGTCCGTGTAAAACGGGCCGTTTTTCAGGTCCGTTTTCCGTTTTTTAGGTCCGTTTTTATGGTATGTGTGGCCTGCGTGTGTATCCCGTATGCTAGCCGTATGTGCGTGTGGAATGTCCGTGTGTGCATGAGTGAAATAACTGACATGTGTATGTGTTGTCCGTGTGAAATGTACGTGTGTGATGCAAAATGTCGTTACTACATGTCGGAAGACAGAGTAGCGGGATGAAAATGAACTCGGGTGAACTTCACCCGACTTCATTGTCATGCCGCGGCTCTGTCTTTGTGCCGTGTACTGATTAGCGGTCACCTGTGAAGGATTCACCGGTGACCACTAATCCCCCGAGTGACTGAAGTGTCCCCCCCTCTCTCATACTCACCATTCCCCGATCACCGGCGCTGCACGGCGTTCACACTGTTCCGGCGGCTTTTTCTAATTTGAAAAAGCCGGCCGCCCATTAATCAATCTCGTATTCCCTGCTTTACCCGCCCACCGGCGGCTGTGATTGGTTGCAGTGAGACACGCCCACCACGCTGAGTGACAGGTGTCACACTGCACCCAATCACAGCAGCAGGTGGGCGTGTCTATACTGTGCAGTAAAATAAATAAATAAATAATTAAAAAAACCGGCGTGCGGTCCCCCCCCATTTTAATACCAGCCAGATAAAGCCATACGGCTGAAGGCTGGTATTCTCAGGATGGGGAGCTCCACGTTATGGGGGGCCCCCCACCCTAACAATATCAGTCAGCAGCCGCCCAGAATTGCCGCATACATTATATGCGACAGTTCTGGGGCTGTACCCGGCTCTTCCCGATTTACCCTGGTGCGTTGGCAAATCGGGGTAATAAGGAGTTATTGGCAGCCCATAGCTGCCAATAAGTCCTAGATTAATCATGTCAGGCGTCTATGAGACACCTTCCATGATTAATCTGTAAGTTACAGTAAAAAAACACACACACCCGAAAAATCCTTTATTAGAAATAAAAAACACAAACAAATTCCCTCATTACCAATTTATTAACCCCGACAAACCCTCCATGTCCGGCGTACTCCACGGACCTCCAGCGTCGCTTCCAGCTGTGCTGCATGGAGGTGACAGGAGCTGCAGAAGACACCGCCGCTCCGGTCACCTCCACGCAGCTAATGAGATGAGTAGCGCGATCAGCTGCTGTCACTGAGGTTACCCGCGGCCACCGCTGGATCCAGCGGTGGCCGCGAGTTACCTGACTGACAGCAGCTGATCGCGCTACTCATCTCATTAGCTGCGTGGAGGTGACCGGAGCGGCGGTGTCTTCTGCAGCTCCTGTCACCTCCATGCAGCACAGCTGGAAGCGACGCTGGAGGTCCGTGGAGTACGCCGGACATGGAGGGTTTGTCGGGGTTAATAAATTGGTAATGAGGGAATTTGTTTGTGTTTTTTATTTCTAATAAAGGATTTTTCGGGTGTGTGTGTTTTTTTACTGTAACTTACAGATTAATCATGGAAGGTGTCTCATAGACGCCTGACATGATTAATCTAGGACTTATTGGCAGCTATGGGCTGCCAATAACTCCTTATTACCCCGATTTGCCAACGCACCAGGGTAAATCGGGAAGAGCCGGGTACAGCCCCAGAACTGTCGCATATAATGTATGCGGCAATTCTGGGCGGCTGCTGACTGATATTGTTAGGGTGGGGGGCCCCCCATAACGTGGAGCTCCCCATCCTGAGAATACCAGCCTTCAGCCGTATGGCTTTATCTGGCTGGTATTAAAATGGGGGGGGACCGCACGCCGTTTTTTTTAATTATTTATTTATTTATTTTACTGCACAGTATAGACACGCCCACCGGCTGCTGTGATTGGGTGCAGTGGGACACCTGTCACTCAGCGTGGTGGGCGTTTCTCACTGCAACCAATCACAGCCGCCGGTGGGCGGGTAAAGCAGGGAATACGAGATTGATTAATGGGCGGCCGGCTTTTTCAAAAGAGGAAAAGCCGCCGGAGTTTTTATAACAGCCGTGCAGCGCCGCGCCGGAGATCGGGGAATGGTAAGTATGAGAGAGGGGGGGGAACTGACCGACAGACAGCTAGAGGGACAGATAAGACAGAGAGACCGACCGACAGACATAGAGACCGACCGACGGACTGAGGGAGAGAACGAAACATAAAAAGAAAAAAGACTGACATCACATGAAAAAAGCACAAAACATACAGGGAACAAACAGAGATGCGTCCGTGTCACTCGGACGTGCGCACAGACCCATTGACTTTCATTGGGTCCGTGCTGTGTGTTGCGTGAATAAAACGGACATGCTGGCGTGAGACACGGCCCACAAAACGCATCACGGAGACGGACTAACGGACATAACCAAAAACGCAAGTGTAACCGCTGAGATATAGTAACATTGGTGCACGTTTGGCCGTGTCTCCAGTATACACGGAAACGGACCAAACACGCACGTGTTTCACGGATGTGTGTTTCAAGCCGTATAGAGACTGCACTGCTGTATAGAGACTGCAGGGCTGTATATGGAGACTGCCAGTACACGAACCCATAGAGTTTGTCGTCTCATCTATTTTTGTGACTCAGACTTCATTTCACTTCATTTCATTTCATTTGTGACTCACACTTATAAGCATTCATCAAAAAAATGACTGAGGACAGACACATTAGTTTTATATCTGTTTTTAGCTGATCCGTTGCTAAGTATAAATGAAAAAAATCCAGTCTGCATCCTTCAATTTTGAAAAACGTATGAAAATGGTGAGTGCAAAGTGGATGTAGACTTAGGCCTCTTTCACACATCAGGTTTTTTTTTTACCATCTCTCTCTCTTTTTTCCGGGATGGGTTCATGTAGCTCAAATGAACTTTGCCATGTAAAAAATATGGTATGACGGATCTGTTTTTTTACTGGATGTGGCTCATCAGTTTTACCACAATCTGCCACGTATCCGTCACTTCAGTCAAATTGGGTAAGGTTGCGTACTTGTGGCACCCCTGAGGCTTCAGTCACCAGAGAGGTACTGCATCTCATCCAGAGGAGCGGTATTCCATCCTGGGTAAGGAGGTGTTCAACACCAGTTCTCACAAAAGCACAACACCCAGGCTCAGAAACACCTCATCAGACATGCCAAGTGCGTGATTATACCCGAAGCCAGGCTGGGGGGGTGGAGTCTTGGAGTGGGAACACAATACTACAAGTGGGAACACAGTGTGAAGTGTGGAGGCAGTGTGTGGCAGAGAAGCAATGGAGGAGCGAAGGCCCGAGGCCTGGAGCTGGTACTGCTTGGCCCAGGCACAGACAGAAGGGATCCTAGAGACTACGGGAACGTCATAACCTCTCGTGGCCTTGTTCCACATATAATCTATGGGTGGAAGGACTGGGTTGCAACACGGGGACTGGTCCCTAGGCTAGAGAAGAACCTACGTACTCCACTAGAAAAACCAGCGGCTGAGGTGACTTTAAGCACCGAAGCCACATCGGCACACAAATTCGCTGGATGGTGACCCAAAAGGACCAAGGGATAGAGCTTCATGCCACTCAACAGGGTCCACGGGCACTGGCTCAGGGTTCAGTGAGCGAGGGCGCAAGGCTGGAGAACGAAGCAAGCGCAGGAAGACGACCAGGGAAGATACATTTAAGAACGGGGCACCGGACTCGACCTCCGAACTACCCGGGATCGGCTGGAGCCCATCATACTGAAACCCCAGCACTCCAAAGGTGGTCACTGGCATGTTGTTTAACCCTGTAACCTGTTACAGTGAGTAAAAACCTTGAGACTGCATCCCTGTGTCGCTCCGTTATTCGCCTGCGCCCGCCATCATAGACTACTATCACCCCCCATCAGCCCTGGGGCCCATCTCTACCTGTGGAGAGCTACACCATCTAAGCTGCGTAACCATCTTCCCCAGGGAACCCTATCCCACAGCGGCGGCACCTAACTTGCCGCAGACCACAGGTAGTGTCACAAATGGACTGTCATCATCCCCTTTATATTTAAATGACACCGCCGGGTTCACAGAACCGGGCCTCGCCGCCGCAACGTTCCAGATCAGAACCGTGGCACGATAACGAGTCATCCCACGGCCCCGGTGCGGGTGTGTCATACCCATGATCAGTGTTCACAGCGTTTTGGACGCAGAGTGTTTTCGTTACGTGCAAAATGCTGCATTGTACAGTACAAGCATAGTGGATGGGATTTATAGAAATCTCATGCCCACTGCGCTTTTTTTCCCCATAGTATAAACTGACATGCGGTGTGGCTTCCCTAGCTGCAGCATGTCAATTTATTGCTGCGGAGCTGCCAGTGTTCTTCGCAGGGCGAACAGAGAAAAAGACCGTAGTGGCCCGAAACCTGACCGTGGGCAAGGGCAGCTGCAGGTACCTATGGAGAACACTCACCGCCCCAAAGGAGAGCACATGCTGCATCCAGGATGCATCATGTCCGTATCGTGGGCATGTACCCTTATGGTTTTCTGGCTATTAAAAAAATAACTCCTCGAAGTTCTCTTTCAGCCTCCATCTACATCTGTGTCAGTGACTCTGTGGCACCCCTGAGGCTTCAGTCGCCACAGGGCATTGTATTTCATTTAGGGTGCAATGCTTGGATTCGGGTGATGAAGGAGTTAATCACTGGTGTTGTTTTTCACTTGCAAAACATGTGTCATATGAGTCACCACTTGCACAGGAAGCCAGGCAATCTGAGGAAATCCAGATTGCCAGGGCAACAGCTACTAAAAGTTATCCCAAGGGTGGGGGCACTGAGTGAGTAAGAGAGACACAAACCTTTTTCACTTCAGTTCACTCTGGAAGCAGGAGAGAGCAGACAGCCTTAAGAGAGGAAGGAGAGCAAGGCTGGTCCTGGGGACAGAGGAGACATAGTAGCAGAGGTCGAGCCTAACCGTTCCCACAGTGCCAGCGCAGTCGGGGTACAGAGCCCTCGTTTGGGGAAACCTTCATGGACTCTAACAAATCTGCAGGGGTTGGGGATTGCATGTCCCATCGCCCACCACTCACTTTCCCAGAGCACAGTGACATACAGTTAGGTCCAGAAATATTTGGACAGTGACACAAGTTTTGTTATTTTAGCTGTTTACAAAAACATGTTCAGAAATACAATTATATATATAATATGGGCTGAAAGTGCACACTCCCAGCTGCAATATGAGAGTTTTCACATCCAAATCGGAGAAAGGGTTTAGGAATCATAGCTCTGTAATGCATAGCCTCCTCTTTTTCAAGGGACCAAAAGTAATTGGACAAGGGACTCTAAGGGCTGCAAGTAACTCTGAAGGCGTCTCCCTCGTTAACCTGTAATCAATGAAGTAGTTAAAAGGTCTGGGGTTGATTACAGGTGTGTGGTTTTGCATTTGGAAGCTGTTGCTGTGACCAGACAACATGCGGTCTAAGGAACTGTCAATTGAGGTGAAGCAGAACATCCTGAGGCTGAAAAAAAAGAAAAAATCCATCAGAGAGATAGCAGACATGCTTGGAGTAGTAAAATCAACAGTCGGGTACATTCTGAGAAAAAAGGAATTGACTGGTGAGCTTGGGAACTCAAAAAGGCCTGGGCGTCCACGGATGACAACAGTGGTGGATGATCGCCGCATACTTTCTTTGGTGAAGAAGAACCCGTTCACAACATCAACTGAAGTCCAGAACACTCTCAGTGAAGTAGGTGTATCTGTCTCTAAGTCAATAGTAAAGAGAAGACTCCATGAAAGTAAATACAAAGGGTTCACATCTAGATGCAAACCATTCATCAATTCCAAAAATAGACAGGCCAGAGTTAAATTTGCTGAAAAACACCTCATGAAGCCAGCTCAGTTCTGGAAAAGTATTCTATGGACAGATGAGACCAAGATCAACCTGTACCAGAATGATGGGAAGAAAAAAGTTTGGAGAAGAAAGGGAACGGCACATGATCCAAGGCACACCACATCCTCTGTAAAACATGGTGGAGGCAACGTGATGGCATGGGCATGCATGGCTTTCAATGGCACTGGGTCACTTGTGTTTATTGATGACATAACAGCAGACAAGAGTAGCCGGATGAATTCTGAAGTGTACCGGGATATACTTTCAGCCCAGATTCAGCCAAATGCCGTAAAGTTGATCGGACGGCGCTTCATAGTACAGATGGACAATGACCCCAAGCATACAGCCAAAGCTACCCAGGAGTTCATGAGTGCAAAAAAGTGGAACATTCTGCAATGGCCAAGTCAATCACCAGATCTTAACCCAATTGAGCATGCATTTCACTTGCTCAAATCCAGACTTAAGATGGGAAGACCCACAAACAAGCAAGACCTGAAGGCTGCGGCTGTAAAGGCCTGGCAAAGCATTAAGAAGGAGGAAACCCAGCGTTTGGTGATGTCCATGGGTTCCAGACTTAAGGCAGTGATTGCCTCCAAAGGATTCGCAACAAAATATTGAAAATAAAATTTTTTTTTTGGGTTTGGTTTATTTGTCCAATTACTTTTGATCTCCTAAAATGTGGAGTGTTTGTAAAGAAATGTGTACAATTCCTACAATTTCTATCAGATATTTTTATTCAAACCTTCAAATTAAACGTTACAATCTGCACTTGAATTCTGTTGTAGAGGTTTCATTTCAAATCCAATGTGGTGGCATGCAGAGCCCAACTCGCGAAAATTGTGTCACTGTCCAAATATTTCTGGACCTAACTGTATAGGATCCGGGGTTGGGATTACAGTCAAGCCCCACAGCAAGGACTCACATCACCTGCACACAGGACGGGACACTTAAAACGAACAGCGGGGTCCCCAAGTTGCTTCAAGCCACGTGGATCCACAACCAAGCGCAAGGAGGAAGGTCTCACACATTTCCACAGACACCGGTGATTGCCTCCGATTCAACCGGGACCGGCTGGAGTCCATCAATGGCGGAGGAAAGCGGCATCTCCGGGGAGCTTTAAGAACTGTGAGTAAAAGGAACTTTGAACCGCAGCTCCGGTGTTGTCCTTATTATTGCTGGCGCCGCCGCCTCTCGCTTCAGCACCAACCAGTGACACACTTCCCAGGGACCCTTCACCCTCCTTCCATCCCCCTTTACACCTTGCACCCGCTTGTTAGGGCGGCTTTGCACGTTGCGACATCGCACGTGCGATGTCGTTGGGGTCAAATCGAAAGTGACGCACATCCGGCGTCACTTTCGACATCGTACTGTGTAAAAGCTAGATGATACGACTTCCGGCTCCTGCGCTGATCATGTAGGACACAGGACGCCTGAGCTCTGTCATTCCCTGCAGCTCTGACATATATACCGGACATCCCACCAGCCTCCCCCGCTCCATACCATCGGTGAGTGAAGTTGCTGAATGCAGGGATGTTCATGGGGAGCCGTGGAGATAATCACTTGAAACAGCGCGGTGAACTTCGCTCTCCCCCTCCCTCTCAAGATCTGGCAGCGTGATAAAGATGGCGCCGGAGCCTGCCCTGCACTAACATCAGATCTGTACACAGAGAGCAGGACACAGCTTACCTTGCACTCACTCCCCCAGCACTAAACAGTTAACCGGCAGCAGAATAATAAATCTCCTGGAGTCCTGATAAGATATCAGCTGCAAACAACGCTACTGACAAGTTCTGCAAAGAGCAGAGTTAAAACGCCGGGAATCCCTGGGCCCTTCCCCCATCTTGTCCAGACCTGTGCTTAACAAGCAGGTGCTGAATCTCTAGGCATACAGAATCAGTGCAAAGCTCTGGAGAAAGTGAAAGAAGCTGAAGGAGGGAAGTTTAAACATACATCCCTGCAAAGTTTCAGGACAGTGAGAATTCATATAACTCTGGCAGGGGGGAGAAAGGGGTGAAAGTGAGAATAAACAAAAGGGGGAGCAGAATCAAGATTTGTCTGACAACCCACACTAAATCAGTGTCAAAACTTGCGTCCCTTCATTCACTATTTGATGGAAAGATACCTGCTGCGTAGCAGCTCCAAAACACAAAATCCTCATACATCCAGCGTACAGTGTGAAAAAAAGATTGTGACTGCCCATACAGAATTAAGTGTCCCTCGGTCACCTGAGAATACTCATCAGATGGAGATGGAGGATTCCACGGGGACCCCGGATGTATTCAAAACAGTGGAGGGTATGGATTATAAGCGTCTGGCTGATGAAGTCGCCAATCGTTTGCTACCTGACATCTCCGCTACAATTAAAGCATCAATAGCAAAAGCTCTCAGTGCCATACAGAACCAACTTGATGAGACGGTGGAACAGGTTGCGGCTATGGAAACCAAAATGTCGACGTTAGAGGAGGACTTCAGCTCTGACCACACTACAGTCATGCGTCTGGCCAAGGAGAATCTGATCCTGAGGGACCGTGTGGACGATCTGGAGAACCGCTCCAGAAGAAGCAATTTGCGCATTGTCGGCCTGCCTGAAACATACCCGGTTGGTGAGCTACGTACATTGTGTGAATCCACTATTCCTACAACCCTGGGAGTAGCAGGAAGGAGAAAAGTGGAAAGGGTGCACCGCATTGGTCCGCCAAGGAGAGGTGATGAGAGTGAAAATAACAGACGCCCAAGACAAGTCATAATGAAATACTTGGACTTCTCCGATAAACAGGAAATATTACAGGCATACAAGAAATTGAAACATCCCTTGGAGGTGAAAGGCTCGCGCATCTTGCTCTTCGAGGATTTTTCTGCGGAGGTCACACGGCAGCGGAGGGCATTCTCATACATATGCTCTGCCTTATTTAAGAGAAATATACGCTTCCAGTTAAAGTACCCGGCAACGTTGATTATCAGACATCAGGATGGATCCTACAATTCTTTCTCAAGTCCAAAGGAGGCAGAGGCCTTTATTGAGCGGATCAACAGTCCTCGTGACCTCAGGAATTCTCCAGGACAAGGGCGCAACGACTCACCGAACCAGAGAGTGACCAAAGGGAGCTCTGTGAAGCTCGCTACAGCTTCCCCGAAGGACCGGAGACAACAAAACAAGGAACTTAAGGGAACCTGAGTCAAATAGACAAATGTCGGATGTATGAAGTTCAAGGTGGGACACCTGTTTTTGATTTAGGCTGGAGAAGCCGCAGTGGAAAAAGTTCAAGAAATCTGAGGCGGAGGAAAGGAAAGAGAACCTTTTTTTTTTTTTTTTTTTTCTTCCTTCTCTCTTTCTTTGTAGGTGGGACACTCCTTTATATTGGTGAAATGCTATACAAGTATAAGGTTGACTGAGCTTGGAAGATGATCAGAAAAAAGTGAAGTCTGAGTATTATGGTATAGTTGGGGGGGGGAGGGGAGGGAGATGTTTGAAATGTTTGGGGATTTTGGATTCAAGTGAAGTAGCAAAGATTTTACACAGAGTTATTATTATTACTACTACTCTCGTTATTGCAAGTGAGCACTATGTTCAATTGTCTAATTGGTTGAATTTTTTTTTGGCAAAGGAGGGCAGCAAAAACATGGTAAACGAAAGGCAGGATTTCCATTTATTACATGCACTTTATGAGAATAGTCACCTGGAATGTTAAGGGGTTACGTTCCCCCCAAAAAAGAATTAAGATATTACGCCACCTTAATCGCCTCAAACCGGACATTGCGCTCCTTCAGGAAACTCATCTGGAAGGTTCAGACATGCAGAGGATGGGGAAATTGTGGGTTGGAGGAGTCTATGGGTCATCTTCAGTTAAAAGGAAAGCAGGGGTTATTACATTAGTAAGTAGGAGATTACAACATCAAGTCCTGGAAACATATGCGGACACGGAAGGTAGGGTTCAGATGGTCTCAGTGGAGATACCTGGAGGAATTTATAAAATCTTTAATATTTATGCCCCGAACGAAAACAACAAATCATTCTTTCAACGACTTGAGGCCAAAATTTTAGAACATGCCCATTTTAATCTAATAATTGGGGGGGATTTCAACTCGGTGGTATCTGTGCTAGAGGACAGGAAAAATGCTAAAGGCCCCCCAAATGTACCGCGCGGCCATGATAAAGTTATGCGTCCTCTGTTAAATGCCACGGCCTTATGGGATGCGTGGAGACTACTGCACCCTCAGGATAGGGAATTTACGCACTATTCACATGCTAATAGCTCCTGGTCTCGCATTGACTACTTCCTTATTTCAGGGAACCTGGTACGTGCGCTCCACTCAGCTACTATCCAGGATTTGGTGATTTCTGACCATGCCCCGGTGGTGCTAGACCTAGCAAACATTTATCCCAGAGGAACGGACTATCTGTGGCGATATCCTTCCTTCCTTAAAGATAACGAAGATTTTTCCTTGAAATTAAAGGGATGGTGGACGGAATTTATGGTACATAATGATCAACATAAAGACACACCTATGTTATTATGGGATACGGCGAAGGCAGTATTACGGGGCAGAACGATAGCACATGTTTCCTATTTGAAGAAAAAGGCTCATCTTAAATTTACTGAAACCTCCCATAAATTGAGGGAAGCATATACTTCTTTTCAAAAGCATCCTGATAGGGACCATAGAGATAGATGGGTAATAGCCCAAAGAGCTTTTAATGAGTGGGCGGAAAAACGGGAACAAATGGCTAGGTCAATGCAAGAAGCTACATTACATCGCTTTGGAAATAAAGCAGGGAAAATACTGGCCAACTTAGCGAAAAATAGGACTATAACTCAGGGACCCATGCAAATAAAAAATCAAAAGGGGGAGATACACAAAAACCCTAAGACAATAATTGAGACTTTAGGCACGTATTATAGAAACCTTTATTCGTCGGAAAAGGGAGACAAATTTCCTGATAATAATCTTTTATCTAAAGTGACACTACCTCGACTCACAGAAGAGCATCGCACTTTTCTGAATGCTAAAATTACGGGGGAAGAAGTATTGGGGACAATCAACTCCATGCATAATTATAAAGCCCCTGGCCCTGACGGATTTACGGGAGAATTCTATAAAACAGTAAAGGAAGAGATCTTACCTACATTACTAGAACTGTATAATAGCATACTAGACGGTAATGCGTCTTTCCAAAATAATAACCGGGCATATATAAAATTGATCCCTAAACAGGGGAAGGACCCGAAGGATCCGGGTTCGTATAGGCCCATATCACTTATCAACCTAGATATGAAGATAATGTCAAAGATTATGGCGAATCGTCTAGCTATAATTCTTCCCCAACTGATTTCCCCAGCACAGGCCGGTTTCATTCAGAAAAGATCAGGGACACTAAATATTAGAAAAGTTCTTCTTGTCCTGGATAGGGTTAACCTTCGGCCTCTGAAAGGAGAATCTCCCGCTTTGCTTACAATAGATGCCGAGAAAGCCTTTGACAATATTGAGTGGTCATGGCTTTATAGAGTTCTAGATGAAATGCGTTTTTCGGGGTCATTTTATACCTACATTAGAGAAATTTACACAAATCCGAAGGCTCAAGTTTACATTCCAGGATATCTGTCAGCCCCTTTTCCGTTACTGAAAGGAACCAGACAGGGTTGCCCCCTTTCCCCATTACTTTTTAATCTGGCTCTGGAACCATTGGTACGATTGTTATCTACACATAGCACCTTCCAGGGTATTTCTGTAAATAATAGACAAATTCAGTCAGCTTTTTTTGCAGATGACATTTTGCTTTTCCTTTCGAATCCAGCTCAGCAGGTCCCCGAGATTTTACAAATTTTGCGAGAGTTTGGAGCGTATTCAGGCTTCAAGATTAATGCGTCAAAGTGCGAGCTCCTATACCTGGGAGGGACAAATGTTCAAACACGGGAGCAGAACCCTTTTGAAGGAATTACAGTGGCTAAGTCATATATCACATACCTGGGAGTTAAAATAGGTAAGGTTCCGGCAACCCTTTATAGTCTAAACTATCCACCCCTTCTGAGCCAAATAGAGCAAGATCTTAAAAGATGGCACGACCTTCCATTGAACATAATTGGTAGAGTCCACCTAATTAAGATGATGTCGATATCAAAATTAATGTATCATCTTCAAACACTTCCCCTGCTTCTCAAGCATAAAGATATTGTCCAGCTAAATAGAGCTTTTTCACACTTCATTTGGAGGGGGAAACGCCCTCGTATAGGGCTTAAGAAGTT
Source organism: Anomaloglossus baeobatrachus (assembly GCF_048569485.1). NCBI lineage: Eukaryota > Metazoa > Chordata > Amphibia > Anura > Aromobatidae > Anomaloglossus > Anomaloglossus baeobatrachus. The sequence continues at coordinate 488,255,472 of NC_134355.1, forward strand.
GATGGCATCTAAGGTTCATGGAGGTCTGAGTTTGCCGAACATTCGGGGTTACAATATAGCCTGTTTGACTAGATATATACTGGATTGGATTAAAGGCTCTAGGCATTATTCAGCGTTGGAGCTTGAGAGAGACTATGCACAACCTTGGGATCTGGTGGCATTGCTTCATACTAGGCAGGCTAATCTCCCAGTGAAAATCAAGCACTCTTCCTTATTTAAAGACACGATTGCAGCGTGGAAGGCGTTGAGGAAAAACTACAAACTTCCCCATAAAATATCCAAATACTTGCCTATATGGGGGAATCCAGAGTTTGTGCAGGGGACAAGCAATAAGCTGTTTGAAGAGTGGAAGGTGAGGGGTATAAGGACTGTTGCTCATCTCTTGCACACCTCAGAACCTAGATGGTTGAGTAGAGATGAAATTATAGCGCAGTATGGCCTGGGGCCTAACCAAGTAATCCAATATGACCAAGTGAGATATAGTATTATGACTCAGTTGCATGATGTGACCCAGGAGGTAGTATTTAACTCTTTTGATTGTCTGGTAAAGAACTCAATAACTTCATCATCTATCTCTTTTCTTTATGGAGCCATGCGTGATCTATTAATAGGACAGCACCCGGAAGGTTTATTTAAATCTTGGGAGAAACAATTTGAGGACCCGTCTATGGGGGTAAAAATTAGGGGAGGGTGGAATGCTCTTCGTAAATCAATTTTAAATGAGAATTGGCGAGAAACCCAATTTAGAATTATGCACAAGGCAATTTATGGTTTTAATCTCCCTCCATCAGCAACAAAGCCAGACAGGATTACGTATTGCCCTAAGTGTAAGAGTAGTGGAACTGATCTCCTTCACGGGTTGTGGTCCTGCCCCCATTTGAGTCCATTATGGTCACAGATCAAAAGTTGTATACAAAAGGTGTGGGGTCTTGAAGTTCGGCTCTCACCTGGGTTCGCTATTTTTCACCATTGGGAGGAGGGGAACGATACCAAAGGGAAGATGACTAACCCACCCAGACTTATACATGTGATACTTCTGGCAGCCAAGAGAGCGATACTAAAAAATTGGTTGGAGTCTAGGGTCCCCGCGATTGAAGAGATCTTGGGTCAGCTCATGCATCTTCTTGAAATAGAAGGATTGGATGCAGAAAGGAGGGCGGATAGAATACGACAGCACTTTAACAAATGGAAGAAATTCATACTGGCCTATTGTACTCGGGAGGAGATAGTCAGGATTATGTCACCTTTCAAAGACACAGTCTGGTATCATACTGAAAAATTGAAGGATACATTGGATGGCTTGGAGGTGGGGGAGGAAAGGCCGAAAGCTGACTAAAAGGAGAGGGGGAAATAACTGATTTGAGTGGGACTTCTTTATTATATGTCATTACCATGTTCACAAGGGTTCAATGGGGGGAATGATAAGAATGATGGGTTAAGGGGTCGCTGCTTTCCTTTGCTTTATCTTGCCATGTTACGGTTATTGATTTTAAAAATTGGTATGGAATTTGGGATGATCAAATATGACAATGTAATGTTGAATTTACAATGCTGAATTCGCTTATGCCAGTGTTATGTTATTGAAAAATTTGAATAAAAATATAGTTAAAAAAAAAAAAAGAAAAGCTAGATGATACGATGAACGAGCGCAAAAACGTCGTTATCGTATCATCGTTGCATTCACCGACATTTCCATAATGCCGGTGCCGCGACAGGTACGATGTTGTTCCTCGTTCCTGCGGCAGCACACATCGCTGTGTGTAAAGCCGCAGGAGCGAGGAACATCTCCTTACCTACCGCCGCCGGCTATGCGGAAGGAAGGAGGTGGGCGGGATGTTTACATCCTGCTCATCTCCGACCCTCCGCCGCTATTGGCCGCCTGCCGTGTGACGTCGCTATGACGCCACACGACCCGCCCCCTTAGGAAGGAGGCGGGTCGCCGGCCAGAGCGACGGTCGCAGTGCAGGTGAGTGCATGTGAAGCTGGCGTAGCGATAATTTTCGCTACGCCAGCTATCACAATATATCGTACCTGTGACGGGGGCGGGGACTATCGCGTGCGACATCGCAGCATCGGCTTGCGATGTCGCAACGTGCAAAGCCCGCCTTAGTCTTTTACATGTAGCCGACGGGGCCATGGAGCCAGGCCAGGCCAGTCACAGCAACCCCACAAAACCACTGGCCTGGTGGTGACGAGTAACCCCTGAGGCCCCGTGAGGGCGCTACAAATCCACTGCAGATTCTGTCATTCTTTGCAGAACATGTAGCACTGGATTAGAAGTCCAGAATGACAGACAACCAGGCAGAGCACAGTTGACCAGACTTTACAGGGGCTGGCCAGTACCAGGACAACTGCTTCTCATTCCACATTTCCCTCCACCTCCAGTGCCAGCGTCATTCCAACGGTGTCAGTGCTTTCGTTCCAGTTGTAACGTCACGTAAGTCCCGCTCCTGATCACTGTTGTTTTCTCTCATCTTGCCTTAGGACATATGAGTAGTGTACAACTCCTTTAAGTTATTGGAGTCCATTGGGCACTGCTGGGGTCTGCCATGTGACAAGCTGAGCACAATGCAAACTTAAATCAAATGTGAGCAGAATCTTAGAAGTCATTGAGAAACAAATATAAATTGATCTCTCATTTTTAAAAGAGCATTTTTCCCCCATTTATAAAATAAAGTAAAAAAAAAAAACAACAAAGCAAGAAGGAAAAAAACCCAGTTGGGACTTTCACAAGCAAAACAATGTGCTGAGAGCAATGATAATGGGGATAGTACATGGGGATGGACACGCTATTGTTGACTTCTTATTTATGCATTTTTCTGAGCGATTTCACCCAAATTTTAAATGGGATATTCAGCCCCTTTCTCTTCCATCTGATTTGACCTCAGGTTTGGAGAGACCCTGCTGTATATGGACGGGGCAGATACTGGGGCTGTCACAGCTGGTTTTGTCCACTGGGACATCCTATTATATGAGAGCTCCTCATCCAGCAGTATCTCTCCATGCTTGCTTGGTCGGGTGGAAGGGAAAGGCACTAGACATCCCTTTAATTTGCTGATTTTCACATTGCAGTCATGTTCTCGGTGCCTTTATTTCTCCTTATCTGTACATCAGTTGTAGACGTTTGAGGCTAGTTGTTACTCCTTTTTCATTGACCTCAAGAAGTCAAATGGTTTATAAAATGAATGAATATTGTTTCTTCTTACTTCCAGCTTTCTTACTGACCTGGGGAACATAACTTTTGTATTAATAAATCGCAGACTGAGTACCAGTATTTTTCCTCAGCCATGACGGCAGGTCTGAGCCAGCAGTATAATATGGCGTGTACAGAACTACAACAACCAGTCAACCATTTCATTGAAGAAGTGTTCAGACAAAGTGAACAACCTGGGTAAGTATCCTTGTATGAACTAAAATCAAAATATCGTCATTCATACCATTATTAATTATTTTATCAAGAAATCAGGTTGATCGAAATCTAAATATGCAAATTACATTTTAATGTATCCTGAGTCAGCCATCAGCTGTGGGATAATTTCAACACAATTTGTCTATTTTACCAATAGCTCAAATTTGTATTGGTTAAATATTTTCAATTGTATATTTAAGCTTTATTTTTACCGACACCAATTATTTTTTATAAAAATGCATACACTGATTTTTTAGAAGCACACTGCTTCCTTGTCATCCATCTTTCGTTATGCCATGGGTGAGTGCGTTCTTGCTTGATTCACAGCAAACAACTGTATCTTTACATTGTAGCTTCAAATTGTGAACTTTCCCAAACTGGCAGCTTTGCCCCTGCAGCATCGATAGAGCACAGAAATCCAAGTGCAATCCAAAGATGGCAGATGATCCAGCAATTCCATAAAAACAGATTTATATTTGAAAAATGAAAACATTTCCAACATGGCACAATCAGAGAAAAAAAGTCCCACAGAAAAGACTGTAATGGTTGACACGTTTCTTAGGGTGGCTTTACACGCTGCGACATCACTAGCCGATGCTAGCGATGGCAAGCGTGATAGCACCCGCCCCTATCGTTATGCCGATATGTGGAGATCGCTGCCGTAGCGAACATTATCGCTACGGCAGCGTCACACGTACTTACCTGCTTGGCGACGTCGCTGTGACTGGCGAACCGCCTCTTTTCTAAGGGGGCGGTTCGCTCGGCGTCACAGTGACGTCACTAAGCGGCCGCCCAATCAAAGCGGAGGGGCGGAGATGAGAGGGACGAACATTCCGCCCACCTCCGTCCTTTCTCATTGCTGGCGTGTGGCAGGTAAGGAGAGGTTCCTCGTTCCTGCGGCGTCACACGTAGCGATGTGTGCTGCCGCAGGGACGAGGATCAACTTCGCCCCAGCGACAGCAGCGATAATTGGGAATGGACCCCCATGTCAACGAGGAGCGATTTTGGACGTTTTTGCAACGATCCAAAATCACTCCTAGGAGTCACACACAACGAGATTGCTACAGCTGCCGGATGTGCGTCACAAAATCCGTGACCCCAACGAGACCGCTGTAGCGATCTCGTAGCATGTAAAGCCCGCTTTAGTCATAAGAAGAACGCAGGAGCAGTGAGGCTGATCCAGTGATCTGACTAGCTTCAGAACAGCACATATAAACTCAACGAAAAAGAGCTTGTAAGCGTTGCACTCCTTGCCCATTAGACTGGCCACCACTGATAAACTAGAGCGGTGGATGATAAACTAGGCAACGAGCACTACACAATAGAATTGCTTGTTTTCACAAGTACTTTGCAATTTAATCAATTTACCAAAGTGAGAATAATGTTTTAATTAAACAATGCATTTCTCTAGGCAGTATGTGTCTACACTGAAGATATGTGGAAATAATCGACTATTGGATGTCAAACGTGTTACAGATGAAGATTTTCTGGCTATTATTCGAGTATTGAAAAAAAATAGTTTCATAACAAGTAGGTGATTTTTAGTATTTTTATGAAAGTGCAATATAGTATGGTAAAATAGATAGATAAATAGAGACAGACAGACAGATAATAATAATGAAAATAATAAATCTTTATTTCTATATCGCCAACATATTCCGCAGCGCTTTACAATTCAGGAGGATCATATACAAACAAGTAACAGTTATAGAAAATACAATAATTAGAGGAGAAAACAAAAGAAGACAACCCTGCTCGTGAGAGCTTATAATCTAGAATGAGGTGAGGGAGGACAAGGTACAAATGTTTATTTACAATGACAATCCAGCCATCTCAAAGAAATGAGGGATAGATAAAGGCTGCCTGAACCAGTCAGCCAAAACTTTGAGATGCTTTTGGGCGCAGTGGAGTTTGATGGGGGGTTATGTTCTGAGAAGTTGTGGAGGGACTATGTGAATTTAGTTTGGCTATGGAATGTGATAGGTCACCCTAAAAAGATGTGTTTTTAGGGAATGTCTGAAGCTGAATAAGTTGTGATTCGTCCTAGCTTCTTGGGGTAGAGCAGGGGTCTCAAACACGCGGCCCGTGGGCCGCATGTGGCCCGTCAGGCTGCTTCATGCGGCCCCCTGGCCCGTGCCCCTGGTCACTATCGCCGCTGGTGCAGGGGCCGCAGCCACTGTCTGCACTTTGTTAGATGAGTGTTTTGCCGGCGCTGCGCTCTCAGAAGCAAGGACTGTGCGCGCGCAGCGCCGGCAAAACATTCATCTGACATAAATCGCTGCCAGTGGCTGCGGTCCCTGCAGCGGCCGCGATAGTCACCGGGGCACGGCCTGCAGACAGCGAGAAGCAGAGGTGAGGAGCCGAGGGAATGCGGGACAGGTGAGAAGAATGGTGTTTGTTTATTTTTTGTGTATGTGAAGGACGGCACATTAACCCCTTAGCGACCTATGACATACTGGGTACATCATGGCTCCCTGGTACTTAAGGACCCATGACATACCCAGTACGTTATGGTGAAATCGCAGCCCCGGTGGCTGCGATCGCTGTTTGCATTGCCAATAGCAAATACCTTAGATTCGGGGAGGAGGGAACCTCAGGAGGGGTGGTGTCTCCTCCCCAGACCTACGGAGGCTGTGATTGGCTGTGCGGCGTTCGTCAGCCAATCACAGCCACTGTAATGTTACAGCCATTGAAAATGGCTGTAACATTGAAATCCAGCCAAGATCAGGGCAGCTGTAGCCCTGATCATTGGCTGGAGCTGGGTGACCTGTGTTTCACCCGCCCCCAGCTCTGATTGGAGAGACCGGCCTTGTGACCCATCTCTCCAATCACTGTGGATCTGGGGCCGGAGACCGCCCCCTCACCTTCACTCACTCCGACGTCTGTGGGTGGAAGGAAGCCGAGAGCGATCGGTAAATTATAGCGCCCCCTTTCACCCGCCGCCACTGCCCCCCCCCATTACTACAGGATGGGGACATTACTATAGAATAGGGACAAAGTGGGCACATGTCTATAGGATGGGGACAAGGTGGGCACATGACTATAGGATGGTGACAAGGTGGGCACATGACTATAGGATGGGGACTAGGTGGGCACATGTCTATAGGATGGGGACAAGGTGGGCACATGTCTATAGGATGGGGACAAGGTGGGCACATGTCTATAGGATGGAGACAAGGTGGGCACATGACTATAGGATGGGGACAAGGTGGGCACATGTCTATAGGATGGGGACAAGGTGGGCACAAGTCTATAGGATGGGGACAAGGTGGGCACATGTCTATAGGATAGGGACAAGGTGGGCACATGTCTATAGGATAGGGACAAGGTGGGCACATGTCTATAGGATAGGGACAAGGTGGGCACAAGTCTATAGGATGGGGACAAGGTGGGCACCTTACTATAGAATAGGGACAAGGTGGGCACATGTCTATAGGATGGGGAGGTGGGCACATGTCTATAGGATGGGGACAAGGTGGGCACCTTACTATAGAATAGGGACAAGGTGGGAACATGTCTATAGGATGGGGACAAGGTGGGCACATTACTAAAAGATGGGGACAGTACAAGGATGGGCATAATACTATTGGATGGGGACATTAGAATAGGGACAAAGCTATAGGATGGGGACAAGGTGGGCACATTACTATAGGATGGGGACAAGGTGGGCACATTACTATAGGATGGGGAACATTACTAAAAGAGATGTTGGCCAAAATTTCTATATAGTGATAATTGTAACACTATTAGTTACAAGAAAGGGATAAAATGTAAAAAAAAAACCAAAATAAGGCATGACCTTTTTTTTTTTACCATCAATTTTTTTTTTTTTATATTTAACCAAAAAATGTGCACATTCGTTATAATAAACAAGTGAAAAATGTTGAAAATAAGTGATCCAAAGGTGTGTAAAAAAATATATATGGTACCAAAAAAAATGTCACTTTGTCCCGCAAAGAATGCGGCCCCCCAAATTATTTTTTTCCTCTGTGCGGCCCATACACCCAGCCGAGTTTGAGACCCCTGGGGTAGAGCATTCCAGAGGATTGGTGCAGCTCGGGAGAAGTCTTGTATCCGGGAGTGGGAAGTTCGGATTATTGTGGATGTTAGTCGAACGTCATTTGCTGAGCTTAGAGAATGGGTAGGGTGATAGTTCGAGATGAGAGTGGACATGTAGGGGGGTGCCGCACTGTGGAGAACTTTGTGGGGGAGAACAAGCAATTTGAATTGTGCAATGACTGGCACAGAGTGGAAGCATCTGAGTAACGGTTTGCCAGAGCCAGATAGGTGACCCTGACTGCTGCACTAAGGATGGACTGTAAAGGAGAGAGTCTAGTTAAGGGGAGACAAATTAATAGAAAGTTACAGTAGTCAAGGCGGGAGTGGATCAGGGCCATGGTGAGGGTTTGAGGTTTCCATGGTGAGAAAGGGGCGGATTCTAGAGATGTTCTTGAGGTGCAGGCAACAAGAGCAGGCAAGAGATTGTAGCTAGGAGGTGAAGGAAAGATTGGTGTCAAGTATAACACCCAGACAGCGGGCCTGCTGCCTAGGAGTTATTGTGGTACCGCACACAGAGAGGGAGATGTCAGGTTTAGGAAGTTTAGAAGATGGAGGGAATAGAAGAAGTTCAGTTTTAGAAAGGTTAACTTTTAGATAGAGAGCAGACATGATGTTGGATACTGCAGTCAGACAGTCACTGGTATACTGTAGTACAGCAGGGATGAGGTCAGGGGATGAGGTGTATAGTTGTGTGTCATCAGCATATAGTTGGTACTGAAAGCCAAATCTACTGATAGTCTGTCCAATTGGGGCAGTGTAGAGGGAGAAAAGAAGAGGGCTAAAGACTGAACTTTGAGGGACCCCAACAGTGAGAGGAAGAGGAGAAGATGTGGAGCCAGCAAATGATATGCTGAATGAGTGGCCAGAAAGGCCGGAAGAGATACAGGAGAACACAGTGTCCTTTAGGCCGATTGAATGGAGCATAGAGAAAAGGAGATGGTGGTCAATAGTGTCGAAGGCTGCAGAGAGGTCAAGAAGAATAAGTAGAGAGTAGTCACCATTACGTTTTGCTGTCAGAAGGTCATTGGTCACGTTGACGAGGGCAATTTCTGTTGAGTGAAGGGGGAGGAAGTCAGATTGCAAAGTATCTAGAAGAGAGTGAGTAGCGAGGGTGGCGGATGAGGCGGGAATAGACCAGGTGCTCCAAGAGTTTGGAGATGAACGGGAGATTGGAGACTGACCTGTAGTTGTTTGTACAGAATGGGGCAAGAGAAAGTTTTTTTTTAATAATGGAGTAATGACAGAGTGTTTGAGGGAGGAGGGAAAGATACCAGAAGAGAGAGAGATTGAAAATTTTAGTTAGGTGAGTAGTGACGACCGGAGAGAGGGACTGGAGTAGATGTGAGGGGAAGGGATCAGTCGGGCACGTGTTAGCACGAGAAGAAGAGAGGAGCCTGGAGACTTCTTCCTCTGTGACTGGGTCAAACATGGAAAGTGAGCTGTATGGGATGTAGAGAGGGATGGAAATCATGACGCTTGGTGGCTGGGAGCTGATCTCCTGGCAGATGTTTTCTATTTTCTTTGTGAAATACGAGGCCAGGTCATCAGCATGAAGGTCTGTGATAGGGGGTCTGTTCTTTGGGACTGAGGAGAGAGTGAAAGGTGTTGAAGAGTTTTTTTGGATTGGTGGGAAGAGAGGAGATCAGGGTGATGATGTATGTCTGTTTGGCACAGTGAAGGGTAGTGTTGTAGGTTCTTAACATGAATTTGTAGTGGATGAAGTTTTCTGGTGTGCGGGTTTTCCTCCATATGCATTCGGCACTCCTGGAGCATCGCTGGAGAAATAGAGTTTGGTATGTGAGCCAGGGCTGTTTTACTGTGTGTTTGGAGGTTCTGAGGGTGAGGGGTGCAACTTTACCTAGGGTATTTCTGAGTGTGTGATTGTAGTGGTTTACAGCCAGATCCGTGCAGGAAAGCGAGGAGATAGGGGACAGTGATGAGTGTAGAGAGTCTTTAAGTGTCTGAGAGTTAATGGCCTGAAGATTTCTGAATGTGTGATAAGTGGGAGTATGCTGGGGTGGGCAAGGGTTTGTGAGCTTCAAGGAGAGGATGTTGTGGTCAGAGAGGGGAAGAAGTGAGTTATTAAAGTGGGAGATTGAGCAGAGGCGGACAAAGACCAGATCAAGGGTGTTACCATCTTCATGTGTCTCAGAGGATGAGAGCTATGAGAGGCCAAGGGAGGTGGTTAGAGATAAAAGCTGGGATGCAGATGGGGAGGTTGGGCTCTTCATGGGGATGTTAAAGTCTCCCAGGATAAGGGTTGGTAAGTCTGAGGACATGAAGTGTGGCAGGCAAGTTGAGAAGTGGTCAAGAACTGGGTGGATGAGCCTGATGTACAGTATACAACAGTGGATGGAAGTGCCTTATGGTGTGAACCTCGAAAGAAGGGAATGAGAGTGATGGATCTCAGGGGATTACCTTGAAAGTGCATTGTGGGAACCGGAGTAAGCCAACACCACCACCATGTCTGTTTTCAGGTCTTGGTGAGTGGGAAAAGTGTAAGCCGCCATGAGAAATGGTGTCAGGAGAAGCAGTGTCAGAATCTTGAAGCCAGGTTTCAGTGAGGGCCAACAGATTAAGAGAGTTATTGAGAAAGAAGTTGTGGATGTAAGAAAGCCTGTTAAGGTCCAGTCACACTAAGCAACTTACCAGCGATCCCAACAACGATAGGGATCGCTGGTAAGTTGCTAGGAGGTTGCTGGTGAGATGTCACACTGCAACGCTCCAGCGATCCCACCAGCAACCTGACCTGGCAGGGATCGCTGGAGCGTCGCTACACGAGTTGCTGGTGAGCTCACCAGCAACCAGTGACAAGCCCCCAGTGCCGCCTGGAAGATGCTGCGCTTGGTAACTAAGGTAAATATCGGGTAACCAACCCGATATTTACCTTGGTTACCACCGCACGGAGCTACATGTGCAGAGAGCAGGGAGCAGCGCACACTGAGCGCTGGCTCCCTGCTCTCCTAATTACAGCACACATCGGGTTAATTACCCGATGTGTGCTGCAGCTAAATGTGCACAGAGCAGGGAGCAGCGCACACTGCTTAGCGCTGGCTCCCTGCTCTCCTAGCTACAGCACACATCGGGTTAATTAACCCGATGTGTCCTGCAGCTACATGTGCACAGAGCAGGAGGCGGCACTGACAGTGAGAGCGGCAGAGGCTGGTAACAAAGGTAAATATCGGGTAACCAAGGACAGGGCTTCTTGGTTACCCGATGTTTACATTGGTTACCAGCCTCCGCAGACGCCGGCTCCTGCTGCCTGCACATTTAGTTGTTGCTGTCTCGCTGTCACACACAGCGATGTGTGCTTCACAGCGGGACAGCAACAACTAAAAAATGGCCCAAGACATTCAGCAACAACCAACGACCTCACAGCAGGGGCCGGGTTGTTGCTGGATGTCACACACAGCAACATCGCTAGCAGCGTCACAAAAGTTGTTCGTTAGCAGCGATGTTGCTAGCGATGTTGTTTAGTGTGACGGGGCCTTTACATACAGATCATCGTTTCCAGAGAGCACAATTAAAAGAGGGAGATGAAGGTTGATAACTAATGTTAATGAGGTTAGCAGGGTTGCTATGAGAGGTGGGGGAGGGGGTAAAGTTGGCATGGGGTGGACCAATATTAAGAGAGATATCGCCTGAGAGAAGTAGTAGTAAAAGGAGAAAGAGCAGATCGTTTTTGGAGTTATGACATGACTTATTCTGCAAGACCCTGGAGCATGAAGAACTGAGACTCTTTACAAAGGTGAAAAGAACATGGGAGCTGTACATGGGAGAGGGGAGGAGAGAGGGGCTGACGTGGATGAGTGAGGATGGAGGGGGGACTGAGCGGTGAAAGTGGACAGTAAAAGCACATAGGAGGATTGAGATAGAAATAAAGTTCATAGTTGAAATAGAGGTTGTCAAAGAGTAGGTTACCTGCCTTCTGCTCTGACTAACTGCCATTGAAATAATTGCAAGGCACTTGGCAACGAGGGCGCTTTGCATAAGAGGGCGCACATGCATGCACCCCTTATGAAACACCCAAATACAGTATATAGGGCAGACTAGAGGAGTAGATAAGAGGGATTGTGGGAACTCAGCTTGTTAAGAAAATTAACAAATGGTGAGCACACCAGGGAATAAATAACGAATCAAAGGAAACAGGACACATTTGACACCAGGCCTGACTCCAGACTACACAAAATCTGTAACGTTCAGTCCAGAGGTGGATCCACGGGACCGTGTACCGGACTCCCCTAGAGAGACAACCAGGAGCGAACCCCTATACAGGGACTGTCTGGCGGCCTCCCCAGAGGGCCTAGATCAGGGGTGGGCAATTAATTTTCCCATGGGGTCGCATGAGAAATTGGGATGGTTTTAGAGGGCCGGACTAATATAATTAACTCAGTTTTACCCAATACTGTATATAGCATATATACTATCCCTTCATATACAAACAGTAAGTTACGGACTGTGTGACCCCTCGTGGCCCTGCACGCACACATGTCCTTTTTTTCTCTGGCAGCACGGGTGTCACACGGATCGCACACTGATGTGATCTGTGTGACATCAGTGTGACAAATACCAGAGAAAATACGGGTCTTTTTAATAAAAAGATTTTCTATATTTACCTAACTCCAGCGCTGCTGTCTCTGGCTCTGCTGCCTCCCGCTCCTTATCGCTGGTAATTATACTCACTGAATATTGCAGTGGTCAGGAGCGGGAGGCAGCAGAGCTGAAGAAAGCAGGTAAATATGGAAAATCTTTTTATTTCACAGACTCGTGTTTTCTCCGGTACCTGTCACATGTATGCAAACAGGTACCGGAGAAACGCAATCAGGCCCTGTAATGGCGGTATGGCGCTGCAGGGGGCGGGGAGAGAGCACGTGGTACCCGATGTAACTCCAGTACCACTCGCAGTTACGGGCTTTTCTCTCTGCACGCACGCACACATACATACACACACGCACACGCTATATACATATATACACAAACAATCCCCATATACTACATCACTACACCCCCATATACACCTGTAATATACATCACTGCACCCCCATATACACCTGTAATATACATCACTGCACCCCCATATACACCTGTAATATACATCACTGCACCCCTATATACACCTGTAATATACATCACTGCACCCCCATATACACCTGTAATATACATCACTGCACCCCCATATACACCTGTAATATACATCACTGCACCCCCATATACACCTGTAATATACATCACTACACTGCTATATACACCTGTAATATACATCACTGCACCCCCATATACACCTGTAATATACATCACTGCACCCCCATATACACCTGTAATATACATCACTGCACCCCCATATACACCTGTAATATACATCACTACACTGTTATATACTCCTGTAATATACATCACTGCACCCCCATATACACCTGTAATATACATCACTGCACCCCCATATACACCTGTAATATACATCACTACACCCCTATATACACCTGTAATATACATCACTACACTGCTATATACTCCTGTAATATACATCACTGCACCCCCATATACACCTGTAATATACATCACTACACCCCCATATACACCTGTAATATACATCACTGCACCCCCATATACACCTGTAATATACATCACTACACTGCTATATACTCCTGTAATATACGTCACTGCACCCCCATATACACCTGTAATATACATCACTACACTGCTATATACTCCTGTAATATACATCACTGCACCCCCATATACACCTGTAATATACATCACTGCACCCCCATATACACCTGTAATATACATCACTACACCCCTATATACACCTGTAATATACATCACTGCACCCCCATATACACCTGTAATATATATCACTACACCCCCATATACACCTGTAATATACATCACTACACTGCTATATACTCCTGTAATATACATCACTACACCCCCATATACACCTGTAATATACATCACTACACTGCTATATACACCTGTAATATACATCACTGCACCCCCATATACACCTGTAATATACATCACTGCACCCCCATATACACCTGTAATATACATCACTGCACCCCCATATACACCTGTAATATACATCACTACACCCCTATATACACCTGTAATATACATCACTACACTGCTATATACTCCTGTAATATACATCACTGCACCCCCATATACACCTGTAATATACATCACTGCACCCCCATATACACCTGTAATATACATCACTACACCCCTATATACACCTGTAATATACATCACTACACTGCTATATACTCCTGTAATATACATCACTGCACCCCGATATACACCTGTAATATACATCACTACACTGCTATATACTCCTGTAATATACATCACTGCACCCCCATATACACCTGTAATATACATCACTACACCCCCATATACACCTGTAATATACATCACTACACTGCTATATACTCCTGTAATATACATCACTACACTGCTATATACTCCTGTAATATACATCACTACATCGCTATATACTCCTGTAATATACATCACTACATCCACATATACATCACTAGACCCCTATATACTACACCTGTAAAACTACATTGCCATATACTACATCACTCCCCCCAAATATTACTTACCAGTTACCCCCCCCTCACCTCCACTCCCCCCATTGTCCCCTCAGGTTACTAGTCACCACTCACCTTTCCCTCCTCAGACACCTCCGTACGGGCTCCCGCTGACATCCTTCTTCTCTTGTACGGCCCCCCGCTGAGCTGCTTCCTCTCTCCGTACGGGCTCCGGCAGCTGCATCTTCTTCTCCTGCCGGGCGGGAACTTTTCAAATGACACACACGCGCGCTGTACTGACGACATCAGGGCGCGCGCGTGTGTGTCACAGAGAAAGTGCCGGCAGGAAACAGAGGACAGATTCCTGCGTTCCGCTGCTGCACTGTGAGGTGCTGCAGTATCTGTCTTCTGTTCCTTGCCGGCACGCAGCGTGTGATGAGGGCAATCTGACCACGGGCCGCCCGGAGCCTGGAGCTCCGGACAACAGGTCATATTGCCCTCATCAGTGACCGGCCAGCAAGGACGCCCGGAGCCAGGCGGGCCGGTCACAGAGAGTAGGCGGGCCGGATGTGGCCCGCGGGCCGCCCCTTGCCCAGGTCTGGCCTAGATGCACAGCGGCTGGGACACAAGTGAGTTCGGGGTTCGTGTCCTTCAGACGTCTGTACGGGATAAGGCTATAAGTCCAACGGGAACCATATGCAGGATGGGTGACTGGAACCGGGTACAGGTGCCGAGTGGTAACAGCAGACCGGAGACGGGGTCCAGGTCCAGCGAGACGTGTAGGCTGAAGAAGTAACCAGGTGGAATACAAGATCGATGACGGGTACAGGCAGACGGAAGATGGTGGGATCCACAGCTGATAGTCACCGGGGCAACTCCTGGGACACCAGCAAGCTGGACACACTCAGGACGGCAGACAGGCACTGCGGAAGAGAGTGTTAACCTGGGTACAAAGCACAGAGGGACCTGCACACCTAGCTACAAGAACACGTTGAACAGGCACCGCCCACATGGAAAAGGAAGTCTTATATACCCTGTACCTGTAATCAGCCATATCCTGTTCCAGTAACGCTGGCCCTTTAATAAGAGGTGAGTGAGCGCGCCCGCGCCCTAATGCGCATGTGCGAGGCCCGAGTGCTGGAGACCAGTGCAGGAAGCAGAGAGGGAGGTGGAGGAGATGCAGGGGAGCCAGGCACAGAGTCCCGGGTCACAGCGGGACGCCGAGACCGGCAGACGGGAGGCATGGAGGACGCACAGGAGGGGGAGCGAGAGGAGCAGCTGCGGACAGAGGGACCGGGGACCGGAGCGTGACAAAATCACACCTTCCACCATCAGATAATGTATACAAAAAGGAAAATACAGTCATACATCAGTGAGTATTGAACAGAATACAACAGATGACATAACAAGTTATAGCAGGTGGAGTTAGATGTACCGTAAAAGGAATTCAGAAGGAGTATAATGCAGCAGATATGGGAGAACAGCAAGCGGAGTTAGATAGCTAGATAGATAGATAGATTGATAGATAATTAATAACATTTATTTTCTTCTCAACTTGCTTTTATTAAAGATCTTGATCTTAGGTTCAACATGTTGACCAATAATGGTGCAGTTTACATCGCCAAGTTTCTCCAGGTATGTCAAAGAAGCAGAATAATAGCATATCTGTTGATTGTTTTTGACTTCAGGCTATTGTACTTTTTTACTTCTTTGTCTCCCAGGAAGATTGCTCCTTGTGTTATTTTAATCTTATGGGGAACGACATTGAAACATATGGTGCAGAACATATTGCTAAAGCTTTGTATGTAAGTAAGCTTTTTCAGTTTTTTCTGAATGTTACAAATTTCCAAAAGTGATATAGCTCCTTATATTGTTCTACTTTTATTCTACATTTTCTTGCTTAGAGGAATGACACACTCCGGAGCCTAAGAATGACAGGTAACAAAATTGGCAACAAGGGAGGAATGTTCTTTGCAGCGATGCTACAAATAAATTCAACTCTTGAAGAATTGGACCTTGGAGACTGTGACCTGGTAAAGAAACAATCTCATAGGTTATTCATGACATACAAAATAGGACATTAATAATGTGTAGTTATAAGTATAGTCACTGTATTTTTGTATGGTGTTTCACAAGGTAAGTGGTTTCTCGAAAGACTATATCTGTCTTCTCCATTCTGTCAGTCTGTGACAATTGGACTGCGCTCGGATGCCATCCGAGCATAGTTTGCTTTTTCTGATGTACTATAGAATAGACTTAAATGGTTGAATGCCATCCAATTCTTAGGGGCACTTTGCACACTGCGACATCGCAGGTGCGATGTCGGTGGGGTCAAATTGAAAATGACGCACTTCCGGCATCGCATGCGACATCGCAGTGTGTAAAGGCTCGATGATACGATTAACGAGCGCAAAAGCGTCGTAATCGTATCATCGGTGCAGCGTCGGCGTAATCCATGATTACGCTGACGCGACGGTCCGATGTTGTTCCTCGCTCCTGCGGCAGCACACATCGCTGTGTGTGAAGCCGCAGGAGCGAGGAACGTCTCCTACCGGCCTCACTGCGGCTTCCGTAGGATATGCGGAAGGAAGGAGGTGGGCAGGATGTTTACATCCTGCTCATCTCCGCCCCTCCGCTCTGATTGGCCGCCTGCCGTGTGACGTCGCAGTGACGCCGCACGACCCGCCCCCTTAACAAGGAGGCGGGTCGCCGGCCACAGGGACGTCGCACGGCAGGTGAGTGTGTGTGTGAAGCTGGCGTAGCGATAACTTTCGCTACGCCAGCTATCACCACATATCGCTGCTGCGACGGGGGCGGGGACTATCGCACTCGGCATCGCAGCATCGGCCTGCGATGTCTTAGTGTGCAAACCCCGCCTTAGAGGCAAATTGTGCATGTTCCAATTTTCTTTCTCAGACCAGTTGTTTGAGGAACAAGTTGGACATATGCACTGCCTTATTGAATAGCAGTGGTCCAAGTGTGATCCAATTCTTTGTCGGATCACACTATCAAAAACACTGTTGTCTGATTAAGCCCAAAGTAGCAGTAAATTTACATGTAATGAGTGAGAGCAGGTAAGTAGCAGATAAAAAGCCAATTGGCCCACTCCTGTGGGGCAACGTCAAGAATGTCCATAAAGTCATCAGGTAAAGTCCATTATTATCCTTCAGCTTTGCGCAGCTCTTATTTAGAAAAATGTTGTTTATACAAAAGTCACAAAAGCATTTTATTAGTAAGCAGATTTATCTATTTCTGATACATGTACCAAGAAATAATAAAATCAAGGAGAAGAGAATCTATATATATAATTGCCTTATTCTGTCTGTCTGTCTTGCTCCAAAATTGTGTCCTTACTGTGACATGTCCTTACGGTGACAAACAGCGGATTGGCCGTTGGCCTCGCCATGGCCCCGCCCCCCCGCACGGATTGGCCGCTCGCCTCGCCTCGGGTCCGCCCCCCCCGCACGGATTGGCCATGTCATTACGGTGACAAACACCGGATTGGCCGCTTGGCTCGCCATGGCCCCACCCACCCGCACGGATTGGCCGCTTTGCTCGCCATGGCACCGCTCACCCGCACGGACTGGCCGCTTGGCACGCATTCTTAGAACTCACATGGATTTACCGCTCGCCATGGACACGCCCCCTCACTCGCCCCAAACAGCAGATTGGCCGATGGGCTCGCCATTGCCCCACCCCCCTACACGGATTAGCCAATCGCCCTGGACCCGCCGCTCGCCCTGGACCCGCCCCCTCATCCTCACGCATTAGACGCTCGCCCCCCTGCACGCATTCATAGAACCCACACAGAGCCCCCGAACACCGCCAGGACAAAGTGGAAACACTACCTTATCCCGGCTCGCGGATCGTCAGTGTCTGTGTGTGTGTGTGTGTGTATGCGATCGGATGTGTGTGAGTGTGTTTTGATGTGTGAGGGTGTGTGTGAGTGTATGCGATCGGGTGTGTGTGAGTGTATGCGATCGGGTGTGTGTGAGTGTATGCGATCGGGTGTGTGTGAGTGTGTTCTGATGTCTGAGTGTGTGTGTGTGAGTGTATGCGATCGGGTGTGTGTGAGTGTATGCGATCGGGTGTGTGTGAGTGTATGCGATCGGGTGTGTGTGAGTGTGTTCTGATGTGTGAGTGTGTGTGTGTGAGTGTATGTGATCGGATGTGTGTGAGTGTGTTCTGATGTGTGAGTGTGTGTGTGTGAGTGTATGTGATCGGATCTGTGAGTGTCGGCAGAGGAGCACGGCGTGCTGGGGGAGGCTGGGAGGAGAGAGGCTGATCCTGGGGAAGACTGGGAGGGGGAGGCTGCTGCTGGGAGGAGAGAGGCTGATGCTGGGGGAGGCTGATGCTGGGGGAGGCTGATGCTGGGGGAGGCTGATGCTGGGGGAGGCTGGGAGGGTGTAGGCTGATGCTGGGGGAGGCTGAGAGGAGATAGGCTGATGCTGGGGGAGGCTGGGAGGAGTGAGGCTGATGCTGGGGGAGGCTGATGCTGGGGGAGGCTGGGAGGAGGGAGGCTGGGAGGAGAGAGGCTCATCCTGGGGAAGGCTGGGAGGGGGAGGCTGATGCTAGGGGAGGCTGGGAGGGGGAGGCTGATGCTGGGGGAGGCTGGGAGGAGGGAGGCTGGGAGGGGGGAGGCTGAGAGAAGAGAGGCTGATTCTGGGGGAGGCTGAGGCTGGAGTAGGCTGGGAGGAGAGAGGCTGATGCTGGGGACAGAGAGGCTGATGCTGGGAGGAGAGAGGCTGATGCTGGGAGGAGAGAGGCTGATGCTGGGGGCAGAGAGGCTGATGCTGGTGCTGCATGGAGGATGGAGCACGATGGGAGGTGCGCAGCATGGGGGATGGAGCACGATGGGGGGTGCACACCTCCCCCCAAAACACACACACTGCCACAAACGCACTGCACAATACACCACACACACACTGGGAACCACAAACACTGCCCTACACAGACACCCACAGACAACGCCGCACACAAACAACACCCAACACACAAACACCGCGGCACACACAAATATACACACATACCGCACAACACACACATTGCACAAAACATACCTCCCCCCAAAACACACACACACACACCCCACACCCACACAAACCGCGCAAAACACACACACAACGATACAGACACACAAATAACGACACACAACGCAACACACAAACAACACCGCTTTAACCCCCCGCCACACCCAGACAACACCCAGAACATGTACAGCACCCTACACAAACACTTGGTAACTACACACAACAACATCTATATATATAACAAAAATCATACATTAACTACACAATACGTAAATTCTAGAATACCCGATGCGTAGAATCGGGCCACCTTCTAGTGGAAATATAATGCCTTTGATTTCATAGTGAGACATACAGTGGTTCCTTCTCGTGAATTTTTGCAGAATATGATTGCTTGTCATCTACTGCTTACAAGCCTTTAAAATGAAACCATAGGGACCTCTTGTGTTGTTGTCTTTCTATACCTCCCACTAAAACACACACACACACCCCACACCCACACAAACCGCACAACACACACACACAGCGCTCCACAAACAACGCAACACACACAACGCAACACACAAACAACACCGCTCTCACCCCCCCACACCCAGACAACACCCAGAACATGTACAGCCCCTACACAAACACTTGGTAACTACAGACAACAATATATATATATATATATATATATATATATATATATATATATATATATATATATATATAACAAAAATCATACATTAACTACACAATACGTAAATTCTAGAATACCCGATGCGTAGAATCGGGCCACCTTCTAGTCTATATATATAATTGCCTTATTCTGTCCTGTCTGTCTGTCTGTCTTGCTCCAAAATTGTGTCCTTACGGTGACAACCGTCTGATTGGCCGCTGGCTCGGCCTGGCCCCGCCCCCCCACGGATTGGTCGCTCGCCTCGGCCTGGCCCCGCCCTCCGCATGGATTGGCCGCTCGCCCCGCCCCTCCGCACGCATCGCCAGACATAACCTTGCGCTGCTGGGATCGTGACGGAGCCAATGAACGCTGGTAACCATTATACACATCGGGTAACTAAGGTCCCTTAGTTACCCGATGTGTATCATAGTTACCAGCATACACCGGCTCCGTCACGATCCCAGCAGCGCCAGACATAACCTTGCGATGCTGGGATCATGACGGAGCCGCTGAACGCTGGTAACCAATATACACATCGGGTAACTAAGGTCCCTTAGTTACCCGATGTGTATCATAGTTACCAGTGTACACCAGCTCCGTCACGATCCCAGCAGCGCCACACATACCCTTGCGATGCTGGGATCGTGACGGAGCCGGTGAACCCTGGTAACTATTATACACATCGGGTAACTAAGGTCCCTTAGTTACCCGATGTGTATCATAGTTACCAGCGTACACCGGCTCCCGGTATACATGTGCAGGGAGCCGGCATTATACTCCTCTCCCCCCAGGACTACTCCTCCTATTATAGTCCTCCTATTATACTCCTCTCTGAGTATAATAGGAGAACTATTATAGCATGGGGGATGTAGCACGATGGGGAGTGCGCAGCATGGGGGATGGAGCACGATGGGGAGTTTGCAGCATGGTGGATGGAGCACGATGGGGAGTGTGCAGCATGGGGGATGGAGCACGATTGGGGGTGCGCAGCATGGGGGATGGAGCACGATGGGGGGGTGGACAGCATGGGGGATGGAGCACGATGGGGGGTGGGCAGCATGGGGGATGGAGCACGATGGGGGGTGCGCAGCATGGGGTATGGAGCACGATGGGGGGTGCGCAGCATGGGGGATGGAGCACGATGGGGGGTGAGCAGCAAAGGGGATGGAGCACGATGGGGGGTGAGCAGCATGGGGAATGGAGCACGATGGGGAGTGCGCAGCATGGGGATGGAGCACGATTGGGGTGCGCAGCATGGGGGATGGAGCACGATGGGGGGTGCGCAGCATGGGGGATGGAGCACGATGGGGGGTGCGCAGCATGGGGGATGGAGCACGATGGGGAGTGCGCAGCATGGGGGATGGAGCACGATGGGGAGTTTGCAGCATGGGGGATGGAGCACGATGGGGAGTGTGCAGCATGGGGGATGGAGCACGATGGGGGGTGCGCAGCATGGGGGATGGAGCACGATGGGGGGTGGGCAGCATGGGGGATGGAGCACGATGGGGGGTGGGCAGCATGGGGGATGGAGCACGATGGGGGGTGCGCAGCATGGGGTATGGAGCACGATGGGGGGTGCGCAGCATGGGGGATGGAGCACGATGGGGGGTGAGCAGCATAGGGGATGGAGCACGATGGGGGGTGAGCAGCATGGGGGAAGGAGCACGATGGGGAGTGCGCAGCATGGGGTATGGAGCATGATGGGGAGTGCGCAGCATGGTGATGGAGCACGATTGGGGTGCGCAGCATGGGGGATGGGGTACGATGGGGGGTGCGCAGCATGGGGGATGGAGCACGATGGGGGAGTGCGCAGCATGGGGGATGGAGCACGATGGGGATGCGCAGCATGGATGGAGCACGATGGGGAGTGCGCAGCATGGGGGATGGAGCACGATGGGGGGTGCGCAGCATGGGGGATGGAGCACGATGGGGGGTGAGCAGCATGGGGGATGGAGCACGAT
Source organism: Anomaloglossus baeobatrachus (assembly GCF_048569485.1). Lineage (NCBI taxonomy): Eukaryota > Metazoa > Chordata > Amphibia > Anura > Aromobatidae > Anomaloglossus > Anomaloglossus baeobatrachus. Next base: position 488,277,125 of record NC_134355.1, read on the forward strand.
GGGTGCGCAGCATGGGGGATGGAGCACGATGGGGGGTGCACACCTCCCCCCAAAACACACACACACCACCACACACGCACTGCACAACACACCACACACACACTGGGAACCACAAACATCGCCCTACACAGACACCCAATACACAAACAGCGCGGCACACACAAATATACGCACATACCGCACAACACACACATTGCACAAAACATACCTCCCACTAAAACACACACACACACCCCACACCCACACAAACCGCACAACACACACACACAGCGCTCCACAAACAATGCAACACACACAACGCAACACACAAACAACACCGCTCTCAACCCCCCACACCCAGACAACACCCAGAACATGTACAGCACCCTACACAAACACTTGGTAACTACACACAACAACATCTATATATATAACAAAAATCATACATTAACTACACAATACGTAAATTCTAGAATACCCGATGCGTAGAATCGGGCCACCTTCTAGTGGAAATATAATGCCTTTGATTTCATAGTGAGACATACAGTGGTTCCTTCTCGTGAATTTTTGCAGAATATGATTGCTTGTCATCTACTGCTTACAAGCCTTTAAAATGAAACCATAGGGACCTCTTGTGTTGTTGTCTTTCTACAATGTGTAGACGCATCCAACAAAGGACTAACGCATCCAGTCAAACTTTTCTTATTGGCATACTCCTATAGGTAATAAAATGTATTGCTCTTTCTTATTTACCTTTACAGGGTATACAAAGCTTGATAGCATTCGCCACAGTCCTAAAACAGAACAATTCGGTAAAATCAATAACTCTAAACCGGCCTTTATTTTATATTCTACAGGTGAGTTCTCAGAATAAACTATTTTAAAGGTTTTTTCATCTTTATTTTTTTTTCTATCCAAATGCTTGGTATGTGACAAAATAAGCCTTACTTACCTCATGCCACTCCATCAATGCCCTTTTTTTGTTGGCAAGGATACACTGGTGATGTCATGACTTTATCATAACTTGACATGACTACTGAACCCAGTGATCTTGCTCTGGATTCATGTGCCGTAGTCGTGACATCACTGCAGCCACCGGGTCAAGAAAGACCTGAAGCAGCGGTGGAGAGGCAGTGCTGGAGTGCCAAGGCTGAGTAAGGATGATTGTTAATTTTCAACATACCATGCCTTTAAACCACCCCCAAAAAATCTAAACCCCTAAAATAGAAACCCCTTAAACTGAATTTTATTGTGCATTATAAAAGTATACATCTTTATTTACTTTTCTAGGAAGATACTACCATTCATATAGCTCTGATGTTAAAGGTGAACAATACTCTGCAGGAGATCCATTTGTCAAAACATGAGATGACAGATTCTGGAGTTGAGCGTCTTTGTGAAGCCTTACACGAAAACAAGACACTTAGATACCTAGATCTAAGCTGGTGAGGTGTAATTCAGTGTTGTCCTATGGTGTAAATATGTGCATTATGTCTACAGTAGTTACTAGGATTATACAGTGTGTTCACACATTGCAGTTGTACTGGATTATTTTGATGTGGTTCACAGAGAATCAGAGTAGTTTGTGATAATGAAAACTAAAAGTTCAATATAACAACATAATGGAAAAATGGCTTTACTAGCAGACTGTATGTAAGTTCTCTGTTTCTTAGCTAGAAAAAGATATCCAGTGCTCAGCATAATAGAGTACACCTCATCAGGTTTGTCAGAAAACCTCTTGTTTCCTTTCACTGTTAACATTTATGAGATACCATACTACAAAATATTCCCCCAAATAAAGGCTATTGTGTGACACTTGTGGGTATTATACAATACTGCACCATTGGCCGGTTTTACCCTGGAGGGGCGTGATTAAGTGACTACTGGGTGTTCAGTGGAGCCTTTGGTGGTGAGAATAAACTGGGGCACCGGTAGTCACCAGGTACCACTCCAGGGCATTCCCAGGACTGCAGTAGCTGACCAGAGGCTACAGAGACATGAGCGTGAAATGCAAGCAGACAAAGGCAAAAGCCATAGTCAGACAATCCAGGGTCAGGTTCAATATATGTAACCAAGGTCAGGAACAGAGAGAATGAGAAAGATAAGTAGGTGAGATGGGTCAGAAAATGGGAGAGACAATACAGACACCACTTTACAGGAATGTAGACTGGAATAGAACTAGAACTTAGATCAGGCGAGCAGTGATAGGAGGAACTACCTCATAAACCCCCAGCTGCTTTGTGATAGGTTAGGGAACTAAAATTCAGCTGGACACAGTGGGGTTAAATACCAGCAGGAACTGGCCGTGATTCCCTGTAGCCAGGTGGAACTCACTGGGAAGTGTAGAGCTGTGACTGCAGCGAGTAGAGCGGCACTTACTACCTGTGCGAGTCACCAGCATCCCCTTAAGATATTTGCTTGGGACCAAAATCCTTCCAATCAATCAAATAGAAGGACTTCTCCTGGACCTTCTTAGAGTTCAAGATCTCCTTATCCTTGTACACAACCAAGTGACCTTCAGTATTGGATGCAGGGACTACAGTATGTGCCTTGGAGAAACAATTTAGGACAACAGGCTTTAAGAGAGGTATGTGAAAATAATTCTGGATTTGAAAACTGGGAGGCAGCGGAAGTTTATAGGACACCTGATTAATCTGCCTGAGAACCTTGAATGGTCTAATATACCCAGAGACAAACTTGCATGAAGACACCTTCAGGCGAATGTTCCGGGAGGACAACCAGACCTTATCTGCAAGACGATACTGAGGCAATGAACTCTCTTCTTGTCCACATGAATCTTTTTCTGAGACATGACCTAAAGTAGAGAGGACTGAGTTTGTTGCCAGATCTGAAGAAAGTTGCTATAAGAAGAAACAGCTGCTGGTATACCTGAGAAAGTAGACATAGGAAAGGGTACCTGAGGATGTTGGGATGTTGGAAGTATGATGCTCCGGTGGACTTCCTAACGTGGTTATTGTAAGAGAACTCTGTCCAGAGGAGTAGTTGAACCCAGCCATCCTGATGAGCAGATATAAAATGGCAAAGGTAGTTCTCAAGGATCTGGCTAACCTGTTCCACTTTCCCCTTGGTCTACGGATGGTACGCAGAAGAAAAATGCAGCTCTATCATCAGTAGCTTGCACATGGCTTTCCAGAACCTAGAAGTGAACTGGACTTCACAGTCAGAGGCGAAAAACATGCTGGAAGATGTGTGTGCAAAGCTTAGGTGCGGCCACAGACCAACCAAGCAGATGGAGTGAGCCATCTTAGATAATAAATCCACCACAACCCAGATGGTGTCATAACCCTTGGAGAGAGGCAGGTACATGATGAAATCCATAGCAATGTTGCCAGGGAATGGAAGGAACCGGCAGGGGTTGAAGAAGACAAGCAGGCTTGTCCCTGGAAGACTTATTCCTGGCACAGTGGCAGAAATGAAATTCCGGGCAACTTTAACCAGCGAGGGCCACCAGAAGTGGCGAGCAATCAGCTCAGTGGATTTGCATATGCCCATATGACCGGCCAACTTGGACTTGTGACCCAAGGACATAATTTTTCTCCTTCTAGCTGTAGAAACAAAGGTTTTGCCCAGAGGAATGTCTTTAAAAATTACAGAAGCCACTTTCATAATCCTGGCTGGGTCAATGATGGCTGAGGCTCCTCCATAGAATCAGAAATGTCGAAAGTCTGGGACACGGCATTAGCTTAGATGTTCTTCTCCACAGAGTGGAATTGTAATTCAAAGTTAAAACAGGTGTAAAAAAAGAGCCTACCTGGCCTGACAAGGATTCAACTACTGGGCGCTCTGCAGAAAGGTCAGATTCTTTTGATCTGTGTAAATTATTACTGGAGAGCTGGTGTCCTTCAGTAGATGTCGCCACTCCTCAAGCGCCAGTTTAACATCCAGAAGCTCTTGATCCCCAATGGTACTGTTTCGTTTGGCCGGCGACAACAGTTTGCAGAAAAAATGCAAGAGACAGACTCCCCTGAAGAAGCTCTTTGCAGAAGAACCGCTCTAGTACTGTTACAAGATGGTGCAGAATCGGGGCTGTTGCAAAGGCCTCTTTCAAGTGCTGGAAGGCCGACTTCGGACAGAGTCTGGTATTAGCCCCCTTCTTCGCTAAAGTAGAAATGGGTGCCTTGAGAGATGAGAAAAGTGGAATGAAAATTAGCTAAGGACGTATATATATATAAGGCACCAGTTAGTCCTATAATAGTCACATATAAAAACATTCACAAGTATATAAAGTGCAAAAGAATGTATGCTTTATTCAAAAGACAGTGCGAAAAAAAGCATTAAAACCAAGTCAAAGGTCAAAGAAGTGGGGAAAGGATTCCATTTCCATGCATTGCGTCTATATTATAATAAATATGAAGACACCAATGGTTTAAGTGGCTAAACAATACAAGCCAAATAAAAACCAATCTCTATCCTAGTTGCAAGTCAACATAATGACTAATGGACACAACATGCATAATAGCACATGTCTACAAAAGCAATATATACAGTATAATATAGCATATAAAGCATGTGCATGATATAGCCAAGCCTGTCCTAAAAAAAAACACATGAAGTTTTAAGATCACATATGAAAATACCTGAAAATAAAATGCAGTAAAACACAAAATGTTAATGTGTGACCACATTTTTTTCTTATTTTCCTCCTCTAAAACTTAAGTGTCTTATGGCCAGTGCATCTTATTGTTAGAAAAATACGGTACCTTCTATGTTGATGCTGCAGTAAAAAGTGTCACTTACTGCTCTGTTTCCCCACAGATAATAGCTGATCAAGGGGGGTCTCATCTGTAGGACTCTAGTATAATCATAGAACAGGTGGGCACTCTCATACGTGCTCGGATCCCAGGATTGACTCCACATTAACGAATAAAGATCGGCACTCGCATCAAACTTACAATACAGTGACGCGTTTTCAATCAGAAGTGCAGACCTTTCTCAAACCATGTACATTTTTTGAGAAAGGTCTGCTCTTCTGACTGAAACGCGTCACTGTATTGTATTACTTTGAAAATGGAATAAGTAAGGAAAGGAAAGAAGCAAGTTTGATGTGAGTGCCGATTTTTATTTATTTGTACTTGTAGGACTCTGAGATCAGCTTATAGTGGAGGGATCTTTCTGATGTTTAGGAATTATCAATAGTCAAGAAGCCCTTTAAGTGCACTGGCTTTTAAAGAGATCTGAAGTAAACTGAACAAACATTCTTATGTTTTATCTTTTCAGCAATAAAATTACTCGTGATGGCATCAAGTGTTTGGCTGAACTACTTAAGAAAAATGCAACACTGGAGATCTTAGACTTGACTTCAAACAGGATGGAGGATGAAGGTGCTATCTACCTTGCTGAAGCCATTCAGTTATACGACAGCAGCCTCAAAGCGTTAGTATTGCATTTCACATTTAATGTCAGTATATGTGATTATAAAATATACTTTCTGCTTTTTGGTACCGTGGCAAGTGCCTTGGAGCGTGTCCAGCATTCAGGACTTCAAATTAGATTTGCATCCCTTTAACAGAAAGTTGATGATATCTGCCGGTTCCCTGGTGTTAATGCTTTAGTAGACTGTTGCTACCAGGAGATGATGTGCAGCTGTGAGAAGAGGGGAAAAGCCATCGCAGCTTAAGGACATACTGGGCGTTGCTTCACTATAAATATGAAAACCCAGCATACAAGTATCAGACTCAGTGGCACAAGGGTGGTTAGCGAAAAACATACACAGTGCACCCTCTTTGTTGTACAGTCCTGAACTTTTGTAGTTGTCACTGGGAAGAGCAAGATGATCTGTGTAGTATGAGGCTGAAGAGATTGGCAGAGGCCCTCCTGGAGTGAGACAATGATGTGAGAGACAGCAACTGCCGATGTCCACTTGGATGGGGAAGGACACCGCATAAAAGCCATGCTGATGTTCAGCCTCAGAGAGAGTGTGTATGAAAAAGGACCTGCCGGTGAGCCCAGCCAGGAAGCAGTATTGCTGAAGAGTGCCTGCTTTCTTTTTACCAAGACGATGCATGTAAAACATTAAAAAAAAGTTGCCCTAATTCCCTGCTGATAGAGTTAGGCCTAAGCCACACAGCGAGAAAATAGGTGCGAGTGGAGTGCGATAAAACATCGCATTCTACTCGGACCAATTCTAGCCTGTGTGTCAGCGCACATGAGCGATTATTTTCTCAGCCCTAATCGGACCGAGAAAACAATCGCAGCATGCTGCGATTGTAATGCGAGACTCTTTTCTCTCGCACCCATTCAAGTGAATGGGGCGAGAAAAAAATTGCACTGCACTCGCGGTACACCGGTGTACCGCGCGTGCAGAGTGAGAATCGCAATAGCCAGCTACGGAGGAGAGAGGGAGAGAAATTCCCCCTCCCCTCCTCCGTGTCGGCCCGCCCCTGTTCCGTGCCGGCCCGCCCCTCCGCAGTGCCAGTCCAGGACCTCAGTGGCAGGGACACTCGCATGACACTCTGCTCCTGCTGTGCTGCCAGTGTGAGCCGAGTGTCATGCGAGCATCGCACTAGTGCCCCGTGTGGCCCTGGCCTTAAGGCCACGTCACACTAAGCAACATCGCTAGCAACATCGCTGGTAACGAACAACTTTTGTGACGTTGCTAGCGATGTTGCTGTGTGTGACATCCAGCAACAACCTGGCCCCTGCTGTGAGGTCGTTGGTTGTTGCTGAATGTCCTGGGCCATTTTTTAGTTGTTGCTGTCCCGCTGTGAAGCACAGATCGCTGTGTGTGACAGCGAGACAGCAACAACTAAATGTGCAGGAGCAGGAGCCGGCTTCTGCGGAGGCTGGTAACCAATGTAAACATCGGGTAACCAAGAAGCCCTGTCCTTGGTTACCCGATATTTACCTTCGTTACCAGCCTCCGCCGCTCTCACTGTCAGTGCCGGCTCCTGCTCTGTGCACATTTAGCTGCAGCACACATCGGGTTAATTAACCCGATGTGTGCTGTAACTAGGAGAGCAGGGAGCAGCGCTAAGCATTGTGCGCTGCTCCCTGCTCTGTGCACATTTATTAGAGAGCAACTTTCTGTCTGCAGATAGGCTACAGCAACAATAAAGGCCCAAGGACTGATCAAGTTTTTCAGGGCATCCAAGAGAAACACCGCCTCCTTTTTCCAGTGGGCTAAGATGTCTTGATGTCTTCTCCAACACTGACGGCTCTGGTCATGGTGAGTGCACTACAGCCACATCTTTCGCTAAACACTGTTTCATATCTTATATCTCCATCTATACACGGAGCCTTCACGCTATGGCGGTCTTCCCTGTAATCCGCGTGTCCGTGTCGTCTACTCCACATAAAGCATATGGCAACTGGGACACCGGCTGCAAACTTCCACCAGAACTTTAATTTCAGTAGTTGAACGCTATGAATAAATGTTAACTCCTCGTGGCGATTGCAAGGTTTCAGTGTCTCTCAGCTGAGCTCCTGCGGCGGCCGCTGCACACACTGGGATGGCGTCCTCCGCCCGTATACTGCTGCTTGCTGGCCGTGTAGCGGAGACACCAGAAGGGAGGCCTCAGTCGGATGAGGAAACCTCCGGTATTCGGAGCGGAGGACGCCATCCCAGTGTGTGCAGCGGCCGCCGCAGGAGCTCAGCTGAGAGACACTGAAACCTTGCAATCGCCACGAGGAGTTAACATTTATTCATAGCGTGAAGGCTCCGTGTATAGATGGAGATATAAGATATGAAACAGTGTTTAGCGAAAGATGCAACCCTCCTCTAGAAAGATGTGGCTGTAGTGCACTCACCATGACCAGAGCCGTCAGTGTTGGAGAAGACATCAGGACATCTTAGCCCACTTGAAAAAGGAGGCGGTGTTTCTCTTGGATGCCCTGAAAAACTTGATCAGTCCTTGGGCCTTTATCTGTGCACATTTAGCTGCAGCACACATCGGGAAATTAACCCGATGTGTGCTGTAACTAGGAGAGCAGGGAGCCAGCGCTCAGTGTGCGCTGCTCCCTGCTCTCTGCACGTGTAGCTCCGTGCGCTGGTAACCAAGGTAAATATCGGGTTGGTTACCCGATATTTACCTTAGTTACCAAGCGCAGCATCTTCCACGCGGCGCTGGGGGCTTGTCACTGGTTGCTGGTGAGCTCACCAGCAACTCGTGTAGCCACGCTCCAGCGATCCCTGCCAGGTCAGGTTGCTGGTGGGATCGCTGGAGCGTCGCAGTGTGACATCTCACCAGCAACCTCCTAGCAACTTACCAGCGATCCCTATCGTTGTTGGGATCGCTGGTAAGTTGCTTAGTGTGACGGTACCTTTAGGCTGACGCTATATTTGACATGCAACTCACCTTCCCCCCCCCCCCCCCCCCCCGACGAATGCAGTAGACCTTTACTGGATGAGTGCTGTTGGCAGGATATCTGGTGTCAAGGTGTCGTGTGTCCTGGATCAGGTTGGTGGAGTACACAGACCTCCCCACTATAGAAGATTGCAGGAGGTGGTGAGAAGTCGGGCTGTTAGTTGCCTATCGTGAGGTGCTTTATGTATACCTGCATGATGCGGACTATAAGGCCCTTATATAAATGTCTATGCATGCCCAGAGCAAATGTCTTAATAACACCAGTAAACCACAAAGAGGGAGAATAACTATACAGAAATTTGTATTCATTTAATATATTACCATTCTTTTAACCAGTAATCTTATGGTCAATTTAGACCTGTTGATTTTGGCCTGTCAGTGCACCATTAATGAGCTTTGATCAACTATACACAACTCATTTGATGTTCTTTTACCAGCCTGTTTACACAGGTCGACAAACAGTTGTGGGGCAGAACAATTATTATTAATAAGCGATCTGATTGAAGAACAGTAATCACCAGCATGTTTACTGTAGCGGATAATTAGGTACCGATATTCCTATGAATACTCTTTGATGATTATCTACTGGTGTAGATGGTTAATGTGCTAATGCATCTCCAGCTTTAACCCTAGTGTTGTATCTAGTTCTGTACTATACCTTTTGGGTGGTAGTTAGCATCGAACCCCTAAACCTGCCTTTTGGTCAGGTCACCTCTACATAACTTTCATACAGATGGAGTTATTGGAGCGCATATTGGATTTTTTTGACAAGGAATTTATTTTTTCCTTCATGTTTGTCTGTTAATTTACTATCTCATGTCTTAGGACTTACACTTAAGGGTGCTTTACACGCTGCAACATCGCTAGCGATTGCTAGCGATGTCGAGCGCGATAGCACCCACCCCCGTCGTTTGTGCGATATGTAGTGATCGCTGCCGTAGCAAACATTATCGCTCCGGCAGCGTCACACGCACATACCTTGTCAGTGACGTCGCTGTGACCACCGAACAATCCCTCCTTCAAGGGGGAGGTGCGTTCGGCGTCATAGTGACGTCACTGCGGCATCACTAAGCAGCCGTCCAATAGAAGCGGAGGGGCGGAGATGAGCGGGACGTAACATCCCACTCGCCTCCTTCCTTCCGCATTGCCGGTAGAGGCAGGTAAGGAGATGTTCGTCGCTCCTGCGGTGTCACACATAGCAATGTGTGATTCCGCAGGAACGACGAACAACATCACTATGTACGAGACAACGATTTTTGTTTTTTGGACGACCTCTCCAAAACGATTTTTGTCTTTTTTGCGATCGTTTAAGGTCGCTCGTACATGTTACACGCTGCGATGTCGCTAATGGCGCTGGATGTGCGTCACAAACACCGTGAACCCGACGATAAATTGTTAGCGATATCGCAGCGTGTAAAGCCCCCTTTACACTAGTGGATAGGTGGAAGAAAATCATGGCCAACTAATTATTTGGGAGTCACAGCAACCAATCAGAAAATTGCTCTTAATGTGTAATCATTGCTGCTAATCAATGGGGATTGATCAGTAATATCCTGTGATAATGGTGGTGGTGGGGGGGTTACAGGTATAGTCTTGAGCCCTTGTCAGCACAGTATTCTTTATTTTAAAAACTAGGTTATCAATTGTCAGTAACAATATCACAGGAGAAGGTCTCAAGGCTTTGGCAGCTGCCCTTAAACTAAACAAAGGACTAGAATATATCTACATTTGGGGGAATATACTTGATGAAGATGCCTGTCAGGTTTGTATACTATTGTACTTAATTATCTTGTGTTTCTTTGAATATTTGTTATATTATTGAACCAAGAGCCTATATACTGTAACGCTTTATATGACGTCTTTGCTGGATCTTATCAGTGGCTGTAAATTCTTGCTTTAGTATTTAGTGCACTTATACTATACTACAACCGTAGTAATAGGGGGGGAATTCAGAACGTGTAGGTTAGATTTGTTCCTCAACAGTGAAAAGAAAGATTCAGACCCATAGCAACTAAGATCGAAAACTATTAAAAGGCTTGTCCCATGTACAACAGTTGTCACCTATCTGCATGTACGATTGCTGACGCTTCATCCTCTGGGATCCCAACAGATCACTAAAACAAGGGTCCCATATATCTGTATTAATGAAGCGGTAGTGCGTATGCGGGGCAATAATCAATCCATTCACTGTCTATAGGCGTTGGTTGTGCATGTGCACTACTCTACCCGTAGAACCAAACAAGTGGAAATAGCACTGCTGGTGTATGCACTTGGGGAATCCAGAACCTTTTCTCTTGTAATATTTGGGGGTCCTAGTGGTAGTAACCAAGTCATTATAAATGTATCCAGTATATAGGTGTTGTTTGTGGGATAACTTCTGTCAAGTAATTGCTCCTGTACAACCCTTGTCCATATGCACTGTTGGGCCTACGGATGTCATATTGGGGACTGGCACACATAGTATGGGTGCCAAGGAGTGGCTTATTGTACTTACAACAGAATCACAGCAGGTACATTCCTTTTTAAGAAGAGCCTGCCTATTTGAGACAACACCTTTCATAGTACCAGACTAAATGTAAATTTAATATGCTGGGAAGTTATAAAAATGTCAATTCTCCTGTCTGCACAACATAATACAGACTGTTTCATGGCAGTCCTTAATAACTATACTTCTGAAAAATTCTAATCTGTTGCATAGATTGGAATAGTTGTAGATTAGTTGGTCATAACTTATGAGTTACTGTAGTCTGAGAAAAATACAGGTGAGGCAGCGTTTAGGTCGGTTATTTCAATGGCAATTACTGTTAGCGTATCCATGGAACTCACAGTAAACATATGGATTTCCATCCAATATGGCATATTAGTAATAGTCGCACTTGATGTACATGGTGCCACAACAGAAACATGCCAATATCTGTAAACATTTATGTCTAATGTTCAAGACTATGAAGGCATCGTATTTTAGTTTTACAGACAGTCTTATTGACAGACTATTTAGCTCTTACAGTATTGTTTCTTATGATACTGGAAATGTTCATGGGTGCACATAGACATCACAAGATCCCATAGGAAAAGACCTAATTGAGCCCCTCTCGCTCCCAACACCCATAAGAAGTATATTCAGTGGAGTACATGGGCTCATGCTTCTGACTTTTAATAACAGGGAGAGGGACATGTACACAAAGATTATGCCCCTACTGAATGCCCTTCGTTTTCTCAGTCACGATATCCCATTCATGGCCTCATAGAGTATGATTCTCCCCACATACAGTAGGATATCCCCACAGTGAATTCTCCCCATATGCAAAGTCTCATACTATCACAGTTCCCCACGCACATTATGATGCTGCCACAAAATTCCCATCAAAGTATGATGACCCGACAGTAACCCTCAACACAGTATAATACCTCCTACAGCCCCCCAACACAGTAAGATATCTCCACAGCAAGATGCCCCTGAAGTGCTCCTCATACAGTAGTATCATGTCACCATAGTTTCCCTATAAATATCATGTCCCTCACGCACAGTATCATGGTTCCCATGCTCCCCCACAGCATCATATCCTTAACACACATTATGAAGGTGCTTGCATACAATATTATGTCCCCCACACATATTATTAGGGTCCCCACATGTACTTAAAAAAAAATCTCACCTAGCACTATTACCCTGATATAGTGCTCCACTCTGTACTGTGTGCAGACTTAGATTCCGCACAGCTGGCATGTTCTAGTGACATTGTGAAGCCCCGCAGGTGTTGTGTCGGTGCATACCTTCAGGGACTCCACGTAGCTGGTGCTGGTCACAGGTAGGGAATCTTCGGTTTTGATCGTGACGCCACTCTCAGTATTGCGGTCAGTGGGGACCGCCACTGCAGGTTAGGGGTGCCTGGGGCTGATGATATGTGCAGTCAGATGTAGTAGCCTCCTGAGAGTGAGGCAAGCCCCAGGGCCCGGTGTAGATGCGTAGTACTACAAGTCGCAGAATGACCACACAGGCAGAGTGTCTTTCAGGGTTTTTACTCACATTTGATGGCAGGGTGAGTAACCCGGGCGTAGCTGGGACGAACCAGGTGGAACCAGGTATCCTTCAGGCTGACTTTATGAGGGTGACTACTGACTCGCCTTCCTTAGCCCTTGGTGGTTTGGGGTAACCCCGACTTTGAGTCCCTATGGGGGTCACCCAGGGAAGATGCTCCAAGCCTCTCTCCCCTTCTTGTTTTGCCGTGTGCTTGTTCCCCGGACCAGGCCACTCCAGCCTCTTGCCTCCTATGACCTATGGGCCCTAACTTGTGGTTACGTGGCTGCGGCTTTTGTAGTGTTGTGGTGTGGGCTTTAAGAGCCCCACACCGGCAGGTTTAGCAGAAGAAAGTTGAATCTATCCCCGCTTCGGGATCTGCCGCCCGGTTGGGCCTGGTGCTCTCTAGCAGTCTCCTTACTTCCCACTCCGTTGCACTCCCTAGCTGAAGCTGGCTTTCAGGCAGCACTCCTAGTTGACCGTTCTCCCCCGTCAATAGCCACTGCGCGGACGCTGTCAGATTGCACAGCTCCAGGGATCTGCTCCTCACTTGAGCTCCCTGGACTCTACACTGAACTGGCTCACTGCCCCTCCTCTCCTGTTCTTGCCTACGCCACCTAGCAACCAGACTCTCTTACCACACCCCTTGAGAGGAGATGGAGGCTCTACCCCCTCCACTATTCCAGTGAAGGTGAAGGCTTGCCCCCTCCTGGGATCCCCAGGGGTCCTCTCATGGGTACATGTGTGAGACCTGGTCACTATGCGCCTGTGTTCCACACCCCTGTCAGCCATCTGGATTACCTGTATTGTACTGTCCCCAGCATGGGTGCAGTACTCAGTGGTGCCTGACCAGGTCAGGGGCGCCACATTCCCCCTTAGTTATCACCAGCACGTCCTCGGGCTGCAAGACAACATTTTAAAATGCATAAAACATTAAAACATGGTAAAACATTTTAAGATCACCAGTTATCGTACATCACCACCCTCCACCCACAAGTCCGTTAACCCACCCAAAACCCTCTCAGGAGGCAGGTCACCGGTCCTGTTGGTAACCAGGTCTGGGCCATCCGTTTCCCCAGACCTTTCCTCCAATCTTCCTCTCCCGTTGGCCGCGGCTTCAGCCACTTCTGGCAGGATGTAGAGGCGGCTTTCATGGGCTGGTGGTTTCAGGGTATACCTGGCCTGGTGGATCCGTGCCTTCAGCCTCTTCTGGCAGGATGCAGAGGCGGCCTCCACAGTTGGTGCTGACCAGGTACCCTCTTTGTGGTGGTGAGCCAAGGCCCCATAAACAGGCGTGCTCTCTGGTCGCAGGTGAGCCAAGGCCCTTTTCTACGGACGGGCCCCCCTGGTTGCAGACGAGCCAAGCCCCTAAACAGGCTGGCCCTGGTGGTGGTGCCACTGGTGTAACTATTTACACTGCGAGAGTTTGTGGCTATAGCAAGTTCATAGCCTTAAGGTTTATGGTTTTCTCACAATAGTTTTTGTGGGCGCATTTCTTAAACGTTGCAAACAAAACTTGTCAAAACTTCAACTGGTAACTTGCTGTATTTCTTTACTTCTCTCTACTCTACTCCTCCATTTCACCAGGGCGTGGGCATGTAGGGCACCGGCACCTGTGACTTTCTTGCTCTCCGTCGTCGTCCGTGGTTGTTTCATCTGTAGGATCTTTGTCTGTGGTTGTTTCATCTGTAGGTTCTTTATCTTTCCTTTCTTGGTCTTCGTCTGTTTCTACATCTGGTTCTTTATCTCTGTCTTTTCTTTCTTGTCTTTCTTGTCTTTCTTGTCTTTCCTGTAGCATGGGATGGCTGTAAGGTTTGCTGGGACATAGCGCTACGTCCAGGGCATACAATCCCCTTTCGCCCTGATGCATGGTGAACTGAACTGAGTCTCCCATCTTTAGATTTCTGCCAGGGTGTCCTCTAGGCAGATGAGCGCTTACATCTCTCCTGTTAACAAATATCCCCTCCTTGATGCCAGGGGCTACAATGAATCCATAACCACTTCTCAGATTGAAATCTTCCACTACGCCATAACACAGGGGTCCTCTGGCCTGGGCTTTGGACCTTCTTAGGCACCTTTTCTCCTCCAGGTCTCTGACCGTGACTTCTCTCTGCTCTGGGGATTGTGGTGCTGGAGCAACCTGTGTTCTGCTGCGCCGTGTCTTGCGGGCTGGATTCATGCCTGTGGGCTCCCAGGTGAGGTCTTTGGGTTGATCTTCATCTGCTGACGGTGTCAAGTCTTCCTCCTCCCAGCGGGAATAGGGCAGCATCTCCGGCTCTGGGTAGGGGTCTGCTGCGGTTGGCGTCGGAGTCAGCCCTTCTGCTTCCTGGCCTCCTCTCCCCCTTAGTTCTTCTTGGCACTCCGTCGGTGGCAGCGCCGGGGAGGGATGCTCTTCGGCAGGCCCAGGTGGGGGACTCTTTGGCGCGGCTGCAGGGATTGCCTGAATCTCCTTGGAGGTGCGTGGAGGGCGCAGGTACAGATCCACCAACCACTGGGGGAACTTGGCCTCCATGTCAGCCTTCAGCCGCCAGTAGTCGGGCTCCTCTCCTATCATGGGCTTCCTGTCAGGGACCTCCGTGGATTGGGGAGCGGCGTCAGCTCTGGCCTTGCAGGCCGGGGTAAATGGTACGTCTGTCTTGTCTTGGCGGGCCGCGCCTTGTATGGCGGCGGCCTGGTCTTGGCGAGCCGCGCCCTGTATGGCGGCGGCCTGAATTGGCGTTTCTGTCGCGGCCGGTTCCTGGCGGGCCGGACTGGACACTGCAGCCGCGGTCTCACTTGGCGTCGCAGCCTCGATGGGGTCCGTGCAGGCTGAGCCGGGCGTCGCTGCAGTGATCGGAGCTTGGCGGGCCGCACCCGGCGGGGCTGCGGCCTGGTTCAGCATATCACTTGCGGCGCGGACGAGCGTCGCTGCTGCGTTGGGGTCTTGGCGGACCGGGTTCAGCAGGGTGGCAGCCTGGGTCAGCGTCACACCTGCAGCACGGATGAGCACTGCCGTGGTGGTCGGAGCCCTGCGGGACAGGCGGGGCATCGCTGCAGCGGCCTGGGCTTGGCGGGCCGCACCTAGCGTGGCTGCGGCCTCACTCAGCGTCGCCGCACCGGGCGCCTCCTCTGGGACCGCGGTCGTAGCAGCTAGGGTCGGGGCTCTTGTTCTAGCCGGGGCAACACCGGACTCACCCATCGGGGTCTGAATCGTCGTCGCCGCTCGATCCGGCAGGCTCCGCGCGGCTCTCTCCTCATAGGTCCGGACCGCTGCAGCCTTCTCTAGAAGCTCCTTGCGTTCCTCATAGAGCCGTCGCATAATCCTGGCCTCCAGCTGATCACAGAAGAGGGCAAGCTCCCGGCACCACCAGGCAGCAGAGCCTGGTTCTGGGTATCCGCGTCTGGATTCCATTTCTGCTCTCCGCAGCAGCAGGTTTGTGGCTTCCCTTCTCTCTCGCCGTTTCTGGACGCTTCCGCTCTCATAGCCGGCAAGGTCAGACCTCTGCAGGGGATCTCTGGGTAGCCACACCTCTTCGTGGGCGGTAACTTCTTCCAGCGCGGGCTGCTGTTGTTTTTCAGCGCGCTTTTCATGGTGGCAATATGGCGGCGCTTCCAATTTTTCAAGCGGACCGCCCAGGCACATGGTCACCTGTCTGAACAGGTCTAGTCCTTATCCTGTTCGTGACGCCAAATGTGAAGCCCCGCAGGTGTTGTGTCGGTGCATACCTTCAGGGACTCCACGTAGCTGGTGCTGGTCACAGGTAGGGAATCTTCGGTTTTGATCGTGACGCCACTCTCAGTATTGCGGTCAGTGGGGACCGCCACTGCAGGTTAGGGGTGCCTGGGGCTGATGATATGTGCAGTCAGATGTAGTAGCCTCCTGAGAGTGAGGCAAGCCCCAGGGCCCGGTGTAGATGCGTAGTACTACAAGTCGCAGAATGACCACACAGGCAGAGTGTCTTTCAGGGTTTTTACTCACATTTGATGGCAGGGTGAGTAACCCGGGCGTAGCTGGGACGAACCAGGTGGAACCAGGTATCCTTCAGGCTGACTTTATGAGGGTGACTACTGACTCGCCTTCCTTAGCCCTTGGTGGTTTGGAGTAACCCCGACTTTGAGTCCCTATGGGGGTCACCCAGGGAAGATGCTCCAAGCCTCTCTCCCCTTCTTGTTTTGCCGTGTGCTTGTTCCCCGGACCAGGCCACTCCAGCCTCTTGCCTCCTATGACCTATGGGCCCTAACTTGTGGTTACGTGGCTGCGGCTTTTGTAGTGTTGTGGTGTGGGCTTTAAGAGCCCCACACCGGCAGGTTTAGCAGAAGAAAGTTGAATCTATCCCCGCTTCGGGATCTGCCGCCCGGTTGGGCCTGGTGCTCTCTAGCAGTCTCCTTACTTCCCACTCCGTTGCACTCCCTAGCTGAAGCTGGCTTTCAGGCAGCACTCCTAGTTGACCGTTCTCCCCCGTCAATAGCCACTGCGCGGACGCTGTCAGATTGCACAGCTCCAGGGATCTGCTCCTCACTTGAGCTCCCTGGACTCTACACTGAACTGGCTCACTGCCCCTCCTCTCCTGTTCTTGCCTACGCCACCTAGCAACCAGACTCTCTTACCACACCCCTTGAGAGGAGATGGAGGCTCTACCCCCTCCACTATTCCAGTGAAGGTGAAGGCTTGCCCCCTCCTGGGATCCCCAGGGGTCCTCTCATGGGTACATGTGTGAGACCTGGTCACTATGCGCCTGTGTTCCACACCCCTGTCAGCCATCTGGATTACCTGTATTGTACTGTCCCCAGCATGGGTGCAGTACTCAGTGGTGCCTGACCAGGTCAGGGGCGCCACAACATCATTGCGCTTGCTGTTCGCATTTTGCCGTTACAAAATTTCCTTCCAAATCTGGTCCTTGTATCCTCTGTTTACACCCTCCATGCACATGATTGCTCTTTATACCTGTACTTATACACATACTGGCTGGTGACCGGTTCCTGCAGCATTATTTAAGAACCCTATTGATGGCTGGACCAGACAACACAAGCACTTTTTACCATTTACCTTTTGTGCCTCCGCTATTTCCTCATAAATTGTAGCTTGCGAACAGGGACCCCACTCCTCTTAAAATCTATTGAATTATATTACTCTGAAATCTCTCACAGTGTCTGTACAAGTACCCTCTGAATTGTAAAGGTCTGTGAATATGTTGGCACTATAGAAATAAAAATGATTATTATTGCTGCCCTGAGACTCAGACGCTCAGGCTGTGTGATAGAAGAGGGAGCTGACAGCTTTATTATACTATTCTATTCAATGGTTTCAACACCCTATGCATTAAGATACCTTTGAAATTTGATGTCGGGTGGCGGTTTATTGTACTGTGGGTCTAAACAACCCTAATAATATATGTGTGTACCATTTCAGGCATTTTCAGAGCTTCTTTCGACTGGTCGCCTGGATGCCTCTTCAACAGATGTACGGCCGTATATGGTTGACGGTCGTGTCTACCTAGCAGAACTTTGTCATGGTCTAAAGAAGCATTATTACTGGACTCCATCGTATGGAATTGCCAATGATCCTGTATGCAACTCCGTTCTCACGATAATAAATAATCATACTTTCTGAAAGACAAAATTACGTTAAATCTATTTTGAAAATATATGCAATTTTTATAATCCCAACCATATTAAAACTGGAATAACATACTACTTAAGTTTCTCTTGTAGTTCATGATCACATTTAAATAGAAATAAAAAGGGATGTCCACTACTGGACAAACCCTTTTAAAATGCCTTATATATACTAGAAGGTGGCCCAATTCTAACGCATCGGGTATTCTAGAATTTATGTGTAGTTAATGTATGATTTCTGTTAAATATATAGATGTTGTTGTCTGTAGTTACCAAGTGTTTGTGTAGGGCGCTGTACATGTTCTGGGTGTTGTCTGGGTGGGGGTGTATGTGAGAGCGGTGTTGTTTGTGTGTTGCGTTGTGTGTGTTGCGTTATTTGTGGAGCGCTGTGAGTCTGCAGCGTTGTGTGTGTGGTGCTCTGTGTTGCGCGGTTTGTGTGGGTGTGTGTGTGTGTGGGGTGCGTGTGTGTGTTTTGAAGGGAGGTATGTTTTGTGCAGTGTGTGTGTGTTGGAGGAGTAGTCCTGGGGGTGAGGAGTCTAATAGGAGGAGTAGTCCTGGGGGGAGAGGAGTATAATAGGAGGAGTAGTCCTGGGGAGAGAGGCGTATAATAGGAAGAGTAGTCCTAGGTGGAGAGGAGGATAATAGGAGGAGTAGTCCTGGGGAGAGAGGAGGATAATAGGAGGAGTAGTTCTGGGGGGAGAGGAGGATAATAGGAGGAGTAGTCCTGGGGGGAGAGGAGGATAATAGGAGGAGTAGTCCTGGGGGGAGAAGAGGATAATAGGAGGAGTAGTCCTGGGTGGAGAGGAGTCTAATAGGAGGTGTAGTCCTGGGGGGAGAGGAGGATAATAGGAGGAGTAGTCCTGGGGGGAGAGGAGGATAATAGGAGGAGTAGTCCTGGGGGGAGAGGAGGATAATAGGAGGAGTAGTCCTGGGGAGAGAGGAGTATAATAGGAGGAGTAGTCCTGGGGAGAGAGGAGGATAATAGGAGGAGTAGTCCTGGGGGGAGAGGAGGATAATAGGAGAAGTAGTCCTGGGTGGAGAGGAGGATAATAGGAGGAGTAGTCCTGGGTGGAGAGGAGGATAATAGGAGAAGTAGTCCTGGGGGGAGAGAAGGATAATAGGAAGCGTAGTCCTGGGGGGAGAGAAGGATAATAGGAAGCGCAGTCCTGGGGAGAGAGGAGTATAATAGGAGGAGTAGTCCTGGGGGGAGAGGAGGATAATAGAAGGAGTAGTCCTGGGTGGAGAGGAGGATAATAGGAGGAGTAGTCCTGGGGGGAGAGGAGGATAATAGGAAGCGCAGTCCTGGGGAGAGAGGAGTATAATAGGAGGAGTAGTCCTGGGGGGAGAGGAGGATAATAGGAGGAGTAGTCCTTGGGGAGAGAGGAGTCTAATAAGAGGAGTAGTCCTGGGGGGAGAAGAGGATAATAGGAGGAGTAGTCCTGGGGAGAGAGGAGGATAATAGGAGGAGTAGTCCTGGGGGGAGAGGAGGATAATAGGAGAAGTAGTCCTGGGTGGAGAGGAGGATAATAGGAGGAGTAGTCCTGGGGGGAGAGGAGGATAATAGGAGGAGTAGTCCTGGGGGGAGAGGAGTATAATAGGAGGAGTAGTCCTGGGGAGAGAGGAGTATAATAGGAGGAGTAGTCCTGGGGGGAGAGGAGTATAATAGGAGGAGTAGTCCTTGGGGGGAGAGGAGTCTAATAAGAGGAGTAGTCCTGGGGGGAGAAGAGGATAATAGGAGGAGTAGTCCTGGGGAGAGAGGAGGATAATAGGAGGAGTAGTCCTGGGGGGAGAGGAGGATAATAGGAGAAGTAGTCCTGGGTGGAGAGGAGGATAATAGGAGGAGTAGTCCTGGGGGGAGAGGAGTATAATAGGAGGAGTAGTCCTGGGGGGGAGAGGAGTCTAATAAGAGGAGTAGTCCTGGGGGGAGAAGAGGATAATAGGAGGAGTAGTCCTGGGGAGAGAGGAGTATAATAGAAGTAGTCCTGGGGGGGAGAGGAGTCTAATAGGAGGAGGAGTCCTGGGAGGAGAAGAGGATAATAGGAGTAGTAGTCCTGGGGAGAGAGGAGTATAATAGGAGGAGTAGTCCTGGGGAGAGAGGAGGATATTAGGAGGAGTAGTCCTGGGGGGATAGGAGGATAATAGGAGGAGTAATCCTGGGGAGAGAGGAGTATAATAGGAGGAGTAGCCCTGGGGGGAGAGGAGGATAATAGGAGAAGTAGTCCTGGGGGGAGAGGAGGATAATAGGAGGAGTAGTCCTGGGGGGAGAGGAGGATAATAGGAGGAGTTGTCCTGGGGGAAGAGGAGTTTAATAGGAGGAGGAGTCCTGGGGGGAGAGGAGTCTAATAGGAGGAGTAGTCCTGGGGGGAGAAAAAGATAATAGGAGGAGTAGTCCAGGGGGGAGAGGAGGATAATAGGAAGCGCAGTCCTGGGGGGAGAGGAGTATAATAGGAGGAGTAGTCCTGGGGGGGAGAGGAGTCTAATAGGAGGAGTAGTCCTGGGGGGAGAAGAGGATAATAGGAGGAGTAGTCCTGGGGTGAGAGGAGTCTAATAGGAGGAGTAGTCCCGGGGGGAGAATAGGATAATAGGAGTAGTAGTCCTGGGGAGAGAGGAGTATAATAGGAGGAGTAGTCCTGGGGAGAGAGGAGGATAATAGGAGGAGTAGTCCTGGGGGGATAGGAGGATAATAGGAGTAGTAATCCTGGGGAGAGAGGAGTATAATAGGAGGAGTAGTCCTGGGGGGAGAGGAGGATAATAGGAGCAGTAGTCCTGGGGGGAGAGGAGGATAATAGGAGGAGTAGTCCTGGGGGGAGAGGAGGATAATAGGAGGAGTTGTCCTGGGGGGAGAGGAGTCTAATAGGAGGAGTAGTCCTGGGGGGAGAGGAGGATAATAGGAGGAGTAGTCCTGGGGGGATAGGAGGATAATAGGAGGAGTAGTCCTGGGGAGACAGGAGTATAATAGGAGGAGTAGTCCTGGGGGGAGAGGAGGATAATAGGAGGAGTAGTCCTGGGGGGACAGGAGGATAATAGGAGAAGTAGTCCTGGGGGGGAGAGGAGGATAATAGGAGGAGTAGTCCTGGGGGGAGAGGAGTCTAATAGGAGGAGTAGTCCTGGGGGGAGAGGAGGATAATAGGAGAAGTAGTCCTGGGGGGGAGGGGAGTATAATAGGAGGAGTAGTCCTGGGGGGAGAGGAGTCTAATAGGAGGAGTAGTCCTGGGGGGGAGAGGAGGATAATAGGAGGAGTAGTCCTGGGGGGAGAAGAGGATAATAGGAGGAGTAGTCCTGGGGGGAGAGGAGTATAATAGGAGGAGTAGTCCTGGGGGAGAAGAGGATAATAGGAGGAGTAGTCCTGGGTGGAGAGGAGGATAATAGGAATTGTGATCCTGGGGAGAGAGGAGTATAATAGGAGGAGTAGTCCTGGGGGGAGAGGAGGATAATAGGAGGAGTAGTCCTGGGGGGATAGGAGGATAATAGGAGTAGTAGTCTTGGGAAGAGAGGAGTATAATAGGAGGAGTAGTCCTGGGGGGAGAGGAGGATAATAGGAGAAGTAGTCCTGGGGGGATAGGAGGATAATAGGAGTAGCAGTCCTGGGGAGAGAGGAGTATAATAGGAGGAGTAGTCCTGGGGGGAGAGGAGGATAATAGGAGGAGTAGTCCTGGGGAGAGAGGAGGATAATAGGAGTAGTAGTCCTGGGGAGAGAGGAGTATAATAGGAGAAGTAGTCCTGGGGAGAGAGGAGAATAATAGGAGGAATAGTCCTGGGGGAGAGGAGGATAATAGGAGGAGGAGTCCTGGGGGGAGAGGAGTATAATAGGAGGAGTAGCCCTGGGGAGAGAGGAGTATAATAGGAGGAGTAGTCCTGAGGGGAGAGGAGGATAATAGGAGAAGTAGTCCTGGGGGGAGAGGAGTATAATAGGAGAAGTAGTCCTGGGGGGAGAGGAGGATAATTGGAAGCGTAGTCCTGGGGAAAGAGGAGTATAATAGGAGGAGTAGTCCTGGGGGGAGAGGAGGATAATAGGAGGAGTAGTCCTGGGGTGAGAGGAGGATAATAGGAGAAGTAGTCCTGGGGGGAGAGGAGGATAATTGGAAGCGTAGTCCTGGGGAAAGAGGAGTATAATAGGAGGAGTAGTCATGGGGGGGAGAGGAGGATAATAAGAGGAGTAGTCCTGGGGGGAGAGGAGGATAATAGGAGGAGTAGTCCTGGGTGGAGAGGAGGATAATAGGAGGAGTAGTCCTGGGGAGAGAGGAGTATAATAGGAGGAGTAGTCCTGGGTGGGAGGAGGATAATAGGAGTAGTAGTCCTGGGGAGAGAGGAGTATATTAAAAGGAGTAGTCCTGGGGGGAGAGGAGTATAATAGGAGGAGTAGTCCTGGGGAGAGAGGAGTATAATAGGAGGAGTAGTCCTGGGGGGGAGAGGAGGATAATAGGAGGAGTAGTCCTGGGGGGAGAGGAGGATAATAGGAGGAGTAGTCCTGGGTGGAGAGGAGGATAATAGGAGGAGTAGTCCTGGGGAGAGAGGAGTATAATAGGAGGAGTAGTCCTGGGTGGGAGGAGGATAATAGGAGTAGTAGTCCTGGGGAGAGAGGAGTATATTAGGAGGAGTAGTCCTGGGGGGAGAGGAGTATAATAGGAGGAGTAGTCCTGGGGAGAGAGGAGTATAATAGGAGGAGTAGTCCTGGGGGAGAGAGGAGGATAATAGGAGGAGTAGTCCTGGGGGGAGAGGAGGATAATAGGAGGAGTAGTCCTGGGGAGAGAGGAGTATATTAGGAGGAGTAGTCCTAAGGGGAGAGGAGTATAATAGGAGGAGTAGTCCTGGGGAGAGAGGAGGATATTAGGAGGAGGAGTCCTGGGGGGAGAGGAGTATAATAGGAGAAGTAGTCCTGGGGAGAGAGGAGTATAATAGGAGGAGTAGTCCTGGGGAGAGAGGAGGATAATAGGAGGAGTAGTCCTGAGGAGAGAGGAGTATATTAGGGGGAGTAGTCTTGGGGAGAGAGGAGTATAATAGGAAGAGTAGTCCTGGGTGGAGAGGAGGATAATAGGAGGAGTAGTCCTGGGGAGAGAGGAGTATAATAGGAGGAGTAGTCCTGGGGAGAGAGGAGTATAATAGGAGGAGTAGTCCTGGGGGGAGAGGAGGATAATAGGAGGAGTAGTCCTGGGGGAGAGGAGGATAATAGGAGGAGTAGTCCTGGGGGCAGAGGAGTATAATAGGAGGAGTAGTCCTGGGGGGCAGAGGAGGATAATAGGAGGAGTAGTCCTGGGGGGCAGAGGAGGATAATAGGAGGAGTAGTCCTGGGGGGAGAGAAGTATAATAGGAGGAGTATTCCTGGGTGGAGAGGAGGATAATAGGAGGAGTAGTCCTGGGGAGAGAGGAGTATAATAGGAGTAGTAGTCCTGGGGAGAGAGGAGGATAATAAGAGGCGTAGTCCTGGGGGGAGAGGAATATAACAGAAGGAGTAGTCCTGGGGAGAGGGGAGTATAATAGGAGGAGTAGTCCTGGGGGGAGAAGAGGATAATAGGAGGAGTAGTCCTGGGGGGGAGAGGAGGATAATAAGAGGCATAGTCCTGGGGGCAGAGGAGTATAATAGGAGGAGTACTCCTAGGGGGAGAGGAATATAACAGAAGGAGTAGTCCTGGGGAGAGGGGAGTATAATAGGAGGAGTAGTCCTGGGGGGAGAAGAGGATAATAGGAGGAGTAGTCCTGGGGGGGAGAGGAGGATAATAAGAGGCGTAGTTCTGGGGGCAGAGGCGTATAATAGGAGGAGTACTCCTGGGGGGAGAGGAATATAATAGAAGGAGTAGTCCTGGGGAGAGGGGAGTATAATAGGAGGAGTAGTCCTGGGGAGAGAGGAGGATAATAGGAGGAGTAGTCCTGGGGGGAGAAGAGGATAATAGGAGTAGTAGTCCTGGGGAGAGAGGAGTATAATAGGAGGAGTAGTCCTGGGGGGAGAGGAGGATAATAGGAGGAGTAGTCCTGGGAGGAGAAGAGGATAATAGGAGGAGTAGTCCTGGGGGGAGAGGAGTATAATAGGAGGAGTAGTCCTGGGGGGAGAAGAGGATAATAGGAGGAGTAGTCCTGGGTGGAGAGGAGGATAATAGGAATTGTAGTCCTGGGGAGAGAGGAGTATAATAGGAGGAGTAGTCCTGGGGGGAGAGGAGGATAATAGGAGAAGTAGTCCTGGGGGGATAGGAGGATAATAGGAGTAGTAGTCTTGGGGAGAGAGGAGTATAATAGGAGGAGTAGTCCTGGGGGGAGAGGAGGATAATAGGAGGAGTAGTCCTGGGGGGATAGGAGGATAATAGGAGTAGCAGTCCTGGGGAGAGAGGAGTATAATAGGAGGAGTAGTCCTGGGGGGAGAGGAGGATAATAGGAGGAGTAGTCCTGGGGAGAGAGGAGGATAATAGGAGTAGTAGTCCTGGTGAGAGAGGAGTATAATAGGAGGAGTAGTCCTGGGGAGAGAGGAGAATAATAGGAAGAATTGTCCTGGGGGAGAGGAGGATAATAGGAGGAGGAGTCCTGGGGGAGAGGAGTATAATAGGAGGAGTAGCCCTGGGGAGAGAGGAGTATAATAGGAGGAGTAGTCCTGAGGGGAGAGGAGGATAATAGGAGAAGTAGTCCTGGGGGGAGAGGAGGATAATAGGAGGAGTAGTCCTGGGGTGAGAGGAGGATAATAGGAGAAGTAGTCCTGGGGGGAGAGGAGTATAATAGGAGGAGTAGCCCTGGGGAGAGAGGAGTATAATAGGAGGAGTAGTCCTGGGTGGAGAGGAGGATAATAGGAGGAGTAGTCCTGGGGAGAGAGGAGTATATTAGGAGGAGTAGTCCTGGCGGGAGAGGAGTATAATAGGAGGAGTAGTCCTGGGTGGGAGGAGGATAATAGGAGTAGTAGTCCTGGGGAGAGAGGAGTATATTAGGAGGAGTAGTCCTGGCGGGAGAGGAGGATAATTGGAAGCGTAGTCCCGGGGAAAGAGGAGTATAATAGGAGGAGTAGTCCTGGGGGGGAGAGGAGGATAATAGGAGGAGTAGTCCTGGGGGGAGAGGAGGATAATAGGAGGAGTAGTCCTGGGTGGAGAGGAGGATAATAGGAGGAGTAGTCCTGGGGAGAGAGGAGTATAATAGGAGGAGTAGTCCTGGGTGGGAGGAGGATAATAGGAGTAGTAGTCCTGGGGAGAGAGGAGTATATTAGGAGGAGTAGTCCTGGGGGGAGAGGAGTATAATAGGAGGAGTAGTCCTGGGGAGAGAGGAGTATAATAGGAGGAGTAGTCCTGGGGGGAGAGGAGGATAATAGGAGGAGTAGTCCTGGGGGGAGAGGAGGATAATAGGAGGAGTAGTCCTGGGGAGAGAGGTGTATATTAGGAGGAGTAGTCCTAGGGGGAGAGGAGTATAATAGGAGGAGTAGTCCTGGGGAGAGAGGAGGATATTAGGAGGAGGAGTCCTGGGGGGAGAGGAGTATAATAGGAGAAGTAGTCCTGGGGAGAGAGGAGTATAATAGGAGGAGTAGTCCTGGGGAGAGAGGAGGATAATAGGAGGAGTAGTCCTGAGGAGAGAGGAGTATATTAGGAGGAGTAGTCTTGGGGAGAGAGGAGTATAATAGGAAGAGTAGTCCTGGGTGGAGAGGAGGATAATAGGAGGAGTAGTCCTGGGGAGAGAGGAGTATAATAGGAGGAGTAGTCCTGGGGAGAGAGGAGTATAATAGGAGGAGTAGTCCTGGGGGGAGAGGAGGATAATAAGAGGAGTAGTCCTGGGGGGAGAGGAGGATAATAAGAGGCGTAGTCCTGGGGGGAGAGAAGTATAATAGGAGGAGTACTCCTGGGGGGAGAGGAGGATAATAGAAGGAGTAGTCCTGGGGAGAGGGGAGTATAATAGGAGGAGTAGTCCTGGGGAGAGAGGAGGATAATAGGAGGAGTAGTCCTGGGGGGACAGAGGAGGATAATAGGAATAGTAGTCCTGGGAGGAGAAGAGGATAATAGGAGGAGTAGTCCTGGGGGGAGAGGAGTATAATAGGAGGAGTAGTCCTGGGGGGCAGAGGAGTATAATAGGAGGAGTAGTCCTGGGGGGCAGAGGAGTATAATAGGAGGAGTAGTCCTGAGGGGGAGAGGAGGATAATAGGAGGAGTAGTCCTGGGGGGAGAGGAGGATAATAGGAGGAGTAGTCCTGGGGAGAGAGGTGTATATTAGGAGGAGTAGTCCTAGGGGGAGAGGAGTATAATAGGAGGAGTAGTCCTGGGGAGAGAGGAGGATATTAGGAGGAGGAGTCCTGGGGGGAGAGGAGTATAATAGGAGAAGTAGCCCTGGGGAGAGAGGAGTATAATAGGAGGAGTAGTCCTGGGGAGAGAGGAGGATAATAGGAGGAGTAGTCCTGAGGAGAGAGGAGTATATTAGGAGGAGTAGTCTTGGGGAGAGAGGAGTATAATAGGAAGAGTAGTCCTGGGTGGAGAGGAGGATAATAGGAGGAGTAGTCCTGGGGAGAGAGGAGTATAATAGGAGGAGTAGTCCTGGGGAGAGAGGAGTATAATAGGAGGAGTAGTCCTGGGGGGAGAGGAGGATAATAGGAGGAGTAGTCCTGGGGGGAGAGGAGGATAATAAGAGGCGTAGTCCTGGGGGGAGAGAAGTATAATAGGAGGAGTAGTCCTGGGGGCAGAGGAGTATAATAGGAGGAGTACTCCTGGGGGGAGAGGAGGATAATAGAAGGAGTAGTCCTGGGGAGAGGGGAGTATAATAGGAGGAGTAGTCCTGGGGAGAGAGGAGGATAATAGGAGGAGTAGTCCTGGGGGGAGAAGAGGATAATAGGAGGAGTAGTCCTGGGGGGCAGAGGAGGATAATAGGAGGAGTACTCCTGGGGGGAGAGGAATATAATAGAAGGAGTAGTCCTGGGGAGAGGGGAGTATAATAGGAGAAGTAGTCCTGGGGAGACAGGAGGATAATAGGAGGAGTAGTCCTGGGGGGAGAAGAGGATAATAGGAGGAGTAGTCCTGGGGGGCAGAGGAGGATAATAGGAGTAGTCCTGGGGGGAGAGAAGTATAATAGGAGGAGTATTCCTGGGTGGAGAGGAGGATAATAGGAGGAGTAGTCCTGGGGAGAGAGGAGTATAATAGGAGTAGTAGTCCTGGGGAGAGAGGAGGATAATATGAGGCGTAGTCCTGGGGGGAGAGGAATATAACAGAAGGAGTAGTCCTGGGGAAAGGGGAGTATAATAGGAGGAGTAGTCCTGGGGGGAGAAGAGGATAATAGGAGGAGTAGTCCTGGGGGGGAGAGGAGGATAATAAGAGGCATAGTCCTGGGGGCAGAGGAGTATAATAGGAGGAGTACTCCTAGGGGGAGAGGAATATAACAGAAGGAGTAGTCCTGGGGAGAGGGGAGTATAATAGGAGGAGTAGTCCTGGGGAGGAGAGGAGGATAATAAGACTCGTAGTCCTGGGGGCAGAGGCGTATAATAGGAGGAGTACTCCTGGGGGGAGAGGAATATAATAGAAGGAGTAGTCCTGGGGAGAGGGGAGTATAATAGGAGGAGTAGTCCTGGGGAGAAAGGAGGATAATAGGAGGAGTAGTCCTGGGGGGAGAAGAGGATAATAGGAGTAGTAGTCCTGGGGAGAGAGGAGTATAATAGGAGGAGTAGTCCTGGGGGGAGAGGAGGATAATAGGAGGAGTAGTCCTGGGGGGAGAGGAGGATAATAGGAAGCGTAGTCCTGGGAAAAGAGGAGTATATTAGGAGGAGGTGTCCTGGGGGAGAGGAGAATAATAGGAGGAGTAGTCCTGGGGGGAGAGGAGGATAATACGAGGAGTAGTCCTGGGGAGAGAGGAGTATAATAGGAGAAGTAGTCCTGGGGAGAGAGGAGTATAATAGGAGGAGTAGTCCTGGGGAGAGAGGAGGATAATAGGAGAAGTAGTCCTGAGGAGAGAGGAGTATATTAGGGGGAGTAGTCTTGGGGAGAGAGGAGTATAATAGGAAGAGTAGTCCTGGGTGGAGAGGAGGATAATAGGAGGAGTAGTCCTGGGGAGAGAGGAGTATAATAGGAGGAGTAGTCCTGGGGAGAGAGGAGTATAATAGGAGGAGTAGTCCTGGGGGGAGAGGAGGATAATAGGAGGAGTAGTCCTGGGGGGAGAGGAGGATAATAAGAGGCGTAGTCCTGGGGGGAGAGAAGTATAATAGGAGGAGTAGTCCTGGGGGCAGAGGAGTATAATAGGAGGAGTACTCCTGGGGGGAGAGGAATATAATAGAAGGAGTAGTCCTGGGGAGAGGGGAGTATAATAGGAGGAGTAGTCCTGGGGAGAGAGGAGGATAATAGGAGGAGTAGTCCTGGGGGGAGAAGAGGATAATAGGAGGAGTAGTCCTGGGGGGCAGAGGAGGATAATAGGAGGAGTAGTCCTGGGGGGAGAGAAGTATAATAGGAGGAGTATTCCTGGGTGGAGAGGAGGATAATAGGAGGAGTAGTCCTGGGGAGAGAGGAGTATAATAGGAGTAGTAGTCCTGGGGAGAGAGGAGGATAATAAGAGGCGTAGTCCTGGGGGGAGAGGAATATAACAGAAGGAGTAGTTGTGAAGCCCCACAGGCGTTGTAGTGTCGGTGCATTACCTTCAGGGACTCCACTCGGCTGTATCTTGTTACAGGTAGGAAATCTTCTATTTGTCGTGACGCCACTCTCAGATTTGCGGTCAGTGGGGACCGCCACTGCAGGTTAAGGGCTGCCTGGGACTGATGGTGGGTGCAGTCGGATGTAGTAGCCTCCTGAGAGTGAGGCAAGCCCCAGGGCCCTGTGTAGATGTGTAGAACTACAAGGCGCAGAATGACTCCACACAAGCAGGATGTCTTTCAGGGTTTTTACTCACAGTTGATGGCAAGGTGAGTGACCCGGGCATAGCTGGGATGGACCAAGTGGGAACCAGGTGTCCTTCAGGCTGACTTCTGATGGTGACTACCAACTCGCCTTCCTTAGCCCTTTTAGGTTTGGGGTGACCCCGACTTTTAGTCCCTATGGGGATCACCCAGGGAAGATGCTGCAGCCTCTCTCCCCTTCGGTTGCCGTGTGCTTGTCGCCTGGACCAGGCCACTCCAGCTACTTGCCTCCTGCGACCTATGGGCCCTAACTGTGGCTACGTGGCTGCGGCTTTTGGTTGTGGTGGTGTGGGCTTTGAGGGCCCCACACCGGCAGGTTTGGCAGGGAAAGGTGAATCTATCCTCGCTCCGGGATCTGCCGCCCGTTTGGGCCTGGTACTCTCTAGCAGTCTCCTTACTTCCCACTCCGTGCCCTCTCTTTAGCTGAAGATGGATTTCGGGTAGCACTCCTAGTTGACCGTTCTCCCCCGTTGGTAGCCACTGCGCGGACGCTGTCAGACTACAGCAGCCCACGGGATCTGCTCCTCACTTGAGCTCCCTGGACTCTGCACTGAACCGGCTCACATCTGGGACCTTCACTGCTGCTCCTGTCTGAGCTCCACTTTCCTGCTCCTCACTCCTCCACACTCTGCTTCAGACTCTAGACTGTTTACTCCTCCTTCTCTTTTCCCTTTTGTGCCTGCCTACGCCACCTAGCAACCAGATTCTCTTACCACACCCCTTGATTGGAGATGGAGGCTCTACCCCCTCCACTATTCCAGTGGAGGTGAAGGCTTGCCCCCTCCTGGGTTCCCCAGGGGTCCTCTCAAAGGTACATGTGTGAGACCTGATCACTATGCGCCTGTGTAGTCACACCTCGGTCAGCCTTCTGGATTACCTGTATTGTACTGTCCCCAGCATGGGTGCAGTACTCAGTGGTGCCTGACCAGGTCAGGGGCGCCACATAGTCCTGGGGAGAGGGGAGTATAATAGGAGGAGTAGTCCTGGGGGGAGAAGAGGATAATAGGAGGAGTAGTCCTGGGGGGGAGAGGAGGATAATAAGAGGCATAGTCCTGGGGGCAGAGGAGTATAATAGGAGGAGTACTCCTAGGGGGAGAGGAATATAACAGAAGGAGTAGTCCTGGGGAGAGGGGAGTATAATAGGAGGAGTAGTCCTGGGGGGAGAAGAGGATAATAGGAGGAGTAGTCCTGGGGGGGAGAGGAGGATAATAAGAGGCGTAGTCCTGGGGGCAGAGGCGTATAATAGGAGGAGTACTCCTGGGGGGAGAGGAATATAATAGAAGGAGTAGTCCTGGGGAGAGGGGAGTATAATAGGAGGAGTAGTCCTGGGGAGAGAGGAGGATAATAGGAGGAGTAGTCCTGGGGGGAGAAGAGGATAATAGGAGTAGTAGTCCTGGGGAGAGAGGAGTATAATAGGAGGAGTAGTCCTGGGGGGAGAGGAGGATAATAGGAGGAGTAGTCCTGGGAGGAGAAGAGGATAATAGGAGGAGTAGTCCTGGGGGGAGAGGAGTATAATAGGAGGAGTAGTCCTGGGGGGAGAAGAGGATCATAGGAGGAGTAGTCCTGGGTGGAGAGGAGGATAATAGGAATTGTAGTCCTGGGGAGAGAGGAGTATAATAGGAGGAGTAGTCCTGGGGGGAGAGGAGGATAATAGGAGAAGTAGTCCTGGGGGGATAGGAGGATAATAGGAGTAGTAGTCTTGGGGAGAGAGGAGTATAATAGGAGGAGTAGTCCTGGGGGGAGAGGAGGATAATAGGAGGAGTAGTCCTGGGGAGAGAGGAGGATAATAGGAGTAGTAGTCCTGGTGAGAGAGGAGTATAATAGGAGGAGTAGTCCTGGGTGGGAGGAGGATAATAGGAGTAGTAGTCCTGGGGAGAGAGGAGTATATTAGGAGGAGTAGTCCTGGGGGGAGAGGAGTATAATAGGAGGAGTAGTCCTGGGGAGAGAGGAGTATAATAGGAGGAGTAGTCCTGGGGGGGAGAGGAGGATAATAGGAGGAGTAGTCCTGGGGGGAGAAGAGGATAATAGGAGGAGTAGTCCTGGGGGGCAGAGGAGTATAATAGGAGGAGTAGTCCTGGGGGGGAGAGGAGGATAATAGGAGGAGTAGTCCTGGGGGGAGAGGAGGATAATAGGAGGAGTAGTCCTGGGGAGAGAGGTGTATATTAGGAGGAGTAGTCCTAGGGGGAGAGGAGTATAATAGGAGGAGTAGTCCTGGGGAGAGAGGAGGATATTAGGAGGAGGAGTCCTGGGGGGAGAGGAGTATAATAGGAGAAGTAGCCCTGGGGAGAGAGGAGTATAATAGGAGGAGTAGTCCTGGGGAGAGAGGAGGATAATAGGAGGAGTAGTCCTGAGGAGAGAGGAGTATATTAGGAGGAGTAGTCTTGGGGAGAGAGGAGTATAATAGGAAGAGTAGTCCTGGGTGGAGAGGAGGATAATAGGAGGAGTAGTCCTGGGGAGAGAGGAGTATAATAGGAGGAGTAGTCCTGGGGAGAGAGGAGTATAATAGGAGGAGTAGTCCTGGGGGGAGAGGAGGATAATAGGAGGAGTAGTCCTGGGGGGAGAGGAGGATAATAAGAGGCGTAGTCCTGGGGGGAGAGAAGTATAATAGGAGGAGTAGTCCTGGGGGCAGAGGAGTATAATAGGAGGAGTACTCCTGGGGGGAGAGGAGGATAATAGAAGGAGTAGTCCTGGGGAGAGGGGAGTATAATAGGAGGAGTAGTCCTGGGGAGAGAGGAGGATAATAGGAGGAGTAGTCCTGGGGGGAGAAGAGGATAATAGGAGGAGTAGTCCTGGGGGGCAGAGGAGGATAATAGGAGGAGTACTCCTGGGGGGAGAGGAATATAATAGAAGGAGTAGTCCTGGGGAGAGGGGAGTATAATAGGAGGAGTAGTCCTGGGGAGACAGGAGGATAATAGAAGGAGTAGTCCTGGGGGGAGAAGAGGATAATAGGAGGAGTAGTCCTGGGGGGCAGAGGAGGATAATAGGAGGAGTAGTCCTGGGGGGAGAGAAGTATAATAGGAGGAGTATTCCTGGGTGGAGAGGAGGATAATAGGAGGAGTAGTCCTGGGTAGAGAGGAGTATAATAGGAGTAGTAGTCCTGGGGAGAGAGGAGGATAATAAGAGGCGTAGTCCTGGGCGGAGAGGAATATAACAGAAGGAGTAGTCCTGGGGAAAGGGGAGTATAATAGGAGGAGTAGTCCTGGAGGGAGAAGAGGATAATAGGAGGAGTAGTCCTGGGGGGGAGAGGAGGATAATAAGAGGCATAGTCCTGGGGGCAGAGGAGTATAATAGGAGGAGTACTCCTAGGGGGAGAGGAATATAAAAGAAGGAGTAGTCCTGGGGAGAGGGGAGTATAATAGGAGGAGTAGTCCTGGGGGGGAGAGGAGGATAATAAGACTCGTAGTCCTGGGGGCAGAGGCGTATAATAGGAGGAGTACTCCTGGGGGGAGAGGAATATAATAGAAGGAGTAGTCCTGGGGAGAGGGGAGTATAATAGGAGGAGTAGTCCTGGGGAGAAAGGAGGATAATAGGAGGAGTAGTCCTGGGGGGAGAAGAGGATAATAGGAGTAGTAGTCCTGGGGAGAGAGGAGTATAATAGGAGGAGTAGTCCTGGGGGGAGAGGAGGATAATAGGAGGAGTAGTCCTGGGGGGAGAGGAGGATAATAGGAAGCGTAGTCCTGGGAAAAGAGGAGTATATTAGGAGGAGGTGTCCTGGGGGAGAGGAGAATAATAGGAGGAGTAGTCCTGGGGGGAGAGGAGGATAATACGAGGAGTAGTCCTGGGGGGAGAAGAGGATAATAGGAGGAGTAGTCCTGGGTGGAGAGGAGGATAATAGGAATTGTAGTCCTGGGGAGAGAGAGGAGTATAATAGGAGGAGTAGTCCTGGGGAGAGAGGAGGATAATAGGAGGAGTAGTCCTGGGGGGATAGGAGGATAATAGGAGTAGTAGTCTTGGGAAGAGAGGAGTATAATAGGAGGAGTAGTCCTGGGGGGAGAGGAGGATAATAGGAGAAGTAGTCCTGGGGGGATAGGAGGATAATAGGAGTAGCAGTCCTGGGGAGAGAGGAGTATAATAGGAGGAGTAGTCCTGGGGGGAGAGGAGGATAATAGGAGGAGTAGTCCTGGGGAGAGAGGAGGATAATAGGAGTAGTAGTCCTGGGGAGAGAGGAGTATAATAGGAGGAGTAGTCCTGGGGAGAGAGGAGAATAATAGGAGGAATAGTCCTGGGGGAGAGGAGGATAATAGGAGGAGGAGTCCTGGGGGGAGAGGAGTATAATAAGAGGAGTAGTCCTGGGGAGAGAGGAGTATAATAGGAGGAGTAGTCCTGAGGGGAGAGGAGGATAATAGGAGAAGTAGTCCTGGGGGGAGAGGAGGATAATAGGAGGAGTAGTCCTGGGGTGAGAGGAGGATAATAGGAGAAGTAGTCCTGGGGGAGAGGAGGATAATTGGAAGCGTAGTCCTGGGGAAAGAGGAGTATAATAGGAGGAGTAGTCCTGGGGGGGAGAGGAGGATAATAGGAGGAGTAGTCCTGGGGGGAGAGGAGGATAATAGGAGGAGTAGTCCTGGGTGGAGAGGAGGATAATAGGAGGAGTAGTCCTGGGGAGAGAGGAGTATAATAGGAGGAGTAGTCCTGGGTGGGAGGAGGATAATAGGAGTAGTAGTCCTGGGGAGAGAGGAGTATATTAGGAGGAGTAGTCCTGGGGGGAGAGGAGTATAATAGGAGGAGTAGTCCTGGGGAGAGAGGAGTATAATAGGAGGAGTAGTCCTGGGGGGGAGAGGAGGATAATAGGAGGAGTAGTCCTGGGGGGAGAGGAGGATAATAGGAGGAGTAGTCCTGGGTGGAGAGGAGGATAATAGGAGGAGTAGTCCTGGGGAGAGAGGAGTATAATAGGAGGAGTAGTCCTGGGTGGGAGGAGGATAATAGGAGTAGTAGTCCTGGGGAGAGAGGAGTATATTAGGAGGAGTAGTCCTGGGGGGAGAGGAGTATAATAGGAGGAGTAGTCCTGGGGAGAGAGGAGTATAATAGGAGGAGTAGTCCTGGGGGGGAGAGGAGGATAATAGGAGGAGTAGTCCTGGGGGGAGAGGAAGATAATAGGAGGAGTAGTCCTGGGGAGAGAGGAGTATATTAGGAGGAGTAGTCCTAGGGGGAGAGGAGTATAATAGGAGGAGTAGTCCTGGGGAGAGAGGAGGATATTAGGAGGAGGAGTCCTGGGGGGAGAGGAGTATAATAGGAGAAGTAGTCCTGGGGAGAGAGGAGTATAATAGGAGGAGTAGTCCTGGGGAGAGAGGAGGATAATAGGAGGAGTAGTCCTGAGGAGAGAGGAGTATATTAGGGGGAGTAGTCTTGGGGAGAGAGGAGTATAATAGGAAGAGTAGTCCTGGGGGGAGAGGAGTATAATAGGAGGAGTAGTCCTGGGGAGAGAGGAGTATAATAGGAGGAGTAGTCCTGGGGGGGAGAGGAGGATAATAGGAGGAGTAGTCCTGGGGAGAGAGGAGTATAATAGGAGGAGTAGTCCTGGGGAGAGAGGAGTATAATAGGAGGAGTAGTCCTGGGGGGAGAGGAGGATAATAGGAGGAGTAGTCCTGGGGGGAGAGGAGGATAATAAGAGGCGTAGTCCTGGGGGGAGAGAAGTATAATAGGAGGAGTAGTCCTGGGGGCAGAGGAGTATAATAGGAGGAGTACTCCTGGGGGGAGAGGAATATAATAGAAGGAGTAGTCCTGGGGAGAGGGGAGTATAATAGGAGGAGTAGTCCTGGGGAGAGAGGAGGATAATAGGAGGAGTAGTCCTGGGGGAGAAGAGGATAATAGGAGGAGTAGTCCTGGGGGGCAGAGGAGGATAATAGGAGGAGTAGTCCTGGGGGGAGAGAAGTATAATAGGAGGAGTATTCCTGGGTGGAGAGGAGGATAATAGGAGGAGTAGTCCTGGGGAGAGAGGAGTATAATAGGAGTAGTAGTCCTGGGGAGAGAGGAGGATAATAAGAGGCGTAGTCCTGGGGAGAGAGGAGTATAACAGAAGGAGTAGTCCTGGGGAGAGGGGAGTATAATAGGAGGAGTAGTCCTGGGGGGAGAAGAGGATAATAGGAGGAGTAGTCCTGGGGGGGAGAGGAGGATAATAAGAGGCATAGTCCTGGGGGCAGAGGAGTATAATAGGAGGAGTACTCCTAGGGGGAGAGGAATATAACAGAAGGAGTAGTCCTGGGGAGAGGGGAGTATAATAGGAGGAGTTGTCCTGGGGGGAGAAGAGGATAATAGGAGGAGTAGTCCTGGGGGGGAGAGGAGGATAATAAGAGGCATAGTCCTGGGGGCAGAGGAGTATAATAGGAGGAGTACTCCTAGGGGGAGAGGAATATAACAGAAGGAGTAGTCCTGGGGAGAGGGGAGTATAATAGGAGGAGTAGTCCTGGGGGGAGAAGAGGATAATAGGAGGAGTAGTCCTGGGGGGGAGAGGAGGATAATAAGAGGCGTAGTCCTGGGGGCAGAGGCGTATAATAGGAGGAGTACTCCTGGGGGGAGAGGAATATAATAGAAGGAGTAGTCCTGGGGAGAGGGGAGTATAATAGGAGGAGTAGTCCTGGGGAGAGAGGAGGATAATAGGAGGAGTAGTCCTGGGGGGAGAAGAGGATAATAGGAGTAGTAGTCCTGGGGAGAGAGGAGTATAATAGGAGGAGTAGTCCTGGGGGGAGAGGAGGATAATAGGAGGAGTAGTCCTGGGGGGAGAAGAGGATAATAGGAGGAGTAGTCCTGGGTGGAGAGGAGGATAATAGGAATTGTAGTCCTGGGGAGAGAGGAGTATAATAGGAGGAGTAGTCCTGGGGGGAGAGGAGGATAATAGGAGGAGTAGTCCTGGGGGAATAGGAGGATAATAGGAGTAGTAGTCTTGGGGAGAGAGGAGTATAATAGGAGGAGTAGTCCTGGGGGGAGAGGAGGATAATAGGAGAAGTAGTCCTGGGGGGATAGGAGGATAATAGGAGTAGCAGTCCTGGGGAGAGAGGGGTATAATAGGAGGAGTAGTCCTGGGGGGAGAGGAGGATAATAGGAGGAGTAGTCCTGGGGAGAGAGGAGGATAATAGGAGTAGTAGTCCTGGGGAGAGAGGAGTATAATAGGAGGAGTAGTCCTGGGGAGAGAGGAGAATAATAGGAGGAATAGTCCTGGGGGAGAGGAGGATAATAGGAGGAGGAGTCCTGGGGGGAGAGGAGTATAATAGGAGGAGTAGCCCTGGGGAGAGAGGAGTATAATAGGAGGAGTAGTCCTGAGGGGAGAGGAGGATAATAGGAGAAGTAGTCCTGGGGGGAGAGGAGGATAATAGGAGGAGTAGTCCTGGGGTGAGAGGAGGATAATAGGAGAAGTAGTCCTGGGGGGAGAGGAGTATAATAGGAGGAGTAGCCCTGGGGAGAGAGGAGTATAATAGGAGGAGTAGTCCTGGGTGGAGAGGAGGATAATAGGAGGAGTAGTCCTGGGGAGAGAGGAGTATAATAGGAGGAGTAGTCCTGGGTGGAAGGAGGATAATAGGAGTAGTAGTCCTGGGGAGAGAGGAGTATATTAGGAGGAGTAGTCCTGGCGGGAGAGGAGGATAATTGGAAGCGTAGTCCTGGGGAAAGAGGAGTATAATAGGAGGAGTAGTCCTGGGGGGGAGAGGAGGATAATAGGAGGAGTAGTCCTGGGGGGAGAGGAGGATAATAGGAGGAGTAGTCCTGGGTGGAGAGGAGGATAATAGGAGGAGTAGTCCTGGGGAGAGAAGAGTATAATAGGAGGAGTAGTCCTGGGTGGGAGGAGGATAATAGGAGTAGTAGTCCTGGGGAGAGAGGAGTATATTAGGAGGAGTAGTCCTGGGGGGAGAGGAGTATAATAGGAGGAGTAGTCCTGGGGAGAGAGGAGTATAATAGGAGGAGTAGTCCTGGGGGGGAGAGGAGGATAATAGGAGGAGTAGTCCTGGGGGGAGAGGAGGATAATAGGAGGAGTAGTCCTGGGGAGAGAGGTGTATATTAGGAGGAGTAGTCCTAGGGGGAGAGGAGTATAATAGGAGGAGTAGTCCTGGGAAGAGAGGAGGATATTAGGAGGAGGAGTCCTGGGGGGAGAGGAGTATAATAGGAGAAGTAGTCCTGGGGAGAGAGGAGTATAATAGGAGGAGTAGTCCTGGGGAGAGAGGAGGATAATAGGAGGAGTAGTCCTGAGGAGAGAGGAGTATATTAGGAGGAGTAGTCTTGGGGAGAGAGGAGTATAATAGGAAGAGTAGTCCTGGGTGGAGAGGAGGATAATAGGAGGAGTAGTCCTGGGGAGAGAGGAGTATAATAGGAGGAGTAGTCCTGGGGGGAGAGGAGGATAATAGGAGGAGTAGTCCTGGGGGGAGAGGAGGATAATAAGAGGCGTAGTCCTGGGGGGAGAGAAGTATAATAGGAGGAGTAGTCCTGGGGGCAGAGGAGTATAATAGGAGGAGTACTCCTGGGGGGAGAGGAATATAATAGAAGGAGTAGTCCTGGGGAGAGG
Organism: Anomaloglossus baeobatrachus; assembly: GCF_048569485.1. Classification (NCBI taxonomy): domain Eukaryota; kingdom Metazoa; phylum Chordata; class Amphibia; order Anura; family Aromobatidae; genus Anomaloglossus; species Anomaloglossus baeobatrachus. The sequence continues at coordinate 488,314,350 of NC_134355.1, forward strand.
GGAGTATAATAGGAGGAGTAGTCCTGGGGAGAGAGGAGGATAATAGGAGGAGTAGTCCTGGGGGGAGAAGAGGATAATAGGAGGAGTAGTCCTGGGGGGCAGAGGAGGATAATAGGAGGAGTAGTCCTGGGGGGAGAGAAGTATAATAGGAGGAGTATTCCTGGGTGGAGAGGAGGATAATAGGAGGAGTAGTCCTGGGGAGAGAGGAGTATAATAGGAGTAGTAGTCCTGGGGAGAGAGGAGGATAATAAGAGGCGTAGTCCTGGGGGGAGAGGAATATAACAGAAGGAGTAGTCCTGGGGAGAGGGGAGTATAATAGGAGGAGTAGTCCTGGGGGGAGAAGAGGATAATAGGAGGAGTAGTCCTGGGGGGGAGAGGAGGATAATAAGAGGCATAGTCCTGGGGGCAGAGGAGTATAATAGGAGGAGTACTCCTAGGGGGAGAGGAATATAACAGAAGGAGTAGTCCTGGGGAGAGGGGAGTATAATAGGAGGAGTAGTCCTGTGGGGAGAAGAGGATAATAGGAGGAGTAGTCCTGGGGGGGAGAGGAGGATAATAAGACTCGTAGTCCTGGGGGCAGAGGCGTATAATAGGAGGAGTACTCCTGGGGGGAGAGGAATATAATAGAAGGAGTAGTCCTGGGGAGAGGGGAGTATAATAGGAGGAGTAGTCCTGGGGAGAGAGGAGGATAATAGGAGGAGTAGTCCTGGGGGGAGAAGAGGATAATAGGAGTAGTAGTCCTGGGGAGAGAGGAGTATAATAGGAGGAGTAGTCCTGGGGGGAGAGGAGGATAATAGGAGAAGTAGTCCTGGGGGGAGAGGAGGATAATAGGAAGCGTAGTCCTGGGAAAAGAGGAGTATATTAGGAGGAGGAGTCCTGGGGGAGAGGAGAATAATAGGAGGAGTAGTCCTGGGGGGAGAGGAGGATAATACGAGGAGTAGTCCTGGGGGGAGAAGAGGATAATAGGAAGCGTAGTCCTGGGGAAAGAGGAGTATATTAGGAGGAGTAGTGCTGGGGTGAGAGGAGTATAATAGGAGAAGTAGTCCTGGGGGGAGAGGAGTCTAATAGGAGGAGTAGTCCTGGGGGGGAGAGGAGTCTAATAGGAGTAGTAGTCCTGGGGGGGAGAGGAGTCTAATAGGAGGAGTAGTCCTGGGGGGAGAAGAGGAAAATAGGAGTAGTAGTCCTGGGGAGAGAGGAGTATAATAGGAGGAGTAGTTCTGGGGGGAGAGGAGGATAATAGGAGGAGTAGTCCTGGGGGGAGAGGAGGATAATAGGAGCAGTATCCTGGGGAGAGAGGAGTATATTAGGAGGAGTAGTCCTGGGGGGAGAGGAGTATAATAGGAGGAGTAGTCCTAGGGGGAGAGGAGGATAATAGGAAGCGTAGTCCTGGGGGGAGAGGAGTATAATAGGAGGAGTAGTCCTGGGGGGAGTAGTCTAATAGTAGGAGTAGTCCTAGGGGAGAGGAGTATAATAGGAGGAGTAATCCTGGGGGGAGAGGAGTCTATTAGGAGGAGTAGTCCTGGGGGAGAGGAGTCTAATAGGAGGAGTAGTCCTGGGGGGAGGTGTCTAATAGGAGTAGTCCTGGCGGAGCTGTCTAATAGGTGGAGTAGTCCTGGGGTGAGGTGTCTATTAGGTGGAATAGTCCTGGGGGAGGTGTATAGGTGCCCAATGTGTGTGGGGGGCGTGGCCGAGTGGGTAGAGTGTGTGGGGGGCGTGGCCGAGCAGGCAGAGTTTGTGTGGGGCGTGTCTGAGCGGGCAGAGTGTGTGGGGGGCGTGACCAAGCGGGCAGAGTGTGGGGGGTTGTGGCCGAGCGGGCAGAGTGTGTGGAGGGCGTGTCCGAGTGGGCAGAGTGTGTGGGGGCGTGTCCGAGCAGGCAGAGTGTGTATGGGGCGTGGTTGAGCGGGCAGAGTGTGTGGGGGGAGTGGCCGAGCGGGCAACTATGCAAAGCGGTTTCCATAGTTACCCGATCTGTATCATGGTTACCAGCATAGGCCGGCTCCGGGACACGTGTGCTAGGAGTCGGGGTAAGCTAGTAAGCATGGTACACATCAGGTAACTATTCAAAGTGACAGTGCTGGTTCACTTTTTGTTTGTTGGTGTCCTGCTGTGCAGCACGCATCGGCGTGTTTGACAGTGGGAAACCAACGATCTGAATGGGCAGCGAGCCAACATACACTGGTAACCATGGTACACAATCGAGTAATTAAGCAAAGTGGTTTCCATGGTTACCCGATGTGTACCATGGTTACCAGCGTACGCCGGCAACCCCAGCAATGCGAGGGTATGTCTCAGCTGGGTTGCCGGTGTGGGCTCCCGGGGGTGCAGCACTCACCTGGGAGTTGGGGCTCCGTGTGGGTTTGGGGAATGCTTGCGGGGGGCGGGCCAGGCCGAGCACCCAATGCGTGAGGGGGCGGGGCCTGGCCAAGGGGCCAATCCGTGCGGGGTGCGGGGCCAGGCCGAGCTGATCGGCCAATCCGTGCGGGGGAGCGGGGCCGAGCAGCCAATACGACGGTTGTCACTGTAATAACGTCATTTTTGTGTCAGACATAAGGCAATTATATATATAGATTTTTGCAATCCTAATTGACCTGAAAAAGTAAAGGTAAATTTTGTCAGATAGTGAGAAAATCTGTCTGTCAGATAGTGAGAAACAAAGCATATGTGTTGTATGTAAACTTCATTTGTATATATATACTAGCTGTACTACCCGGCTTCGCCCGGGTTACTAACTGCTGTTAACAAAATAGAATGTATTAACAAAAATGTATTCTGCACACAAAAACCACAAAACAAATAGATAGAAATGTAATTATTAAAGGCAAAAACTAAGCTAATAGAAGCATTACACAACATATATTTCATCACCACAGATATTCCACACAGATTTAACTAAATTGGCTAAGTAATGTGCTCCGTCTGTCTCTTTCCAGATCTGACTCTTTCCAGGTCTGTCTCTTTCCCCGTCTGTCTCTTTCCAGGTCTGCCTCTTTCCAGGTCTGCCTCTTTCCAGGTCTACCTCTTTCCCCGTCTGCCTCTTTCCCCATCTGCCTCTTTCCCCATCTGCCTCTTTCCCCGTCTGCCACTGTCTGTCTCTTTCCCCGTCTGTTTCTTTCCCAGTCTGTCTCTTTCCCCGTCTGTCTCTTTCCTCGTCTGCCTCTTTCCCCGTCTGCCTCTTTCCCCGTCTGCCTCTTTCCCCGTCTGTCTCTGTCTGTCTCTTTCCCCGTCTGTTTCTTTCCCAGTCTGTCTCTTTCCCCGTCTGTCTCTTTCCCCGTCAGCCTCTGTCCGTCTCTTTCCCCGTCTGTTTCTTTCCCAGTCTGTCTCTTTCCCCGTCTGCCTGTCTCTGTCTCTTTCTTTGTCTCTATCTCTCTGTTTCTTTCCAGGTCTGTCTCTTTCCCAGGTCTGTATCTTTCCCCGTCTGTCTCTCCGTATCTGTCTCTGTCTTTTCCTGTCTCTTTCCCTGTCTGCCTGTCTTTGTCTGTCTCTATTTCTCTTTCTCTTTCCCCGTCTGTTTCTATCAAGGCCTGTGTCTTACCCCATCTATCTTTGTCTCTCTGCCTGTCTCCTCCTTCCCTGTCTGCCTGTCTCTGTCCCTGTCTGTATGTCTGTCTCTTTCCCTATCTGTCTCTTTCCAGGTCTGTTTCTTTCCCTATCTGTCTATATCTCTGTCTCTTTCCCTGTCTGTCTCTCTCTATCTGTCTCCCAACCGATATCTTATTACCTCACATATAAGCTTCTTATACTATGAATGTCGTTTGTTCCTATAGCAACCACTCACAGCTCCTACTAATAACCTGTAGTTCCAGGCTCCATTTACTTTAATGAAGGCATGTTTTTTGGAGAGTAACTGTAAAGCGCAGGGTTAAATTTTCCTATCAAAACATAGTCTACGACGTTCCCTGGGTCACATGAGGTGTCTGTGCAAAATTTTGTGATCGTAAATGTGACGGTGCGGATACACTTTTCGTTTCACTTTTTCCCCATTATGTAGATAGGGGCAAAATTGATTGGTAAATTGTAATGCGCAGGGTAAAATTTCGCCTCACAACATAGCCTATGACGCTCTCGGGGTCCAAACGTGTGAGTGTGCAAAACTTTGTGGCTGTAGCTGCGACGGAAGAAGATGCCAATCCCGGACATACACACATACATACACACACACACACACACATACAGCTTTATATATTAGATTGAAGCATTTGATGCACCTGTTATGTTACCATATATATGTGATTTTATACCTTTACCGACATCATGATTAGGAGTGCTGCGTCACTCGAAACGCGTCGCTGACGACGGTCATGCCACTACAGTCTTGCAGCGCTCAGGTCGTTCTCCCCGTGTTTGCGTGGGTTTCCTCCAGGGTCTCCGGTTTCCTCCCACACTCCAAAAACATACAGATAGGGAATTTAGATTGTGAACCCCAATGGGCACAGTGTGTCCAACGTATGTAAAGCGCTGTGGAATCAATCGCGCTATATAAATGAATAAATATTATTATTATTGTTGTGCCGGAGGTCGTCGATGCTGTGCACAACCTCATACTGGAGAATCGACGAATCTCAGCTAAAGCAATAGCAGACATCATTTGGATTTCATGTGAACATGTTTGTGTCATTATCCATGAACATTTGGACATGAGGAAGCTATCTGCAAAATGGGTCCCCAAATATTTGACAACAGATCAGAGAAACATGCCGGACTGATACATGATTAAGGCCAAGAAATTGGCAGAAATGCGTTGTCCCCACTGACCATCTAGTCCTACAAGGAGATAGTCATGACTGTCCTGTATTTTTATTTGCAACTTTTCTATATAAATTTGGATATTTTATATGAACCACTTCAAGCTGGTTCCTTACAAGCGCCGTTTCTACACTGTGTTCCAAATTATTATGCAAAAAGAGTTTTGGAGTGATAAGGTTAGAAATTTTTTGTTTGTCATTTAAACTCATTGATGGTGATGTGTGTCAGGGCTCTTTATATCACTGAAAGCAATTGCAGATACCTGTGCACATTAGTTTGGAAGGTGTGTCCAAATAAAGGCAAGACTACTTAAGAAGGATGTTCCACATTATTAAGCAGCCTACATTTTTTTCAAAATGGGAAAGAAAAAGGATGTGTCGGCTGCTGAGAAGCAACAAATTGTGGAGTATTTAGGTCAAGGCATGACTACAATCAACATTGCCAAGACACTTCATCGTGATCATCGCACAATCATGTAGCTGATTCACAGCACACACGTGTGCGTGCTGATAAGAAAAAATTGAGGACTCTTTCCAACAGGCAATTGCCTTAGGTTAAAAGAGCAGCTGCTAAAATGCCTTGTCATAGCAGCAGACAAGTTTTTGAAGCTGCTGGTGCCTCCAACGTCCCACGAACAACAAGATGCAGGGTCCTTCAGAGGTTTACAGCTGTGCGTAAGCCATCCTGTCGACCACCTCTATCCACTGCACACAAGCAAAAATGGCTACAGTGGGCCAAACGATACATGAAGACTGACTTCCAAACTGTTTTGTTCACAGATGAGTGCCGTGCAACGATCGATGGTCCAGATGGATGGAGTGGAGGATAGCTAGTTGATGGACTCCCCATGAAAACACGGCTAATGCGCCAACAAGGAGGAGGTGGAGTAATGTTTTGGGCTGGAATCATGGGGAGAGAGATTGTTGGCCCCTTTAGGATCCCTGAAGGGGTAAATATGAACTATATAATCTATGTGGAATTTCTAAAACAGCCCTTCCTGCCATGGTAAGGAGGAAGAACCGTGTATTCCGCAGCAAGATCATTTTCATGCATGATAATGCACCGTCTCATGCTGCAAATAACACATCTGCATCTCTGGCTGCTTTGGGCATTAAAAAAAGACAAACTTATGGTGTGGCCACCATCTTCCCCTGACCTCAACCCCATTGTGAACCTCTGGAGCATCATCAAAAGGAGTGTCTATGATGGCGGGAGGCAGTTAACATCTAAGCAACAGCTCTGGGAGGGTATTCTGTTCACATGCAAAACAATTGAAGCACAAACCATCCAAAAACTGACAAATTCAATGGACGAGAGAGTTCAGAAGCTTCTTTCGAACAAGGGGTCCTATGTGCAAATGTAACATCACCTAGAATTAAGTTTTGACTTGAAAACTGTTTGATTTCATTTTGTAATAAGCTGATAATGCTTATAACTTCACAATAGACCATTTTGTTTTTCAAAATAAAAATAAAAAGGTTGAAAACTCTGCTGTGCATAATAATTTGGAACATGCATTTTGAGTGTTTATTATTTTAAAAAATATACTGTTTTCATAGACAGTTTGATCAAAAACATTTCAATTATACTCGAATAGTAGATGACTAGAAAATAACAATGACTGCAATTCATAAAGTTAATTTAGGAAAATATGAAACAATCTTTTTTGCATAATAATTTGGAACACAGTGTATTTTCTTGCTTCTCTTCTTGGTATATATGTACCCTGGTTTCAACTGATATATATAATCACACTATGAAGAAACAGACATGGTGCTTTGTCGCTGCAGCAGCAGTTAGTGCACAGTGCCGCACTACAAGGTTTAGATTAGGGACCCACTCAGAGGTTCGCCGTGACGTGGCGGTGGGCCTAATACAATCTGATCAGAATGGTAACAAAGAACCTCATGTTCTATTTAATTTTTTGCCTAACGGCTTTAGATCATTGTATTTTTGGGATGTCAGGTAATAGGTCCATGGCATATGCAATGTATGTAAATTAAGTCAAAAGCCTGGTACATGCACATTACACCCAATGCTCTCCTACGTCTCCTTCTCCCATATACTCGTATTCCGGAGAGGACAACCTAATGGGCATATACCATTACCCATGGAAGAAAGAATCACATATACAAATATGACTTTGTAAGTTTGATACTATTGGCCAACATGGTACAAAGATATATTTCACCTGTACGTTTGATACCTACATTTATGGTAATTATGCACATTAGGTAAGAACACACAGGCGGTACATTAGGATTTAGAAAATGCACTTTTATTTAAAACAATAAAAATGCAGCTATCACAAAGCAGGTGTACAAGTGAACTTAATAACCACATCTAAAACATTTCCAAAGTTCTCTTAGTGCAAGGTATTCCTTATAGTGTTAGAACTATTTAGAATTTATTGCACATAATTCACCAAAAAGGTACTGTGAAATCACAAGAAGACAATGCACACAAAACGTACTGTTACATAATGCCGCCCTAATTATAACTCCAAAACTAACATTAAGGCACGTAGAATGTTCTCAGGAAACTGTGGGGAGACAGACGTGTGCCGACGTCAGTCATTTACTTGAAGTTTGTTGTATATAAAATGGGTAAATCCTATGTGATGCACTTAAAGGGGACCTGATATGATAGCTTATGCTGGTATAAAAGCCATTATGTTACAGAAGTGACTGGAAAATTATGAGTCTTGTTGTCAAAAGTTACCGTATATCTGCTCTAATAATTCAATGGAGATTCAGATGTCATGTTACAGATAGAAGTGCTTCTCAATAAATTAGAATATCATCAAAAATTATTTCAGTAATCCAATACAAGAAGGAAAACACATATATTATATAGAGTCATTACAGATTGATCTATTTCAAGTGTTTATTTCTGTTAATGTTGATCATTATGGCTTACAGCCAATGAAAACCCAAAAGTCATTATCTCATAAAATATTCTAATTTGCTAAGACCACCAGAAAAATTTTTTGTGTCATCCATAGGGGGCCATATCTAACACTGGGGGAGGTGTGCCATCCAATTTTTAAATCAGAAATGTTGGCCTACTGAAAAGTCTGTACAGGAAATGCACTCAATACTTCGTCAGGGCTCCTTTTGTATGAATTACTGCATCAATGTGGAGTGGCATGGAGGCTATCAGCCTGTGGCAGTGCTGAGGTGTTATGGAATCCTCTTGACAATACCCCATAGATTCTCTATGAGGTTTAGGTCAGGTGAGTTTGCTGGCTATTCAAGCACAGTGATTGTGGTTATTAAACCAGGTATCGGTACTTTTGGCAGTGTGGACAGGTGCCAAGTCCAGCTGGAACATGAAATTTCCATCTCCAAAAAGCTTGTCGGCAGAGGGAAGCATGAAGTGCTCTAAAATTTCCTGGTAGACGTTTGCGCTGACTTTGGTCTTAATAAAACACAGTGGACCTACTCCAGCAGATGACATGGCTCTCCAAACCATCACTGATTGTGGAAACTTCACACTAGACGTCAAGCAGCTCTCCACTCTTCCTCAAGACTCTGGGACCTTGATTTCCAAATGAAATGCAGAATTTACTTTCATCTGAAAACAGCACCTTGGACCCCTGAGCAACAGTCCATTTCTTTTTCTCCTTGGCCCAGGTAAGACGCTTCTGGCGTTATCTATTGGTCATGAGTGACTTGACACAAGGAATGCGACAGTTATAGCCCACGTCCTGAATACGTTTGTGTGTGGTGGCTCTTGAAGCACTGACTCCAGCAGCAGTCCACTCCTTGTGAATCTCCCCCAAATTTTGGAATGGCCTCTTCTAACAATGCTAATAAGGCTGCGTTTATCCCAGTTACTTGTGCACTTTATACTACCACACTTTTCCCTTCCACTCAACTTTCCATTAATATGCTTGGATACAGCACTCCGTGAACAGCCAGCTTCTTTAAAATGACCTTTTGTGGCTTACCCTGCCTGTGGAGTGTGTCAATGACTGCCTTCTGGACATCTGTCAAGTCAGCAGTCTTCCCCATGATTGTGTAGCCTACTGAAACAGACTAAGGAACCATTTTAAATGCTTAGGAAGCCTTTGCAGGTGTTTTGTGGTAATTATTCTAATTTTCTGAGATAATGACTTTTGGGTTTTCATTGGCTGTAAGCCATAATCATCAACATTAACAGAAATAAACACTTGAAATAGATCACTCTGTTTGCAATTACTCTATATACCGTATTTTTCGCTTTATAAGACGCACTTTTGTTCCCCCAAATTTTGGGGGAAAGTAGGGGGTGCGTCTTATAATCCGAATACAAGGGTATATATATATATATATATATATATATATATATATATATATATATATATATATATATATATATATATATTATATACACACACTACAGGGCCCAGGGAAGGTGGGAGCAGCTCTGGAGCGGTGCTGGACGCTGGTGAAAGCTGCAGGAGGCAGCGGGAGATATCCTGCACCCGCTCATATAATATGCACTGCCACTGTCCATCACCGTGGTGCTGAAACCGCACCGCGGTGATGGGCTGGGGGAGCGGCGCATATTATATCTGCCTGCGCCCCCCTTTGATGGCACATGCCCCCTGTGTTAGATATGGCCTACATGCTGCTGCCCATAGTAAAATAAAAACTCTTTACTTACTGCCTCCAGCGCTGATCTCCCGGTCTCTCTGCTGCCGCTGTGATCAGGCATGCAGAGATGATATCACTTTGCTGTGCCGATCACATGACCGGCACCGAGAACCAGGAAGTGCAACGCTGAAGAAGGTAAGGAAAGTGTTTTATTTACTATGGGCAGCAGCATGGGGGCCATATCTAACACAGGGGGAGGTGTGCCATCCATAGGGGGCCATATCTAACACTGGGGGAGGTGTGCCATCCATAAGGGGCCATATCAAACACAGGGGGAGGTGTGCCATCCATAGGGGGCCATATCAAACACAGGGGGATGTGTGCCATCCATAGGGGGCCATATCAAACACAGGGGGAGGTGTGCCATCCATAGGGGGCCATATCAAACACAGGGGGACGTGTGCCATAAATAGGGGACGTGTTCCATCAATAGGAGACATGTGCCATAAATAGGGGACGTGTTCCATCAATAGGGCCCATGTGCCAGCAATAGAGGACGTGTGCCATCAATGGGGGACATGTGGCATCACTGGGGGACGTGTGCCAGCACAAGGGGGCTATATTCAATATAAAGGGGCCATATCCAGATTAAGGGGGCTAATTTTAGGATGGGGGGGCTATGAGGGACATATACCCTATATAATTTGTTAGACGGACACTGGCATTATAAGACTGACCCCATTTAACATTAAAAAAAATTCTCTTTTCCTTTACCAAATTTGGGGGCTGCGTCTTATAATCAGGTGCGTCTTATAAAGCGAAAAATACGGTAATATGAGTTTCCCATTTTGTACTGAATTATTGAAATAAATTACCTTTTTGATGATATTCTAATTTATTGAGAAGCACCTGTAGCATCATATAGTAAATATACAGCTATGTATACCATCTACTTACAGTGCTGCAAGTCTCTCACATGGCAGAAGAGCAAGGCTGCAACGACTGTAAATCCTACTAAGCTATTGGCACTTTATCAATAGAATTGTCTGGCCAGATAGCAAAACAGCCTAAAACAAAAGGAAAACGTATCTAACATTATTCACAATTGGCTTCAAACGTAAACTAAAGGGAAGCTATAATCAGAAATGGATCTATAGAGTACATCAGATTTTTGTGCTTTAGGTTTCCTTTTTTCATGAAAAAAAAAATTAGTACTCATATTTTTTTTCCAGCAGTAACAATAGGCGGTCACAGCTGACCCTACTCCATCTTCCTTCACAGTGACCTTTGCACCTGCTCATTAGATGCCACAAATGTTAGGGTCGTGGTCTCTCCATTATGGCTATGTACATGGATTCATCTCCTGCTTATATCCAAGGCAGCACGATTAACCCCTTCATCCCTCCTGTTACTATTTGAATCTACTGGGTACGCGGCAGCCAACATGGTTTGACACTATGTTCTAATGGTAGTTGTGACCCTCATAACTCCCGAAGGTAAGTTTTTCCAAATCTCCTTCTTTCCGTTTCACTAAGATAATACACCATTTCTGCCATTTTGTCTCTTCCAGATTTTATTCTACTGATAGGTATCACTAAATGAGTTGACTACTATGTAATGCAGACAGCTTCCGTTGGTGAGAACAGCTGATCACTGGTTTCTTTTTTTTTTTAAAAAATAAAAAAAATGGTACACACTTTGTGTAATAGCCCTTTAAACCACTTTCTGCAACTCTTTGTCCTGGATCTTCTTTGGGAATCATCAGAGCAGATAGAATCTGATCCATTTGCTCACAATTATCTTAAAAGGGTTTTCAAAATCTAAAATTAATGTGCAAATGATTTATATGCAGTAAGATTAGTAACTTACTAATGTGTTGGCTGAACCAAGATGCCTCAGTACACCAGTCTCGTATGTCGTCACGTGGCCATGATACTTGTGATCATATCTCCTATCCCTACCTTAATAGTATTATACATCATACATCACATGCCGTCTATTTGCATTGTTATCTGTATATTACCCCTTTCCCCCTCTCTCTGGTGGGATTGCGTTTCACATGCTGGGCAACAGAACATGCAGTGAGTAAAAGAATAGCAAAGCAAATGGAGTGATTACAGCACTAATTTACAAATTAAAGTAGCAATATATTCAGGACTGTAAATGTCTTTAAAGGGTACCTGTCAGGTCCCATATGCGTTCTAACCTACAAGCAGGGTAATGTGTGGCCTAGAAGCCCCTTCCTGCCCATCTCTGTGTTGGAGAGAGGGGAGCCAGCACGATCTGAAAATGGCATGCATCATATAAAAAGTGCAAATTCACAGATTTATTCCAACTGTACTGTAATATAAATGAGATTTTTAGCAAATAATTGATCAATTCTTTGAGCCACCCCTGCCAACGTCACGGCAAATCTCAATAGGGGGGTCCTACTCTATATTCTGTATTTCATGTGCCATGCGGCCTCCTAGATAAAGTTAAAAGCAGAACCATAATGGAGCACACATACCTGTAACCTGTATATATAACCGCTTCTATGTTGCAAAAGAGGCAATTGTGGATAGAGGCCAGCCCAGGTCCCAGCATGTGGAGCAAGCTCTACACATACCAGGACTATATCAGAACTGACCCTCCCAGTGCCAGAGAGCAACCATTGATAAAGGCGGACCAGATCCAAGTATGGTGCTTAATTAGCAATGCCTGTGGAAAGGGTGAGGCAACTGAATGTGTACAGCTACCAACAGGAGGAATATATTGCAAACCAAGATCAGGCGTGCATAGCATGGTGGTGACCAGCCACCAGACATTTGTAGCATAACTACAACCAAACAGAGAGAGAGGGGAGCCAGCACGATCTGAAAATGGCATGCATCCTATAAAAGGTGCAAATTCACAGATTTATTCCAACTGTACTGTAATATAAATGAGATTTTTAGCAAATAATTGATCAATTCTTTGAGCCACCCCTGCCAACGTCACGGCAGGTTGCTGTTTGGCACTGGGAGGATCAGTTCTGATATAGTCCTGGTATGTGTAGAGCTTGCTCCACATGCTGGGACCTGGGCTGGTCTCTATCCACAATTGCCTTTTTTGCAACATGGAAGCGGCTATATACAGGTTACAGGTATGTGTGCTCCATTATGGTTCTGCTTTTAACTTTATCTAGGAGGCCGCATGGCACATGAAATACAGAATATAGAGTAGGACCCCCCTATTGAGATTTGCCGTGACGTTGGCAGGGGTGGCTCAAAAAATGGATCAATTATTTGCTAAAAATCTCATTTTTTTTTATTATAGTACAGTTGGAATAAATCTGTGAATTTTCACTTTTTATATGATGCATGCCAATTTCAGATCGTGCTGGCTCCCTTTTTTTCTCTGTTATGACCGTAGTTATGCTACAATTTCTGGTGACTGACCATCACCATACCATGCACGCCTGATTTTGGTTTGCAATGTATTCCTCCTGTTGGTAGCTGTTCAGATTCAGTTACCTCACCCCTTTCCACAGGCAATGCTAATTAAGCACCATTCTTGGATCTGGTCCGCCTTTATCAATGGTTGCTGTTTGGCACTGGGAGGATCAGTTCTGATATAGTCCTGGTATGTGTAGAGCTTGCTCCACATGCTGGGACCTGGGCTGGTCTCTATCCACAATTGCCTTTTTTGCAACATGGAAGCGGCTATATACAGGTTACAGGTATGTGTGCTCCATTATGGTTCTGCTTTTAACTTTATCTAGGAGGCCGCATGGCACATGAAATACAGAATATAGAGTAGGACCCCCCTATTGAGATTTGCCGTGACGTTGGCAGGGGTGGCTCAAAAAATTGATCAATTATTTGCTAAAAATCTCATTTTTTTTTATTATAGTACAGTTGGAATAAATCTGTGAATTTTCACTTTTTATATGATGCATGCCAATTTCAGATCGTGCTGGCTCCCTTTTTTTCCCCATCTCTGTGTTGTAATATTGTGTAATATGAATTTATAAAAAAAAAAAGTTTTATAATTTACGTGTTCCCTATGTAAATGAGGTTTAGTCCCCAGGGAGTTGCTTCGCCCCGTAGGCGTTTGCATGCTTTCTGTGGTATCACGCCGCTGTGGGCATGATACCATGGATTTACATGAGCGACGTCAGCTCCTGGAGATCCCGCGCGTGCGCACTTCTCATTCGCGCAGCCTTCTTATCGGGTGTTTACTTGACGACTTTAGACGCGTTCTGCGCGTGGTCGGAACCACAGGAGTCTTCTGATCATGCGCAGTGCGCTTGTGAAACCGACAAGCGTGCACCCGGATAAGAAGGTTGCACGAATGGCAAGTGCGTATGCGCGGGATCTCCAGAAGCTGACATCGCTCATGTAAATCCATGGTATCATGCTCACAGCGGCGTGATACCAGGGAAAGCATGCAAACACCCACGGGGCGAAGCGACACCCTGGGGACTAGACCCTCTGCATATTTACATAGGGAACACGTAAGTTATAAAACAAAAAATATAGACACATTTAGCTCACCAACTTGATGCAGTCACCATAGGTTCCAAGCCAGGCGCACAGATGATTGAGGTCACCAGTAATATAGAAAATGTGCAAAGGATTTCAGCGCAGTCTTGTAATTTCCATAAAATCTTTGTCTTCATTGTTATAAATTCTTAAAATTTCAATCTAAGGATTTTATGGAAATTACAAAACTGCGCCGGAATCCTTTGCACATTTTCTAAGTTATAAAACGTTTTTTTATACATTCATATTACACAATATTACAACACAGGGATGGGTACGAATGGGTTTCCAGGCCACACATCACCCTGCTTCTAGGTTAGAACGCCTAAGGGACTTAACAGGTTCTCTTTAAAAGGTGTAGTGAAACTAGAGTCATTCACATTGCTGATCCCACCTAAAGCAGTTATGAACAGCATTATATAGGGGGCTGCACAGTACGGTAATAGCAAGGTATTGGAATTAAAAATAACTATTTCTGATTTATGATCACTATCTTATGAGCAATCAGGCATGTGTGCGTACTTTTAGCATACCTTTTTACAGACACAAAAAAACGACCAATGGGGCAAGAATGACTTAAAAGTTACTGGCCAAAATACCGCTTTAAAGAAACAGTCAACATAGAAAAATAAAATTTATGTTAAAATTAATAATACAAAAAAAGAGACTTAAAAGTGCCCTCAGTGTTTTCTATTATAAGCTTCTAAAACAGATAAAATATTGAATAATGACCCCTAAAAGAAGGTTTGCCATGTCTGGTCTGCTGCTGCATAAAAAGTAATGTGAGGCGGAGGACTTCTGCTGCAGCCTGTTACCATACCACCAAAAACAGGTCTAATCTCAGCTTCGTGAGTAGTGGAGGCAATAAGTGTTCTCCAGGGAGACAGGCATACATTCTTTATATATTTGCACAGGTTTGATTATCTGAGATTATGTATTCAAATAAGGTATAATATTAAAGGGGAACTGATGGGATTTATTGAGTATTCTTTAAACTTTAGCGCTTCTTTAATTGCTGATGGTATTTTGCATGCTCCCTACAGCTTTAGGGCAGCAGAAAGTGAAGTTGCAACATTTTTCACTAACAATAGGTTTTTTCTTTACTGGCACAATCTCATGATGGAGGGAAGCTACGTATAGTCACTTAGTAGAATCCACAATATTAAATACATTCACTGACCACGTGGATCATATACAATAAAACTATTCTATATTAATTATTATTAAAATTGCCTTGTCCACCAACAACGTATAGGTCAGCACACTTAAGGCTGAGGACACACGGGGATTACTGCGTGTCCTCGCATGACACTCGACTCTCGCTCGCAGCACAGCAGGAGCCGAGTGTCATGCAAGGGTCATGCGACTGTGGTCCGATCATGCGATCAGACCACATTTACGAAGGGGAGGGCCGACGCTGCGAAGGAGAGGGAGGGATTTATCTCCCTATTTCCTCCGTTGCCGACTGCTGCGAGCATTGCACTGCACTGGCATTACACCGTTGTAATGCAAAGTTTCTGTTGCCCCATAGACTTGAATGGGTGTGAGAGAAACAGGATCGCATTACACTTGCAGCATGCTGCGACTGTTTTCTCGGTCTGATTAGAGCTGAGAAAATAATCGCACATGGGAGCTGCCCCGTAGAGCAATACTGGGCCGAGTGGAATGTGAGGTTTTTATCGCATTTCATTCGCTCCGATTTTCTCGTCATGTGTCCCAGGCCTAACAGTCTTTCTGAACAAAAGGAAATGAATTATTGCACTTATTAATAAGTATTAAACCCATCAGGTCCTGGCAATGCTGATATCCCTGCAGTAAAGTGCTCAAGCATGCACGTACCGCGATCTCCGACACCATTTTATTGAAGACACTGCGGTGAAGACCATGAGAGGCATTGGCACGTGGACAGATTTTTTTTTTTATTACATCTGCGCACGCTCCTCTACCGGTCATAGTCTTCCCCGCAGTGTCTTCAATAAAATGGCGCCAGAGATCGCGGTACGTGCATGCGCGAACTCCGGTGCCATTTTAATGAAGACAGGATTACTGTGGCAATGCGCATTTGCCGCCAACAACAGCAATGGCGGTGCGGCACAATATCCAAAGAAAGAAAATTGGGGGGGGGGGGTGATATTCAAATAAAGAATAGGGGCAAGCCAGAAGGATGCCGTAGTCGGAATAAACGCCAACGAACAGACCCACAAAGGCCCACCCCTGTTGCACACATCAAAGTGCAGTGTATTTCTACAACTTTGATTAAAGATATCTCATCAACCAAGCATTGGATCTTTCTAAAACAGGTATGCCTGCAATCAGCATCTTAGTATCTGTATGGCACTGCCTTTACGTCATATAGCAAAATCTTGTTGGTTGGATCTCTTTAAGTGGCTTGACCTACCTATATGTTGTTGGTGGACAAGGCAATTTTAATAACAAGTAATAAAGAATGGCTTTATTGTATATGATCCACTAGGGCAGCTAGGTAATCTGTAAACCTGCCACTGTCACCACCATGATTGCACTGTGCAAACTTCCTCAAATACCCAGAGCAGAGGTTTAGATTGAGGGATCATTTATGCTGGCTTATAATAGAAAATGGGTATTACTAATAACTATTACTTCCTAATTATGGGCCTGTCTACATAGGCCGGCAATGACCCGATGAGCAAGGAAAAAGCTTGCCTAAATATTTTTCTCGGCAGCACATTATTCTGTGTAACCAGGATACGTGCTGCTGAGTACATTATATTTTATGTGCACTGAACTATTGTATTAAACTGAATCATGGTCGGCCTGTCTAAACAAGACGTTAAGCAACCACCATTGGGCTTGAATGTAGCTGATCAGCAGTTTAACCATCGCCTGCCTAAACTTCGCTTTAGATGTAAATGCTCATCAAACAAAATACAGTTCTGTAAACAATCTAACACATCACAACATATAATCTTTCGTTAAGAAATAAGCCTGGCAAACAACAATGTGCTGGTGAAAACGTCAATAATAAAATGTATGATGGTATAATAAACATCTACATCACATAAAATAAAATCTCTGTCTAAAGCAAAAAAAAGTGTGGGTCTAAAACTCCAGCTTACGCTCACTATGCAAAAATTCTGTTTGGAGTCTGATAGAAAAAGTATTTTAGACAATTTTTTATCAGTACATTTGCTGTAAAAATATAAACTGTGGCTCTGAATAGCTGTTCACCGATGTTCTCAGCAAAGCATCGGAAGAGAGACACTGATTATCTGTGACCGGAAGCAACATCTGATGGTCTTCTGGGCCAATGTGGAGAGTGAGAGGTAGGTATAACTCAGATGGCTTCAAATCCAGACAGTCTGGAGCAGGACTATGGTTTGCTGGGCTTTCTTCATTAACGCTTCCGTCCGTAGGTTCTGCTTCGTCTTCCTCTACATTTCCTGCAGTGCATTCAATGATAAAAAACACAATTTTCAAATAATGTTCTAAGGAAATCGAAATTTATAAAAGCAGCCCTCCTGTATAGACCCTTATCTATCAGCCAGAAAGAGTACAAAGAGCATCTCTTGTCCTGGAGGATCAGTCATGTCTGTAAGGCTAGTTTCACACTACGTCTTTTTAACATCCGCTGAAAACGTTTTTTTAGCGGAAGTACGGATCCTGCTTTTACAGCAAATAACGTATGCAAACGCATATGTTATTTTGCAGGATCCTGCACTGGATGTTTAGGGGCGGGCATTGGAGTCATGTGATCGGGAGTGAGGGGAGCTAGACTGGGAGGAGGCTTCTGACAGCTGCAGACGCTGGTAACCAAGGTAAACATCGGCCTTGGATACCCGATATTTATCTTGGTTACGAGTGTCTGCAGCTGCTAGGAGCAGGGCTGCCTGCACGCGTAACCAACGTAAACATCGGGTAACTAAGAGAAGTGGTTACGCGATATTTACCTTGGTTACGAGTGTCCGCAGCTCTCAGGTGGGAGAGAGAGGAAGGGGGAAAGACAGAGATAGAGAGAGAGAGGGTGAGGGAGGGAGTAGAGAGATAGACAGATCACGCGAGACTGGTTCTGGGCATGCTCAGTACTTTCTGGGCATGCTCAGTACAAAAGCAGGATCCTGTCTATCAGCACGCCAGCGTTCACCTGCGTTTGCGTGCGTTATAGTCAGGATCCAGCAATTTGCAGTATTTGGACGGAGCTCAAAAACGCTACAAGTAGCGTTTTTGAAACATGTTAAAAAACTGCAAGTCACTGGATCCTCACTATAACGCAGGCAAACGCAGGTGAACGGATGTTAACGCGAGTCCATTGCAAATGCATTGAAATGAAAACGCATTTGCACTGGATCCGCTTGTCCGCTAAAATAACGTTAAGGACGGATGTTAAAAAGACGTAGTGTGAAACCAGCCTAAGCCTATTCATTTGGCCCCATATAATCACTGGTGGAATTGAAGGGAGATCAAACACAGGCCGTTAATTCCCGAATAGATAACACTATGTGATCATTTCATGACTAAAGGGGTATTCCCATCTTCACGATCCTATACAAATATGTGGTAGGTGTAATAATAATAATATTAGCAGATACCTTCAATTAGAATTGTAGTATAGCTCTTCTGATTCACTATGTGACTTACCTCATGTGCAGGGCATTGCAGGACCAGAGGTATCCATGGTTATGGCCACTAAAGGGGGTGTTACACGCAGCGATATCGCTGGTGAAAGCACCCGCCCCCGTCGTTTGTGCGCCACGGGCAAATCGCTGCCCGTGGCGCACAAAATCGTTTGGAGCCGTTACACGTACTTACCTTCCTAGCGACGCCGCTGTTGCCGGCAAACCGCCTCCTTTCTAAGGAGGCGGTTCGTGCGGCGTCACAGCGGCGTCACTAAGCGGCCGCCCAATAGAAGCGGAGGAGCGGAGATGAGCGGGACGTAACATCCTGCCCACCTCCTTCCTTCTGCATTGCCGGCGGCCGCAGGTAAGCTGCAGTTTGTCGTTCCCGGGGTGTCACACGTAGCGATGTGTGCTGCCTCGGGAACGACGAACAACCTGCGGCCTGCAACAATCAACGATTTTTTAGAAAGGAACGACGTGTCAACGATGGACGATAAGGTGAGTATTTTCCATCGTTAACGGTCGTTCCTTGCTGTCACACGCAACGACGTCGCTAACGATGCCGGATGTGCGCCACGGAATCCGTGACCCCGGCGATATATCGTTAGATCCGTCGTTGCATGTAACGGGGCCTTAAGTGTCACTATATGCATAGTCATCACCATGGATACCTAGGGTCCTGCAATGCCCTACACATAAGGTAAGCGACATAGTGAATCACAAGAACTATACTACATTTCTAATTGGATGTATTTACTAATATTCTTATTACACTTATTACATATTGGGATAGGATCTTGGAGATGGAAATGACCCTTTAGGCCATGTGCCCACGGGAGCTCGTACCTGCGGATATATTCGCAGGTACGGCCGCATGTTTCCCGCAACATGCGGAGTTTCACGCGATTTACCTGCAGACGTCCCGGCCTCTATCTCCATAGCGGAGGGCCGGGATCTCCGCAAGTAAATCCGCATGAATAATTGACATGCAGTTAGGTGCGGCTGAGGGATCTCCGCAGGAGATTCCGCATCCGCACTTTCCGCAGCGTGGACACAGACACTCCCCATGTCCCAGAGGGTAACATGGGGAGTGCCTGTACATGCTAGAACCTGCGGATTTATCTGGAAAATCCAGAAAAATCCGCAGGTTTTCCGCGGCAAACCCCGCAGCAAAAAGCTCCCGTGGTCACATGGCCTTAAATAGGTTTTTATCAAGATTGAAGGTTACTCCTTATCTATTAGATGGGATAGAGAATACCTTACTGATCACTGGGGTCTAACCATCAGGACCTCCACCTGTCTGGAGAACAGGGCTGCTCAAAAGACACTTGAAAATTTCCATGGATTATAGATTTACATTTTTATAAAAGTATAGTGGCAGGACTTACCACTGTGCATTTTCAATGAGTGTTTCTTCAAATTCTTCACATCAGTATATGAGCTTCCACACACGTCACAGACAAAAGGCCTTTCTCCTATATTTTGGACAGTATGGTTAATGCATGCCCTAGGCTTTAGTCATTAGGCAAACACTTCTTGATCGCATTCATTTTGGCCTTTGTATGGATTGCACTGATCAATTCTGCAATCACAAGACTTGTAAACTATTTTCCACTGTCACCTACCTGTATGAGACCGAAAGTGTTTGTTAAGTTCTCCAGAAGAAATGTAACTCTTGCCACAAACTCCACAGATATAAGGCTTCTCCCCTACAATTAACAGACATTAAAGATAACTAAGTAAAGGTGAGTGGAGAACAATCCAAGATAGGCATGTGATGTTACGGAATAGAGTTTTATCTCTCAGGATGCATTCACATGCGGGGGTCAGACTGCACCTTTACACCCCAGAAGCCCTGTGCAGCAGCGATCTTTCCATGGTTTCCCTGCGCATTCTCTTAAATTTGCAGGGAACTCACTGATTCTCATCCTACATAAGCATTCCAATAGACCGCATAGTAATGATTATGCAGGAAAACCTTTAAAAAAACCCCAAAAAACTATTTACCGTATTTTTTGGCTTATAAGACACACGTTTCCAGCCAAAAATTTGAGAGGAAAATGAGGGGTGCGTCTTATATTGCGAATGTAGCTTACCCGAAGGTGAAGAATAGATGCTGTGCTGGCTGCAGTGGGTGCTGTACTGGCTGCGGTGGGGGCTGTGTGGAACAGGGCAGTATGGCAGGTGAGATGGTCTGTCATCCGTGCAGGGTTCAAATAATGGCGCCTGGAGTCGCCGCATGCGCAGATGGAGCTCTTGGCTCAAGATCTCATCTGCGCATTCGCCGCCTCCGGCCTATTGATCTCCCAGCAATAAACTTAAAGAAAATGGCATCCGGAAGTGGCGTGTGTACAGATGAGATCTCGCGTTGTCATTGAGCCGAGAGCTCAATCTGCACATGCGCCGACTTTGAGTGCTATTTCTTTGAAGCCCGCACCACCGACAAAGCATCTGTGACACCCGCCGCACCACACCCTGCTTCACATAGCCAGCACTGTGCCCGCAGCCAGCACAGCCCCCACCGCAGCCAGCACAGCCCCCACCGCAACCAGCACAGCTCCACCGCAGCGCCTGCAGCATCGACCTACTTCAGCACCGCCCCTGCCTCCTGTGACCCCGCCCCACCACTGCTGCCGCCCTCCCCTCCGGTAAGACACCACCGGAGTATAAGACGGACTCCATTTTTTTATTACCTTTTTTATCTCTAAATTTATAATCCGGTGCGCCTTATAAATCGAAAAATACGGTAAATCACACTCAGACCACGATAATTCAGCCAAAAGTTTTCTTCACCTATATATAAACTTCAAATCTACATGCAAATTTTTTTTCTTAATGGCAACCAAACTTAAACTCATAATTTCAGTATATTCAACACATAAGATGACTTAAGTATAAATATTGACAGTCCTTTACAGCTGATAGATGACATTTTTATTTAATGGAGTGCGACCAGGAGCTATCAGATGCCCTTTTAGCATATTTGAATTAACAATATCAGTCAATTAAGTTTTCCATAGAAGTTGATGAAGACATGATGCACTTTTTGAATGTTAAAATGAAGATGAATAAACTTACTTTTTGGATTCCACTTTATATCCTGAACATATGGAGAGAAACTATTTATTAAGGAGAGATAGTTTTCTGTTCTCCAAACCTTTGTCTCTATACAAAAAAAACCCCAAACAATTTTTGCAGGCAGGTCACATTTGTAACAGTGATGAGTATCATAGAAATAAGGTCAGGATGATTAAAAAATATGAACAAAGAAGAAATAAAAAAAAAAGAGGAGATTGTCCGAGTAATGGAGGAAGTAGCTAAAATATGAATGTGAGTGTCATTGGGACACTGTGGTCACCTGGCAGCTCTAATCATGGCTACCATGAATAGGCTCGGCGCAGCTACTCCGTTTTTCAGATCCCAGGGGTTGACAAAGCATTAAAGGGGTATTCCCATCTCCAAGATCCTATCCCAATATGTGGAAGGTGTAATAATAATAATATTAGTCAATACCTTCAATTAGAAATGTAGTATAGTTCTCCTGATATAGCCATGTCTGCTACCTTAAGTGCAGGGCATTGCAGCTTAGATATCCATGGTTATGTAGAAAGGTGTATAGAGATATGCGTGTTGGTGTTGACTATGAGCAAAAGGCACACCTGTAACGATGGCATCTGACCACTAGATGTCAGCATCACTCACTGTTGTTCTAAATTTTATTAAGTGTTAACAAAACAATACTTGAATCATTTTGTGAGTACTGTGATGTAAATAATAGCCGAACTGTGCAGTGAAAATGCGATTTTGCTGCTTGATTTATAAAATACTTTTATTGCACCATTGCTCTGTCAGTCAAGTTGAGGATGAATAAAGTTTTGTGGTGAACAGAAGTCAGTTGGTTGCCATGGAGATGAAGCTGAGACGAGCTGTGTTTTTTGTGTGTTCCTGTGACTGGTGACGTCTGGGACAATAATCCTCATTTTCCTTTCTGTGGAGAGAGTGAAAAAGAAAGAAAACCAACAACGGAAGGTAATTGAAAAGAGACGGACGATTTGTGAAGTGTGACACGGTGCCCGTGGAAGGATAAAGCACTCTATACCCAAAACAAGGATGAGGTACCTCATGTTTTTCGTTCTATATTAAATTCTCCTTGATCGGTCCAATGGGTTTAGCTAGGGTTAGCCAGGTGCTTAGACCAACCTAAATAACTGATCTCTATGGGACGGTGTCAGTGAGGTGAACTGTATTCATCTTCCCAACGACTGTTGATACCGCGGTGTGGAGTTCAGGAAGGCCACAGTCCGTGGTGAAGTCCACAAGGCACCCTCCTGCTTGCATTGGATTTTCCCGCAGAGTATCTTAATCAAATGAGATTGTTAATAATTGTATTTCATGTAAATGGGAATTGAATATGGTCACTTATTTTATGTTATTCTTGTAGGTAAACGTGGGCTGAATTCTGCTTAGCTGTACAGCTGAGTCTGGTCATATTGGGATCCCGGGGAGTTTACTAATCAGGAATAGTGTTATGATTGTGAACCAGCAGAAAAGACACATATTACGGCTTCCCTTTTGGAAGTAACCCGGAGTAAAATCCAGACCTATTTAGGGGAGGGGGGTGGTATTATTGGCCCCAGGGAAGACATCCCTCTTCAAACACCAAGAATATGTGGCTGTTCTCCTGGTAAGAAAACTAGAAACATAATTCCCTTGTATGAGTTGTTTGATATTCAATGCTTATGCTATTAGTTCCTTTTCCTTCCCCATACAAACAGGGGCAAGTTTGGTAATAAATCTTTATTGATTTATCATAGTTTCCGGAAAACTCATCTGTCCTGTCAGTGGCATCACTGTATCATAGCGGAACCTCTTACAGTTATACTCACTATATGAGTGGACATAACCATGGATACCTACGCTGTAATGCCCTGCACATGATGGAAGAGGCAAGGCTACAAAAGGAGAACTATACTACATTTGAGGTGTTTACTATTATTATTATTATTACTACTACTACTACTACACCTACTACATATTGGGATAGGATCTTGGAGATGGGAATATTGCTTTAACCTTCGTAGAGAGACCAGGAGTTATACATGGACCTCCAAGTCAGCTGCTGTATTGTGCAAGCTAGCCAGAATAGGTAGCCAGATCACAGCCAGGAGGTCGCAGTAGGTACAAAATCATCAGGCAGGTAAATGTCAGTAAACAAATCAAAGTCAAGATCAGAAATATTGACTAAGGGGTGCTTCACACATAGCGAGATCGCTACCGAAATCGCTGCTACGGCACGGTTTTGGTGACGCAACAGTGACCTCATTAGCGATCTCGCTGTGTGTGACACTGAGCAGCGATCTGCCCCCTGCTGCGAGATCGCTGCTCGTTACACACAGCCCTGGTTCGTTTTCTTCAAAGGCGATCTCCCGCTGTGACACACAGATAGCTGTGTGTGACAGCGAGAGAGCGACGAAATGAAGCGAGCAGAGAGCAGGAGCCGGCATCTGGCAGCTGCGGTAAGCTGTAACCAGGGTAAACATCGGGTAACCAAGGTGGTTACCCGATATTTACCTTAGTTACCAGCCTCCGCAGCTCTCACGCTGCCTGTTCTGCCGGCTCCGGCTCTCTGCACATGTAGCTGCTGTACACATCGGGTTAATTAACCCGATGTGTACTGTAGCTAGGAGAGCAAGGAGCCAGCGCTAAGCAGTGTGCGCGGCTCCCTGCTCTCTGCACATGTAGCGATGTTATGATCGCTGCTGCGTCGCTGTGTTTGACAGCTAAGCAGCGATCATAACAGCGACTTACCAGGTCGCTGTTACGTCACAGAAAATGGTGACGTAACAGCGACGTCGTTGTCGCTGTCGCTATGTGTGAAGCACCCCTAAGACACAGGATAAGTAAATTGCACACAACACCAGAGCTAGTTAGGTTATAACTGCAGTGGGAACTGATTCTCAGGGGCTAAAATAGTGAGCAGCCCAACCCAAGGCTGACAGCAAGAAGAAAGGCAACCCAACAAGGATTCAATCCCAAAGCTTCTGGACTGGCCAGAGCCACAAAGCCCAGGAGTAAACCAGGTCTAGTGAATAGTCTCCCTTGGTCGGTCGACTATTGCTTGGAGCAGGAACAGAGGGGAAAAGCACCGGCACGGATGTCACCGTAAGCAGATGAAAGTAAGAAGAAAGAAAAAAAAGATGACCAGCGAGAACTATCCATATCCTCGTCTGTCAGAATACAAAGGCCATATTAAATATTGGTATTTGCTCAAAAGAGAAGCCAAATCTAGAAGCATTTACAACAATCACTTACATTTAGGAAAACTATTGCTATGAAAAATATCAAAAACAGATTTTTTTTTTTTAATTATTCCAAGACGAGGAACTTTTCATTGGATGACTTTTTCCAATCCCTCAAACAAGAACTGAAAGACATTTGGCTGGCTACAAAAAGCATTTACAAGCAGTGATACTTGCCAAAGGGGTTGCTACTAGGTGCTAGCAATGCAGGGACCCCAAATGTATGCATCAGTCAGTTTTCCTTTTTTGTTAATTTAGAAATGTAAAAGATGATTTTTTTTTTATTTGCCTTAAATACAAAGCAAATGCGTCATCTTTAACTTTATGCCTTTTAGAGATCATTTTATCTTCAACTTGCTTAAAGGGAGCCTGTCAGGTGCAATTTGCATCCAGAACCACAGGCAGTTCTGGGTGAAAATTGCTAATCCCTGCCTAACTGTCCCTGTATACACTAGCATAGATAAAGAGATCTATAGAAAAAGTATTTTTAAAGATCCCATATGATATGCTAATGAGGCCAGTGACTTGTCGCAAGGGCGTTAGTTACCTTGGCTAGTCAGCCCCCCATAGTATGTAAGCACGCCCCTGTGGGCATGCTAACATGGTAATGAATGTGTAGCGTCAGAGGCATGGTCTATCTCACTGCTCTCTGCTGCCACCACGCCCGATGCTGGATTTCGGCTCAGTGCGCATGATCAGAGGTCCCAGACTTCCAGTCATGCGTACTATGAAGCTGGGTGTACATGTCCTGGCTTCAAACTAGTTTAGTGCACGTGACCGGAAGTCCAGAGATGTTCTGATCGTGCGCACTGAGACGAAAACCAGCAGTGGCAACAGAGGTGAGCAACCATGCCTCTGATGCTGCGCATTCATTAGCCTGTTACCACACCCACAGGTACGTACTAACATGCTAAGGGGGCCGACTAGCCAAGGGAACTAATGCCCTTGCGACTAATCCCTGGACTCATTAGCATATTAGAAAGGATCTTTAGAAATACGTTTTCTAAAGATCTCTTTATCTATGCTACTAGATACAGGGACAGTTAGGCAGTGATTAGAACTATGCACCCAGAACTGCTCGTGGGTCTGGGTGCATATTGCACCTGACAGGTTCCTTTTAACTGTTCACAATAACAGTAATTTTAACAAGGGGTGCCCAAAAGTTTGCATGCCTATGTGAGCCTCAGTGATCATGCTCCTGGCATGATCACAGAAGCTTTCTGTACCTGGAGGTTGTTATAATGACCTCGGAACTCCAGGGCAATGATCGGGCCTTCATGGTGATGTCCCGGGGGCACCAATTGGAGGGGAGAAAGAGCGCACTCCTTATCCTAGACTTCTAAATGCTGCAATTGCCCCATTTAGGGGAGTTAAACAGCCAGGGACGGTGCAGGAAAAGTGAAGTCCCGGCAGTGATTGCACAGGCACAAATCCTGTGCCTGCACGATCACTAGGATGTACCCTGTTCATCCTTAGTCAGGAGCGCACTGGCTATCAGGACGTACATTGTCAGCAAGGGGTTGAAGAAGGAGGTACAATCCCAAAACGTCCAGGTATGCAGTTCTTAATGCAATCACTGTGCGGCATCTCAAGTGATATAAAGAACTGTAAATAATTGACTGATATTGCTCATTCAAATATCCTACATAGGCATTAAATCAGTCATGGTCACACATGAAATGAAAATGTCCTCTGTGGGTTGTAGAGGTCTGTGACTATTTGGGCTAAGGGCATCGTATGTGGTAAATATGCTGAAATTATTAGTTTATGTTTTCTTGCCATCATGACAAAAGAATTGTACGTGGCGTTGAAGTTTATATAAAGGCGAATAATCCTTTTGGCTGAAACATTGTGGTCGGCGTGTGATTTATCTTGGATATTCTGTTGGAATTGGAGAGATCCCAGTGGACCACATGGCATTACTGTTAGTTACTCATATTGCTGCCAAAGATCTTTCTAGTAAAAAAGAACTGCAGAAATATCGCAGTTGCATGGGCTGCGGTGGTTTAAAACCACAAGTGGACGTAGCCTAAAGGAAGCTTTGCACTACCGAGGTGCAACACCCCAAAACACCAAGTCTGCAAATTGAAATTCTGGTTTGGCTTTTACCCCAAGTCATATGGCAAAACTCGTTAAAGTGAATGATAATGACTTTTAGGATTGCTACTTCCAATGGGTGGCACTAAAGTTCAAGTTTTCTCTGAAGGGACTATTTGCATACACTTTGCTGAAGGACACAAAAATAGGATTTTACATACTATCAAATAATAATTCAGTTACCTGTGTGCTTCCTTGCATGAGTAATTAGAGAACTTGAGACAGCAAATGCTTTTCCACAGGTGTCACAGACATAAGGTTTCTCTCCTGTGTGTCGCCGGACATGGTAGGTCAGGGTGCTCGCCTGCGCAAATCGCTGACCACACCGGTCACAGACATATGGCTTTTCTCCACTGTGTTTTCTAACATGGGGAAAACAAAATCTTATTATAAAAGGAAAAATGTCACACAGCTCTACTAAA
Organism: Anomaloglossus baeobatrachus; assembly: GCF_048569485.1. NCBI lineage: Eukaryota > Metazoa > Chordata > Amphibia > Anura > Aromobatidae > Anomaloglossus > Anomaloglossus baeobatrachus. The sequence continues at coordinate 488,341,588 of NC_134355.1, forward strand.
CACATCAACAAGAGAACTGCAAGTGGCATAATCTTGGTCTGATCATGCAGTACAGACCAAAAGTTTGGACACACCTTCTCATCTCTAGAACAACTGTTAAGAGGAGACTTTGTGCAGCAGGCCTTCATGGTAAAATAGCTGCTAGGAAACCACTGCTAAGGACAGGCAACAAGCAGAAGAGACTTGTTTGGGCTAAAGAACACAAGGAATGGACATTAGACCAGTGGAAATCTGTGCTTTGGTCTGATGAGTCCAAATTTGAGATCTTTGGATCCAACCATCGTGTCTTTGTAGAAAAGGTGAACGGATGGACTCTACATGGCTGGTTCACCCCGTGAAGCATGGAGGAGGAGGTGTGATGGTGTGGGGGTGCTTTGCTGGTGACACTGTTGGGGATTTATTCAAAATTGAAGGCATACTGAACCAGCATGCCTACCACAGTATCTTGCAGTGGCATGCTCCGGTTTGCGTTTAGTTGGACCATCATTTATTTTTCAACAGGACAATGACCCCAAACACACCTCCAGGCTGTGTAACTGCTATTTGACTAAGAAGGAGAGTGATGGGGTGCTATGCCAGATGACCTGGTCTCCACAGTCACCAGACCTAAACCCAATCGAGATGGTTTAGGGTGAGCTGGACCGCAGAGTGAAGGCAAAAGGGCCAACAAGTGCTAAGCATCTCTGGGAACTCCTTCAAGACTGTTGGAAAACCATTTCCGGTGACTACTTCTTGAAGCTCATCAAGAGAATGCCAAGAGTGTGCAAAGTAGTAATGAAAGCAAAAGGTGGCTACTTTGAAGAACCTAGAATATAAGACATATTTTCAGTTGTTTCACACTTTAAGTATTTAATTCCACATGTTTCAATTCATAGTTTTGATGCCTTCAATGTGAATCTACAATTTTCAGAGTCCTGAAAATAAAGAAAACTCTTTGAATGAGGTGTGTCCAAACATTTGGTCTGTACTGTATATGACAGCATTATTACAAAACTGCATCCATTTCCCAACATTTTTGAGTATCTTATGATACTGACTAATTGTGGTTAAACTTTATAGGTACTCTCACACTAATGTAAAGCTAGAGTATAACTCGGTAGAGTGCTATCGGACAGCACTCGCTCCAATATTATACTATGGGGCAGTGCCGCCTAGCGGTTTTTAATCTCATGCCGACTCAGCCTGAGATAAAAACTCATGTTGACTCCTGCCTAACCTCCGTACCTGTTTCCCTGACCCTCGGTTCAGCTACTGCAGTACAAGAAACTGTGCTGGAGGGGTAATTTGTGTTTATAGGTAGCCCAGCTCATAAAAATTTAGTAGGCAGTTATTCATGCCCCTCCAGAATAAGCCCGGTCCGTGGCGCAGTGGGTCCACACCCATTAGCATAACACAGTTTGCTCAGGCCACGGACCCCTGACTCTAATCCTCCACCACTCTTAGAGTTGTTTCGGTGACCAGCGAACGAGAACAGCAGGATCTATTCTTGACCTTCCTGCAGTCGGTGAACGTCCGTCTGAACACTGTGGCACCAGCTGTTTCTCCTTCGCCAGCCCATGCTGCATCCTCAGCCTGCACCCGGAACTGATGCATGTCTCTCCGCCCCAACACAATTTGAAAGTGACCCTAAACTATGCCGAGGGTTCATCAACCAGTGCACACTAGGAGGAGAGGCTCTCACCTGGATCAACCCTTGTGGGAGAGAGGAGACCCTATCAATTTAGACATTCAGGTCTTCCTGGGGGCCTTCCACAAGGTCATCGACAAGCCAGGTTGGGTCTCCTCTGCAGCATCCTTACTTCTCAAGTTGTGTCAAGGTAGTCAGACTGTAGGTCAATATGTGGTGCAATTCCGTCTAATGATGCTCTGGGAACCACTGTCTGGGAAGGTCTGTCCAGGAGGATCAATGATGAGCTGGCTGGCTATGATATCCCCACTACCCTTCATGATCTCATCTCCGTAGCTACCTGGATGATCTCATGTTCCAGGATTGAGTAAAAAAAATGGCATGTGAGAGATGACCACTGCACCTAGCTCCATCCTTCCAGAGCCCTCTTATCACCCAGACTCCAACGCCGTAGCCGCTCCAAAACTGATGCAGGTTGATTACGTTAAGCTAACCGAGCAGCGGCAAGTATATCATTGTTCGAAAGAACTGTGCTTCTACTCTAGCAGCGCAAAACATGTCACTCGTTCTTGTCTCATCAGGTGGGGAAACTCCCAAGTCTAGGGACTGTTGGAGATGCTGCCCACAGCCCAGTCACTCACGGAAGCCTGGGGCCGGCCGCGGCGATGTCAGGTCAGTTGGAAGTTGACGTGACATCACCGGTCATCAGAAGTCACTGAGCCCGGGAGGTCATGAGAAGGGGATGAGTGGACAGCAATAGCGCCGCTCACAGACACTATTGGCAACACAAGGTATTTGAGAGAAACCTTGTTTCTCAACAGTATATTAATGTGGCTTGGAAAAATAAGTAGTGAACCACCGCTTAATGGAAAAATGTTGCATAACATAACTGATACAAATGGAAACAGAGGCTTATTAGGGGGTCCTTCAGGGTACCCTTATAAATCTGTTTTTTTGGTGTGGACAAAAAAGTACAGCATGCAGGACTTCTTCTATCTGCTCTAAAAACAGACATAATGGACCCCAAACAGACACCGTAATAACTAGCAGGCCCCTTCTGCTTTTATATGCATCAAGTATGACACGGATCTGTATTAGTCATCAATTCTGTTCCTAATAATGCTACAAGCAAAGGGAAAGTTCAATTTGAAGTGTTCTACAAATGGAAGTGTGAACTTAGCCTTAAGATACAATTAATAAACATATATCCTCCTGTATCAGTATGTGCCTTGTATCGTTCATGAATATTGTCTTTGACTTTATTATTTCAAATGGAAAGTGTCATGTAATAATAAGTTTACTTCAGACTTTTTATTTCAGCCCAAACCCCTTTAAACATTATAGAGGATGGAGAATCCTGAAAAAGTGGGACAAATCCTACCACTGTGGATAGATGGACATTATATATATATATATATCATCCTGTAGAACAACATTACTATTCTTACTGACCTGACATGAATCTTTAGGTTGCTGGAGGTGGCAAACTGTAGATTGCACGCATCACATTTATATGGTTTCTCTTCTCCGTGATGCATTCGGCTGTGAAAGACCAGTTGGCATTTTTGCGCAAACCCTTTATCACAAAGCTTGCACTGATATGGCTTTTCTCCTGAAACCAGAGCACAAATAGAAGTGACTGAAGTGTGGACCGTGTTTACGATATGAATGGATCAGCAGTTGTACGGGTTGCTGAATACACGGTGTCGGGTTTGGTTTATGCTGTATTTGTACACAACGCTTTTTTGGCATTTTGTGGCTTCTGATTGCAAGGACCACAAAGTAATTTATCCAAAAAGCAGTCCTAGGAACACCATCTACAATTCTATTTTATAAACTATTAGGGCATATTGAGACAATGATGCTCATGTTTGCAGATGTAAAAGAACATAGGCATTAAAAGCTGATGGCTTCCAAGTGCAATTTGTTTTAAACAGAGCCTCATAAATTGCATGATCAGGTCTAAGGGGTACTTTGCACACTATGACATCGCAAGCCGATGCTGCGATGTCGAGCGCGATAGTCCCGGCCCCCGTCGCAGGTGCGATATCATGTGATAGCTGCAGTAGCGAACATTATCGCTACGGCAGCTTCACATGCACTTACCTGCCCTGCAACGTCTCTCTGGCCGGCGACCCGCCTCCTTCCTAAGGGGGCGGGTTGTGCGGCGTCACAGCGACGTCACACGGCAGGCGGCCAATAGAAGCAGGGGGGTGCAGATGAGCGTGACGTAAACATCCCGCCCACCTCCTTCCTTCCTCATTGCAGCCGGGACGCAGGTAAGGAGATGTTCCTCGCTCCTGCGGCTTCACACACAGCGATGTGTGCTGCCACAGGAACGAGGAACAACATCGTAACATCGGTCATTCCGAAATTATGGAAATGACCGACGCCACACCGATCATACGATTGACGCTTTTGCGCTCGTTAATCGTAGTAAAAAGGATTCACATACTCAGATGTCTACAGCGACGCTGGATGTGCGTCACTTTCGATTTGACCCCACCGACATCGCACCTGCGATGTCGTAGTGTGCAAAGTACCCCTAAAGCTCCCCATTAACCAAAATTTTCCTATATAACCTATAGCCAGTACTAAATTGGCGCTATCATGCTGATTCTATGCATACCTTTAGTTGTCAGCTAAAATGTCTAAATTTTCAAATACAAGTAAAATTTGTAAAATTAGCAGCTTTTTGAATGACAGCAGCTGCCGATCAGCTGATAGCTGGGATGGGTATTCATAGTGATTCCCGCCTCCAGCTTTTCCCTGTTATTTATGCTAATTGTATTATAGAATCATTTTACTAAGTGACGAAAAGGACCTGTGCTGATTTCATACCCATGTGACCAGAAGGGGCAGGGCCTCAGCCAATATAGCTAATATCAGGAAGCAACATTATTTTTCTGTTGGATGAGGCCCCGCCCCTTCTGGTCACATGGGCATGACATCAGCACTGGTCCTTCTAGTCAGTTAGTAAAACGATTCGATATTAGATTTGCTAACTAATAATAGCCTCAGATGACAGCAGCATTGGCACTCACACACGTAGTCTCTGTCCCTGCAATATGTTAGGGGCGAGAGGACGGGTGGTGTATGCAATGAGTGTAAGCAGGTTTGTAGAGGCAGCGACTGCTAAGCTTCAATGCATTTGTAACATGGCAGACAAGGCTACCAAGTTCATATCCGTGAATAAGAAGAAGCACAAATAGGATGACAACTAATATTTATAAACGCTCTGCTTATGTAAATGTCTCTGCCTCTACCCCATATTCAGGCAGGGAAGTGTTTGAGTATTGAGCCTAACTAGAGCAGCAGTTCAAAGCAGCTTCTAAAAGAGTATGAACTAGGCAGTTAAAGCAGCACTTACAGCAGGTTTAGTTGCTCTTTAAAGAATTATGGTTCAAGGAATTAGGTTCAGAATATTGATGTCCTATTCTTTGATCAGCAGTACCTACTTTGAGCACCCTCACCCATCAACTCTTTGACAGGACAGAGGGACTGCTGTCCACAAAGTAGCAGCTGTTTTGAGTATTGCATTATTCCATTTAACCAGCAAAACCTAGTAAAATAATTCTGGTGATTAGGGCCCCATAAGACAAATAATGGTCTTACCTGTATGGGTCCTTACATGAGTTTTTAGTTGGTTGCACTGAGTGAACGCTTTTCCACACAGATGACACACATAAGGTTTAACACCTTTGTGGATCCGCATGTGTCGCCGAAGACTGCTGGCTTCTGAGAAAACCTTCCCACAAATATTGCACGTTGGTTTATTCTTAAAGTATTTCTCATCCACGTCTTTCACTATACCTTCCAACTTGCACATGTTAGATGCACTTGTAATATCCGCCATACAGTGTTCCTTCAATGCACTGCTTGGTGGCGGCTTGACTTGCCTTTGCTTCAATGTAGCCGCAGCATTAGCTTCGGGGAGAAAACTCTCACAGTCCAGGGCAGCCATAAGTGGCAGTGAGCAATTATCCTTTTCCTGAGTGGGACGATCTTCTACAGATTCTCCGCGTTTATGGATAGGCAGGCAGGAGTCTGACGTAGAGTTCTGCTGCTCCGCCATCTTTTTGGGAGTTTTTTGGGTTGATGGTATTTTCCTTTTCCATTTTTTACTCCTTGCAGTTTTCCTATTTGTCAACTTCTTGGACCGGCAGATATTTTTTCTCTTCTCCGTTGTTGCCGTATATACTGGATATGTATTGGTGTCAGGACAGTCGTCAGCAGGAGGCAGCTCTGTACTACAGGATTTCTTCATCATAGCGCAGTCCAATTGAGTTCTACACGTCAAAATGACTTCTTCTAGCCTCAAATATTCTGCGGCAGTAAGGATTTCTTCTAAATGACACCTGTAGGAAAAAGTTAGTAAGATATTTTATGTAACTTGTGCAGGGATAGCATGGTAGGAAATAACAGTCATCCCATTGCTTCTAAGGAGACAGCAATTTCATATGAATATCATTCAACCTTATTTTACCTCCTCAGCTGTACTACAATGTTCTTATAAACGTCTCAGAGGCTGATCCATTAAGTCTGGAATGGTCTACGAAGGACTCACTGGAGTATGATGCGCCAAATTCAATGACGTGTACAACATGGATGAATTTGGCGCATCTTCTCAGAGGCATGTGTGCCGCCCCCCGCTCGGATCCGGAGTGGCTCAAGGGGTCTCCGGACCCGAGGCGGGATCGCACGGCCGCTCGAAAATACAAAGGGGGTGAAAGGGTGGATTGGATAGTGTAAAAATGGGATACCACCGCTGCTGTTGGGGGAGCGCCCGGGAGTGATGGGATGGCAGCTGGAGATGTTAACCCCTCCTTGGGCAGGGGAAGGTGTCCCGGGTCTCGGTGCTGGGCAGGCTGGGGGACCCGTTGGAGGCAAAGGGGCACAACATACTCACACAGTCCAGAGATGCTGACAAGGACACCGGGTAAACCAAAGTCCTGAATGTCCTGCGGCCTTAAGCCGAACACGCTGGGTCTGTGCCCTTTTGGCGTTGCTGGTTGGTCTGAAGCCTTATCCTTGGCACTGTGTGTAACTTGGTGGATCCCTTTCGCCTATGACTACTCGGTCCCGCTCACCAGCGTGGCTAGCAAGGTGAGCCTGCTCTCAGGGTTCACGCTTGGGATTTTCTGGACGATTTTGGGGAAGTCCTATCCCCCTTGTTGCGCTAGTACCCTGATTTTGGAGCGGGTGGAGAGTGGTTCATGAAGATTCCGTCCTCGTCTGGTGAATTACTGGGCTGTATAAAGCTACTTCCCTGCCTAGGGTCCGCCGTACCCCAGTCGTGCCCTGGCCCCTGCCCGATTGTAGCACAAGGTCGCCGAACTGCCCTCCGTGGCAGTACCGTGCCCCTTGCTACTACCCCCTGCGACCGGGGTTCCAGCTCCTTCTAGGCCAGGCCAACGTCTGGCACCTGGGACGGGTACAGGAGCCCAGCTCCGCAGCGTGACCTTTCCTGTCACTGCTCACTGACACTCTCTGACTACAACTGACACTTCTGGCCCTCCTTCTACCATCCCTCCATCTGGGCGACCCTATTCCCCTCAGGCTGCCCAAAGGGTGTTTGGTAGGTGGTGGTGCAGAGTGTTCCTCAGGATTTGTGTATACCTGTTCTTAGCAACACCAAAGGGACAGGACCCAATAACCAAGGAGGAGCGGGTACCATGCATAAGGGCAGACTGGCACAGTACCCTTGTGACGACCTGATAGGCCAGGGCGTCACACATGCGCCCCCGTGCAGCTCATTACTACAGCCAGGAACTGGAGTATCATTTTGGATAAGAAACACTGGCACATCTGTTGAATTTGATGCGCAACTCGGAGTTGTAAAAAAAAAAGTGCAGCTTTTTAAAGTATTTTATGACAGTTTTTTGGCAAAAACACTTTGATTAATAGGCCCAACATTGTCTCTAAAACAATAAAAGGCACAGTGCCCCAAGAAATCTCAGTGCTATTGGGTCAGTCATACTTTGGAAACCAAGCACATTAGATAGCAGTGGCTTCCCCTCTCCCGGGCCTGATGGTTGTGGCTTCATCTCTCCTGGCCCGATGGCTTTGGCTTCATCCCTCCTGGCCTGATGGTTGTGGCTTCATCTCTCCTGGCCTGATGGCTGTGGCTTCATCTCTCCTGGCCTGATGGCTGTGGCTTCATCTCTCCCTGCCTGATGGCTGTGGCTTCATCTCTCCCGGCCTGATGGCTGTGGCTTCATCTCTCCCGGCCTGATGGCTGTGGCTTCATCTCTCCCGGCCTGATGGCTGTGGCTTCATCTCTCCGGCCTGATGGCTGTGGCTTCATCTCTCCCGGCCTGATGGCTGTGGCTTCATCTCTCCTGGCCTGATGGCTGTGGCTTCATCTCTCCCGGCCTGATGGCTGTGGCTTCATCTCTCCCGGCCCTGATGGCTGTGGCTTCATCTCTCCTGGCCTGATGGCTGTGACTTCATCTCTCCTGGCCTGATGGCTGTGACTTCATCTTTCCTGGCCTGATGGCTGTGACTTCATCTCTCCCGGTCTGATGGCTGTGGCTTCATCTCTCTCGGCCTGATGGCTTTGGCTTCATCTCTCCTGGTCTCACATACACATGGATGCTTGGTTCAGCTAAGTGTGCAAGTGAAGAAAGGAGGAAGCTGCTTTCAGATGTCTACTACGCTAACTAATGTTCTAGAGAGCAAACGAGTCGACAGTTAAATTGCCACTGCCTTATCATTGTTTCCCGAAACACCTAGTTTGGGGGAGTCAGGAGGCCCCCCACACATTAGGCAGTACAGTACTTCCAGACAGAATTAGCAGATTCATCCCATGTACATCTAATGTGTTCTGTCACAGCTTCACCTGCTTCTGCCTTATCTTATATCCCACAAGCAGCAGGAGTAGTAATAGTAAAACCTTTTTCTATGTGTTTATTTATTATTTAAAGCAGATCGGTCACTAGATTTAACAATATAAACTATATACAATATTAGAGATCTCTTAGACCTGATGAAGCTGATGTATTTACTTTAAAAATCCATGTCAGATTGGCTGCATAGTCCAGCTATGATGAAGAGCATTAAGGGTGCTTTACACGCTGCGACATCGCTACCGATATATCGTCGGGGGTCACGTCGTTAGTGACACACATCCGGCGCCGGGTTAGCGACATCACAGCGTGTGACACCAAGGAGCGACGATCAACGATCGCAAAATCGTTCAAAAATGGTGATCGTTGACACGTCGCTCCTTTCCTTAATATCGCTGCTGCCACACATACGATGTTATTCGTCATTCCTGCGGAATCACACATCGCTATGTGTGACACCGCAGGAACGACGAACATCTCCTTACCTGCGTCCACCGGCAATGCGTAAGGAAGGAGGTGGGCGGGATGTTACGTCCCGCTCATCTCTCGCCCCTCCGCTTCTATTGGCCGGCCGCTTAGTGACGCCGCAGTGACGTCGCTATGACGCCGAACGCACCATCGCTTCAGGGAGGGATTGTTCGGCTTTCACAGCGACGTCACTGACAAGGTATGTGCATGTGACGCTGCCGTAGCGATAATGTTCGCTACGGCAGCGAGCACCAAATGTCGTACGAACGACGGGGGTGGGTGCTATCGCGCTCGACATCGCTAGCGATGTCGCAGCGTGTAAAGCACCTTTTACTGTAGAAGGAAATATCTTGTAAGACAAAGTGTGTTCAGTCTCCGCTCACCCAGTCTGACTGACAGCTGTAGCTTGTTCTGAGCAGTGTAAGGTCTCGGCAAGGAGGAGGGACAGTGACAATAAGGCCAGGTGGATGAAGATTTAGTAACGCAGGCTTTACACGAGACGATATATCGTGCGATATGTCGTCGGGGTCACGGTTTTCGTGACGCACATCCGGCATAGCGCACGTCGTTGTCTCGTGTGACGCAGTATCGCTCACAAATCGTGAGTGTCGTTAACTTTCATAATATCGTTTATTGTCATGGGTGCAGGTTGTTCATCGTTTCCGTGGCATCACACGTTGCTCCGTGTGACACCACAGGAACGATGAACACAGCGTACCTGCGTCCCACGGCACCTGCCGGCTTAATGGAAGGAAGGAGGTGGGCAGGATGTTTACATCCCGCTCATCTCCGCCCCTCCGCTTCTATTGGCCGGGTGCCGCTGTGACGCCGAACGTCCCTCCCACTTCAGGAAGTGGACGTTCGTCGCCCACACCGAGGTCGTCCGGAAGGTAAGTACGTGTGATGGGGATTAAACGAGTTTGTGCGCCACGGGCAACGATTTGCCCGTGACACAAAAACGACGGGGGCGGGTATGATCGCTCGTGCTATCACACAATAGATCGACTCGTGTAAAGCAGGCATTAAAAGTTCATAAAGGATTATACAGCCAATCGGATATGGATTTGTCTAAAGGCCCCGTTACACGCAACAACATAGCTAATGAGATGTCGCTGGGGTCACGGAATTCGTGGCGCACATCTGGCCTTGTTAGCGACGTAGTTGCGTGTGACACTTACGAGCGACCGCTAACGATCCCAAATACTCACCAAATCGTTGATTGTTGACAGTTCGTTCATTTTCAAAATATCGTTGCTCATTCTGGGCGCAGGTTGTTAGTCGTTCCTGAGGCAGCACACATCGCTACGTGTGACACCCCAGGAACAAGGAACTACACCGTACCTGCGTCCTCCGGCAACGAGGTGGGAGTGTCGTTCATGTGGCTGCTCTCCGCCCCTCTGCTTCTATTAGTGGCCCACTGTGTGACATCGCTGTGACGCCGCACGAACCCCCCCTTAAAAAAAGAGGTTGTTTGCCAACCACAGCGATATTGTCAGGAAGGTAATATGGTGTGACGCGTACCGGCAAAATTGTTCTCCATAGGCAGCGATTTGCCCGTGACGCACAAACGACGGGGGCGGGTGCTATCGCTAGCGATGTCGCTGCGTGTAAAGCAGCCTTAAAGGCCCCTTTACACACTGAGACTTTCTAGCGATCCCACCAGCGATCCCAACCTGGCCGGGATCGCTACAAAGTCTCTGGTGAGCTGTCTAACAGGCAGGTGGCCAGGTGGCCAACGACGCAACAGCGATCCGGACCTGCAGAACGACCTAGCTAGTCATTGGGGACGTTGTAAAGCAGCTTTTTGAAAGGGAAGTCGCTAACGAAGTCGCTGTAAAGTCCCCTTTACACACTAAAACTTTGCTGCACAGCGGGAAACAAAGGACCAAAGAATGGTCCTGAACGATTTGTAGCGATCAGTAACTTCACAGCAGGGACCAGGTCGCTGATGTGTTTCACACACTGCAATGTCGCTGGGGAGGTCGCTATAACGTCACAAAACCGGTGACGTTACAGCGATGTCGTTTGCGATGTAGCAGTGTGTAAAGCCACCTTAAGATCTGTTTTGTAACGTATGAAGTTTATATTGTGAAATCTACTGCCAGATCTGCTTAATCCTCACAGAAGTAATGTCTGGTGGAGGATTTTTGATATAAAAAAACCCCTTCCAACAACATCGCATTGTAAATTTTATAGGTAAGGTAAAAGACAAGCATCTCACCTGTCCACATGAAGGTCACCGCTATAAATAAAATCCAGCATTGTCTGGAAAGCAGCTGCTGTCACTTGCTTCTGGTCAAGGAGAATGTTACAGTCCATGGTGTCCTTGAAAAGGGCAGTGAAATACTCACTGAAAGAAGCCAACACATTCCTATGGGCTTTGTACTGGAAGTCACCGATCACAATGGTGCAGTCACACAGGAAGCCGGCCTCTCGCTGTCTCATTAACATGTCTGACAGCCGTATACAGTGCTCAGCACGGGCCATGTTGGCGAGGCCTGGGAAGTCTTACCTGGAAGAGAAGATCACAATGAGCACACACCAGTACAAAGTATTACTCCTCAATATAAAAAAGGTCAAAATGGCAACACGAGTACATGGTGCAAAAACCCCATCACCGAAGCGGAATCAGTGCAATAAAACAAGGTTGTCATGGCTCCATGTCAGCCAAGTTCTGCAGAGACGCTGCATTAGGGACCCACCATCGGCACCTGTGTGAGACTTTGGGGACCTTCCCTTTCTCAAGCCATGCGACTGGCAATGGATCTTTTACATCATGTACTTATTTGTCATTTTTGAACTTTTTCTACTCAAAGAAGTGATGAGGAAAAATACTTTGTACCAGTGTTTATAGCTGGAGTGTGTATGACGCCTTAGAGAGATGATTAAAGAGGTTGTCCATTACTTTTACATTGATGATCTATCCTTAGGTTAGGTCATGTCTGACTGACTGGGGTCCGACACCCCCCACCCCCGCTGATCAGTTGTGCTCGGTGTTCTCGGGGTCAGTTCTGGACCTGCCTCGTCTCCTGATAGCCGCCACAGCCAGATACTGCAGAGCCGCCACCCATTCAAATCAATAGGAGGCAGATGTGCAGTACCAGGCCGTGATCAGAAGATGACGCAGCTCCAGAACTGAGGATTTCCGCCACCCCTACTGTCACCGCCGGCACTGAGAGCAGCTGATCAGCGGGGGTGCGGGGTGTCGGACTCCGGCCGATCAGACATTGATCACCTACCCGAAGAATAGGCCACCACTGTAAAAGTAGCTGACAACCCCTATAAGGCTGTGTGCACCATTCAGGATTCGCTGCAGATTTTCTGTTAAAAAACCCCAGTGTTGGCCAGAAAAATGCCGCATAAAATGAGCGTGGATTTCTGTGCAATTTTACTCCATATTTTTCCTATTCACTTGAGAGGGTGAAAGATGCAGATATGAAAAACAAAATGCTGAAAAGGAAAAAAATAGGCATGTGTGCAGATTTCAGAGATCTCATTCACCGCTGGGACAGGAAAATGTGGGGAGGTTTTTTTCATGGCAAAAACAAGCAGAAAAAATGTGGCAAAAATACAACATGTGAAGAAGATCTTACTGTACATATTTTAATAAGGTATTTTTAGACATTTCTATAGGTGCACACATACATGAGAACACAATGGACTGAGGTTAGGCTCTGATCACACCAACACCATCAATGCACCGAGGTTAGGCTCTGATCACACTGACAGCATCAATGCACCGAGGTTAGGCTCCGATCACACTGACAGCATCAATGCACCGAGGTTAGGCTCTGATCACACCAACACCGTCAATGCACCGAGGTTAGGCTCTGATCACACTGACACCATCAATGCACCGAGGTTAGGCTCTGATCACACTGACAGCATCAATGCACCGAGGTTAGGCTCTGATCACACTGACAGCATCAATGCACCGAGGTTAGGCTCTGATCACACTGACACCATCAATGCACCGAGGTTAGGCTCTGATCACACGGACACCATCAAGGCACCGAGGTTAGGCTCTGATCACACTGACACCATCAATGCACTGAGGTTAGGCTCTGATCACACTGACACCATCAATGCACCGAGGTTAGGCTCCGATCACACCAACACCATCAATGCACCGAGGTTAGGCTCCGATCACACCAACACCATCAATGCACCGAGGTTAGGCTCTGATCACACCAACACCATCAATGCACCGAGGTTAGGCTCTGATCACACTGACACCATCAATGCACTGAGGTTAGGCTCTGATCACACTGACACCATCAATGCACCGAGGTTAGGCTCTGATCACACGGACACCATCAAGGCACCGAGGTTAGGCTCTGATCACACTGACACCATCAATGCACTGAGGTTAGGCTCTGATCACACTGACACCATCAATGCACCGAGGTTAGGCTCCGATCACACTGACACCATCAATGCACTGAGGTTAGGCTCTGATCACACTGACACCATCAATGCACCGAGGTTAGGCTCTGATCACACTGACACCATCAATGCACCGAGGTTAGGCTCTGATCACACTGACAGCATCAATGCACCGAGGTTAGGCTCTGATCACACTGACACCATCAATGCACCGAGGTTAGGCTCTGATCACACTGACAGCATCAATGCACCGAGGTTAGGCTCTGATCACACTGACAGCATCAATGCACCGAGGTTAGGCTCTGATCACACTGACACCATCAATGCACCGAGGTTAGGCTCTGATCACACCAACACCATCAATGCACCGAGGTTAGGCTCTGATCACACCAACACCATCAATGCACCGAGGTTAGGCTCTGATCACACTGACAGCATCAATGCACCGAGGTTAGGCTCTGATCACACTGACACCATCAATGCACCGAGGTTAGGCTCCGATCACACTGACACCATCAATGCACTGAGGTTAGGCTCTGATCACACTGACACCATCAATGCACTGAGGTTAGGCTCCGATCACACTGACACCATCAATGCACCGAGGTTAGGCTCCGATCACACTGACACCATCAATGCACTGAGGTTAGGCTCTGATCACACTGACACCATCAATGCACCGAGGTTAGGCTCTGATCACACTGACACCATCAATGCACCGAGGTTAGGCTCTGATCACACTGACAGCATCAATGCACCGAGGTTAGGCTCTGATCACACTGACACCATCAATGCACCGAGGTTAGGCTCTGATCACACTGACACCATCAATGCACCGAGGTTAGGCTCTGATCACACTGACAGCATCAATGCACCGAGGTTAGGCTCTGATCACACTGACAGCATCAATGCACCGAGGTTAGGCTCTGATCACACTGACACCATCAATGCACCGAGGTTAGGCTCTGATCACACCAACACCATCAATGCACCGAGGTTAGGCTCTGATCACACTGACAGCATCAATGCACCGAGGTTAGGCTCTGATCACACTGACACCATCAATGCACCGAGGTTAGGCTCCGATCACACTGACACCATCAATGCACTGAGGTTAGGCTCTGATCACACTGACACCATCAATGCACTGAGGTTAGGCTCCGATCACACTGACACCATCAATGCACCGAGGTTAGGCTCCGATCACACTGACACCATCAATGCACTGAGGTTAGGCTCCGATCACACTGACACCATCAATGCACTGAGGTTAGGTTCTGATCACACTGACACCATCAATGCACTGAGGTTAGGCTCTGATCACACTGACACCATCAATGCACCGAGGTTTGGCTCTGTTCACATTGACACAATCAGCTCTATTTTTTCCAGACCCATGTGATCCTATTCCTACATTTCTATAAGATACATAATTCTGCTAAGTTGGTTTTTCATACCCGGCCCAATAACGCTACAGATAAAACCTCTGTCAAGGACTATGGAAAGCACCAGGGATGGAGCAGCACCTCCGCTGCGATCAGGGGGCCGACAAGCCATCATTTAGGGCAAAAAAGTGGAGAACATTATCTCCATTCCTCGGGAGTAAAGATTATTTTATTATGTGTACAGTGAAGCTGAAGGAAAGGAAAATCCCAGAAATCCCCTTTAATGTACAGGAGGGATGTGGCATTATCACCTGTGACACCTGAGGACAACCTGTAACAGCAGGAGACCACCGCTCCACTGACATCTGCAGGGACCAGCGCTCCGCTCACATCTGCAGGGACCAGCACTCTGCTCACATCTGCAGGGACCAGTGCTTCGCTTACATCTGTGGGGACCAGCGCTCCGCTCACATCTGCGGGGACCACTACTCACATCTGTGGGGACCAGCGCTCCGCTCACATCTGTAGGGACCAGCGCTCCGCTCACATCTGTGGGAACCAGCGCTCCGCTCACATCTGTAGGGACCAATGCTCCGCTCACATCTGCGGGGACCAGCGCTCTGCTCACATCTGCGGGGACCAGCGCTCCGCTCACATCTGCGGGGACCAGCGCTCTGCTCACATCTGCGGGGACCAGCGCTCCGCTCACATCTGCGGGGACCAGCGCTCCGCTCACATCTGCGGGGACCAGCGCTCCGCTCACATCTGTAGGGACCAGCGCTCCGCTCACATCTGCGGGAACTAGCGCTCCGCTCACATCTGTAGGGACCAATGCTCCGCTCACATCTGCGGGGACCAGCGCTCTGCTCACATCTGCGGGGACCAGCGCTCCGCTCACATCTGCGGGGACCAGCGCTCCGCTCACATCTGCGGGGACCAGCGCTCCGCTCACATCTGTGGGGACCAGCGCTCCGCTCACATCTGCGGGGACCAGCGCTCCGCTCACATCTGCGGGGACCAGCGCTCCGCTCACATCTGTGGGGACCAGCGCTCCGCTCACATCTGCGGGGACCAGCGCTCCGCTCACATCTGCGGGGACCAGCGCTCCGCTCACATCTGCGGGGACCAGCGCTCCGCTCACATCTGTGGGAACCAGCGCTCCGCTCACATCTGCGGGGACCAGCGCTCCGCTCACATCTGCGGGGACCACTACTCACATCTGTAGGGACCAGCGCTCCGCTCACATCTGTAGGGACCAGCGCTCTGCTCACATCTGCGGGGACCAGCGCTCTGCTCACATCTGCGGGGACCAGCGCTCTGCTCACATCTGCGGGGACCAGCGCTCCGCTCACATCTGCGGGGACCAGCGCTCCGCTCACATCTGTAGGGACCAGCGCTCCGCTCACATCTGCGGGAACTAGCGCTCCGCTCACATCTGCGGGGACCAGCGCTCCGCTCACATCTGCGGGGACCAGCGCTCCGCTCACATCTGTGGGGACCAGCGCTCCGCTCACATCTGCGGGGACCAGCGCTCGGCTCACATCTGTGGGGACCAGCGCTCCGCTCACATCTGCGGGGACCAGCGCTCCGCTCACATCTGCGGGGACCAGCGCTCCGCTCACATCTGTGGGAACCAGCGCTCCGCTCACATCTGCGGGGACCAGCGCTCCGCTCACATCTGTGGGGACCAGCGCTCCGCTCACATCTGCGGGGACCAGCGCTCCGCTCACATCTGTGGGAACCAGCGCTCCGCTCACATCTGCGGGGACCAGCGCTCCGCTCACATCTGTGGGGACCAGCGCTCCGCTCACATCTGTGGGGACCAGCGCTTTGCTCACATCTACGGGGACCAGTGCTCCGCTCACATCTGTGGGGACCAGCGCTTCGCTCACATCTGTGGGGACCAGCGCTCCGCTCACATCTGCGGGGACCAGCGCTCCGCTGACATCTGCAGGGACCAGCGCTCCGCTGACATCTGCAGGGACCAGCGCTCCGCTCACATCTGTGGGGACCAGCGCTCCGCTCACATCTGTGGGGACCAGCGCTCCGCTCACATCTGCGGGGACCAGCGCTCCGCTCACATCTGCGGGGACCAGCGCTCCGCTCACATCTGTGGGGACCAGCGCTCCGCTGACATCTGCAGGGACCAGCGCTCCGCTCACATCTGTGGGGACCAGCGCTCCGCTCACATCTGTGGGGACCAGCGCTCCGCTCACATCTGCGGGGACCAGCGCTCCGCTCACATCTGTAGGGACCAGCGCTCCGCTCACATCTGTGGGAACTAGCGCTCCGCTCACATCTGCGGGGACCAGCGCTCCGCTCACATCTGTAGGGACCAGCGCTCCGCTCACATCTGCGGGGACCAGCGCTCCGCTCACATCTGTGGGGACCAGCGCTCCGCTCACATCTGTAGGGACCACTACTCACATCTGTGGGGACCAGCGCTCCGCTCACATCTGTAGGGACCACTACTCACATCTGTGGGGACCAGCGCTCCGCTCACATCTGTTGGGACCAGTGCTTCGCTCACATCTGTGGGGACCAGTGCTCCGCTCACATCTGTAGGGACCAGCGCTCCGCTCACATCTGTGGGGACCACTACTCACATCTGGCTGACAGCTGAGCTGTCTCTAGTCGTCCCATAGAAGTGAATAGAGCGGTGGTCTCTATTCACACAGGGATCTTCATCATCTCTAAATGTAAATAGTGGCAGATTCCATTCTGGAGCATTTTCAGCTAATACACCACATCGCCCCAAACATCAGATCGTGTGCGACCTCTGAGCGATCAGAGGCGCTGTCAGCAGAGCGCAGTATACGCGTCCCCGCGGCCAGGAGAACCCCCACCATCCGCGCCGCTCATCTCACCAGTCAGCCATTGTTGTAGCCGGAACGACGTCACCGAGTGACGTCACTCGGGAGCAGATGACACTGGCAGAGTGGTGTGGTGTGCTGTAGTGCCTGGAGCGGGATCTCTGCTGCGCGCAGATCGTAAGGGCACGTGACCGGCATCACAAACACCAGCGCATGTGAACACTTACCGCAATATGTAGTAATGTAAGGGTTAAACACCGGAGATAGCGCCTGGAAATAAAACGCTAGTTGGGATGAAATTTACTATGAAAAAAGAAATAAAATAAGGAAGAGGATAAAAATGTGTTTCCGCCCGGTTTCGAACCGGGGACCTTTCGCGTGTTAGGCGAACGTGATAACCACTACACTACGGAAACCTTCATACACAGTGCTGGGTAAATAAGGTATATCCCTCTGCAGAACAGTACACGCTCCAACTGTACGCATATTTACCATATGACAATTATATACAGTGTCTCTGGAAAACTGTATATACTGTATGTATTATGCACAACCCTGTAATGATAGACACCTTTCTGGAATGCAGTACAGCAGCTAGAAAGCATAGTGGCGCTTATTCACACACTAATAACATTGGTGACAGTTTGCCTTTAACCCCTTCACTACCCTGCCATTTTCCGTTTTAGCGTTTTCATTTTTTCCTCCTTTTCTTCCAAGAGCCATAACTTCTTTAATTTACTGATAATCTTGCCACATGACGGCTTGTTATTTTGCGGCATTCACTTTACCATGTAGTGTACTGTAAAACGGGAAAGAAATTCCAAGTGCGGCGAGATTGCAAAAAACATTTTTTGAGGGGGGTGGATTTTTTTTATTTACCATGTTCACTATATAGTAAATCCGACCTGGCGTTAGGATTCCCCAAGTCAGAACGAGTGCGTGGATATGAAACATGTGTAGCTTTTTTTAATGTAAGAGGTGAAAAAAAATCAGAAATTTGTAAAAAAAATAAAAATAAAATAAATAAATAAAGATTTGCTTTTAGTGCGATTTTTCCGAGACCCGTATTTTTTTTATATTTTTCAGGATCTGAGGCTGTGTGCTCTGAGCTGACATTTTTATTGATACCATTTTTTGGTGCAGATATGATGTTTTTATCGCCTCTTATTGTATTTTATTGTAATGTTACGGTGGCAAAAACCCCTTAATTCTGGCATTTTGATTTTTTTTCCCATTACGCTGTTTACCGATCAGATTAATTTATGTTATACCGTGTTTTTCCAAAAATAAGACACTGTCTTATATTCCCCCCCCCCCCCCCCCCCCCCCAAAAGCACTAGGGCTAATTTTTGTAGGAGGTCTTATTCTTGGAGAAACATGGTTGGGGGGTAAGTTTATCCCCCACCTCCCAGGAGACTCATACTCACCAGACCCGGACGTCTGCATGGCTCTCAGGTCCTCCTGTGATCTCTGGTGGGTGCTGCACACACACCTGACACAAAGACACACACACACACACACACACAGCAGATCACACACACACACACACACACACACACACACACAGCAGATCACACACACACACACACACACAGCAGATCACACACACACAGCAGATCGCACACACACAGCAGATCACACACACACAGCAGATCACACACACACAGCAGATCGCACACGCACACATTACATCCAGCGCAACTGGCAGCAGGGAATAATGGAAGGAAGTCCCGTGTGCAGCCGCAGGTCCTTGCGCTCCACCGCACTGCCTCTCAGGATTCTGCCCGTGAGGAGATCGGTGTCGCTGGATGTGGTGATTATGTATGCGATCTGATGTGTGTGCGATCAAATGTCTGCGTGTGATCCGAGGTTTGTGTGTGCGATCTGATTGTGTGTGTGATCTGTTGTGAGATCTGGTGTGTGTGTGAGATATGATTGTGTCTGTGAGAGCTGATGTGTGTGGGGGTGCGGTCACTGCAGGTTCTATGCTCGGTGTCTGGGGAGTGTGATTGCCGGGTGCCCGCTGTCTATAATGAAAGTGTCCTGCAGTATCTGTAGAATTTTTAGCTGCACGGACACTTCATTATTGATCTGCGACTAGGGCTTATTTTGGGGGGGCTTATATTTAAGCCTTGCTCCGAAAATGCTGAAAATCCCCGCTAGGGTTTATTTTTGGGGGAGGTCTTATTTTCGGAAAAACACGGTATTTTGAGAGATTGGACATTTCTGAACGCAGTTATACCAAATATGGGTATTTTTTGCTTTATGAAGGGGGAGTCATTTGAACTTTTGTGGGGTTTATTCACTAGTCCCCTCAGAAGACTTCAAACTACAATCGTCTGCTCATTTCTGCTATACAGAGTAGTGCATCAGTAATGCTGTGTATAGCAGAAATCACAATCTCCTGAACACCGGCTCACAGAGGTCATCAGCTGACCCCCGGCTGACATGACAACCCATCGGCACATTGTATAGAATAAGTGGTCGAACAATCACAGTATTAAAGGGGGCTTTACACGCTACGATATCGTTAATGTTTTATGGTTGGGGTCACGTTGTTAGTGACGCACATCCGGCGTCATTAACGATATCGCAGCGTGTGACACTGACCAGCGACCTTAAGCGACCTCAAAAATGGTGAAAATCGTTCACCATGGAGAGGTCGTCCCAAACTCAAAAATCGGTAGGGGTTGTTTATCCAGGTGGTTCATCGCTCATGCGGCAGCACACATCGCTATGTGTGACACCGCATGAGCGAGGAACGTCTCCTTACCTGCCGCCGGCCCCAATGAGGAAGGAAGGAGGTGGGCGGGATGTTACGTCCTGCTCATCTCCGCCCCTCCGCTTTGATTGGCCGGCCGCTTAGTGACGTTGCGGTGACGTCGCTGTGATGCCGAACGTCCCTCCCCCTTGAGGGAGGGATTGTTCGGCAGTCACAGCGCCGCCGCCGACCAGGTAAGTGCGTGTGACGCTGCCGTAGCGATAATGTTCGCTACGGCAGCGATCACAAACAATCGCATGCGCGACGGGGGCGGGTACTTACATGCTCGCTATCGCTACAAATTGTTAGCGATATTGCTACCATGTAAAGCCCCCTTAAGTCCCTTAAGAGAACTGAAAAATAATGTGATACAAATACAAAAGTTTATAAGGAATCTGTCACCGCCAAACTGTAAATTCAGCATTTAACCCCTTGACCTCTGGGCAATTTTCAGTTTTTCCGTTTTTGTTTTTTGCTCCCCTTCTGAGAGCCGTAACTTTTTTATTTTTCTGTCAATCTTATTTTTTGCGGGACGAATTGTATATTTAAATAAAACCATAAGTTTAACCATATAGTATACTGGAAAATGGCAAAAAATTCCAAGTGCGGAAAAATTGCAAAAAAAGTGTGATTGCATGATTGTTTTTGGGATATTTTATTCACCATGTTCACTATATGGTAAAACTGATGTGTCATTGTGATGCCTCAGGTCAGTACGTGTTTGTAGACACCAAACATGTATAGGTTTACTGTTATCTAAGGGGTGAAAAAAAAACACATTTGTCGCACTTTTTGTGCCTTTTTTAAAAACCGTAGCATACTCATTTTTCGGGATCTATGGCTCAGTGAAGGCTTATTTTTTGCGTCTCGAGCTGACATTTGTAACGGTACTAATTTGCGCAGATACTACATTTTAATCGCCTGTTATTGTACTTTGCGCAAAATTTGTCATGACCAAAAAATGTAATTTTGGCGTTTGGAAATTTTTTGGCGCTACGCCGTTTATCGATCAAATTAATTGATTTTATGTTTTGATAGATCGGGCATTTCTGAACGCGGCGATACCAAATATGTGTATATTTTTTTTATTTTTTTAACCCTTTAATTTTCAATGGGGGGGGCAAGTTGAACTTTTAGATTTTTTTTTCAATTTTTTAAAACTTTTTTTTTTTACTTTTTTTTGTCCCCCTAGGGGACTATAAGGATCAGCAGTCTGATCGCTTGTTCATTTCTGTAGATTACAGCTGCATTGCTCTAATTTGCAGAAAAGCTGCTCTCCTCTTAGGGGTACTTCTCACATAGCGAGATCGCTAGCGAGATCGCTACTGAGTCACAGTTTTTGTGACGTACCAGTGACCTCATTAGCGATTTCGCTGTCTGTGACACTAAGCAGCGACATGGCCCCTGCTGTGAAATCGCTGATTGTTACACACTCCTCTGGTTTTTTTTTTGCTCGTTGCTTTCCCGCTGTGAAGAACACATCGCTGTGTTTGACAGCGAGAGAGCAACGATCTGAATGTGCAGGGAGCAGGGAGCCGGCATCTGGAAGCTGCGGACGCTGGTAACCAAGGTACACATCGGGTAACTAAGCAAAGCGCTTTGCTTGGTTACCCGATATTTACCTTGGTTACTAGTGTACGCCGCTCTCAGGCTGCCAGTGCTGGCTCCCTGCACTCGTAGCCAGAGTACACATCGGGTAACTAAGCAAAGCGCTTTGCTTAGTAACCCGATGTGTACCCTGGCTACGAGTGCAGGGAGCCAGCGCTAAGCGGTGTGTGCTGGTAACCAGGGTAACTATCGGGTAACCAAGCAAATCATTTTGCTTAGTTACCCAATATCTACCTTGGTTACCAAGCGCAGCATCGTTTCCACGAGTCGCTGCTGGCTTGTCACTGGCCACTGGTGAGATCTGCCTGATTGACAGCTCACCAGCAACCATGTAGCGACGCACCACCGATCCTGACCAGGTCATATCGTGGTTGGAATAACTGGTATGTTGTTTAGTGAGATGTTACCCTTAGAGACAGCGCTCTGCTGGAAGTAAGAGGAAGTGACTCATAATAGCAACAGGAGTCATCACATGACCCTGAGCTACCGTGGCAACTATCGGCTCCCCGTTATCACGTCACGTGACTTCCAATGGAGCCGGGTGAGTGCTTTTCGTGGAGGGCTGTACTCCACACTCACATTTTGACAGCAAGGTGCAAGGGGTTAACAGGCTCGAGTGGATAGCGAATCCACTCGTGCCCGATAGCCACACATCAGCTGTTCAAATAAGCTGACATGTGCAGAACTCACCGCCAGCTCACCGCAGCAGCTGGCAGTGAATATACCGACATGATGCAAAACGTACCCAGTACGTCCAATGTCGGTAAAAAATTAAATAGGGGATCTATCAAAATATAAAATTATTTTAAGCTCTTCACAATATATAACGTATATTTAGTTGATATGTCATGTCCCTTGCTTTGATGCGGGCTTGCACGCCAAGCAGAGATCTTTCCCCACACATGACAGCTCATTTGATCAGCCGTCATGTGCCTTCAACAGCCGCGATCTGTTATCCAGTTAAATACCACTTGTCAATCTTTGACAGCGAAATAGACCAATCCCTGTCGGGGAGTGCATCGTTCCCATCGGCGCATATGTAACTTCATTGCGGGACGCCGCAAAAAAAATACACATATTTGTTATCGCTGAGTTCAGAAATATCCCATCTATCAAAATATAGAATAAACTAGCTGTAGTACCCGGTGTTGCCCAGGATAGTAACTAAGTGTTTCTTTCCCACTCCTCCACTCACTGTCTGTCTCTGTCTGTATTTCTGTCTGTCTCTCACTATCTGTCTGCCTCTTTCCTTGTCTGCCTCTTTCCCTGTCTGTCTCGGTCCCTGTCTGTCTCGGTCCCTGTCTGTCTCGGTCCCTGTCTGTCTCGGTCCCTGTCTGTCTCGGTCCCTGTCTGTCTCGGTCCAAGTCTGTCT
Organism: Anomaloglossus baeobatrachus; assembly: GCF_048569485.1. Classification (NCBI taxonomy): domain Eukaryota; kingdom Metazoa; phylum Chordata; class Amphibia; order Anura; family Aromobatidae; genus Anomaloglossus; species Anomaloglossus baeobatrachus. The sequence continues at coordinate 488,364,856 of NC_134355.1, forward strand.
CGGTCCATGTCTGTCTCGGTCCATGTCTGTCTCGGTCCATGTCTGTCTGTATGTCTCTTTCCCTGTCTGCCTCTTTCTGTCTGTCTCTTTCCCTGTCTGCATCTTTCTCTGTCTGCTCTTTATCTGTCTGTCTCTCTGTCTCTTTCCCTGTTTATCTGTCTTTGTCTGCCTCTTTCCCTGTCTGCCTCTGTTTAGTTCCCTGTCTGACACTCTGTCTTTTTACCTGTCAGTCTCTTTCCCTGTCTCTCTGTCTCTTTCCCTGTCTGCCGCTGTCTTTCTCTGTCTGTCTATCTCTTTCCGTCAGCCTCTTTCCCTGTCTGCCTGTCGCTTTCCCTGTCTGCCTCTGTCTGTCTCTGTATCTTTCCCTCTCTGTCTCTTTCCCTGGCTCTCTCTTTCCCTGTCTGCTTCTGTCTTTCTGTCTCTTTCCCTGTCTGTCTCTTTCCCTGTTTGCCTCTTTCCCTGTCTGCCTCTTTGTCTCTTTCCCTGGTTGCCTCGGTCTGTCTCTTTCCCTGTCTGCCTCTTTCTCTGTCTGCCTGTGACTATGTCTGTCTGTCTCTCAGTTTGTCTCTCTCTCTATCTGTCTCTCCACCAACATAATACTACCTCACACATAAGCTGTCTTATAATAAGAATGTCCTTCGTTACCTATAGCAACCAATCAGAGCTCCTATTAATGACCTGTAGCTCCCAGCTCCATTGACTTTAATGGAAGCAAGTTTTTTGACAAATAACAATAAAGCGCAGGGTTAAAATTCCCCCTCAAAACATAGTCTATGGCGGGCTTTGCACACTACGACATCGCAGGTGCGATGTCGGTGGGGTCAAATTGAAAGTGACGCACATCCGGCATCGCATGCGACATCGTAGTGTGGAAAGCCTAGATGATACGATTTACGAGCGCAAAATCGTCGTAATCGTATCATCGGTGCAGCGTCGACGTAATCCATAATTACGCTGACGCGACGGTCCGATGTTGTTCCTCGCTCCTGCGGCAGCACACATCGCTGTGTGTGAAGTCGCAGGAGCGAGGAACATCTCCTACCGGCGTCACCGCGGCTTCCGTAGGATATGCGGAAGGAAGGAGGTTGGCAGGATGTTTACATCCTGCTCATCTCCGCCCCTCCACCGCTATTGGCCGCCTGCCGTGTGACGTGTGACGTCACTATGACGCCGCACGACCCGCCCCCTTAGGAAGGAGGCGGGTCGCTGGCCACAGACGGTCGCAGGGCAGGTGAGTGCATGTGAAGCTGGCGTAGCGATCATGTTCGCTACGCCAGCTATCACACAATATCGTACCTGCGACGGGGGCGGGGACTTTCGCGTGCGACATCGCAGCATCGGCTTGCGATGTCGCAACGTGCAAAGCCCGCCTATGACATTCCCTGAGTCACATGAGGTGTGTGCAAAATTTCGTGATTGTACATGCGACGGTGCAGATTCCTTTAGCAGTCATATACACACACACACACATATATATATACATACCTACACTCAGCTATATATATTAGATTAATCCGATCAGTAAACAGCATAATGAAAAAAAACAAATTATGTTTTTTGGCAGCTGAAATATTGCAATAAAATGCAATAAGAGGTGATCAAAATATTGTATCTACACCAAAATATTATCAGTAAAAACAACAGCTCAAGGTTCAAAAAATAAGACATCTCACAGCCCCAGATCCTGAAAAACGAGTGATGGAAAATGGCGACAAAAGTGACATTTGTTTTGGACAAATTTCCAATTTTTTTTTACCAATTAAATACAAAAGGAAACTATACGTTTGGTATCTACGCTCTTGTACTGACCTAGAAAATCATATTGTCTGGTCAGTTTTGCCATATAGTGAACATGGTAAATAAAAAAACAACAAAAACTGAAACTGTTGTGGAATTGCACGTTTTTTTTTGCAATGTCACAGCTCTTGGAATTTCCCCCCCGTTTTCCAGTACAATATATGGTAAAATGAATGGTATCTTTTAAAAGTTCAACTCATCCTGCAAAAAGAAAACAATAATACATTGTATTGTCTATATTGTCAGAAAAAAAAACAAAAAAAGCATTCTTCCTAGGCTGAAGTCCAGTAGACGCACACCAGTGTCAGGTGCTCAGCTCCCATTTCAGGGCATGGTGCCCCACAGAATTGGGGGGAGATAAACATGGCTATTCCCTAATTGTTGGCCAGTTCAATTAGACTGCATAATTGTCCTCCAAATGATGCAGTCAAGTACACCACTGGGAGCTGATGCAACCTGTAAACAGCAGGCATTCAACAAGTTAGCATACAAAAAGGAGCACCTGACAGCAATGGCTCTTGTCTTTTGACTTAAGGGTACTTCTCACATAGCGAAATCGCTGCTGAGTCACAGGTTTTGTGACGTACCAGTGACCTCATCAGCGATCTCGCTGTGTGTGACACTAAGCAGCGACTTGGCCCCTGCTGTGAAATCGCTGATCGTTACACACTCTTCTGGTTCATTTTTTGCTCATTGGTCTCCCGCTGTGCAGCACAAATCGACGTGCTTGACGGCAGGAAACCAACGAGCACCGACTCTGTGTAAGCAGCGTACGCTGGTAACCAGGATAAATATCGGGTAACTAAGCAAGGTGCTTTGCTTGGTTACCTGATATTTACCCTGCTTACCAGGGTACACCGCTTAGCGCTGGCTCCCTGCACACATAGCCAGGGTACACATTGGGTTACTAAGCAAAGCGCTTTGCTTAGCTACCCGATATTTACCCTGGTTACCAGTGTACACCGCTTAGCACTGTCTCCCTGCACACGTAACCAGGGTAAATGTCAGGTAACTAAGCAAAGCGCTTTGCTTAGTAACCCGATGTGTACCCTGGCTACGTGTGCATAGTTTCTGGTGTGGGGTGATCCACCAGGATAGCTGAGGCTGGAAGCACGGTCATTATTTTACTAAGAGCAAACACAGGGATTGAGGTCTTGTCCTAGTAGTGGACAACCTGTTTAAATCCCGACAATACCTGCCAAAAATGTATATCCTGTGTGAAAGTGCCAGGGGAAAACCCCGCAGATTTAGGATTTATGAAGGGAATGCCACCCTCTTTTGGATGAGGGTGAAAAAATTAGGTGGGAATTGGTGATCCTACTAGGGTTACCACCTCTACATAGGTGGGCTTCTTCTCCACCAGCATCCCACTCTTCAAGTCCCTTTGTGCCAGAGCTACCACAGTATACTGTGTGTAAGGCTGGGGTCACATGAGCGTATTAAATTGGGTCACGTTTTCATCCAGAAAAGTGGGACACTTTTTTTCTCACTTGTGCTGTACATATGCAATCAGTTTTTTTTCACAGAAACTACAGTCATGGCCAAAAGTTTTGCGAATGCTATAAATATTAATTTTTCCAAAGTCTACTGCTTAAGTTTTTCTAATGGCAATTTGCATATACTCCAGAATGTCATAAAGAGTGAACAGCTTAACAGCAATTACTTGCAAAGTCAATATTGGCTAAGAAAATGAACTTTAACCCCCAAAACACATTTCAACATCATTGCATTCCTGCCTTAAAAGGAGCAGATAACATTGTTTTAGTGATTGTGCCATTAACACAGGTGTGGGTGTTGATGAGGACAGGGCTGGCGATCAATCAGTCATGATTAAGTAAGAATGACACCACTGGACACTTTAAAAGGAGGCTGGTGCTTGGTATCCTTGTTTCTCTTCAGTTAACCATGGTTATCTCTAAAAAAACCCGTGCAGCCATCATTGCTCTGCACAAAAATGGCCTAAGGCTATGTGTCCACGAGAGAATGTAGCTGCGGATTTTTCTGCATCAAAATCCGCAGCTTTCTCGCAAAATCTTTGAAAAGGTGCGGATTTGATGCAGATTTTTTTTTTCCCCAATTTTAAAGCCAAAATCCGGATGAAAATCCGCAACAATAATTGACATGTTGCAGATTTTTCCGGATCAAAATCCGCACAAAATCCGCTGCGGAAAAATCCGCAGCGTGGGCACAGCATTTCCAAAATGCCATAGAAATGGCTGGGAAGTGCCTGAGCTGCAGATTTTCGGGAAATCCGCGGCTTTTCCGCGAGAAATCCATGGCAAAATCCGCGCATTTTCCGCAGCGTGGACACATAGCCTAACAGGGAAGAGTATCGCAGCTACACAGATTGCACCTCAGTCAACAATCTATCGCATCATCAAGAACTTCAAGGAGAGAGCTTCCATTGTTGCCAAAAAGGCTTCAGGGCGCCCAAAAAGGACCAGCAAATGCCAGGACCGTATTTTAAAACTGTTTCAGCTGCGGGATTGGACTACCAGCAGTGCCGAGCTAGCTCAGCAATGGCAGCAGGCTGGTGTGAGTGCTTCTGCACGCACTGTGAGGCGGAGACTGCTTGAGCAAGGCCTGGTTTCAAGGAGGGCAGCAAAGAAGCCACTTCTCTCCAGAAAAAACATCAGGGACCGACTGATATTCTGCAAAAGGTACAGGGAGTGGACTGCTGAGGACTGGGGTAAAGTCATTTTCTCAGATGAATTCCCTTTTCGATTGTTTGGGACATCTGGAAAACAGCTTATTAGGAGAAGAAGAGGTGAGCGCTACCACCAGTCTTGTCTCATGCCAACTGTTAAGCATCCTGAAACGATTCATGTGTGGGGTTGCTTCTCAGCCAAGGGAATCGGCTCACTCACAGTCTTGCCTGAAAACACAGCCATGAATAAAGAATGGTACAAGAATGTCCTCCAAGAGCAACTTCTCCCAACTGTCCAAGAGCAGTTTGGCGCCCAACAATGCCTTTTCCAGCATGATGGAGCACCTTGCCATAAAGCAAAGGTGATCACTAAATGGCTCATGGAACAAAACATAGAGATTTTAAGTCCATGGCCTGGAAACTCCCCAGATCTTAATCCCGTTGAGAACTTGTGGGTAATCATCAAGAGACGGGTGGACAAACAAAAACCAACAAATTCTGGCAAAATGCAAGCATTGCTTATGCAAGAATGGACAGCTATCAGTCAGGATTTGATCCAGAAGTTGATTGAGAGCATGCCAGGGAGAATTGCAGAGGTCCTGAAGAAGAAGGGTCAACACTGCAAATATTGACTTGCTGCATTAACTCATTCTGTCAATATAACCTTTTGGTACTCATAATATGATTGCAATTATATTTCTGTATGTGATGTAAACATCAGACAAACAAAAACCAGAGGGCAACAGATCATGTGAAAATATAATTTTGGTGTCATTCTCAAAACTTTTGGCCATGACTGTATTATTCATTTACAGTTTTTAACAGGACCATTTACAGTGTTCTATGCTATAGAATAGCAATGTATCTGTGAAAAATGGATGTCAATAAGATGGTCCGTGTGCCATCCGTTTTTTTTCTTGCACCCATTGATTTGTATTGGCGAGTCTTGCATGATTTCGGCATTCATTCGCAGCATGCTGCAACTTTTTTCTCTTCCAGAATCTGGATGGAAAAAAAAAGTGACCACTTGCTCTAACTCATTGACTAACAATGGTCTGAGTGAATTTAACTTGTCTGAATACGCTTGTGTGAGCGAGGCCTAAAAGAGTGGCCTCCTTAAGTCACTAATTGGGCAACTGCTGAGAAAGGGTGACCGCAGGATTCAATGTAGTGAAATCCTGTTCGTAGTCCAGTATGACAAGAGGGATGGAAATGGAATCACCTCCACCAGTATACTAGGAGCCACTACACAGATGAGCAAACCTGAAGTTCGGTGTTCATACTTAACACAGACTTTACCAAAAACACAGAGTTTGGGTGCTTTACATATGCTGACCACTTGAGTGAGCATCGCTGGGCTCGGGTATGCTCGGTACTCAGCCCGCTGCAAGCTACTTGCAGTGTTTGAACATCTCACACTGGGGGTAATAACAGTGTGATCGAATGTAGTGTGTACAAAAAACAAAAATTGAAAAACCCCATCCACCCTCTGGAAATGCTGTGTTTATGTCTGGCTGCATGTGGGCGCAAACCCGATCTGCCCAATTAGTGACTTTCATTGGGGTTCAGGTCAAGTCCAAGTCCCAAACCGAACTTAATCTAAAGTCCGGCTTACCTCGTCGAACTAAACTTGCACAGATTCGCGTATCTCTACAGGTACATCTTTATACACAGCTGTTAACAAAAGGATTCACCAAACTCAATAGGCGATCTGACTGCTGACCTTGCTCCCTTCCACTATGACCTGCACACATTCCTTAGGCACTTGAATACAAAAAACAGGGTCAGAGTCTGTTTATTGTGGCTAATATGCATGTACTATTTCCTGAAAAGAGTAAGTATTAAAGGGAACCTGTCACCAGATTTGGTGACTATAAGGCTGAGGCCACCACCAGTGAGCCCTTATATACAGCATTCCAGAATACTGTATATAACAGCCCAGGCCAATCTGTATAATGTAAAAAACACTTTTATAATACTCATGTAGGGGGCGGTCCAGTCCAGCACCTCCTCTCTGCTGCAATGGCCATACTCTTTCTTTGCAGGCCCAGGTGCATGACGCCTCCTACGCTAACCACACTTGTCTTTTTGGAAGGTGAACCTTCAGCCAAGTCTGAGGTCCAGAACACTCTGGAAGAGGTTTTCTTCCAAGATATCTCTATACTTGGCCGAAATCATCTTTCCTTTAATTGCAACCAGTCGTCCTGTCCCTGCAGCTGAAAAACACCCCCATAACATGATGCTGCCCCCACCATGTTTCACTGTTGGGATTGTATTGGGCAGGTGATGAGCAGTGCCTTGTTTTCTCCATACATACCGCTTAGAATGATCACCAAAAAGTTTTATCCTTGTCTCATCAGACCAGAGAATCTTATTTCTCATAGTCTGGGAGTCCTTCGTGTGTTTTTTTGCAAACTCTATGCGGACTTTCATATGTTTTAGGCCTGTTTCACACGTCAGTGAAAAACACACGTTTTTCACTGATGTGTAAAAAACGCATAAGTCCCGCCGTGTGCCGTGATTCACGGCACATGTGGGTTATCCATGTGCTATCCGTGATACTCACCTGTCCCTGCTCCTGCTGTCCATGGTGCTGAACTCTTCAGCTCTGCTGTGTTTCCGGCCGCCTACTTCCGGGTCGGCTGTGCTGTGCATAAATGCATATGCATGAGCATAATTAGCCGGCCTGAAAGCAGCAGTCATCAGTGGCTGAACACAGCAGCGCTGGAGAAGGTGAGTATAAAAAGCTTTTTATTTTCAATGTACATGTTTTTCTGGTACGTGTTTCAAGGATCACGCCACTCATGATTCTCATTTAGTGTGACATGCACTGTGAGCTGTAAGGTCTTATATAGACAGCTATGTGCCTTTCCAAATCAAATCCTATCAGTTTCATTAAACACAGCTGGGCACCAATGAAGGAGTAGAACCATCTCAAGGAGGATCGCAAGGAAATGGACAGCATGTGACTTAAAAGAGTGGTTCACCCATATTTTTTATTGTCTAGTTCAATATTATATTGAAAAACAATGGTTCTCTCAAATACATGACAGGCTCACCATTTAACCACCTGAATTCAAAAGGTCCACACACATCCTGCAAAAATGGATAAAATGTGCCATACCTCTAATAGTGAGATATTAGTTTATATTTTGGCCCAAAATATGTAAGCTCGCAATCCGTTCGTCAAGGATTCTCACACTTGCGAGTCCCTACACTGAATTAGTTAGAAAAACTACAAAGAACTATATCAAAAAAACATCAAAAAGGAGCCAAGACAAATGATATGTGCACACACAGAATGTGGTGAGCCTTCCTCATAAAGATGGCTGCAGCCGAGGTGCAAGATGCTGATGTCACAGCCACTCAACCTCCACACTAGGGGGGAGGGGCGGCTGCTTAGCATAAGACATGCACACTAATAAGGCTTGCACTGGGAGCCCATCATATAATGAGTGAAATGCACAGTGTCTGAACTGTGACCTATAAATGACGCCAGAAACCCAGGTCAGGCGGGCAAAACAGCACTATATAGGTGCATCTCGCACGGATACACGAGACGCACAGTGTCTGAATAATGGCCTATAAATGACGCACAACAAACGGCGGGTCAGTTAGCACTATGAGTACATAACACATGACAGGCTCACCATTTAATTAAACTAATATCTCACTATTAGAGGTATGGCACATTTTATCCATTTTTGCAGGATGTGTGTAGACCTTTTGAATTCAGGTGGTTACATGGTGAGCCTGTCATGTGTTATGTACTCATAGTGCTAACTGACCCGCCTGGACCTGGTGTTGTGCGTCATTTATAGGCCATTATTCAGACACTGTGCGTCTCGTGTATCCGTGCGAGATGCACCTATATAGTGCTGTTTTGCCCGCCTGACCTGGGTTTCTGGCGTCATTTATAGGTCACAGTTCAGACACTGTGCATTTCACTCATTATATGATGGGCTCCCAGTGCAAGCCTTATTAGTGTGCATGTCTTATGCTAAGCAGCCGCCCCTCCCCCCTAGTGTGGAGGTTGAGTGGCTGTGACATCAGCATCTTGCACCTCGGCTGCAGCCATCTTTATGAGGAAGGCTCACCACATTCTGTGTGTGCACATATCATTTGTCTTGGCTCCTTTTTGGTGTTTTTTTGATATAGTTCTTTGTGGTTTTTCTAACTAATTCAGTGTAGGGACTCGCAAGTGTGAGAATCCTTGACGAACGGATTGCTATGAGTACATAACACATGACAGGCTCACCATTTTAGCAAAGGATTTGAATACTTATGACCATGTGAAATTTCAGTTTTTCTTGTTTAATAAATTTGCAAAAATTTCTACATTTCTGTATTTTTTCTGACAAGATGGGTGCAGAGTGTACATTAATGAGAAGAAAAATGAACTTTTTTGAAATTACCAAACGTCTGCAATGAAACAAAGAGTGAAATTTTAAGGAGTCTGAATACTTTTTGTACCAAATGACGCACATCTGGTCGCTTTAGCGATGCCGTTACGTGTGACACCTTTGAGCGATTTTGCATCGTTGCAAAAATGTGAAAATCGCTCATCGGTGACATGGGGGTCCATTCTGTAATATCGTTGCTGCAGCAGTAACGAAGTTGTTCCTCGTTCCTGCGGCAGCACACATCGGTACGTGTGACACTGCAGGAACGAAGAACTTCTCCTTACCTGCCTCCCGCCCGCAATGCGGAAGAAAGGTTGTGGGCGGGATGTTCGTCCCGCTTATCTCCGCCCCTCCACTTCTATTGGGCGGCGGTTCAGTGGCGCAGCTGTGACGTCGCTGTGACGCTGAATGAACCGTTCCCTTAGAAAGGAGGCGTTTCGCCGGTCACAGCGACGTCGCAGGGCTGGTAAGTAGTGTGACTGGTCTGGGCGATGTTGTGCGCCATGGGCAGCGATTTACTGAAGAAGCTCCGCCTCCTCTCCTGCTTGGCTGTTTTTCTCCTGGCATCTCTCACTGCTCTCTGACTGGAAGAGGAAGCTGCCTGGCCACTCCCTCCTCTTCAGCACAGGCTGCACACAGTGTGCAGTGAGACTGCATCTATAGAATCAGTGCGGGTACCCAGCGGCCTTAATCAGCTGCTTGGTGACGCCACGGGGGCATGAAAGAGAAAGTGAAAATGTACACACAGTGGGCAGCTGCCTCCGGGCCCCTCCAGCTCACGGGCCCCGTAGCAGTGGCTTTGTCTGCCTCTATTGACGGTACGCCACTGATACCAAGTATACAATACAGTTTTATGTTCTAAAGCAGCCTCATGCTTTGAAACGCGTAGACTCAATAAAGTACTGTTTTCATCCATCCTGGTTTCCTCTATTAGCAGTGCATATTTAAAGGTAACCTGTCACCAGATTTTTGAGGTATAAACCAAAACTAGCACCTTAAGCAGCACCTGTGTTGCATTCTACAGTATAAAGGTGCATATTATCCACTGACTCCCCTGTACACCCCACAATTACCTTTTTATATTCTCCCCTGCTCTATGTAAATCGTTTGGTCCATTCCGATGGGCGTCCTTGATTGTGGCTCCTGTCCCTAGTCTCTGCGCTGATAGCCGTCCTCCTGTGGTGATTGATGTGGATGACGTATGCTGTGTCATCTACATATCGAGGCAAGATTTCACACCTGCGCAGCCACTTCATTGGTTCGCACAAGTACACCGAAGTGCGCCTGTGCGAGCCGGCAAAATGTCTTTGCACAGGCGCAAGATTTTGCACAGTGACGTGGATGGCGCAGGAGGCGTCATCCACGTCACTCACCACAAGAGGATGGCGATCAGTGTGGAGAGGAGAGACAGAAGTCGCAAGCAAGGACACCCATAGGACTGGACCCAACAATTTACATAGAGCGTGGGAGAATATGAAAAGGTAATTGTTGGGTGTACGGAGGAGTTGAAGGATAACATGCACCTTTAGGGAATGCAGCACAGGCGTTGTTTAAGGCGCTAGTTCTGGTTTAAACCTCACAAATCTGGTGACAAGTTCCCTTTAACCCTTTCCTATCCATTATACTAAAATTCCATATTAGCATTCTGCTTGGGACTATTAGTAAGAATGTCCCTTAGTGTTTGGTGACTTTTTCCGGTGCAGAAAATCCAGTTTGATACAGAACTAGCTCTATAAAGAAGATGATCGACACATTTTTGCAGACACGAGCATGTGGTATGGACTTCACAATCTGCTAATTCTTTGTGCTGATTACAGTGAGGATATTATTCTTAGCAATGGAAGGGGTGAAATCTCAGTTGAAACTGCAAAAAGAATGGATTTTACTGCAGATATTACAGAAAAATCTTACATTACAAATAGATACATTACGGAAAGCTTACAGACACAAGGAGGGTCTTATACGATTGCAGTTTCTAAAGAAAATTTGGGTAAGACGTGGAGAATATATTATGGGGTTATTCCCATCATAGATGGATATGATTTTTCCAGTATTGGGAAAAATAAAAGCATACACTTGTAACTTACTGCTTATATACACGCCCTTTCTCAGTCCCTTCTCCCCCTCACAGACATTGCATTTCTACATGATGCAGATGCCGCTGCAACTTTATACAACACTACAATCTCTGCAGCTCTCGAATCAGCTGCCCCCCTCACACACACCAAAACCCACACAATCAACAGGCAACCCTGGCACACAAGGCAGACTAAAGAACTAAGACGGGCTTCCAGAATTGCTGACCGCAGATGGAAGAGGTCTCATTCCACTGAGCACTTCATTGCATATAAAGAGTCCCTCACCACTTTCAAGTCCACACTCACTGCTGCAAAACAAACCTACTTCTCATCCCTCATATCTTCTTTCTCTTACAACCCTAAAGAGCTATTCAACACTTTCAATTCTCTCTTCCGTCCTCCAGCACCACCTCCCTCTCCTCTCCTCTCAGCTGAAGACTTTGCCTCTTTCTTCAAGCGGAAGATTGACAACATCAGAGCAAGCTTTGGCCCACAATCACCACAGCCCCTCATCATAGCTACTCATCCTTCTTCCTCCAAATCCAGCTTCTCCACCATGGCAGAAAACAATCTCTCCACTCTACTCTCAAGATCACATCTAACCACCTGTGCACTGGACCCGCTCCCATCGCACCTCATCCCCAACATCACCGCAGTCCTCATCCCAGCCCTAACCCTTCTCTTCAAAGGATAAGGCTGCACATCAAACATAGATAATGGTATAATGCCTCAAGCATATGGAAAAATATTGGAATATACAATGAAAAATGCTACTTGCTAATTTGAACATGTGAATAATGAATTGCATACCTGCTACGAATATTAGGAAAAAGGAGATATTTAGCAATCGCATTGATCAATGTAACTGAGCCCCAAAGCCTCGTCAAGGCATATCTCTATATTGGGGTCCCTAGCTCTGTGACCCTAACTGTGTGTCATCTCATTGCAATTAAAAACTGCTGTGGGTGGAGAGGGGTAACTAAGGACTTTCTTATATAGGAGATGGAAAAAACATGGCCGAAAGGGGCGGAGCTGTGTTCACATTCAGAAAAAAAACTACATATAACTGAATAGGATAACTGAAGTGAGCACTAATATATATATATTATGAGTGCAAGCCAAAAAATACATACTATACAAAGGATAAGGCTGCACATCAAACATAGATAATGGTATAATGCCTCAAGCATATGGAAAAATATTGGAATATACAATGAAAAATGCTACTTGCTAATTTGAACATGTGAATAATGAATTGCATACCTGCTATGAATATTAGGAAAAAGGAGATATTTAGCAATCGCATTGATCAATGTAACTGAGCCCCAAAGCCTCGTCAAGGCATATCTCTATATTGGGGTCCCTAGCTCTGTGACCCTAACTGTGTGTCATCTCATTGCAATTAAAAACTGCTGTGGGTGGAGAGGGGTAACTAAGGACTTTCTTATATAGGAGATGGAAAAAACATGGCCGAAAGGGGCGGAGCTGTGTTCACATTCAGAAAAAAAAACTACATATAACTGAATAGGATAACTGAAGTGAGCACTAATATATATATTATGAGTGCAAGCCAAAAAATACATACTATACAAAGGATAAGGCTGCACATCAAACATAGATAATGGTATAATGCCTCAAGCATATGGAAAAATATTGGAATATACAATGAAAAATGCTACTTGCTAATTTGAACATGTGAATAATGAATTGCATACCTGCTATGAATATTAGGAAAAAGGAGATATTTAGCAATCGCATTGATCAATGTAACTGAGCCCCAAAGCCTCGTCAAGGCATATCTCTATATTGGGGTCCCTAGCTCTGTGACCCTAACTGTGTGTCATCTCATTGCAATTAAAAACTGCTGTGGGTGGAGAGGGGTAACTAAGGACTTTCTTATATAGGAGATGGAAAAAACATGGCCGAAAGGGGCGGAGCTGTGTTCACATTCAGAAAAAAAACTACATATAACTGAATAGGATAACTGAAGTGAGCACTAATATATATATTATGAGTGCAAGCCAAAAAATACATACTATACAAAGGATAAGGCTGCACATCAAACATAGATAATATCTCCTTTTTCCTAATATTCATAGCAGGTATGCAATTCATTATTCACATGTTCAAATTAGCAAGTAGCATTTTTCATTGTATATTCCAATATTTTTCCATATGCTTGAGGCATTATACCATTATCTATGTTTGATGTGCAGCCTTATCCTTTGTATAGTATGTATTTTTTGGCTTGCACTCATAATATATATATTAGTGCTCACTTCAGTTATCCTATTCAGTTATATGTAGTTTTTTTTCTGAATGTGAACACAGCTCCGCCCCTTTCGGCCATGTTTTTTCCATCTCCTATATAAGAAAGTCCTTAGTTACCCCTCTCCACCCACAGCAGTTTTTAATTGCAATGAGATGACACACAGTTAGGGTCACAGAGCTAGGGACCCCAATATAGAGATATGCCTTGACGAGGCTTTGGGGCTCAGTTACATTGATCAATGCGATTGCTAAATATCTCCTTTTTCCTAATATTCATAGCAGGTATGCAATTCATTATTCACATGTTCAAATTAGCAAGTAGCATTTTTCATTGTATATTCCAATATTTTTCCATATGCTTGAGGCATTATACCATTATCTATGTTTGATGTGCAGCCTTATCCTTTGTATAGTATGTATTTTTTGGCTTGCACTCATAATATATATATTAGTGCTCACTTCAGTTATCCTATTCAGTTACTAACCCTTCTCTTCAACCTATCACTAGCAAGTGGTGTATTCCCTTCATGCTTTAAACATGCCTCTATTACACCCATCCTCAAAAAGCCCTCCCTTGACCCATCCTCTGTGTCAAACTATCGCCCCATATCCCTTCTCCCCTACGCCTCAAAACTACTGGAACAGGATGTCCATCTTGAATTGTCCTCATACCTCTCCTCCTGCTCCCTCTTTGACCGGCTTCAATCTGGCTTCCGACCACATCATTCTACCGAAACTGCCCTAACCAAAGTCACCAATGATCTACTAACCGCCAAAGCCAAGCGACACTACTCTATCCTCCTCCTCCTGGACCTGTCCTCTGCCTTCGACAAAGTAGACCATTCCCTCCTACTACAGATTCTCTCATCTCTGGGCATCACAGACTTGGCCCTATCTTGGATCTCCTCATACCTAACTGACCGAACTTTCAGCGTCTCCCATTCTCACACCACTTCCTCATCTCGCCCCCTATCTGTCGGTGTCCCTCAAGGCTCAGTTCTTGGACCCCTGCTGTTCTCCATCTACACCTTCGGCCTGGGACAGCTCATAGAGTCTCACGGCTTCCAGTATCATCTCTATGCCGATGACAAACAGATTTACCTCTCTGGACCTGACATTACCTCTCTACTAACCAAAATACCACAATGTCTGTCTGCTATTTCATCCTTCTTCTCTGCACGATTCCTAAAACTTAACATGGACAAAGCAGAGTTTAATGTCTTTCCTCCTGCTCACTCATCTCTTCCAACAAGCCTTTCCATCAAACTTGATGGTTGCTCACTCACCCCAGTCTCACAAGCTCGTTGCCTTGGAGTGACCCTCGACTCTGCTCTATCCTTCAAGCCACACATCCAAGCCCTCTTCAACTCATGCCGATTACAACTCAAAAATATCTCCCGGATCCATGCTTTCCTTAACCAAGAATCTGCAAAAACATTAGTGCATGCCCTCATCATCTCCCGCCTCGACTACTGCAACCTCCTGCTCTCTGGCCTCCCTTCCAACACTCTTGCACCCCTCCAATCTATCCTAAACTCTGCAGCCCGCTTAATCCACCTCTCCCCTCGCTACTCCCCAGCCTCGCCACTCTGCCAATCCCTTCACTGGCTTCCCATCGCCCAACGACTCCAGTTCAAAACATTAACCATGACATACAAAGCCATGCACAACCTGTCTCCTCCCTACATCTGTGACCTAGTCTCCCGGTACCTACCTGCACGCAACCTTAGATCCTCACAAGATCTCCTTCTCTGCTCCTCCCTTATCTCCTCTTCCCACAATCGTGTACAAGATTTCTCCCGTGCATCTCCCATACTCTGGAATGCTCTACCTCAGCACATCAGACTCTCCACTACCGTGGAAAGCTTCAAGAGGAACCTCAAGACCCACCTCTGCCAACAAGCCTACAATAGCCCTCAGTCCAGTAGACCACTGCGCAACCAGCTCTGTCCTCACCTATTGTACCATCACCCATTCCCTGTAGACTGTGAGCCCTCGCGGGCAGGGTCCTCTCTCCTCCTATACCAGTCTGTCTTGTACTGTTAATGATTGTTGTACGTATACCCTCTTTCACTTGTAAAGCGCCATGGAATAAATGGCGCTATAATAATAAATAATAATAATAATAAACATTTGCAGCTGTTCTTGAGATGTTATTTTTCTTTTCAGATTGTTGCCTAGGAAACCGACCACTGCTGCAGTCCTGCTTGAAGCTGGCCGGGATCAGCAGCCTAAGGCTATGTGCCCCCGTTGCGTTGTGTCCCTGCAGAAATTTCTGCAGCAATTTGAACAGCACACGTGCGCTTCAAATCGCTGCAGAAGCACTGCAGTGAAAAAGCAGATTTTATGCGCTCTGGATACAGCCCCCACCATAGACAGAGCGGGACCTGCATCCTAAGCCACGGAATAAGTGACATGTTGCTTTTTAGAACGCAGCGTTTTGGCAGCATGGAAATCTCTGCGTTTTAAAACGCAACGTGGGCATGGATAATGCACAATCTTCATAGATTGTGCTGGGGACGCAGGACGCATGTAGTTACGCTGCGGTGCAATACGCACACGTGGGCACAGAGCCTAACAGTGCGCTCCTGGCCAGCTGGAAAACATGGTCGGTTGTCCAGCAGTGGTGGTGGGTCAGCAAGGCAATGAGCTGTAAATACACGTTTTCATATCTGAAGGATGGCAAAGAATCAGTAAATGGCTGCTATTTACAATCATAGGAGACAATTTGCGATGAGAACTGATTACTACAGCACAGCCATGACGACATGGCACCTTCTCCAGCCCGCCCTCCCATGTCACCAACAGCTGCAGCTCGGCTCCTCCCCAGACACTACTCCCAACGCCGGGCAAATGTCACTGATATAAGAGCGACACTCAGATCATGTGGTGCGCAGGGCCTCCCGTGATAGGCTGTAAGATTCCCGCCATGTCTAATTCAAAGGCGCACGGTGACGTCACGCTGAGTATATAAGCCTGACCGGCCGCTGCAGCTGGCAGTGGAGATCACGCAGGAGGGCAGTCGTCTAACCCTAATGCGCTGGCTGTGGGCTCTTCTGTGGCGCCTGTTGTTTTCCAGGTTGCCTTTCAGCGGGCGATAGAGCTCAACACACCCAGAACAAAAAAACGGCAGCCGTGAGCCCTCCTGTCCCCACCACACCCGGCGTCTCCACTCCGGGGGTCTCGCTCAAATGCTCCGGCAGCTTCCACTCCTGAGGCCGCGGTCCGCCGTCACTGGTGGTCGCGAAGAGTTCGTCTCTGTCAGCCTGAGCAGCCGCGAGCGCAGTATGAGGTCCCGGCGTGCGAGCACGGGAGAGAAACGCGAGCCGCGCTACCTGCCGCCCCGGAGCTGTGGGGTGTGCGGCTCACACGGCTCCGACATTCCTGCCCGGGTTCCCCGTGTGTGGGGTGTGCGGCTCCGACATTCCTGCCCGGGTTCCCTGTGTGTGGGGTGTGCGGCTCCGACATTCCTGCCCGGGTTCCCTGTGTGTGGGGTGTGCGGCTCCGACATTCCTGCCCGGGTTCCCTGTGTGTGGGGTGTGCGGCTCACACGGCTCCGACATTCCTGCCCGGGTTCCCTGTGTGTGGGGTGTGCGGCTCCGACATTCCTGCCCGGGTTCCCTGTGTGTGGGGTGTGCGGCTCACACGGCTCCGACATTCCTGCCCGGGTTCCCTGTGTGTGGGGTGTACGGAAATCTCCCAATACTTCCATTGTAATAACTGGCTCTTGCTGCCATAGTGACGTCCTGTAGACACCGGGGTAGTGCGCATGCGTCACACTCTGCACTTGGTTTACTTTTGTGTCGTGTCGTGGAACCACCGCTAGAGGGACTGTGTCCATATACGGAGCTCAGCAGGACAATGTGCAGAGGACGCCCTCTAGTGGCAGCTCTCCGAAGCTACAATGCCATCTAAACGAGTAGGGCACCATACACTACTTATACTGTATCTTTCAAAATGCGAAAAGCTGGAGGTATAATGCCCTGTTCTGGCTGGGCATGGGGGACCTTAATCCCTAAATATAAAACAAAAACCAACACCTTAATATGGCTTTTATTTTGAGCCTTTTGTGGCTTTTTTATATATATATATAATAAAACGGTCAGTCTTGTTTCCGTAAATGCATATTTTGAGGTTTTTTTTTTTTCTTTTCATTTTTCTGCTGACAGTCAAGTGAGGGCTTGTTTTGTGTTTGTTTTTTTTTTGGGGAGGCAGAATGAACAAAAACCAGTAATTCAGAAATTTAATTTTTTATCTATATGCTGTTCTATATGATGAGTGATAACACAGCTTTATTCCTCAGGTCAGTACAATTACAACTAAACCCTTGTTTTATATATTACAGAAATGTTTTGTATTTGTTGCATACATTGCAGAAATTTGTTTATTGCATACATTTTTATTTATTTTATAATTCTTTTACTTGGGCCTTAACTTTTATCAATCTGATTGCTGTTGCAATGCATTGCAGTTTACATATGACACTGGCAGAACGTCTTAGGCTATGTGTGCACTAGGCCGTTTTACCCGTGGAAATTTCTTGAGAAATCTTTCTGCAGACATTTCCCAGCAAAACCTATGGGAAAAAAAATTAGCTGTGCGCACGCTGTGTTTTTTTTTCTCAAGAAAATTCTTAGTGAAGATTTTCTTGAGAGAATTTCTCGAGAAAATGTGCATGTCACTTCTTTTCCGCAGTTACCTGCGGTATACCCCCGGAATTTCACTCCATTGACTGTAATGTAATTGCGAAATTCCGGGGGTATACCGCAGGTAGCAAATGATGTGCGGTATACTTGCAATTTACCTGCGGTAATGCTCATCGCTGCCTGTGGTTTTGCAGAAAGTGATGTCATGACAGAAGAGGAAGCGGAGCAGAGTAAACACACACGTCACACTCCCTGGACGCCGCACAGAAGCTCTTCCGTGTGACGTCCGGCAGGTGCCCATGCAGTCTGTGTCCTGCTGCACCCCCGCCGCTACACGCACAGCAGTATCAGTGTCTGCCTGCTGTGTCAGCAGCTTGTCACCCTGCAGCGCAGGCAGACACTGACACACAGCAGTGCGTCCAGCCACTGGGATGCCGAGTGCTGCTGTCAGGAGGTGAGATGAGATCATTACCTGCTGTGACGATCTCCTGATGTCACTGCTGTCTATGCCCGTCTCCTGAGCGGCCCGAGACTGTCACTAGCGGTGACGTCATGGGCTCTCACTCGCGATACGGCTGACAACGAGGTGGGCATAGAAGTCAGTGACAGAGCTGACGTCAGCAGTACAGGAGATGATCACAGCAGGTAATGATCTCATCCTGACAGCAGCGCTCGTCATCCCCTGCAGTGACCTGGGCTATTGATGTTAGCTCAGGTCACTGCATTGCTCTCCCAGCCAATGGAGAACATTCTGTTCTTCATGGACTGGGACAGTGACTATGGTATGGATCGCCGTGGGACGCCCCCACCTTATTGGATTATGCCAGACGTGGAATTGATTGTTCTTATCAATAAATTGGTAAAAGAAGGAATGTGGGTAGTGGTTTTTTTTTTCTTTTTTTCTTCAAATAAAACTTTTTTTGTTTGTTTTTTATTTCTTACTGACTGGGTTGGTGATGTCGGGTATTTGATAGACGCGTGACATCACTAACCCCAGGGCTTGATGCCAGGTGACATTAAACATCTGGCATCAACCCCATATATTACCTCGTTTGCCACCGCACCAGGGCAACGGGATGAGTTGGGGCGAAGCGCCAGGATTGGCACGTCTAATGGCTGCGCCATTTCTGGGGCGGCTGCAGCCTACTATTTTTAGGCTGGAGAGTGTCCAATAACAGTGGACCTCCCGATAGTCTGAGAATATCAGACCCCAGTTGTTAGCTTTACCTTGGCTGGTGATCCAATTTGGGGGGGGGGGGGACCCCAAGTTTTTGTTTTAAATTATTTACTTAATGTAAAATAACAGCGTGGGGTGCCCTCTGTTTTGGATTACCAGCCAAGGTGAAGCTGCCGGCTGTGGTTTTCAGGCTGCAGCCGTCTGCTTTACCCTTGCCAGCTACAAAAATAGGGGGAACCCCACGTTTTTTTTTTATTTTTTTTTTTTAAGCTAAATACAAGGCTAGGCACCCTTTAGTGCCACATGAAAGTCACTAAAGGGTGCCAGCTTAGAATATGCAGGGGGGTGGGACATTATATATGTCTTTCTCATCTATCTATCTATTCATCTATCGATTTATCTAATATTATTTATTTCTGTTCAGCGAAAAAAAAAACGCAGGGACCAACCTGCGGAAAAACCGTTGCAAAATCGCATGCGTTTTTCCCGCGGATTTGATGCAGGTGCGGTAATCTTCAACAGCACAAATCGCCGCAGAAACACTGCATAATGGATGCAGTATTTTTTGTAGAAAAAAGCAGATTTTCATGCGCTATGGCTGCTGCCCCCACCATAGACAGAGTGGGAGCTGCATCCATAGCGCACGGAATAATTTACATGCTCATTTTATGAACGGGCTTATTTGGGACAAAATTTTAGCACCCAAATAGCTGTGTTCATAAAAGCAACGTGCGCACGTGTCATGCACAATCTACATTGTGCAGGGACGCAGGACGCATGCATTTACGCTGCAGTGCAATATGCAGCGTAAATGCATGCAATTACGCATTGTGTGCCCGAGCCCTTAGGCTGTGTGCGCACTGTACATGCTGAAATGTATGCAGCGATTTGTCAGCACATCTGTGCTTCAAATCGCTGCCTGCAACAATGCGCGCAGGATAGAATGAGCGACGGGGACATCGCTCATGTGACTGCATAGTATCACGCCCACAGGGGCGTGATACCACGGAAAGTATGCAGAGGTCCATAGGGCAAGTCACCGCCCATGGGACCAAATACCCTGCTATTTACATAGGAAATATGAAGTTAATAAAAAATTTTTTATTACTTTCATATTATGCAATTTTACAGCACAGTGATGGGTAGGGAGGTGTAATTAGGGCACACATGCGTCTGCTGTTAGGTCAGAATGCATATTCTAGGTGACCGGTTCCCTTAAACCTTTTTTACAAAATAAAAAATTTGGAGTTAAAGGGAACCAATCACCAGGATTTTCGTATAGAACATAAAGCCAGTGCTATACTGGCACGATCAGGCTGATTCTATATATACCTGTAGTGGTTAGCTTGGATGTTTAGGTATACCCCCCAGATATTATCTAAACCTCAGCTGCTGTCACTCAAATAGCTGTCGATTTTATAAACTTTACTTTCTTGGATTTAAAAACCTAAGGCTACATGCGCACGCTGCAGTTTTTCTGCAACCAAAACTGCACCTTGTCAGAGAGAGCCTGGAAATGTAAAAAGAAATGCTTGCAATGTAGATGTGTTTTCGGTGTGTGTGGTTTTCTTTTTTTTTTTTTTTTTTTTTTTTTTTGATAGTGAATCCACTCCTGTATAAAAATACTAGCAAGCATTCAAGCATTCAAGAATTCTATGACTAAACATAAGGTTACAGGCCAAGTGCATTTATGATTTAGAACTCAGGTTCACAAGCAGTAGCATTTTCTCTATCATCTCTCTTCCAGACGATATACCCACCCATTTGAGCACGTGAATATTAGGCATAACAGTGCATATGGCCGCCAAGGACATTAGGTAGCATCAGTATTAGGGCTTGCTCACATGAGCGTAGATTCTTATGTGAGAGAATCAGGCCTATTATGCTAATGGACTCTGATCAGTGACTGGTTAGTGTGATCCAATTTTCTTTGCAGAAGAGAATTGTAGCAACTGCAGGATTAGATGGAGAACAGAATTCCTCCAGGGAGCTCATCTGCAGGACCATCTAGTTCAGGGGCTTTGGTTCGAAAGGGAGAAACAGACCTCTTCAAACCTTAAAGAACTGATGGTGGTAGAACACGCAGTGCTAAACTTTCTATTCCTTCTAGTAGGATGTCACGTGCAAATCCTCTCAGACAATTCAGAAACTGTAGCCTATATCAACCGTCAAGAGGGAACTCATTCCAGAACCCCTGTTAGAGACACCTATCCGCATATTTTAACTGGCAGAGCAACACCTGCAGTCATTAACATCCCTACACATCAGAGGAGAAGACAACTGCAAAGTGGATTTTTTTTTGAGCTGCAATCGGCTATGACAAGGGGAAAGGGTCCTAAATCACTCAGTATTTTCCCAAATTGTGGACTTGTGGGAGCAACCAGTTATAGACCTGTTTGCAACCAGACAGAACCCGAAGGTGGAAACATTCTGATCCCTCAACCCCAAAGAAAATTCTCACTCACTAGACTCCTTCCTGGTCAGATGGGACTTCACTCTAGCATACGCCTTCCCTCCAGTGATACTGATTCCAGCTGTACTGAGGAAGATCAGAGATCGAGCAAGGGTCATCCTGATAACTCCATTTTGGCTCAAAAGGTCCTGGTTTTCTTGGTTACAGAGGATGTCCATCTCTGACCCATTGGTACTTCCTGACATCCCGAACCTTCTCTTGCAGGGACCAGTCACTTGTCCTCAAATTTACAGCCTTCATCTAACGGCATGTAATTTGAGATGTCATTGCTAGAAAGTAAAGGTTTCTCTGATTTCAACTTTGCTCAAGTGTAGAAAGCCACTAACCACCAAAATTTATGCCAAAACCTCGAACAGATTCCTGTTTACTCCAGGAGTCCAGCTCATTGATGAGGTCCCTGTCGGTTCCATCTTGGAATTCCTGCAGAAAGGAGTAGATTTTGGGCTTTCCACTAGCACCCTAAAAGTCTAGGTGTCCGCACTTGAGTCTTTATATAATAATTATGATTTAGCACATAACCGATGGATTTCCAGATTTATTAAGGCCCGCTCCAGAGCAACTCCTATTGTTAGACCTAGAATGCCTACTTGGGATCTAAATCTGGTAATGACGGCCCTGACTCAGCCTCCCTTTGAACTCATAGCTTCAACACCAATTAAGTTGCTTTCACTTAAAACTATTCTTTTAGTGGCATTAACATAAGCCCGTAGGATTAGTGATATCCAGGCCCTATTGGCGGACCCTCCTTTCACCTAGATTCTAGAGGATAGGATTGTGTTGAGGCCAGATGCAGCATATTTCCTAAAAGTTGTTTCTAAATTCTCTAGGTCTCAGGAGGTGGTTCTCCCATTCTTTTTTGCAGTAGCCCCAGGAATCAGAAGGAGAAACTACATACCCTAGATGTCTGGAATTGCCTGTTAAGATATCTTGAGGCCACAGAGTCTTGGAGACAAGAGAGGGCATTATTTGTCACCTTTCAGGGCTAGATTCGAGAGCCCATTAGTTTAGCCTACACGTGAGCAGGCAGGTCACCCCGGAAGGGCTAAAGGCTCATTCCACAAGAGCGGTGGCAACCTACTGGGCAGAAAAATCTGATGTCTCCATCTAGCACATTTTGTAAGGCGGCAACATGGTCTTCACCCTCTATATTTTTATTAGAACTAGGGGCTGGATCTCTCATCCTCCTCTGATCTCACCTTTGGTAGAAGGGTTCTAGAGGCTGTGGTCCCTCCCTAGCTGAGTTCTCTGTAATTCTCTCCGTGGTGCTCTCATGGGTGGTAGGAAAAATACGGAATTACTTACCGGTAATGTGTTGGTTTTTTTTTTGTTTTTTTAAACCCATGACAGCACCCGTATATTCCCTCTCTTCACATGTGGGGTGTTTTTTGTTTTTACTTTTATATATAAAAAAAAAAAAACAAAAAGGGGGAAATCAGATCTTCACATGTGTATATGTGATGACTACAGTGGACATAGCCTATTCGGTGATTGGATGTAGGTTAGGTTAAAAACGTTTTATCCGGAGGTCCTCTCATGCTCTATAATGCAAGTTATGCGTTGGAGAGGTACTGCCTTTTTATTCAGTAGGTTTCCTGTGCTAGAAGGGCGGATCCTCTCTCTGTGACTCCTGTCGTGGGTTCCGAAAAAAGACATTACCGGTAAGTATTTGCATATTTTCATAACTGTTTTACTAGTCTATTTTTACAACTATACATGCTATAGCAATATTGTAAGTATAGACACAAGGCACTCCCAAAATTCTTGATGCTGTGATTTTATTTAACAGTGGATGTGCATAAATAACGTTTTCGGTCACAGAAGACCTTCAGTTGCACATGGGGAAACTGGATGGTGCTCGTGACACAACGCGGTATCCACTGCTGCATGGGGTCCGCCGTGCACCCCTTTCCATCTACATAATATTCACCATTTCAAGTAAGTGCCATTTGTTATATTCAATAGCAATATTGTAGACTGGCAATATTGTAGACTGTTGCTGTATTTTGCTTTCTATGTGTGTAACCTACCAAAGTAGCTTTTTTTTTTTTGTCAAGTCTTTTTGTCCATGGGTAAGAAAATAGGGTACAAAAATATACAAAACGTACACATCCTAGTAGCTTTTAAATGACAAGACCATCTTTTTCTGTGTTTTGTCTAAAAAATGAATGGCACAAAAAGAGAACAAAAACGGAAGCCACATGGTAGCACTTCTGTGTGGCTTCCGTGTTCCATATATTTAACCCCTGCAGTTTTGATATTAGGAATCTCCTTATGACCCCTGCAGAAACTCCTTAGGACCAGATGGTACTGTAGCCTAATTTCAGGCAGAGTGTGAGGAGAAGAGACATGGGTTCTGTGGATCCAGGAAAATTGTGTACGTACAGGAGCGCCCAGCAATCTGGGACACAAAAATGAGTACCATGATCGGCGTCTGAGAGACGCAGCGTGGAAATCGGTGGCACATGCTGTATTTGGAGAAGGGTGGGAGGAAGCTACCAGGTCACAGAAGAAAAAACTTGGTCCGTACATATGTGAAATACTCACCCCAAAAAATAAGTGCACCCATGTCCTATGCCATTTTTAAAGTGAAAGTATACTACCGGTCAAAAGTTTGGGGTCACCCAGACAATTTTGTCTTTTCCATGAAAAATCATACTTTTATTTATCAAATGAGTTGCATAAAGAATAGAAAATATAGTCCAGACATTAACTAGGTTAGAAATAATGATTTTTACTTGAAATAAGAATTTTCTCCTTAAACTTTGCTTTTGTCAAAAAATACCCCCTTTGCAGCAATTCCAGCTTTGCAGACCTTTGGCATTCTAGCTGTTAATTTGCTGAGGTAAGATGGAAATATTTGACCCCATGCTTCCAGAAGCCCCTCCCACAAGTTGGATTGGATTGATGGGCACTTTTCGCGTACCATACGGTCAAGCTGCTCCCACAACAGCTCAGTAGGGTTGAGATTTGGTGACTGGGCTGGCCACTCCATTACAGATAGAATACCAGCTACCTGCTTCTTCCCTAAATAGTTCATGCTTAATTTGAAGGTGTGATTTGGGTCATTGTCCTGTTGTAGGATGAAATTGGCTTAATTCAGGGGCTGTCCACAGGGTAAGGCATGGCTTGAAAAATCGTAGGCTTCCTTAAAGTGATAGCCTTCCTTATTCAATTCAAAATACCTTTTACATTGTACAAATCTCTCATTTTGCATCTTTTCGGTAGTTCTGTGTCTTACAAATGTTCTTCTGTGTGATCCAAACACCTCAAACGTCGATTCGTCTGTCCATAACACTTTTTTCCAATCTTCCTCTGTCCAATGTCTGTGTTCTTTTGCCCATAATAATCTCTTCCTTTTATTAGCCAGTCTCAGATATGGCTTTTTCTTTGCCGCTCTGCCCTGAAGGCCAGCATCCCGGAGTTGCCTCTTCACTGTAGACATTTACACTGGCGTTTTGCGGGTACTATTTAATGAAGCTGCCAGTTAAGGACCTGTGAGCCGTCTATTTCTCAAACTAGAGACTCTAATGTACTTGTCTTGTTTCTCAGTTGTGCAGCGGGGCCTCACAGTTCTCTTTCTACTCTGGTTAGAGCCTGTTCGTGCTCTCCTCTGAAGGAAGTATTACACACCGTTGTAGGAAATCTTCAGTTTCTTGGCAATTTCTCGCATTTAATATCCTTAATTTCTAATAACAAGAATAGACTGTCAAGTTTCACATGAAAGTTCTTTCTCTGGCCATTTTGAGAGTTTAATGGAACCAACAAATGTAATGCTCCAGATTCTCAACTAGCTCAAAGGAAGGTGTTTTATAGCTTCTCTAATCAACAACTGTTTTCAGCTGTGCTAACAACTTGTACAAGGGTTTTCAAGGGATTTCTAAACATCCATTAGCCTTCTAACACAGTTAGCAAACACAATGTACCATTAGAACACTGGAGTGGTGATTGTTGGAAATGGGCCTCTAGACACCTAATGTACGTATTGCATTGAAAACCAGACGTTTGCAGCTAGAATAGTCATTTACCACATTAACAATGTATAGAGTGTATTTCTGTTTAACCCCTTCAGCCCCCGGGCATTGTGTATTTCCGTTTTGTTTTTTTCCTCTTTCTTCTGAGAGCCTTCACTTTTTTATTTTTCTGTCAATCTTGCTATATGAGGGCTTGTTTGTTTGTGGGACGAGTTGTACTTTTAAATGAAACCATAAGTTTTACCATATAGTATACTGGAAAACGGCAAAAAAATTCCAAGTGCGGAAAAATTGCAAAAAAAGTGTGATCGCACAATAGTGTTCACTATATGGTAAAACTGATGTGTCATTGTGATGCCTGAGGTCAGTGCGAGTTTGTAGACACCAAACATGAATAGGTTTACTTGTATTTAAGGGGTTAAAAAAAATTCATAAGCTTGTCCAAAAAAAAAGTGGTGCATGTTTTGCGCCATTTTCCAAAACCCATAGCGTTTTCATGTTTCGGGATCTATGGCTCAGTGACGGCTTATTTTTTGCGTCTCGAGCTGACGTTTTTAACTATACCATTTTTGCGCAGATGCTACATTTTGATCACCTGTTATTGCATTTTGCGCAAAATTTGCGGCGACCAAAAAACGTAATTTTGGCGTTTGGAATTTTTTTTTGTCGCTATGCTGTTTACTGATCAGATTAATTGATTTTCTATTTTGATCGGGCATTTCTGAACATGGCGATACCAAATGTGTTTTTTTTTTTTTTTTTTTTTTTTTATTTTACTAGTCCCCCTAGGCCTAGGGGACTATAGGGCAGAGCGATTGGTTTGCTGATCGCTATCTGCAGATCACAGCTACAGAGCTGAGAACTGCAGATTTGGTGCTTTTACTTTCAATGCCGGCTGTATTCCGGCATTGAGAGAAAATGACTCATGTTAGCTACAGGCGTCATCACATGACCCTGTACTACCATGGCAACCACCAAAAGTCACGTAATCATGTCACGTGACTTCCGGTGGGGGCGGGGTAAGTCACTGTCATAGCGGCGCGCATATACATCTCTCTGCCAGATTTTGTCAGAAGCGATTCCACCCGTGACTAGCAGGCACACATGTCAGCTGTTGAAAACAGCTGATATGTGCGCGGATCGCCGCGACCTGCCCACGGCAGGGGGCGGGGATTAACCTCACACTATCTATGACATACCCAGTACGTCATGGGTCGTTAAGGGGTTAATTTAATGTTCGCTTCATCGAAATAAATGTGCTTTTCTTTCAAAAATAAAGAAATATCTAATGACCCTAAACTTTTGAAATGTAGTGTATAGAATATTTGAAAGTATAGCTTAGCGTGCGTATTGTGTGTGACATGATTTGATCGTGTCAAGGGAGTATGTGATAGAAGTCTAGTTTAAAAATATAGTGCATTTTTTTTTTTCTAACTGATTGTGCTTGTTTCTTTACAGTTGACGTATGTAAGCGACGATGGAACTCATGTCGTGACCAGTACCGTCGCAAGCTCATAAAAAAAGGAAGGAGTGGGAAAAGAGGGCTGCAAAACGGCTGTATATATACACAGCCAGCAGCCCTCCTTCCTCAAGCCCGTGATGGACTTAAGACCGTAAGTAAAATGTAAAAAGAAGTGTAGAAATACGTATTTATCTCCAAAATATAGACATTAATGATTGTTTATCACAGAGCCACAGACAACCTGGATGACTATTTCATGACAGTCAGTCCGATCTCCCTATCCTCCCCAATACCTACACCAATCTCCCTCCCCCTCTGGAACAGGCAGAGGCTGCTGTGGCTGCTGCACAGCGCATGCCTTCTGCTCCACGAAGGTGATGCTGCCACACCCCTCATTGAGTGTCTACTGAAGCAACGTGGGCACTTATTGATAAACATATGCTCACGTACCTCAGCAGAGGGGTCAGGAGAGGTGTTCATGCGGGATCTGGCCTCTTCCTTTGTGGGGTTGCTCTGGAGCAGAGGCTGCACTGCATTGCAGCCATAGCCACCGTGCTTGACATTTTTAAAGGACAAAATGAGCCACGTGAACTCATCAGAATACTATATGACTTGAAGTGGATAATGCCTCCACGTATTCCAGGTGAAGTTGCTGGAAAATCCAGCAGCAGGACCAATTATCTGCTGCCCTCCCAGTACCTGCTGTACTCTCAGTATCCGCAGCCCTCCCAATACCAAACCACTGCCCTTTCCTGTCCAGCCCCACAGTCCCCACCCATGTTCAATTTGAGTTTTTCCCAGCACCCATCACAGCAGCACTAGAGAGGGGATCCATCCATCAAGGACAGGAAACCTACAGGACAAAAAGGGGCTGCACTTCTCCCCACATCAGTTGGTTTCCTGTCCTTGAACAAGAAACCTCCAGGAACTGCGGTTTAAAGGGCCCATAGGGGCTGAAGCCTGTAAGCATCCCATTCCTGTCTGATCAGTTTTGGCAGCTGCACAGGCTCTGCCTCAGTCGGAAGGGGAACTGGGAGATACACCTGTGCGCATGGATATAGTTCTTTTATGGATCGAAGTGAAACCACATCAGCTCACGGGGGTCAGATCGATGTGTCGGGAGGCCGCCTGCGCTACAGTCCTGACCATCTGCCAGGTATGCACTTATCCGGTAAGTGCTGGGGATCACGGTGCTCCAGCGCGTGGCCACATGCAGGGTGGTGCCATCTTTGAATGGTGTATCAGTCTGCTCATGCGCGGGAACTTCTCCGGCTAGTGAGAGTTCCTGAATGACACGGTGTTGACTTCATTCCCAGTAGTGATGCGGCTTTGGTCTAGAGGGAAATTTAAAGACCGAGCTGGCTGGAAGCAGGCTAGGGTACATTCAACCTTGCCTCCAGCAAAAATGGATGATGAGGAGCAGCAACAGCCAGTGCGGTCTCCACAGCCACAGGCCGTTACTGCAAAGAAGCAGCAGAAAAGTGGGCCCAGCAAAGTTGAGAGAGCAGTGCTACTGGCTCTGGTGGTCGACACTCTGGAAGAAGTGACGCTCGGTCCAGCCAGCGGAGCCTAAAGCCTAGTAGACCCAGGAAATCCTCCAGAGGAGAGTTGTCGGCGGAAATTATTCCTCCTCCTAACCCAGTTCAGGACAGACCTAAAAAATGCACCTCTAAAGCCCGCTTTACACGCTACAATATATTTTACGATGTGTCGGCGGGGCTACGTCGTAAGTGACTCACATCCGGCATTGTAAGGTACATTATAGTGTGTGACAGGTACGTGCGATTGAATGTTAAAACGTTCATCGCATACACGTCGTTGAATCCTGACGAATTGCACGTCGGGTTGTTCAATGTTCCCGAGGTAGCACACATCGCAGTGTGTGACACCCCGGGAACATTTAACAGATCTTACCTGCCTCCCGCGGCTCCAGCCGGCAATGCGAAAGGAAAGAGGAGGGCAGGATGTTTACGTCCCACTCATCTCCGCCCCTCCGCTTCTATTGGCCGGCTGCCGCGTGACGTCGATGTAATGCCGAACGTCCCTCCCACTCCAGGAAGTGGATGTTCGCCGCCCACATCAAGGTCGTATGGACGGGTAAGTACGTGTGACAGGGGTTAATCGTTTGTGCGGCACAATCAACAAATTGAACGTGTCGCACATACAATGGGGGCGGTTACGATCACATACGATATCGTATGCGAAATCGTAACATGTAAAGCAGGCTTAAGACCAGGCATAGGGAATGCGCACTCTGCAGCAAGGAACTGTCCAGTTCGTGGTCCTGAAACTTTGCCAGGCCTGCATACAGCAGACTCTCAGTGGAAACCCCGGGGTTTGCCTCAGATCTGAGATCATTTAATTAGAGTGGAGATTATAAAGAATCCTTGAACTCATTTTCTAAGAGGGGTCATAGTCTTGAAAAGGATATCCATGCCTCCCCTAATAATGAGTCGGACAAGTCTGAAGGGGAGTCCGAGTCATCTGACTCTGCTTCTATTTCCACCTCAGATAGTGATTCGAAAGGTTGTTAGTGCTTCCGAATTGAAAACACGGGAACACTCGTAAAAGCAGTCAGGTCTGTTATGGGTATCCTAGAAGAGAAGACCCAAAAAAACATTTCAGGACCGCATGTTTAGCGGTCTGCATCAGAAAAAGTGACTGGCCTTCCCATTTGTTGACAGGGTAAAGTCCCTCATTTCCAGGGAATCGAAGAAGCCGGATAAGAGAAGTTCCATACCGGCACCCTTCAAGAGAAAGTACTCCTTTGAGGATGCAGCCTGTTCCTTCTGGGACAAGGCTCCTAAGCTGGATGTCGCTATTGCCAGGGCATCCAAAAAGTTTTCCCTGCCTTTCGAGGATATGGGATCTTTAAAAGACCCTTTAGATAGGAGAGTGGACCAATTCCTTATTTATGCTCAGGAATCTTCAACTGGAGCTTTAAGACCGGCCATTGCAGCTACCTGCACAACACGTTCCGTAGGCTTCTAGATTGGTCAACTCAAGGATCAACGCAAAGAGAGTCTATTGTTTCACCTCTTCCCTTGTTACGTGGAGTAGCGGCATTCTTGGCAGACGCTTCCGCAGACTCAGCTAGGCTGGCAGCTAAGTCATCAGCCTTATCTAATGCTGCCAGAAGAGCACTCACTATGGCTTAAGTGTTGCCCTGGGGGATATTCAGACCAGATCAAAACGTTGTACTATTCCGTGCCAGGGGGAATCCTGTTCGGACTATTCTTGATGAGATTTTAGAAAAAGCAAAGGATAAGAAGAAAGGATTTCTAAGTACGCCCTTTAGTCCTTTTGGAAGAGTAGGTTTGACAGAAGAACGCCCACTAGAGATCGGAGTAATTGGTCTGACAGAAGAAAACCAAGGAAAGGATTCATGTTTAAACATTCCACTAAGGATGTCAAAAGATCCCGTAAGTGACTTGTCCCCATCAGGTCGGGTAAATACTTTGATTCCTTCCGACCTGGGAAAGGATATCCTCCAACAAATGGAAGCCTTATAAGATCTGACCTCAGAATTGTGTTCCAAAACTTGCCTCCTCAATAATTTGTGATAACGCCTCTAAGATCTTCACCAAGGGAACAGCTTGTTTTTAAGTTCAGAATCTGGTACAGAAGAAGGTGCTGTCTAAAAAGTTCCCATTCAGGAGGAAGGAGTAGGTTTCTGTTCAACCCTATTTTTGGTAAGAAACCAGATGGCACATATCTCACGATAATCAACTTGAAAGGCCTCAACGCCTATTTAGCCATAGAGCGCCTAAAAATGGAGTCTCAGATCCACAGTAAAACATCTATTTCCAGGCTTTCAAAAGGCGGTGCTGGATCTGAAGGATGCGTATTACCATGTCCCAATACACACCAAATTTCAGAGTAGTCCTATATGTAGACAGAAAGATCGAACATTTCCAGTACGCAGCCCTCCCGTTCGGTCTCGCAGTAGAACCGAAAATATTCACAAAAATAATAGCAGAGGTTTCAGCTCATCTCAAGCAGTAGGAAGTTCTTATAATCCCATATCTGGATGACTTCCTAATTGTCAGCAGGTCTGCCCACCACTGCAAGAGGTGTGTTCCTCTCTAGCGGCCCCTTGATGGCTCTTAATCTTGATTATTTTTTTTTATTTCCCCCCCCCAGTTTAAGTCCAGACAAAATCCAGCTTATCCTAGGTCTCATTTTAGATTCAGGAATTCAAGAATGTTGCCTTCCAGAATCCAAGATGGTGAATCACCAGATCTAGGTAGTCCGGGCGATGAAATCTCCAAGGATGTCCCTCTTGGGCTCCCTTACATCAACCATCCTAGCAACTCTTTGAGCCCAGGTAAATATCAGAGTCCTTCAATCTGACATCCTGAAAGACAAAGCAGATCATGGGGGACATATGGACAGGATGATTATACTCCAGCCCAGGACAGTCGACACCCTACAATGGTGGCTAGTTCCGGAGAACTTACAAAGAGGCGTACTTTGGATGACTCAAATATCCAAGGTTCTTACAACTAACGCAAGTCTGCAGATTCAGCTGATCTAGGGATGGTGGTCTGGAAGAGTATCATGTTTCCTCAAACACCAAGGAATTATTGGCAGTAGAAGAAGCTTTGTACCAGTTCCTGCCCTTCCTGTCTGGTCATCAAGTGAGAGTCCTCTCGGACAATTGAGCAACGGTAGCATACCTCAATCACCAGGGGCGTATGTGGTCCAGATCTCATGGAAGTAGCAAACCAGAATCTTCGTGCTGGCCGAGAGTTCTCTAAAGTCGCTGACTGCAATTCATATCAGAGGAAAGGAAAATTGTACTGCAGATTTTCTCAGCCACAGCATGCTGTGGCAGGGGGAGTGGTTTTTTCTTTTCAAATACAATTTGATATATTCCAGGGGTCAATTTTATCTCAAAAAAGTATTAACCCCAAATTTCTAAAAAAATTCTCCTTTATTATATCAAAGCTAAAAATACAATGTCTCAACTGGAATCAGCCAATACAGGGGTAGATACATAGCAATAATTCATCCTTCAATCACAGATCAATATACATTTCTCCTCCTAAACAATTCCTCAGAGGGAAAAATTGAAATTTTTCAAGGATTTATATATGTTTCATACCGTTGTTCATATTAAATATTTTTAAAAAAACAACTATTAAACTCACTGTTACACAGTGGTTTAGGAACTGTAAACAGAGACAAAAAGATATTTCGTCTCTATATCTAGTTCCAACCCCTGTCCAGTTTTAGAGACCATATACCCACAGTAATACAAGTGTCATCCCTGATAGCTCCTTTTGATGTATTTTATGACCGCTATTCAACATCCAGATCACATCCACAGCTGGTCAATTTTACAGAGGAAAAAACAGGGATAACTTTAAAACTAGGCACATCCTGGAATACCCATAGGTTATTCCTAACAGAACCAACACCCAACATATAGTGTACACTCATCTACTGAACTGTTATTTTAGATGCCATCCACCTTATAGAATGCCAAAAGGTCATTCACTGCAGAACAGAGGCCTAATACTGGCTCAACGCCATCATCTGAACTGTTAGAAAAAGGATTTTTTTCAGCAAAGCAACAAACACATATATGCCAAAGATAACACAGAATAAGTCCAATAACCATAATTTGTTCCTTGATAAAATTCTTGATAGATGGAATATTGATCACATATGCCCTTGAGGTTAAAAAATAGTATTCCTCTTCATAAAGATAGTTGATTTCAGACACATGATATGTCACAGGTTCCTTCTGGTAATGGTTAGACACTCTGTGCTTGATAGCTTCACACTCTTGGGATACGCTTTACACCTTACACCTCGACGCGTTTCCCCCCTTGTATGATAGAGCCAAAGGGTTCATCAGCAGGTTTTATTGATCCATGAGTTCAATATCAATATTCAATATGGATCTAAAAGAGGAGGAGAGAAATATATACAATCTCTCAATAAAGGTGACATACACTTCCTAACATATATATATATAAGAAGACTACACCATCAGGGTCTTACTCAAAATGAGGCTATAAATAGTCCCACTAGATACAAATTGCCCTATTCAATATACATATTCCCTACATCAATATAAGTCTACTCCTTACAAATAGAAAGGAGTACACAGATATGTATACATGTACCCAAATCAATGACCACATATACCAAATCGGTCAGCTGATTTTAAATATATAATAGATGTAACCGATATCACTTACCCCAAAATCGCCTCAAATAAAGCATGGTATGCCGAACCGGACCACTACAGAAATAGTTTAGGGGTCCAAATAAGATAAGACAGTATGAGCTGGCTAAGATGCCATGATAACATCCGTCACAAAGAATCCCCAAATGAGGACACCGGCACACCTGCCAGCAGCCATGCGGCAGCTTTTTAAATGAGAGCGGGCGCCATTATGTTTCCGGTTCAGCCGCCTCCCATCATTCATCACGACCGCGCACAGGCGCAGTCACGTCATTCACATTGTTTCATATACAAACCCGATGTTACTTCCTGTTTGCTTCATCAAAGCCACCGCGCATGCGCAGACCCGCGCCAACCACGCAGCCGCCCATATTCTCCAAACGGCAATGCGTAGTTCCCATAGCGCAGCGCCGCGCATGCGCCCGAGGTATTAAGAGCAAACAGGCTAAAAACAACATGCCACAAGATTCCAAATAACAAAAAGGGCCACATGGAGGGGATTGAGCTTACTGACTGATCTCATAGTTACAATATAAACCAGATGTATTTAAAAAATCAAGGGGCCTTTCTGCATACATATATAGACTTAGTTAATACAATCATTAAGGGTCAATTCAATACTCCCAGAAACAGGGGGGACATTCTTACCCTAACCTACACTGATTATACCCCTCTCTTCATAATTTCTTGACCTTTAGCTTACTGATACTATTGATAAAACCAAACCCACTATCAATAATGGGGGTTTATATTAGGAAGGTTACCATTCAATCTAACCTCATCTAGTCTTTCCAATACCTCCGGACCATGCACAAAAAATAGTAAGGGAAGAAGTACCCTCCCCCCCAGTGAAACCATCTCAGTATATTCCCAAATACATCACAACCCAATATCCGTTAATCCAAAAAAACACCCATATGTTAGATTTTCATTAAGGCCCATTGGTTGTACCGACCCCAAACGAAATATCCATTCCGTTTCTTTCCTAAGAATCTTATTGTCCCAATTCCCTCCTCTTTCACTTGGTGTGATTACTTCTAAGACCTCAAATTTAAGTACGCCTGAGTCGCCTCCATGATTTTCCCAAACATGACGGGATATGGGGGTATCCCGTTTGTGCCGGATATCTCCCAAATGATCCCCTATACGCCTTCGAAATTCGCGTCACGTTTTCCCAACATAGTTCTTTGGGCATGTGCATGTTGCCACATATACTACCCCTTTTGTCAGGCAATTTGCAAAGTCCCTCAGAAAGTACTTAATCCCTGTAGCTACACTGACCTAATACTTAGAGACATTAATCCAACCACAGAAGTGGCATCTACCACATCTAAAAGTACCACAGACCCGACGGTTCAACCAGGTCCCCTCCAGTACTGGTTTTTTTATAGTGGCTATGCACCAATCGGTCTACTAATGACCTACCTCTCCTAAAAGTTATCTTAGGATCTTCCAAGATATTTTTTCCTATGGATTCATCCGCCTTCAAAATGCCCCAATGTCTCCTCAAAATTCCAAAGATTCGTTCCGCCTGCACATTATAAGTACCAATAACCCTGATCTCATCCGGGTTAGTTCTTTTTATAGTTGGAACTAGCAGGGAACTCCTCTGTTTATGAAGAGCATGTTGAAAAGCTCCATTAAGGGCCATCTCCGGATACCTAGCATACCTCAATCACCAGGGGCGTATGTGGTCCAGATCTCATGGAAGTAGCAAACCAGAATCTTCGTGCTGGCCGAGAGTTCTCTAAAGTCGCTGACTGCAATTCATATCAGAGGAAAGGAAAATTGTACTGCAGATTTTCTCAGCCACAGCATGCTGTGGCAGGGGGAATGGGCCTTAAATTAGTCCGTATTTTTTTTTTCTTTCAGAGAAGTGGGGTATGCCAGTGATAGACCTTTTTGCGACTCGCCAGAACAGGAAGGTTCCCCAGTTCTGTTCCTTGAATCTGATGGAGCGACCTCATGCGGAGGACGCACTGCTGATCAGATGGGACTTCAGCCTCGCCTATTCTCTTCCTCCCTTTGCCCTCACTCCAGCAGTTCTGAAGAAAATTTAGGAGGACAGGACAACAATTTTCTTAATAGCACCCTTTTGGCCAAAGAGGTCTTGGTTCTATTGGATGAGTAAGATGTTGATCTGCAGACCATGGATTCTCCCGGAACTCCCAGACCTTCTAACTCAGGGCCTGACTCTTCACCCCATGACTGGCAAGCTGCATCTGACAGCATGGCTTTTGAAAGGGCGCTTTTAAGAAATAGAGGATTCTCCACAGGTGTAATAACTACTCTTATGCAATGCAGGAAACTGATTCCGACCTAAATCTGTGTCAGGACTTGGAGGAAGTTTTTGTCATTCACAGGGGCGAGTCCAGAGGGTCCAGTACCAACCTTTATAATCCTAGAGTTCCTTCAGTAGGGGTTCAAACATGGACTTTCAGTTAGCACACTTAAAGTACAGGTGTCTGTTCTGGCCGCCTTGTTTAATTGTGACCTAGCGGGAGATTGTATTTCCTGATTTTATCAGGGCATGCACTAGAGCCAGGCCTAAGTGTATGTTGTCCTTGCCACCTTGGGATCTTAATATCATCCTGTTAGCCTTAACAGAGCCCCTGTTTGAGCCCTTAGAGTACATTTCTTAAAAATCTAATGCTGAAAATCACATTTCTGACAGCTTTAACATCCGCACACAGTCAGTGACATCTAAGCCCTGACAATAAATGCCCAGTTTACTCAGATTTTTGATGGAGTAGTCCTGAGACCTGACCCTGCTTACCTCCCTAAGGTTGTTTCCAGTTTTCATAAGTCTCAGGAGGTTGTTCTCCTGTCCTTCTATAATAGTCCGAAAAATCAGGAGGAGGAAAAATGGCATAGATGTTAGACATTGCCTATAGAATATTTTTGTTACCAGCGCTTGGAGAAGAGACAAGTCCCTTTTTGTCCTTTTTCAGGGTATTAGGAAAGGTACTCAAAGCCTCAAAATCCACTTTAGCTAGGTGGATTAGGGAAGCTATTTCAGTCTCATACTTAGCTAGTGGTAGAGAGGTGCCTGCAGGTCTGAAGGCTCACTCCACAAAAGCAATGGTGTCTTCCTGGGCCGAAAGATCAGAAGTCACCATCACACAGATATGTAATTTCGGCCACGTGGTCTTCTTCCACTTTTTAAAACCCTATCGGTTGGATTTATCATTCACTGATCTCACTTTTAGAAGACTGGCTCGCTGTGGTCCCTCCCTAAGGTTTTGTTGTCTCTGAAATTCTCTCGTGGTGCTGTCATGCTTGCTGGAAAAATACAAAATTACTTACCCGTAATGTGTTTTTTCTGAACCCATGACAGCACCCTTTCTTTCCCTCCTTGCACATTGAGGTAATTTCAGTTTTGTTTTTTTTTTCTTTTTCTTCATGAGGATTATATTGGTGGTGGAAATTTCTTATGTGCTAATGATGTTACTTGACGGAGGTACTTTCATGCTCTGTAACCAACTGATGCGGTGAGAGGTGCCACCCCTTTTTATCCTGTAGGTTTCCTGTCCTTGATGGGCTGATCCCCTCTCTTGTGGTGCTGTCATGGGTTCAGAAAAAAAACACATTACCGGTAAGTAACTTCTTATTTTTGATTTGAAATACTTTTGTATTGTAATAAATATACGTTTATTGTTTAGAAATGCCTGTCACTATTTTAAGTTAGTTAAAAGGATAGGATGTGATTTCTTAAATATAGATAGACGGATGGATGTATGAATGGATGGCTAGATAACAGGATAGATAAATGGACTGATAGAAATAACAGCTTGCTTGGCCCTTTTTTGTGGGAGTTTGAAGAAAAAAAAAAATTGCTGTGGGTTCTCCCAATAATTTTCATAACCAGGACAGAAACAGCAGCAGCTGCAGGCTGCCACCCTCAGCTCTCTGCTATACCTTGGCTGGTTCGTCAAAAGAGAAGGGACCCCATGCTTATTATTATTATTATTATTATTATTAATTATTGATGATGATGATTATGATTATTATTATTATTATTATTATTATTATTATTATTATTATTATTATTATTATTTATATTTTTTATATATATCCTGGGGTCCCTCCATTTTTGTGAAACCAGCCAAGGTACAGCAGATCATTGGGTGCTGATTATTGTTAGGGTGGAAAGGGTCATGGTTATTTGGCCAATTCTAGCCTAACAATAGCAGCTTGCAGCCGCCCCAGAAGTGGCGCATCCATTAGATGCGCAAAATCTGGCGCCAGACCCTGCCCTTCCCGTTGCCGTGGTGAGGTGGCAAACGGGGTAATAAATGGGGCCGATGTCGGCTGTAAATTGCCAGCTGAAATCAAGCCCTGGTATTAGTCATGTGCTGGCGTATATCAGATACACCCCCCCCCCCCAGAATTACTAATTCAATCGTTAAGCAAAGAAAAATAATTTTTATTTGACAAACACCCCCTGACTACAGTCCTCATTCACCAATTCATTACAAATTTTATTAAAAATTGTCCGACATAATCCATAGCGATGTCCCACGACTATTCCCAAACGCGAACCTGAAAGACATCAAAAGATAAAATTATGAAAGAAATAAAGAGAAGAGACCCAATCATTCACCAGTTTATTCCCCTGCAAAATTCCTGATCCGGGTCCAGCAAAATTCAATAAGGGCATCCCACGACGATCCATACCCAATAAAGAACCGAATGTTCCCCGTTGGCTGGGACAGCAGTGCAATGACCTGAGAGAACTTCATAAAGTCATCACAGGTGATAGCAGGGGCTCACACAGCAGTGTGTGAGTGGCTGCGGACCTGACGAGCGCTCACATCATGAGGTTAGCCCAGTTCATTACCTGTGGCGATTAACTCCGCTGAACTTGTGATGTCAGTGCTCGTAACTGAGTTCCATGACCACCGTAGTCTTGCATCACGCATCGCGACTGGCCTGCGGCTGTGACTGCGTGGGCTCTCATAATACTTTGCATCAGAACACCACGGTCATTGAACTCAGTAACAAGCACTGACATCACAGGCTCCCACGATACTTCGCGTGAGAACGCCGCAATGATGGAACTCTGAACAAGTTCAGAATTAACTTGGGTGAACCCATTATGTCACTGCCACACACATTGCTGTGTGTGTACCAGTGGAGACCTGGGCTGACCTTATTAGGTTATGGGAGAGAAGCACAGTGCCTTGCGAAAGTATTCGGCTCCCTTTTTATTTTTCAACCTTTTCCCACATTTCAGGCTTCAAACACATAAAGATAAAATTTTTAATGTTATGGTGAAGAATCAACAACAAGTGGAACACAATTGTGAACTTGAACCAAATTTATTGCTTATTTTAAACTTTTTTTTAAAAAATAACTGAAAATGGGGCATGCAATATTATTCTTCCCCTTTACTTTCAGTGCAGCAAACTCACTCCAGAAGTACATTGAGGATCTCTCTGAATAATGCAATGTTGTCTTAACTGACTGATGCTGATAAATATAAGCCACCTGTGAGTAATCAAGTCTCCATATAAAGGCCATGTCACACTAAGCAACATCGCTAGCAACATCGCTGATGACTCACACTTTTTGTGACGTAACAGCGATCTTTCTTGCGACGTTGTTGTGTGTGACATCCAGCAACAACCTGGCCCCTGCTGTGAGGTTGCTGGTTGTTGCTGAATGGCCTGGACCATTTTTTGGTTGTTGGTGTCCCTCTGGGCAACATTTCTGACACCATATCAACAACCAGCAA
This sequence comes from Anomaloglossus baeobatrachus, assembly GCF_048569485.1. Taxonomy (NCBI): domain Eukaryota; kingdom Metazoa; phylum Chordata; class Amphibia; order Anura; family Aromobatidae; genus Anomaloglossus; species Anomaloglossus baeobatrachus. Next base: position 488,403,717 of record NC_134355.1, read on the forward strand.
CTAGTTGGCGACTCAGAATTCAGTGACGCAGGCGTGGTTTAGCCTTTCCTTTACAACGCCTCTTCAACTCCGATTGGTGGTTACAACTAGGCAACAAGGTCTCACTTCCGTCCTTTGTTCACGAGCACATACAGCTTTTCAGATCATAGTAGAGACCTCCCAGGCTTGCGTGCTGGTTTGCAGATCCTATTTAAGCTATCCAGGCTTGTGACTTCCACGTCGATTCATCTTCCACCTCGTACTAGAGACCTCCAGGCTTGCGTGCTGGTTTGCGGATCTTATTAACTGCCTCTTCAACTCTGATTGGTGGTCACGACTGCGACTTTGCTTGATTAAGAAGGCAACTGGCTGGCACTTACGTTCTCTGTTCACTGCTCTTTGGATCGCACTAGAGACCTCTGTGCTTTAATCTTCCACCTTCTGATAGTTATATTATATTTCCTTGGTGGTAGGTATAATTTGCGGTATTGTTTGATATCACTGTATTCTGCATTGTGTTCATGTTTTTACACTTGCAAGCCTATACTGCTTGGTGTCAGTATTCATTTTGTCTTTCTGTTGCATTTTATATGTGTGCAATTATAATAAATTAGTTATTTTTTTGGTTGATACTTATCTCATTATCATTTTATTTTGCAGTTTGCACATCATGAACCACACCAAGTGTGCTGTTTTGGTTTCTGCATTGCTGATTGAGGCAGCTTGGCAAGAAGATGAGGCACAGATGTGTTCCAAACGCAGGCGTCGCATGTGGACCAGAGTGGCTGCCGAAGAGGTCCGAATTCTCCCACATGCGACTAGTAAGAGAGCTGCAGGAGAAGAATCCTCATGATTTTCGGAACTATCTGCGCATGTCAGAGGAATCTTTCAAATTAATACGAGAGTGTCAGGCCATATATTCAACGGCAGAATACACGAATGCATGCTGCTGTCCCGGCAGAGGAAAGATTGGCCGTCACACTGCGTTTCCTCGCCACTGGACGCTCACTGCAAGACTTACATTTTTCTGCAGCCATTTCAAGGCCACTGCTCAGTATTATAATTCCAGGAAACATGTAATGCGATTGTCCGCAGTCTCAGGAGCTACATGCAGTTTCCTAAAACAAAAAAGGAATGGATAAAGATTGCCTCAGATTTTGACCATCTTTGGCAGTTCCCTAACTGTGGTGGGGCTTTGGATGGGAAACCTGTGTGGATCACCCAACCACGGAACAGCGGATCCTATTTCTTCAATTACAAGGGCTATTTTAGCGTCATTATGATGGACCTAGTTGACGCCAATTACGAATTTATAACTGTTGAAGTTGGCTTGAATGGAAGGGTTTCCGATGGTGGTGTTTTAGAGCACACACGTTTTGGAGAGCGATTGGACAACTGTGAACTGAATTTGCCACCCAACTCTGAGACTAGAGACAACCTTAATTTTGTGTTTGTCAGCGATGAGGCATTCCCGCTTCACGCAAATCTTGTAAAACCATTCCCCCAAAAAAGTCTGACGGTGGAAAGACGAATTTTCAATTACCGTCTGTCAAGGGCCCGTCGGGTTGTTGAAAACGCTTTTGGGATCATGGCCAACCGTTTTCGAGTTTTCCACACACCTATAAACATGAAGCTTTAATCAATAGACTATGTTGTTTTGGCCTGATGCGTGTTGCACAACTTTCTTCGGCGCGATGCTATTGGGTACTGTCCTTCTGGCTTTGTGGACTCTGTAGACCAGGGTTCCCCAACTCCAGTCCTCGAGGGACGCCAACAGTGCATGTTTTCAGGATTTCCTTAGTATTGTATGGGTGTTGGAATTAACTGTGCGGGTGATTAAATTACCACATGTGCAATACTAAGGAAATCCTGAAAACATGCACTGTTGGCGGCCCTTGAGGACTGGAATTGGGGACCCATGCTGTAGACCCAACAAATGGGGAAGTGGAGCTTGGTGAATGGCGTGAAAACGATCCCACAATTGCAGGCCTTCAACCAGTCGTACACGGCCAAACCAAGGATGATGTGAAGGCCTGCCGAGAAAACTGCTACCCATATTTTAATGGCCCTGGTGCTGTTACTTGGCAGCATCAGAATTTATAGTGGTATACTGATGTAATCTAAACAATCCTTACATTTTGTGTAATCATGTGTAATAAACGTAACATTTTACTTTTTAAACTACTTGTTGTTTTTTGAAAAACTAATGGTCCGTCCATGTACAATGTTTCCACAAAAATAATGCGCAGTTTGTAGTGCTGCAGTCTTTTGTGCGGTCTGCACGTAGACCCCGCTCTTTTGATTGGAAGGGATACATGCAGGGCGTATGAAATCTGCTTTTGTTCTGCAGTGATTATATATCTCTCTTTCTCTATCTCCTCTTTCAATTTCCATGTGCGATTTGAAGAAAAAAACAAAAACACATCGCACTCCCACCAATGCAAATCGATGAAGCCGTCTACTCTATATAATTTTTTACTAATGAGGTTGTATTTGCGTCACGGAATCTGCGACAAAAACAACATCCCTTTTGCGTTTTTCTCAAAATTGTGCGCACGCAGTTGGTGCTAAAGCGTAAAGGTATTCCAACCACATCAGGGTCCATCAGTCCCTCTGTGTCCGACGAGGAGGAAAGCCGTAAGTGTTTAACATGAATCTCGTATGTCTCTTAATACTAAGCAGAAACAAAAATTATAATTTTAAACTTACCATTCCCTCCACAGGAATCCCAGCTTTGGCAGACCTCGTCTCTTCTCACACAAGTATTATGGCTTCGCAGAGAAGAACTATGTTTGCTCAGAGGAGACTGATGGCCAAGCTCAACCATCATGCTCTGATGGTTGTGGTGACTGATGATGAGACGGTTAGGAGAGGTGTAGTCCCTGGTGTATGGGATAAATGGCTGGGGAAGGTGACGTGCATAGTTGGACCGGTGGTAAATGGTGTACTCACAGTTCACAAGAATTACACACAGAGTCCCGTGTAGCAAACAGGGGTCCCTCCCTCTTGCACTCAGTGTTTGTGTCTTCACTGGGACAACTCCGCTTGGATCGTGCAAGTCCACTTCAATTATTGTGTATGTTGGGAGCTGCGGCCCGCGAAATCTGACCCTCCAGATCTCTGTGGGTTTTGACGGATAACACTTAAGGTCTACCGCGACCGGATCGCCGTCGCCTGTGAGCCTGCTTGCTGGAACCTACCATATGTTTGCAAAAAAAAAAACCATCCTTGATTTGTGTTGCTTTTTTGCAGTTTTTGTGCTGCTGCAGTTTTGCACGTGCACACACAAACCTACGTTAACTGGTACATACATACATACATACATACATACATACATACATACATACATACATACACACAGCCACATACATACATACATACATACACACAGCCACATACATCCGTAGTCAACATCCACCGATGCTGCCGATACATGTCCGGGTCCTGGGGGAAATCCTCCTATTTTGTCTTCTTCCCGTAGTATCGTGCAGTGTGCAGAAGCGCAGGTGAAGTTGCGAAGTACAGTAAGCTGAAAGACCTTCGTAACGTCACCACGTAAAGTGACCGCGTGTGCGTCACAGGTCCTTCCACTCCCTGTACCTATCTGGCAGTAATGCCCATTGGATGATTGCACGGTGATCGGAGGCTTCCCCAGGACACGGACATGGATTGGCAGCATCAGGGTTTCGGTGGACATGGGGAGTATGGATCTACATGCAAAACTTCAAACAGATCTATTCCTCCAAGCAAAATGCAGTCCTACTGGAACTATTCATGGAGACCGCAAAATGAGGCATGAAAAAGTTTTTATTGTCAGTGTTTTCGTGGCTACGCCCAAAAACACAGATGGGCAATAATCACACAAATAACCATAAAAAAACAATATTTTAAACAAAGAAAAAATATATTATTTGCTGCCGCCCTGTTGTTGGGATGCCACATACTTGGCGAGCAGCACTCCGTGCTGCTTAACTGCTGTGGCCAGTGTGCGATGTGCCGCTGCCAGTGTGCGCTGTGCTGCTGCCACAGTGTGCTGTGTCGCCAGAATTCTCCTGTGTGAGGCCTGAAGGTCTTCTAATGTTGGTATTTCTATGGAGGGAATGGTACAACTTAAAAAGGCTAATTATATTTAGACATATAATTTAGAGGTAAATGTTTGTTAAAACTTACGGTTTGGGTGTTCCTCCTCGTCCGGTAATGACGGGCTGAGGTTCCACCCGAATCCTCTGGCATCACCATCAGCGGCTAGGGTGAGACAAAACACTTCATAGTACATGATAGCTGGAGAGGCTGGCTGCATTATTATACATGGAGGACTATGGAGGTGTATTCTAATATATGATTGGTTATGTGGGACCCTTTTATACTATTTGGAAGGCTATGTGGGGGCCATTATTGTATTTTGAGAACTAAATACAAGGGGGACAAAGATACAATCAGGGGATGGGAATGTTTTGTGCTGAGGGAAAAAGGCTCTTTCCCTCAGTACCCAGCTTTCTCATGCTCTGCTATACATCTCTCAGCACCCAGCTTTACCATGCTCTGATGTGGGAAAGCTGGGTGCTGAGTGAAAGATGTATAGCAGAGCATGGGGAAGCACTGTGCCGAGGACAAGATGATATCAGAACATAGGAAAGCTGGGTGCTGATAGAGGGATTTCAGATCATGGGAAATCTGGGTGCTGTGGGTAAGATAGCTCTATCCTGTCAAAGTTATATGCCCCTAGTTTTATCTTTCAAAATTACCGCAAGGCAAGCCTGCTCCCATGACATGGAGTGAGGAGGGAGAGACTGCAGGTGCCTTCTGCTGGTGCTCCGCCTCTGGTGGTGCCTTCTGCTGGTACTCCGCCTCTAGTGGTGGCTCTTGCTGTGGCTCCGGGTCTGGTGGAGGCTCCAGCTGCGGCTCTGGGTCTGGAGGTGGGTCCTGCTGGGGCTGCGGGTCTGGATAAAATTATACCTTATAAAATTTTCACGTGGAGGTAACTCACAAGAAGTACTCTTGTGGTACTTCTCATGTGCTGTGTCTCATGTGGGCGTAATTACTCATGTGGTACTACTCATGTAAAAGAGCCGCCATATACCGTGCAAACCAATGTTAACTCTAGTGCTGAGCGGACCCGGACTGTTAACGTCCAGATCTGCACGGTTTCTGCGCTATCCCCGGGCTGGACCCCATTGACTTATATGGGCACCGGATTCCGGAGCAGATCGGACTCTTTTTATAAATCTGTCAGTGATCCGCCGGCCCCAGTATTATTGGACGTTCAAACAACTTTAGTGAACACCACTCACCAGGTTGGGGCTGGCTCTGAGAACGGATGCTGGCAATGCGGTTGCTAGACCTGTACCGCAGATCTGCCAGCTTCTTCCTTATTTTTGTTGTTGAACGCTGCACCCCAAATTTTCTCAAAAGGCCACGACTAATCCTCCTCAGCACTGCCTTCTTATGGAGGACAGGATGGACATGGTGTCCAGCACAATCATAATCTCTGCTGTCCACGTTTCTAATAAGATATGTCACTTCTGCCTCTCCCCAGGATGATGACCGACTTCTGGCTGCCATATTTTAGTAGGCCACAACAACAACACTGGAACCACCTGACTCAAATCAGCGCCGTCCAATAGAATTATAACGTCGACGCAAGGGAATTGCGTGACGTAATTGCGACCGAGAATGGCGTAACCGGGGACACAGCTGCGTTCGCTACGTGATACATGAAATCTGCGATTCTGGGAAGCCGAATATTACGATGGTTTACGTATGTATTTTATCAAGTTACATTGTATGTATGTGAATAAATATATGCCTCGGATTGTCGGCCATTGCTGCATTGTCATTCTCTATGGTGGCCACTGGTGCGTTGTCATTCTCTAATTGGTGGACACTGATGTGCTGTGATTGGACGACCCTGTCTCTATATAAAAGGGAGTGAAGTAGCGATTCCAAATACATTCATCTCTGGATTTACCTCTGCGTCCCCATCTGAGTCACAAGTCTGTTCTTTGTGGATCCACACCATTTACTTTGAAAAGTAGGCGTTGTTTGCGATCTCAAATTAAGATCGTAGTTGCGTTCCTGTAATAATTATATTACTTTTTAAATATTTAATAGTATGATATATTATATATTTGTTGCTATCAATCATATGCAATCATAAATCTGTTCTACATTGTGCTAATGCTTTTTAGGCTTGCAAGCAAATGGAGGCCTAAGTTTCCATTTGTGTACATATGCTTTGCCAAGGGCAACCATTGTCTAGTGCCACGCCCTTCAATTCTAGGGCTTTTCTAATGTGGTTTATGAGTTTTCAAAACTGTTACATGTATTCTTTTGGTAACACTGTTCACTTTTTTCTGTTTTCAGATGTCTTCTAATAGCCAAGATTTTATTAGAGAGTTGCTAGAGATGTATCGCTCCCTGCCCTGTTTATGGAAAATAAAGTCAGCAGATTACAGTAACAGATATAAGAAAAGGGACGCCTATCTCAAAATGGTCAACCTGGTCAAGAAATATAACCCAACAGAAACCGTGGATGAGACAGTGGTTAAAAAGAAAATTCAGGCCCTCTGCACAGTCTTTAAAAGAGAATTAAATAAGGTGGAGAACTCATCGAAGTCAGGTGCCGGAACTGAGGAACTATATGTTCCAAAGCTCTGGTATTATGACTTGATGAGCTTCACTTGAGACCAAGAGATTCCTCGTCCACTGGAATCGATAACGGTGGAGGAGGAAGAAGAGGCTGAGGTCTGATCACGCTCTCTTGTCGGAGATGTAAGTAGCTTTTTTTTTTTTCTTACCTATAATTAGCATTTAAACTTTGTATTTTGCATACCGTTAAATGACATTTCATATCCTGTATTACTTCCCTCACGTGTAGCCATGTGCCTGCTGGTTAGGATATCCAATGCAAACACAATACTGTATTTGAGTGTTGGTGTATGTTTTAAATTATTTTCTGGGTTTGCTTTAACATAAAATTTGTCTTCCTTGTGCAGGACCACTTTTAAGCTGCGGACACACCCATAGGTGTGAATGATGCCATCACCATCACATGAAGATTCTGCCGAAGAACAAAATAGTCAAGCTGTGCGACGATGGTCATCGCGGAAAAGAAAGCCCACCACTTCGCCTTCAAGCTCAAATTCAGCAAAACTTATAGCTTTGGCAAACACCATTTTAAATCAAGAAAAAATACCGCCGTTTGCGGGTTAACACAATTTGCAGATGAAAGACTAAAGCAGCTGGACCCAACACAAAGAAGGCGTGCTGAAAGAGTTATGTTTGAGGCTCTAAATCAAGCAGCAAAGGGGAAACTGACGGACAAATCTACCGTGGTAGACCCTAGTCAATTCTCATACCCCTCATGGACTGCCTCTCAAGAGCCTATGCAAAGCACACCAAGGAGGCTTCACCCACATTATACCATGGGATCGCAATCGGCCCAACATTTTCAGACACCCGGTGAACGATATTCCTTTTCGGACTCTTATTACCAAGATTTGTAGTTTTTTTTTTTTAAATTAACATGTTGTGTTTGCTTGTTGCCTTTTTTGTTCAATTTTAACATACAGCTAGTAGCTGCCCTAATAAGGCCGGGTAATGGGCTGGGTTGAGGTCAAGTCAGTGAAGGGGTGGGATTCAGCTAGGGGAAGATATGGGAAGATTGACTGAAAAATTGGAAAGTTATGTGTGTTGAAAAAATGAGAGGGGGTTTATTTCAGAAAGATAGGCTCTAGAAATACACACGCATATGGCTTGTACACTGGCCAGAAAGTATAACACATTCAATATTGTCACTCTGATATGCATCTTGATACCAAGTATAGTCAGGTCAATGGACAATGCGCATGGGTAGTACCACATCAGTAGTACCAGCATACAGTGCCCACATGAGACACAGCACATGAGTACTACCACATGAGCAGTACCGACATACAGTGCCCACATGAGACATTGCACATGACTAGGACCACATGAGTAGTACCACCATCCAGGCCACAGGGACTACACACAACAAGATGCACGAAGCTGGCTCACAGGTCAAGCACAAGTGATACTAAAGTCCTGAGGAAGCAAGACCACTCCCATAACTGTTAACTTTCACGGTGGCCAGCACCCGGGAGTGGTTTACAGAGACTGTAAGTAAAAACCCGGCCAATAAGAATCGCCAATCAAGGGTTTAAAAAAAATACACAAACACCTAGGGACTCCATCTTTATTACTTCCTCTCACCTCTGAAACTATGCTGGTCTTCTGTCTTCTTCATGCTGATGTTGCCCGTGATGTCATAACACGTCAAAGCTGCCTTAGTAACCTAACGAGCGGGTTACTATAGCAACGGCGACCAATGAACCAGGAAGTCAGAAATTCAAATGACGTTATCGTACTGGAGCCTGATCGGATCCGGACTCGCTGGGTGGTGGCTCGAGCGTCTATGGACCCAGGGGCCCCTGTGGTCCACTCCGATCTGAAAGGGGGCTGGCTCTTTAGGGGACATAGGTGTACGGCCAGAGTCGTGTTTTTAAGTTCGTGACTCCACCCACGCCGCACCAGGACACACACACACACACACTGAGCACATATACACACATAGCAGACACACATGGATACACCGAGCGCATACACACATAGCACACATGCATGTGTGTGTGTATATATATATATATATATATATATATATATATATATATATATATATATATATATATATATATATATATATATATTTACACACACTCTGCTGTACACTCACCCAGCGATGCGGTCCCCGGCACTGAAGTCCCCCGCGCTGTCCCCGCTTCCAGCTCCAAGGGGCAATGAATATTCAGTGAGTATAATGAGCGGCGGGCGATAAGGAGTGGGAGGCAGCAGAGCCGGAGACCTCATCGCTGGAGAGAAGTAAATATGGAAAATATTTTTATTAAAAAAAAAAAAGCATATTTTCTCCGTTATGTATTACACTGATAATAAGTTGATAATTTGGTGCGGCCGGTCCACGAAGTTTGTCAGAAAATGCCAAATGGCCCACGGCAGTTAAAAGGTTCTCCACCCCTGTTTTTAAAGTTTTGTAAAAAAATTTACACAACAGCGAATATAAACTACAAATGTTTATGAAAACAGTAAAAAAAAAAACAAACAACAGTTTTTGTAAACCACTTTAGTGGCCCTGCGGTTGGGCTGCCACAAACTTGCTGAGCAAGTCACCATGCTCACGGACGACTTCCTCCATCTGCCTGTGTGACTCCACCAGGTCCTGTAGTGTGGGGATTTCTGTGGAGGGAATGGGAAAAGTTAACCAGGCAAATTCGGTTCAAACATCGAACTAACAGGTATGTGTTTGTTGTTTACCATTACGGTTTTGGGGTTCATCACAGCTTCTTCCTCTGATGCTGGTGAGGAGCTGAGGACCCAACCAGATCCTGAGGCTAGGGAACACACATCAATTAATATTACACGACAGCCCTCCATCATTTTAACACCCATGTATCCTTTACAACTTGTAGGGACACCATATTATGTGCTTCAATTACAGGAAGGGTAGCCTGCACCAAACTCACCAACTGATGCTGGGGAGAAGGCCATATCTGGAGACATGGTATTCGGAGGAGACAGGGTAGAAGGTGGCGATGGGGTAGAATGTGGAGATGGAGTTGCAGCAGGAGATGGTGTAGGAGAAGGAGAGGGTGCCTCAGCAGGACATGGTGCAGCTGGTGGAGGTGGGGGATCCGCAGGAGATGGCGGAGCAGGTTGCGGTGGTGGTGCAGCTGGAGGTGGTCCTAGGTATAGGAGAAAACTTCTATTGAGCGGATACCTCCAGGTCTCCATGGCTTAAGCCTGCTTTACACCATACAATTCCGCATACGATATCGTACTGTACTGAGGTATGAGCTGTACTTAGGTATGCTGTCGTTCAATGTTCCCGGGGTGTCACACACTGCGATGTGTGCAGACTCTGGAACATTGATCAACCCGACGTTCAATTTTTAGCTTTTGAATGACGTACAAGCGAGGAACGGTTTTACGTTCAATCGCAATCGCACATAGCTGTCACACGCTACAACAACACTAACGATGCCGGATATGCGTCACTTATGACGTGACCCCGCAGACACATCGTTAGATTTGTTGGTGCGTGTAAAGCACTTTTTTTTTCATGTATGTTTTACAAACCTTTTCTCTCGGGGTACCAGACACATAGGGACCCCTTGCCTCAAAGCAGCAGACATGCTGCATTCATTGAAAAAAACAAGGCACAAAAAGCAATAACCAATCAGCAAAATTCTTTGATTTAATTTAAATAGGAGATCATATGGCTTGTACACAAGGCTTCTAATCTCACTCTGATATGCACCGAGATAACGATAGTCAGGTCAATGGACAATACTCCAAACGCGATTACACAGCATGGTTTTTGCAAAGAGGGTGTTGATCAAATGCTAATATATGCAAAGAGAAAATAATCCCATACCCCAGGAGCATTGAAGTTTTACCAAAGGTATCAGAAATGTACATATAATCAAGTTTGCATATCAGACTTTACCAGGCGTAATTAGCTCTTTTTCGCCACCTTCTCACCTCTGATATGCAAACTGTATATCTTGGTATAATGTGATTATTTTCTTTTGAATATATTAGCATTTGATCTACACTGTGCTTTGCACTGAATAAGGTACATGCCTCCGTGACCCTATTCCACTGCAGCGCGACCGTTAGATAAGTTATCTAAATTGTTTTTTATTTGCTCACAGCAGCCTGGGCTCTTATATACAGCATTCTAACATGCTGTATATAACAGCCCTGTGATGGTGATGGCCACAGCTTACAGCCCAAAAAGTGGTGACAGGTTCCCTTTTAATGAAACCATATGTTTAACCATATAGTGTTCTTGAAAACGGGAAAAAAAAAACCTCGTGTCGAAAATCTGAAAAAAAAGGTTGATCCTACAATTTATTTTTTTTTTGGATATTATCTTTACCATGTTCACTAAATGGTAACAGCGATGTTTCGGTGTGATGCCTCAGGTCGGTGCGAGTTTGGAGACACCAAACATGTATTGTTTACTCGGGGTGCCATGACCTCCGATGGTGACAGGGGAAGTTATCGTAATGGCGAGGCGCATATAGCTCTTGCTGCCAGATGTTGTCAGAATGAACTATAAGGGGTTAATAGTCATGGGTGGAACCCTATTACACCCGCGACTACACATGTTAATTGTTGAAATTAGATTATATCTGTACGGATCGCCACGTCATGCTCACGGCAGAATGTGGCGATTAAGGAAACAAGATCCATGACGTACCCAGTAAGTCATGGGTTGTTCAAGATGCTGGCGAGGAGCTCACTGGACCTGTAGCGCAGGTCAGCCAGCTTCTTACGGATTTGTGTTGTGGACCGCTCCACCCCAAATCTTCGGGACAGACCTCTGCTGATCATCCCCAGCACTGCCTGTTTATGAAGCATGGGATGCGCATGCTCTGCCTCACAAAATTAATCTTTTTTTAATCATCATTCTGATGAGATAATGCACCTCAACAAGCCCCCAGGGAGAACAGCATCTCCTGGCCGCCATGTTCCCGCCTCTGAGCATAACAGAACATCAACGCCGCCCACTAGACTTCAAAGACGACGGGAGAAACGTCATGACGTGACGTCGCACGAGCGTCCACAAAACAACATGAACCGCATTGCAGCAGCGATCCCGCTAGCGGTCTGAATATCACAACCCGGAGGACTCTACTGCCATCTGCAATCCAGAACCTTTGGCTGGAAGCCACAGGAAGTCACCGCCCAGTCACAACGCACTTACGATTACCTATAGGAGCGGAGGGGGGCGCGGAAAAGGCAACGTAGATGCACGCCTATATGTTGCTAATCGTTCAATGTGACAGGTCTCAGTGACCAACGATGTTGTTGTACAAGTTGTTTATGGATCTCCGGATCGTTGGTGCGTCGTTGTTAAGGTTTGACTGTGTGACATCTCACCAGCGACCTCCTAGCAACTTACCAGCAATCCCTATCAAGTTGTATCGTTGTTGGGATTGCTGGTAAGTTTAGTGTGATGGTACCTTAAATGTACCTGCTCTGTGATAGTCTCAGTGTTCTGTTTAAAGCGCAGATAGCATCGTGAAGACCAAGGAACACAACAGGCAGGTCCGTGATACTGTTGTGGAGAAGTTTAAAACTGGATTTGGTTACAAAAAGATTTCCAAAACTTTAAACATCCCAAGGAGCACTGTGCAAGCGATCATATTGAAATGGAAGGAGTATCATACCACTCCAAATCTACCAAGACCCGGCCGTCCATCCAAATTTTCATCTCAAACAAGGAGAAGACTGATCAGAGATGTAGCCAAGAGGCCCATGATCACTCTGGATGAACTGCAGAGATCTACAGCTGAGGTGGGAGAGTCTATCCATAGGACAACAATCAGTCGTACACTGCACAAATCTGGCCTTTTATGGAAGAGTGGCAAGGAGAAAGCCATTTCTCAAAGCTATCCATAAAAAGTGTTGTTTAAAGTTTGCCACAAGTCACCTGGGAGACACGTCAAACATGTGGAAGAAGATGCTCTGGTCAGATAAAACCAAAATCGAACTATTTGGGCACAATGCCAAACAATATGTTTGGCATAAAAGCAACACAGTTCATCACCCTGAACACACCATCCCCACTGTCAAACATGCTGGTGGCAGCATCCTGGTTTGGGCCTGCTTTTCTTCAGCAGGAACAGGGAAGATGGTTAAAATTGATGGGAAGATGGATGGAGCCAAATACACTACCATTCTTGAAGAAAACCTGTTGACAGTCTGCAAAAGACCTGAGACTGGGACGGAGATTTGTCTTCCAACAAGACAATAATCCCAAACATAAAGCAAAATCTACAATGAAATGATTCACAAATAAACGTAGCCAGGTGTTAGAATGGCTAAGTCAAAGTCCAGACCTCAATCCAATCGAGAATCTGTGGAAAGAGCTGAAAACTGCTGTTCACAAATGCTCTCCATCCAACCTCACTCAGCTCGAGCTATTTGCAAAGAAATAATATTGCATGTCCCACTTTTCAGTTATTTTTAAAAAAAGTTTAAAATAAGCAATATATTTCGTTCAACTTCACAATTGTGTCCCACTTATTGTTGATTCTTCACATAACATTATGATTCTTCTTAACATTAAAATTTTTATCTATGTTCGATGCCTGAATTGTGGGAAAAGGTTGAAAAATTCAAGGGAGCCGAATACTTTCACAAGGCACTGTAGCAGTGTGTGTGCGCCTGCTTGCCTGCACTAGCTGCTAGCACAACTAATGGGGAATATTATGCTCTCCATTGATTGTGCCAGCAAGTATGGGATCATATCAAGAAAAGAAAAAGATGTTGCACGTTAACCATGCACGACCCAAAATGCAAAAATAATGATAAAAAGCCTTTATTGAACACGATTATAAAAACAAAATACAAAACTGCATACACAGTGACTTATACTCAATAAATAGCCCCAGAAAGTGATATATTCAAGATAGAAATATCATGGATTACTAATGAATCACAGGAGTACAAACCCTATATAAAAGATAAATAACAAGTGATAAAACATTCCTTTGGCAAATGACAAAAAGGGACAATCCAAATGACAAGGCAAAGGGATATATAGATAGATAATATACACAATATGCAGTCATGCAATCAAACCAAAAATTAAGTTGGAAACATGAAAAAGGGCATAAGCCTCTGTCAATAGCCAACCAAACTTGGAAAAAATAAACAAACCAGAGCTCTGCATGAGAGTAAGACGTACCCCAGGTAAGCCTAGATGAATGCAAGGCAAGATGGACTGGAAACCTGGAGGTGCATCAATGTCATGTGTAAATGGACAGGAGGAGGAGGGGGAAGCTCCTGTGACGGGGGGGCAGAGGTGGGTGGACGGGTATGCAAAAGCCCCACGCGTATCGCCGCTGCTGCGGCTTCGTCAGGGAAGGTGTGGGGATATAGCGCTCAAACGGCTTTTATATTAACATGAAAATGAAGCATGTATAATCACCTGTGAATGGACGCCGGCTCATACCGAACCCTGGAGCAGGAAGTGCGGGCGCATGCGCATTGTAAGGCAAACGGATAGCAAAGTGGGACAAAATACATAAAGCTGGGAGCCATCATCGCACAAGAGAGGAGGAGCAAGCAGGACATTCATAATGCACGTGAATGGTGCTACACAAGTAAAGCAATGTATAAGGTGTTAATAGATGTATAATTATAACACCAAAATCTACCTTCATGCGATTATGAAACATAGCATGCATATTCCCACACGAGCGGAGCAGTTACATCTCCGCACGCAGGGGAAATGCACGCAGGGTGCCCCGGGGCAAAGGAGCAAGTATGGGATTGACGTGCTCCCCCCCCCCCTTTGGATTATGGTGTACCTGGTTTAGGAATTGACTGGGCTAATAAATTAGAATGCTTTTACGTTTAATTTCTGAATTAATTTATCAATTTATGTCTTGTGAGGTTCGTCTTTGGAGAGTGGCATGGGACATTGTATGGGATTACTTCGGACTTTTGTATTTTATTGCAATTAATAAATTGATTGCGTCTTGTCGGGTTTTTGTTCGCATAAAAAATTAAAAAGTACTTTCAAATAATGGAATTAGTAATGGAGGGGTATCTGATAAATGCCAACCCATGACTAATACTAGGGCTTGATGTCAGCTGGCATTTCACAGCTGACTTCAACCCCATTTATTATCCAATTTCCCAATGCACCAGCGCAACGGCAAGAGCAGGGTCCAGAGCCAGATTTGGCGCATCAAATCGATGAGCCACTTCTGGGGTGGCTTTGGACTGCTAATGTTAGGCTGGAAGAGGCCAAATAACCATGCCCCTTTCCACCTTAATAATATCAGCCCCCAGTTGTCTGCTGCACCTTGGCTGGTTTTACAAAAATGGGGGGGTTCCCCCACGCCTCTTTTTTTTTTTTCTTTAAAAAAATTGCCAGAAAGGAGGTATTATACAAAATTTTCAAACAATTATAAATTTATTACAGTTTTCCTAATATTGCTCATCTGTGATAAATTTGTAACATATATTTAGCTTTGAAAATTCTGCAGCCTGCAAGCTCACATCAAGGGTCTTCATTTTCTTGCGAGTCCCCACACTACGTTATTTTAAAATTAACTGCTTACTAACTGAACTATTAAGTAAGTCCAGAGTCCACATCTACTTTAAATCCTTCAAACACATGTCATTCACCTGCCACGGCACTGCTTCTTCTGGACTGATAAAGTAGTCCACAAAGATATTTTGAATGGCCAATCCTGCTGTTCCAGGTCTTCCATGTTGGGTTTGGTTCACATAAGTAGATTGTGAAGCCCGGTACTGGTCAGATTCAGGATTCAATGAAGTATTGTGAACGCGTACAAAGTTGTGGAGAAGTACACATGCCTGAATCACCAGTGTGGCATTCTCGGAATCCAATTGCATTGAAGAATGTAATACCCTCCACTTATTGGAAAGTATTCCAAACCTGCTTTCCATATCCTGACAATCTCTAGTCAAGCGTAAGTTGAATATTCACTTTCTATCATTCAAATCGCGTCTGGAAAAGGGCTGCATAACGTGGGGTTTCAATGCAAACCCATTATCAGCCACGATCACAAATGGCACCAGGAGTTCTTGGGATCCAAGCAGTGGTCGTGGCTTTAGAAGGATGAGCTGGTTGGCCTGTAGCCGTTCACCCATTCTGGAAGCATCGATTGCAACGATCCAAAATCGCTCATAGGTGTCACACGCAACGACATCGCTAACGTGGCCGGATGTGCGTCACAAATTCCGTGACCCCCAACGACATCGCTTTAGCGATGTCGTAGCGTGTAAAGCGGCTTTTAGGCCGTATTATATTTAGCTGGAACCAGGGATTAGTGACCCATCCAGCTATAGTCAATTTGGCAGATACAGCACGAGGTACATCTTTTCCCCAAAATCTAGACTGAGTCCAGGTTTCATTGTGTATGCAGTCTTACCTCTTATGGATCTAGAGGTAATGTTAAATACTGCATAGTCTTTGAAGATATAGGACTGTGTGTGCAGATCCAACAGTCCTTTTGGCTTTTCTCCTTCCATGTCATGAGTAAGAGAAATATGGGGGCGAATACTGTATTTTTCGGACTATAAGACGCACCCTGGTTTTAGAGGAGGAAAATAGGAAAATAATTTTTTTACCAAAAAATGTGGTCATGACACACTTATGTGGCGAGGATCTACTGCTGACACTGTTATGGGAGTAATGTCCCCAAATTCTCTACTAAGGTACCCCATCCTGGTAATGATCCTCCTGCCTTGTATATTATTCTGCTCATATACCCCCATCCTGCTCATATACCCCCATCTATCCTGCTCATATACTCCCATCCATCCTGCTCATATAGCCCCATCCATCCTGCTCATATACCCCCATCCATCCTGCTCATATACCCTCACCCATCCTGCTATATACCCCCATCCTGCTAATATTATACTCCCATCCTGCTCATATTATACCCCCATCCTGCTCATAATATAACCCCATCCTAGTATATGGCCTGTATCCTGTGGCACAGAAAAAAAAATAAACGTTTATACTCACCTTTCCTAACTCCCTGCAGCACCGATCATCTTCCTCTCTGTCTCAGCTGTAGCGCCGCTGAGTGGAGTCGTCACCATGTGTGGAGCCGTCCCCCTGCAGCATTGCGATGTCTTCTGAAGTTCCTGTCTGTCCCGGTCAGCTGATCTGTGCGGACACTAGTGGTGGGCACAGCGATGATGTCACCGCTGTGCTCACCGCTTTCTACACAGATCAGCTGACCGGGACAGACAGGAAGACACCGTGATGCTGCAGGAGGACGGCTCCAAACACGGTGACGGGTGAGTACACTGATTCACTGCACCCCGCGCTGATAATGATGCACGGGGGGCAGTGAATACAGCCGCACATGACCACTCCAGGCTGTAGTTGCCAGGGGTGATCATGTGGGACGGCTGTTAATTATGTGTTACCCCCCCGCCCATCACCCCGCCCACCTGTCAGCTCTGACTTCAGCGCTGAGAGATGATGGGCGGGAGGATGGGCGTGCATATCTAATGAGCGGGCCCATGTGGTCACGGCAGGCTGCTACAGCCTGCTCGTGCCCCCGATGACCCTCATTCCCCGCAGCTACATTCAGACCATAAGATGCACCCCCCACTTTATCCCAACATTTGGGGGGGAAAAAAGTGCATCTTATGGTCCGAAAAAACGGTAAGTTTGTCCCAGTCCATATTTAAAAGTTTTTTCAGTGTCTTTGTTGGGTGCAGCAACCCTGCTACTCCCACCAGGATATTTAGAAAAACTGTCATTCTACTGGTAGAGTGACCTTTTTACAGTGACTGGCGTGGATCCAGGTGGGCTTTCCCTAAAGTTTTACTGAGTTGGATGTGGTCAGCTAGACTTGGAATGTGCCATCAAAGCGTTGATCTCAGCTCCTTCTCAAATGTCTGTGTATGACCACCCAAACACCTGGGTTCAGTTGATGAATGTCTGCACTTGTATTGGCATCTAGAATGGATGAAAAGACATGTTTATGAATCACATTAAGTCTTTCTTTCCATGCCTGGACATAGGCTGTCATAGTACTGTGTTACATATCTAGCACTTGTAGGAAGTACAGACCTATCTTTCGGCACTACCAAAAAGGACTTAAAAAGGAGATAAGCCGGTCTTTCTATTTGGAGTGTGTCTGACTGAAAAATGTGCCAGGAATAAGCATTCTACCCCGTGTCCCATGGCCTTTTGAATTTTTAGTTTGTGTCCCATTTAATCTCTCCACTTTTCCACTGCTTTGTGGAAAGTACAGACCTATCTTTGGTGCACTTCCCTTTTGGGGTATGAAATGCCTGCTCTATTCCCAGGGCCTGCATTTTTTTCCCTTCACTATGACAGCACTGTACATGAGAGAGTGTCCGCCCCCAGGAATAGGAAACCTACAGTGATAAAATGGGCTGCACCTCTCCATAGCCCCAGTGTGTTTCCTGTTCTTAGGAGTGGATACCTGCGGATGATGCTGCATGGGGAAAGTTCTCCAGGCATACCTGTTACTCCTTCAGTCGCGTGGGCCAGAGGGGGATGGATGCAGATGCTGCGTGCGACCACTGTCTGCATCTACTGTGTAGTTGCTGCCTCCCTCTTGGAGAGCACTGCTGCCACTGCAAACAGATTCCGGCAACTGCTCTATGTTGAAGGCTGGGCCGGAAGGGGGTGGAGCTAGTAGGTGCACCTGCACACACATGCCCCCCCCCCGCTGCAGTAAAGGATCATCCCGGTGACTACTCCATCCTGGTGGCTGGGCTGGAAGGGGGTGTACCTAGAGTGTGCACCTGCACATGTGGCCCCCCAGGTAATTTACGGCAGATGTGACGTCACACGCTGGGGGTGCGGTATCCTGGGACTTCTGGGTGGAAGTAGTGAGTGGAGCTGCATACACTGCGCCCCAGGCACAATATACTTAAAGGGATGCAACCGGTGGCACCCTGTCACCTGTGGACCTGGACGCACGTGGAACATTCCTACCATGGAGAATCCCACAATGCCAGTGGACCCCATAGCGGACCCGAAACCCCCTCCTAGCGTTGTAGTGCCGGGATAAAAAATGGGTGAGTGCCTACTCTGTAATGCCATATTGATAACCTTATTATTGTCTTTTGTTGTTGCTTTCCTAGCCTAGTCTAAAACAAAGCGTAAAGAATGCGCCCTGTGCAAGAAGAAGCTACACAGGGAATATGATAAAAAGCTCTGCCGTTCTTGTATTGAAATGACGGTGGCAGAGGAATCCCCTTCTACCTTTCAAGAGATTAAAAACCTCTGATCAAAGAATAGGTTAAGGCTACTGTAAGGAAAGAAATTGACCAAATTAAAGACCCCTCCTCAAGCAAACAACTGTACTCTGATATTAGCTTGGTGGACGAATCAGAAAAAGTATTAATCTCAGACAGGTCGGAGACAGACTCCTCAGGTATGGAATACGGCCTCCCATATTTTTTTTGGCAGATGACACCTAAAAGTAGTCAGGGAAACCATGGGGGTTAAGCCCCCTAAGGAGCCTAGATCAATTCAGGGTACTATGTTCGGGAACTTAGAGGAGTGGAAACAAAAAGTGTTTCCGGTATATGAGAACTTACTAGCACTAATTAAAAAGGAGTGGGAAAAAAACCTTACTTTTAACAGTCTCCCAAACTTTGAAAAGGAAATATTCCTTCAGCTATGATCTTTGTGAAACCTGGGAAAAGCCCCCCAAGATTGATACAGCAGTAGCTAAAGTGTCCAAAGGGGTGGCCCTCCCTTTTGGCGAATTGGGATGCCTAAACAACCCATTGGACAAAAAGGCTGATACATTCCTTAAGGGAACATGAGAAGCTGCAGCGTGGTCTTTCAAACCCAGGATAGCAGCGCCATGCACTGCACGAGCTATGGTCACCTGCTTAATGAGTTATGCTCTCAGATAAAAAACAAATGCCCTAGGGAACAGCTACTAGAGGCACTACCCATGATTCAAAAAGTGGCAGCGTTTTTAGCAGATGCTTCAGTGGATAGCGTGAGGTTTGCCGCTCGTGCATGCACCTTGTCCAACTCTGGCAGCAGAGCTTTATGGCTAAAAAACTGGGCCTCCGGTACGTGTATGGGCAGTTTTCTCACGTACCGGAGACACGGGCACACGTTGACATATGTTTTCCTATGGTTTCGGGCACACATAAGTATTTTTGCACGGAACGTGTGTCCATTCCGTAATTATGTGTGCTCGTGTGCTCCACACGCCGACATGTCTGTTTTTCTCCGCCATCACGGGTGTCACACGGAACACAAACTTGTCACACGTAACACACGGACCACACGGATGTGTTCTGTGTTACACGCACCGGAGAAAAGACGTGTCTTTTAAAAAAAAAACTTTACTCACCTTATCCAGCCCTGCTGTCTCTGCCGCTGCTGTCACTTGCTGCCAACCACCACTCATTATGCTCATTTAATATTCACTTCACTGCGTCCGGAAGCAGCAGCAGCAGCGGGGAGTCAGCAGGGCTGGAAACCGAAGTTCAGCACCACGGACAGCGACGCCAGGGACAGGTGAGTAGAAAGTTCACGACCAACACATGGAGAACACACGTCTGCCATACACACAGCTCACCGAGGACAATCCGCATCTTTGACACGTCCGTGAAACACGTTTGTGATTTTCACGGGCGTGTAACAGAGGCCTAAAGTAAAGCTCTGCTCTCTCTCTTGTCAAGGAAAGTTTCTGTTCGGGCCAGGGCTAGATGAGATCCTGGAGAAAGAGGTAGACATGAAAGAGCTTCTCCCTTCCAAAGATTTAGGAGGTCCTTTTGTGGCTCAGGGAGGAGAGGATGTAGAGAGGGCCAAACAGAAGACAGATCAGGGGAAAGGCATGCCTGGAAGGACAAGGATAACAAGGTGTTCCTATTCAATAAGGCTCCCTTTAGGAGGAATCCCAGAAATCCGCATTGACATCAGGCAACAGGTGAGAGGAAAATTTAAACTCTTTGCTCACTAATGGGCTCTACTCCCATCATCCAGATGGGTAATAGACACACTAAATCAGGGCCTAAGGGGTACTTTGCACACTACGAAATCGCAAGCCGATGCTGTGATGCCGAGCGCGATAGTCCCCGCCCCCGTCGCAGCAGCGATATCTTGTGATTGCTGCCGTAGCGAACATTATCGCTACGGCAGCTTCACATGCACTTACCTGCCCTGCGACGTCGCTCTGGACGGCGAACCACCCCCTTCCTAAGGGGGCGGGTCATGCGGCGTCACAGCAACGTCACACGGCAGGCGGCCAATAGGAGCGGAGGGGCGGAGATGAACGGGATGTAAACATCCCGCCTACATTCTTCCTTCCGCATTTCAGCCAGGATGCAGGTAAGGTGATGTTCCTCGCTCCTACGGCTTCACACACAGCGATGTGTGCTGCCTGCTGGAACGAGGAACAACATCGTACCGTCGCTGCTGTGAAATTATGGGAATGTCGGACCCTACACCGATCATACGATAACAACGCTTTTGCGCTCGTTAATCGTATGTAAAAAGATTCACATACTGCGATGTCGACAGCGACGCCGGATGTGCGGCACTTTCGATTTGACCCCACCTGCAATGTGGTAGTGTGCAAAGTACCCCTTAGACTAGGGCCTCTTCATCCCTCCCCCACATGGATAATAATAAAAACCCAATCAGCCAGAAACCTTCAGGGGGCATTAACTTCTCCTCCTGTCAGAGAAAGGGGTACTGACCGAACTTCCACAATCCGACGTCAGACAGGGGTTTTACAGCAGTCTTTTTTTGGCCAACAAACTGAACGTGTCCTATAGAACCATAGTCAACTTGAAATCTCTGAACCAGTACATCAAAGTAGAGAGGTTCAGAATGGAGATCATAAAATAAGCCATAAAACTCTTTTACCCTGCTCGTTACATGGCAGTCGTAGATCTAAAGGACACATACTACCACATCCCCATTTACAGAGAACATCAGAGGTACCTCCGGGTATTAGTAGACATCGACGGAGTCCCGACCCACCTACAATACCAGTGCCTCCCCTTTGGGATCTCCTTAGCACCAAGGATATTTACCAAGATAGTGGCCGAAATGACATCGTACATGAGGAAGGAAGACATCCTAATGTTGCCATATGTAGACGATTTTCTGGTAGTGGGCAAATCAAAAGAAGACTACTCACCTGAAAGCAAGTGGGTCCTGGGAATATTGAAGGACCTCAGCTGGCTCGTAAAAAGAGAAAAATCGAAAGTATACCCCTCTCAACAGCAAGTTTTTCTAGGGATCAAACTAGACTCAAGACTTTACTGCTGTTTTTTTGCCCAAGGAGAAGATCACAAAAATCAAGAAAAAATATACACGAGCATGTACACGGCAGATAATCTCAGTAAGAAGCTACAGTTAGGTCCAGAAATATTTGGACAGTGACACAATTTTCGCGAGTTGGGCTCTGCATGCCACCACATTGGATTTGAAATGAAACCTCTACAACAGAATTCAAGTGCAGATTGTAACGTTTAATTTGAAGGTTTGAACAAAAATATCTGATAGAAATTGTAGGAATTGTACACATTTCTTTACAAACACTCCACATTTTAGGAGGTCAAAAGTAATTGGACAAATAAACCGAACCCAAACAAAATATTTTTATTTTCAATATTTTGTTGCGAATCCTTTGGAGGCAATCACTGCCTTAAGTCTGGAACCCATGGACATCACCAAACGCTGGGTTTCCTCCTTCTTAATGCTTTGCCAGGCCTTTACAGCCGCAGCCTTCAGGTCTTGCTTGTTTGTGGGTCTTTCCGTCTTAAGTCTGGATTTGAGCAAGTGAAATGCATGCTCAATTGGGTTAAGATCTGGTGATTGACTTGGCCATTGCAGAATGTTCCACTTTTTTGCACTCATGAACTCCTGGGTAGCTTTGGATGTATGCTTGGGGTCATTGTCCATCTGTACTATGAAGCGCCGTCCGATCAACTTTGCGGCATTTGGCTGAATCTGGGCTGAAAGTATATCCCGGTACACTTCAGAATTCATCCGGCTACTCTTGTCTGCTGTTATGTCATCAATAAACACAAGTGACCCAGTGCCATTGAAAGCCATGCATGCCCATGCCATCACGTTGCCTCCACCATGTTTTACAGAGGATGTGGTGTGCCTTGGATCATGTGCCGTTCCCTTTCTTCTCCAAACTTTTTTCTTCCCATCATTCTGGTACAGGTTGATCTTTGTCTCATCTGTCCATAGAATACTTTTCCAGAACTGAGCTGGCTTCATGACGTGTTTTTCAGCAAATTTAACTCTGGCCTGTCTATTTTTGGAATTGATGAATGGTTTGCATCTAGATGTGAACCCTTTGTATTTACTTTCATGGAGTCTTCTCTTTACTGTTGACTTAGAAACAGTTACACCTACTTCACTGAGAGTGTTCTGGACTTCAGTTGATGTTGTGAACGGGTTCTTCTTCACCAAAGAAAGTATGCGGCGATCATCCACCACTGTTGTCATCCGTGGACGCCCAGGCCTTTTTGAGTTCCCAAGCTCACCAGTCAATTCCTTTTTTCTCAGAATGTACCCGACTGTTGATTTTGCTACTCCAAGCATGTCTGCTATCTCTCTGATGGATTTTTTCTTTTTTTTCAGCCTCAGGATGTTCTGCTTCACCTCAATTGAGAGTTCCTTAGACCGCATGTTGTCTGGTCACAGCAACAGCTTCCAAATGCAAAACCACACACCTGTAATCAACCCCAGACCTTTTAACTACTTCATTGATTACAGGTTAACGAGGGAGACGCCTTCAGAATTAATTGCAGCCCTTAGAGTCCCTTGTCCAATTACTTTTGGTCCCTTGAAAAAGAGGAGGCTATGCATTACAGAGCTATGATTCCTAAACCCTTTCTCCGATTTGGATGTGAAAACTCTCATATTGCAGCTGGGAGTGTGCACTTTCAGCCCATATTATATATATAATTGTATTTCTGAACATGTTTTTGTAAACAGCTAAAATAACAAAACTTGTGTCACTGTCCAAATATTTCTGGCCCTGACTGTATGTCTCTGTTGGACTCCCTGGCGGCTACAATTCCAGTGGTCCAGTGGGCATAAATACACACAAGGGATCTGCATTAGTAGGTCTTATCAATACAGACAACAAATCCAGACAATCTAGACCAAATGTTCCAGCTAAGCGCGAACGTGATAAAATCTTTGGGTTGGTGGCTAGACCAAGAAAATCTAAGGAAAGGGGTTCCATGGACAGTGGAACATCCAATTTGTGGTCACCATGAACACAAGCACTTGGAAGATCTTTTCTTCCAGGGGAGTTGTGACCCTACCATAAAAAAATTGCTCTTCAAATTTAAAGAACTATCAGCAGTAAAACAGACTCTCCAACAAGCATTTGAAACAAATCTCAGGGAAGGATCTGGTCATAATGTCTGACAACAAGACAGCCGTGGTATGTGTCGCGGGCGGGGAGGACGCCACTGCGCTGCGCTCGCTAATGCTCGGGTCCGACGCTGCTGCGATGGCTGCTCGGTGGCTCGAGCGGTGGGCCGGATCCGGGGACTCGAGCGGCGCTCCTCGCCCGTGAGTGAAAGGGGTGGTTGGTTTGGGGAATTTAGTCCGTGACGCCACCCACGGGTCGTGGTGAAGATAGGCACCACCGCTGCTGATGACGGGGATCCCGGGAGCGATGGTAAGGAGCAGCTGGGATGTTGTTTCCCCCCTCCGTGGGTAGGGGTTGGTGGTCCCGGGGCCCGATGATGTGACGGGGAGGCAGGGTTGGTGAGGTACAGGGTTGCAGGGACAGCGCGGTGCGGTGCCGGATGGCACGGGTGTACTCAGCAAGAAAGGTACAAAGTCCTTGGTAAACCAAACGGCTGGATATATGGGTCCCGCAGCTGGCTGCTGTGTTTCTCCCCGGACAGGTGATGGTGGCTGTCTTTCCCTGCACCTTGATGTTCTCCCTCTGACTACTATGGATTCCCAACGGTAGTCCGCTCCCCGATGTATGGGTACCGGAGGAGCCCGTTGGCCCGCAGGCGCTCGGCCTTGGGTCTCTAGCCTTAGGCGGTAGCTGTATACCCTCACGGTGTGGGCTGTTGCCTTCAGTCGGGACTTTTGCTGTTGTGAAACCCCTGGGGTTCCAGTCACATTCGGATCTGACTATTGACGGCGGCTCCAAGCCTGGTCGGGGTCCGATGGCCCTGCCTGTGTGTGCTGGCTTCACTTCGCTCCCCGGTCGGTACCGGCGGGCCAACGCCCGACCCCGGTCCTACGGTTCCGCGTTGCTTCACCACTCCTGCAGACGGCCACCACCATCTGCCAACCTTGCTGTCAGTGCCTGGGCCACAAACCCAGACACCCAAGTGCTTGCTCTTCTCACTTCAAACTCCTACCCTGTTCTCCAACTTGTAACTGACACTTTTCCCGCCTCCAGGCCTGTGAACTCCTTGGTTGGTGGGGCCAACCGCTTGGCTCCGCCCCACTTGGTTGACATCAGACACTGGAGGGAGGCAACAAGGGTTTTTGTTTGGCTGGTGTCCCTGTCTAATGGGGGATGGGGGTGTTTGAGTGTTATCTGTGACGACCTGGCTAGGCCAGGGCGCCACATATGCCTAAACCACTAGGGGAGAAACAGGTCTGGATCCCTGTAGGTGCAGGAAGGTTATTCCAGCTAGCAGAAGAGAACATGTCATCCCTAACCGGCCGACACATAAAGGGAGCAGAAAACACAGTACCTGACTTCCTAAGCCATCATGTTATCAGCCAAAGAGAATGAGTCTTGGATCAAGGTATCTTCACACAAATCTGCAAAGCCAGGGGATAGCCAGAAATAGATCAATTCCCCACCAGACAAAACCGCCAAGTAAGAAAATTCTACCTGGATCCAAGGAGATTCCCAGATGAGGTAGACTCACTCCTCCTGAAATGGGACTTTGACTGTCCTATGCCTTTCTCTCGTTCCATCTGATATCGGCAGTGCACAAAAAGTTCTGAGAAGATAGAGCCAGAGTCATTCTAATCACACCATTCTGGCCAAGGAGACGATGGTTCACGTGGCTCAGACGCATGTCAGTATCGGACCGCTGGATTGTACCCGACATTACCAATTTACTATACAAGGACCTGTCCTGCACCCCCGGCTTCAGGGATTACATCTGACAGCATAGAACTTGAGAGGAGACACCTCCTAGCCAGGGGTTTCTCTGATAACTTAGTCTCTACCATGCTGTCAAGCAGGAAACCGTTGATGTCGGTCAAATACGCAAGAATTTGGGAAAAATTCTTAGAATTTTGAGGACGGAACTTAACCAACCAAATCCAACACATTCTTCTAAAAGGAATTCTAGAGTTCCTGCAAAAAGACCTGAGGAATGTGTTGTAGCTGTTCTGTTTTGTCACAAGTCAGCTTATGTGATCACCAGCGAGGTCCTCTTGAGTTAGGCCTCTTCAGACCTAATAAAGATCGAGCGCTCGGAGAGAAAAGACCAGCATCCATGTGAGCATGATCAATTTCTTCTGTTTATTTAAGGAAAGTACAGTTTATTTATACCATTTACAGATCAATGTGATATTGCAAAAGAAAGAGAAAAAAACTTCTAGCTGAACTTTACCAGTTGTTCATATGACCTTTAAGTTTTAGCAAAACAAAAATGTAGAGTCATGCATATGAGATAAGGAGAAGATTAGAAGAACATTTAGAGACCATAATAATCCTTGAGCCGGTCTCTTATTCCGTAGGCTCCATGACTATGAACTACCATCAGATATACTTACTAATAACAATAAATCTTTAATGAAGAAATAGAGAAACTATTAACCCTTCTATATCAATTTCCCCCTTTTGTAAATGGTATAACCTTCACTACAGGGTCAGTAGGCGTCCAAACAGGAGCTGCTGGCTCATGGGCCTAGTACCCATGAGGGGTCTTCCTACCACTTCACCCATCCACCCTCAGTGTGGACACCTACTTCCGGTCAGCAGAGGCCATTTGGGGTCCGTAGTAAACTACAGAGGGTTCAATGCTGGGACTCTTAGAACATACATTATTCATTAGTTTAGGTAATGCATATATCAATGTTTTTACAGCTATATAAAGCAGTAGACAGAACAACAATATTTGCATACAGGTTTGTATAATGCCAGAAACCCAACCTGCTATGCCCTTAAACCAATTGGCTGGATTCATAAAAGAAAATGTATTTCCCCACCAGGAGTCCTTGTTGGCATCGTGCTCTTTTAACCATTTATCCCTAAGTTCACTTGTTTTCTGTATATCTGCTCTAACCTGGAGGTTGCCTGCAGGGTCAATGTAATGGCAACAGGCAGGACCAATTATTTGACACATTCCGCCGTCTTTTGCTGTCACAAAGTCTAGTACTATAGTATGCTGGTTAGTGACTACAATTAATTGTTTTTGTATAGCATTGGTAGCATTTAGAATCTCAAGAACCCGAAAAATTTGATCATCCAGGTAGTCAGTGGACTCTACTAGCTTGTCCCACATTTGCATTAAGAAAGGGTGTATGAAAATAGCACTAAATACCTTATTTGCTTTTCCCAATTCTACTACATGAGGCCTACCATTTGGCCGGGGTTTATTATCTGCTGCTCGTTTATACAAGGTATGAATTGGGACAGCTGCAAACATGTACAATCCTGCATTATCTGAGATCTACACATACCAGGACGTAATTCATACACTCCTACCTTGGGTAGTTGTATGTAGTCTATTTGCAGTCGTTGAAACGGATAGAGCGGTTTGGGTGTTGCTTTCTTAGGGACTTTTACTGTTTTACCTGGGTTGTGTTGTGCGCAGATAATGCAGGATTGTACATGTTTGGAGGCTACGTAACTGAAGCCAGGAGCGATCCAGAAGGCATTCACCTGGTTACACATGTGACTTTTTGAGGCGTGAGTGGGGCCATGTGTTGCTTGTGCCATCATAGGGAACAGGGACCTTGGTAAACACAACCTATCCTTACTTTCCCATACTCCATTCGAGTTCAGCCCAGCTCCCATTTTCCCCCAGTGTTCCTTCTCTGTTTGGGCAGCCTGATGCTGGAGGGATTTCAGGACATCCAGACTCACTGTGGCTGGGACTTGCTGGCTCCCTGCCACTATCCTCTGATCCCTAGGCCTCTTTTCCGCTGCTTTCGCAGCTGCATCCGCCCTTCTATTGCCCGCTACCTCCAGTGAGTCACCTTTTGTGTGTGCTTTCACCTTAATGATGCCAACCTGGACTGGTAACATTAGTGCCTCCATTAACCGTTTTACCAATTCTGCATTTTTAATAGGCTTACCAGCTGACGTAAGAAAAGCTCTACTTCTCCAGATAGGGCCAAAATCATGACAGATCCCAAATCCATACTTTGAGTCTGAATAAACATTAATTTTCCTACCTGACCCCGCTCTACACGCCTCAATGAGCGCTGTTAGCTCCGCCTCCTGCGCGGACATGTGCGGCGGGAGTGGTTCAGCTCGGATTACCTCATGCGAGGATACTACTGCATATCCAGTGTAGAATCTCCCATCCAGGTGGTATCTGGAGCCATCTACAAAAAACTCAAAATCTGCATTAGTAATAGGTGTATCATAGACATGTGGAAAACCTGCTGTCTCCTGACTCATCAGCTCTATGCAGTCATGCTCGTGCGTCATGTCAAAGTATTCATCCTCACTTGCTACCATTGTCACCAATTCCCCCTTTTCTGAATCTACTGGCAAAAGGGTGGCTGGATTCAGAACATTACACCTCTTGAGGGTGACATACTCAGGAATCAGAAGGGCACATTCAAGTCTGAGCTGTCTGGCCATAGACAGGTGTTTCGGTTGGACTTGCACAAGTATAGCATGGATGTCATGCGGGGAGTAAATTGTTAAGGGAAATGTCAATGTGATCTCGCAAGCTTTCCCTAGCAGTACTGCAGCAGCCGCTACAGCACGGACACATGTGGGTGACCCTCTGACAACTGGGTCCAATCGCGCTGAGTAGTAAGCTATTGGTCTTTGTTTGTCACCATGTTGCTGTGTGAGGACGGCTGTCGCATGCCCTCCCTGTTCTGTGCAAAACAAGAAAAATGGTTGATCGTAATTTGGAATACCCAGGGCCGGGGCAGATACAATGAGTAGTTTAAGGGAATGAAAGGAATCAATAGCTTCCTGAGTGAGGTCAAAGGGGTCAGATGCCAGACAATCATAGAGGGGTTGCATCATTTGCGAGGCAGACCTTATCCAAGGCCTGCAGTATGACACTAAGCCCAAAAAGGTGCGCAGTTGCCGGTGGGACCTGGGTAAGGAGAGATTTTGGACTGCTTGTTTTCTCTCCTCAGTCAGGTGTCTCGTACCTTCAGAGATACAGTGACCCAAAAAGGTTACCTTTTGCTTACAGTACTGTAATTTTTCACGTGAAACTTTGCAACCATTCTCTGCCAGAAAACACAGCAAAGAAATTGTGGCTTCCTTGCAGGACGTCTGGTCTGGACAGCAGAGCAAAAGGTCATCCACGTACTGCAATAGCGTAACCTGTGGATGAGGCGGTTGCCACTGTTCCAGAATTCCTGCCATAGCTGTAGAATAAATGGTAGGTGAATTCATTCCTCCTTGCGGGAGGACTGTCCACATGTACTGTTTCCCCTCATGTGTGAAGGCAAAAAGATACTGACAGTCAGGGTGTAGAGGCACAGAGAAAAATGCATTTGCCAAATCAATTACTGTAAAACATTTGGAGGTCCCTGGGATTTGTGACAGTAAGGTATGTGGGTTTGGAACAATTGGTGTTACACTCTCAGTGACAGCATTGACAGCTCTCAAATCATGCACCATTCTGTACGTGTCAGGGGAACCTTTGGGCCCTTTTTTCTTGATTGGATACAAGGGAGTGTTACAGGGGGAGGACCTTTGTACTAGAGCCCCTGCTTCCACATATTCTCTTATATCTCTGGCCAGAGCCATTGATTTGGCTGGACTTAAGGGATATTGTTTTAAACAAGGAGGAGTGGAGCCCTCTTTTAATTTTATCATGACTGGGGGAATAGGAAGCCGACCAACATCAGTTTTTCCCTTTGCCCATACAATGTCTGGAACTTGTTGCATTGCTATGTCTTCACTAGTTCTGGTATCGGACACTCTCGCAGATTTGGACATGTACACCATTGCTGCAATCTTGCACAAGTGTTTGTCAGAGAGGGGACTTGTGACTGTAATACCTTCTGGGGTGTATTGTATGGTAGCCTGGATAGCACTTAACACATCAGCCCCCAGCAAATTGATAGGAGTGTTTTCACTAACAATAAGCTTTGTGAGAATTTCCTGGCTATCTTGTAATCTCAGCTTCATCTGTTTTGTCAAGGGAGTTTCAGACACCAATCCCTCCACCCCAACACACTCCACAGTCTCGTCAGTGATCATCTCTGGCTTTATCAGGTCTTTATGTACCACAGTGCCGGCTGCCCCAGTGTCAATTAAAAATTCTGCCTCTTTCCCCCCTGGCATGGTTATGGTCGTAAGTAAGGTGGGACCAGGTCCTGAGGGAACGAAAACAGGGTACACATTTGTCACTGGGTTGCCAGTTTCCTAGGTCAGAGGCAAGGGAGGAGGGAAATCAGTCTGCTCACTCTCCTTTTTGGAGTTTTTGCACTGTCTGGCATAATGTCCATTCTGTCCACAATTCCAGCACTGTACGGTCGCTCGGTCACCTGGTGCCCCCCCCCTCTGCTTCCACTGTCTTCCTTGTGCTCTAGCATACATAACTGGTCGCTTGCATTTTGTCAGTTCAACCCCCTTAGCTACTTGCAGAAGGTCTGTTGGGTTCATGTTTCTCCACTCAGGTCTGGCCGTCTGTACTGCTTCTCGTAAAAACTTATTCATACCGTCAATGAATGCATTCACCAATATTTTGATATCAAGGTCGTTTCTTGCACTGTACCCCATGTCTGTCCACTTCAGCTGTAACCTCCCAAAGTACGTCTCTATACTCTCCCCTTTTTGCTGTGTCACGTCAGTCATCAGTACAGACTGCTCTGTCTGTTTCTTTGTAGCCCATCCTTTCAATGCCTCACAGTACGTCATTCCAGACCTCTCAGACTGAATATCCATGATCCATGATTGCTCCTTTATCATATCAGTATGCGTCTTAATTATGTGTCCCAGCACGTCACCTGCCTTTGCAGTCACCAAACTCTCGAGGTCTGACCAAGTGCATTTATAAGTCACCTGTATTGTCTGTATTTGCCTGTAAAATGGGAAAGGTTGGTTTTCAGGGTCAGGTAACTGTTTCAACATAGCTAGCTGGTCAGAGGGGCTCCAGGGGTAATATTCCTGTGTCTGTCTGATTCTTGTGACCTTCCTCGGTCGGGATGCATCTGATTTTTTTGTACTGGTCCCAGGGACTTCTTTCCTTTCCTCACCGTCAGCTTCCTCCGTAAAACTCAATTCCTTCACTACCTCTGTCTCAGTGTCAGCGTCCTCTGTCATCACATGTGACCTGGTTCGAACAGGATTTAGTGCAATCTGCTTAGGGCGAGTAACATTACATGTAGCACAAGTACCTCTCCAGTCTGGGTTTTTCTGACTACAATGTTTACAAGTCCATTCATCTGGTCTGGGTTTCTGCTTATGTGAAGGGGGGGCGGTAGCAGTCACAATTCCTGCTTTTGGTGCATTAAAACATTCATAATACACCTTATCTCCCGCTGTGGTCTCTTTATATCCACAATGCTGCACCTCTTCAGCCACACGACACCATTTATTTACTTGTTGCTCTACCCTCTTGTCTTTTATCCAACCTCTCTTTTCTTCCCTGAATCTGTGCCATTTCTCAACATCCAAACATCCGTACTCTGGCATGTCTGCCTTTTTGAGTATCGGTCTGACATTTTTCACTGCTTCTTTGCCTTCTCTTTCTTGCACTATCTGTTTGGCTGTTTTGGATCCTGCTGGAGCCCCACGCTGCACACTGAACAAGTTGCCCATGGCTTCAACTTATTCCCACACAGCCCACCTTTCTGCAAATGCCCTCTCAGTGTCCCTGAACCTTGTTAACAGGCCACACGTCTCCTGGCAAGTCAGAATGGGCTCTCAAGTGGTAGCAAGAAGGCTCAATCAGCATTCACTCTCACCTGCTACACTTGTAGGGCGTATTGGGAAGGGTTAAAAACACCTCTCACCCAATAGACCAGATGACTAAAGCAGGAAGGACCAGGTGTGATAGTCCTCTCACCTGCTAGACCACCTCCATGTAAGTGGGAAGGCCACAAATGCTCTCTAACCCACTTGACCTGATGTGCAGTTTGGCTACTCCATGCTGGTCCTTTACAAACTATTTCAGCCACCAACGTAAACTAGAGTTAAACCAATACAATTAACAGAGCTGACTTCTCACAAAGGGCAGAAAATCGCGCAGCTGTTCACTTGACCCCTCCCAAAAGAATGTCAGCGCACAGTTTGTTTAGCAAGAGTGTTATCTCGTTCAGATTCAGCTTCCAAAACACAATCCTAATACCCACTGGTATAATACACAATCCCTGCAGAAAATTGAGACCACTTATATACCTTCACAGCACTAATATCCTACTTTACTATAAAACCTTCATCCCCATTTTGAGGGGAAGAAACACACAATATCTCACTATAAGGACAGATCCCAGGACCACTTGTCCTACTCATTCATTGATTCCAGAAGCATATGTAACAATACACCTTCCAAGGATCAGTTAACCTCACATGCAAATAAAATTATCTAAACCGCTCTTGACACTGATGGGAAAAAATACATATGTCAGGTATCCACTCAAATACTCTATATGGCTATGCCCTGTGACATTTCACAACCGGAACATCTTTTCACAGTCCACAGTATGACCTATAACCATTAGGCTTATACATACATATTATTTCACCAAGTCTCTTATCTCAATTACTTGTCACTTTGTTATTCAGAGGCTTCTCATCAATATACAACAACCTATTGCCTGCCTACTTTATCTAGGCATTAATATGAAACCACTTATGAACACATATCCCTAGACCAGTGTATTGCCCATCAAAGATGCAAAGATGGCCAAAGCAAAACACAAAACACAGCAACACAGCAAATGCAATTATACAGAGACTGTCCCAAATTCCGTACTATGCAATCTATGCAATCAGTTAATGGACGGACAACAGATTATCTTATTACTCTATATTTCAACTCTCATTCAGACATGCATGAAAAAAACAATACTCACTGGTGATGCCAGAGTTCTTGAACCGTGTGTACAGCCTTACCCAGAATATTCGGGAAATCAGAGAGAGTGAAATGAAGTGTAAGAATAAAGCTTCTCACCTTGCTGCAGCTGAAATTTCACTGTCTCAAGAGTCCCCAAAACTTCTTCCGAATAGGCTGGTTGGCCACGGCTCCACGTTGGGCACCAAAACTGTTGTAGCTGTTCTGTTTTGTCACAAGTCAGCTTATGGGATCACCAGCGAGGTCCTCTTGAGTTAGGCCTCTTCAGACCTAATCAAGATCGAGCGCTCGGAGAGAAAAGACCAGCATCCATGTGAGCATGATCAATTTCTTCTGTTTATTTAAGGAAAGTACAGTTTATTTATACCATTTACAGATCAATGTGATATTGCAAAAGAAAGAGAAAAAAACTTCTAGCTGAACTTTACCAGTTGTTCATATGACCTTTAAGTTTTAGCAAAACAAAAATGTAGAGTCATGCATATGAGATAAGGAGAAGATTAGAAGAACATTTAGAGACCATAATAATCCTTGAGCCGGTCTCTTATTCCGTAGGCTCCATGACTATGAACTACCATCAGATATACTTACTAATAACAATAAATCTTTAATGAAGAAATAGAGAAACTATTAACCCTTCTATATCAAATGCTACTCCCGAGAAACACCAATTACTGAGGAAGTGGTTTACCCAGTCCACAGCCTACGGCAGGCCGGACACTGTACACCAGCCAACCTCCATCGCCACATCCAGACAGTCAAGGTCGGTGATATACAGGCTCAGGGACTTTGAGACACTGGATCTTCCATCACCCTGGTCAGCCCAGATATTGTTCCCACAAAACATCATTTACCTGGCCGCCAAATGACCATCTCCCTTGCTAGGGGCCAGCGCTCGAACATCCCTCTGGCACAAGTGCAGTTGGACTGGGAAACTGACCAAGGAGAGGTTGAACTGGGGCTCGTGGACAGCCTCCCCACCCCTGTTATTTTGGGAAATGACCTAGGACAAGGACTACCCAGCCAGTTTGTCACCACCATCGCCCACAGCCAAGCCAATCACCATCCTGGTGCAGGTCTTTCTACCAACCTATCCGAGGAGACCCCTCGTCCGAAATCTTCAGCCTTCTCATTGGAGCCAACTGATGTGAGTACATCAGACCCAACTGTGGCCATTGACTGGGGGGAGATAGATCATAAGGAATTCAGGGAAGCCCAACTGACAGACCCCACCTTAGAGCTTATCCATAGTGCGGCCGCCCAACCTGGGGGAGGAAATCAGGAGGAGGCATATAGATGGGAAAGATGCCTCATATCGGGAAAAGCCCGTATCCTGTGTATATCATCTTGTGGTACCCCAGCAATACCGACCCCCAACTATTGCGTTTAGCTCATGATGTTCCTGAGGCTGGGCACATGGCACCAAAAAGACCTGGGCCCACCTGTTGCGCAGTTTTTTCTGGCCAAAGGTCACTCAAGAAGTGCAAAAATACAGAGCCTTTTGCCCAGTGTGTCAACGTATGGGGTGAGCCCCAAACGTTCCAACCCATGCCCTTGAAAGGAGAATCATTCCAGAGAGTTGCCATTGATGTAATAGGCCCCTTAGCCATCCCTAGCTGCAGTGGAAAAAGATTCATCCTCACCCTGGTAGACTTCGCCACCCGCTATCCAGAAGCCGTTGCCTTATCCTCCATAGATGCAGAGCACGTGGCTCAAGCTCTACTGGACATCTTTAGCCGGGTAGGGTTTCTACAGAAAGTATTGACTGACTAGGGGGCACAGTTCCAGAGTGAACTGATTCAGACTCTGTGGGAGAACCAAGGAGTCTGCCCCATACGCACCACCCCCTACCATCCTGTAACAAATGGATTGTGTGAGTGCTTCAACGGAACGCTTAAGCAGCTCATTAGCCGTTATGTAGAGTCCGAGGGAGGGGACTGGGAAAAAAACCTGCAGCAGCTCCTTTTTGCTTACCGGGAGGTACCGCAAGACTCCCCTTGGTTTCCCCCTTTCAAATTGCTGTACGGCCGAAAGATGCGAGGGCCCCTAAAACTGGTACAAGAGATTTGGGAGGACACCTTCCCCATAGAAGAGGTTCCCATTCTGGACTATGTTCAAAAGTTTAGGGAAAGGATGAGGCACCTCATGGCATTAGCCCACGGGACTTTAGAAGTGTCTCAGGAAAGGCAAAAACGATGTTACGATTGCACTCCCTGCCCCCGAGAATTTGCCTGTGGACAGAAGGTCCTAGTACCGGTACGGAAAACAAGCTGCAAGCCATGTGGGTGCGTCAATTCACCATTGCCAAGAAATGTGGCAATACTGACTACACCGTGGTCTTGGATCGAGCAGGTATTCGTGAGCGTACCTACCACATCAACTGGCTAAAAGCTTATGAGGAACGAGAAGTCACCAATTTAGAAGTTTGTTGTCCAGAGTTAGATGACCCAGAGGTACAGCAGATCCCAGACTTATTAGTGGACTCCAAAAGGGAAATAGGGTCAAAGCTGTATCATTTGGGGGAACAGCTTTGTCCATCACACAAGCGACAGATTTCAGACATTCTCGGAACATATGAATCCCCTGTTCATGAGTCAGCTTGGTAGAACCCACCTGGTCCAGCATCACATCAACACAGGGGCAGCCACTCCACTAAGACAACCCGCCTACCGGGTGACCTCTCCTGTGTTGACAATGATAAAGGCCGAGGTGGATGATATGTTAAATATGGGAGTCATAGTTCCCTCCCATAGCCCATGGGCTGCCAGTGTTGTGTTGGTGCCAAAAAAGGACAAGAGTACTCGTTTCTGTGTGGACTATAGACGGCTCAATGAGGTCATGATTACAGGTGCTATACACCATGCCCCGGGTGGATGAACTACTGGATAGGTTAGGGGGATCTCTGTTTATATCTACCTTCGATCTGAACAAAGGATACTGGCACATCCCACTCACAAAAGAGGCTCTAGAGAAATCGGCCTTCATAAACCCTTTTGGCCTATTTGAGTTTACCAGCATGCCTTTTGGGATGAAGAATGCCCCGTCTACCTTCCAGAGGATGGTAGACCATTTACTGGAGGGATGTCAGGGGTGTGCCCAGGTCTATTTGGATGACATTGCTATCTTCAGCGACACTTGGGAAGAGCATCTTCAGCATATGTCCCTATTGCTGTAGAGGGTTGCCAAAGCCCAGCTTACCATCCGAGCAAAACCGCTCACTGACGCCACAACCAAAAGATATGCCCGTAACCTTATCTGGACCCTAGAATGTGAAACTGTGTTCCTCCAGTTGAAAGACTGGCTGACCCAGAGCCCAGTCCTGACTGCTCCTAACTTCCATCGCAGGTTCATTGTCCAAACAGAAGCATCGGACACAGTACTAGGAGCTGTACTTAGCCAAGTGGGGGATAAAGGTAAGGAACATCTGATAGCTTACCTCTCCCAGAAACTGTTGGACTGAGAGAGGACTTACACCACCATAGAAAAAGAATGCCTGGCCATAGTCTGAGCCCTGAAAAAATTGAAGCCCTACCTATGGCAATGAGTTCACAGTCCTCAATGACCACAATCCATTGAGTTGGCTAAATCGCACTGCCGGGGACAACAGACGCCTGTTCAGGTGGAGTCTGGTGTTGCAATCCTACAAGTTTTCCTTCTCCCAGAAGCAGGGCAAGAACCATGGAAACGAGAATGAGCTTTCCCGACATGTGGAGAATGATGATCGGAAGACTATCATGTCTGGCTAATATTAAGAAGGGGAAGGAATGTGACGACATGGACTCTGTCAGTGCCTAGCATGGATTAAGTTTCTTAAAATTCAGCCAGACATGATGATAGTTTGTTTATAAGCGGGGGATAAGCCCCTCATTGTTTCTACAAGACTCTTAGGAGCCTAGTGTTAAAGTTCTTGTTAACTCATGTAATTGCCTAGGGATATTTTATATACGGCTTGAAATCTAGCCAATAAGAGCCCAGTCTTATCCACCAATCGTGAAGACCCCAATGGTCTGATTGGAGAGCTCAGGGGTATAAGAAGTATGACTGTCCATTGCCCGGTGAGACTCTTGCTACATGGTACCAAACTAGGATCTGTGGATCCGATTGGCAAGCAATAACCTAACCTGGATTTTACTACTACATTGACTTCAACATCGTATGCAAGGATTCAGCTGAGATATCAAGGACTACCTAAGGAAGGAATCCAGCTTGGGACAAACCAGACACCTGACTACAGGCTTTGCGGTCCTCAGCCAGCCTCCTAAATCTGGCGTTATTCCATTCTCGGTGGGTGCCCGACGAAAGCGGGGTGCTGCTGGTTTGGAGTAAGTAGCCCTCGAAGCTCTGAGGCACGGATTGTGACGTTGTCCTTCCCCCATATCACACAATCAACAGAGTGTGAGATGGCTGTACAATCCAAAGAGCATTTATTCCAAGCAAATCAAATGGTCCATAACATAATCCACCACCATGAATATAGTCCAGTAATGGATAAATGTCCAGGTCTCTGAGGAGCCGCACCTTCATCCCAGAGGTTCAATCTTCGTCTTTCTCTCTTCAAGTTCTCAAACAGACTGCCTCATCCCCCAGGTAAGTAAAGAGGTTAGGTGGATTCCAGGCCCACCTCTTTCACACCTAGAGACAAACACTACAGAGGGTGATTACCTACAGACAATACAATGTACACACAAGCAATACAAATAATGGATAGTGAACCAAGCGTAAAATATGAACCTACACAACATGTTAGACAGTACACCATATCCCACCATCACAACCTCTCCCTCCTTCTGAATAAGTGAGTAGGCGATGAGGTCTACACAGACCTCTGGCCATCTCACTTAAGTCCATGTTGCTCAGCTGTGAATAGTCTATGGTTCTTCTTGCTGGGACAGTCCATCAGCATTCTGGTGTTGGCTTCCACGCTTGTATTGGATGGAGAAGCTGTAGATAGTTCCTTCTACAGTGGTAGGTTTGGAAGGACAAGCTTCACTTTGTGTCCTCCTTTACTCAAACTGTATTTCTTGCACCCACAAATTGGCATTCTAGATCTCCCACATCATTTCCTAGGAGAATATCTGCAGACAGGCCGCTCATCACTCCAACCACACATTGCTTGACCCCAAAGCCAAAGTCCAGATCTACAGTTGCCTTTGGGATAATCCTCCTTTGTCCTCCAGCCAATTCAATAACAATCCCGGGTCCATGATGTATCACCTCTGGATTGGTATTTTACACTCTTTCACAGTAGTATATGCTCATATCTTATGGACACTAAAATGTTACTTAAGAATTTAGAGCAATTTAATATGCACGCAGATTACTAGATTACTTAATAAAGCCCATGGTTTTTTCTTGATGTTTATATTAGAATTATGAGATCATTGTGAGATATGTTTTCTATTTAAACTGTATGGGAATATTCTTTCCATGGGGCCTTGAGAAAGCATGTGTTCAAGCAAAACGGAATTAGTTAATAAGGAGATGGTGATATTGTCTGCCCGGTACAGCCTGTTCCCATTAACTAGTGCAATTTTCAAGTCTTGAGTACCACTATACCTCTCTTTAAGGTTATTCTATATCTGATATTTTGTAGGACGTCCATGATTTTTACGGACCGCACAGTTTTCTAGGTATAGAATGAACAAATTGGTGACATTTTGCAACATCTACCTATTTATATTTTTCAGGAATGATCTTTACGAGCCTGGATGCTGGACAGAGAATGATGCTCAACTTGTCTATTCAGAATTCCACATAGATGTTTCAGTTTGGTTCAGGTAAGGAGACATAGTTGGCCACTGAATCACTTAAACCCTGTTTTTCTTCAGTTTTTCAGAAATGCAACAGTGACCCGAGATTTGTGTTTTGGATCATTGTCAAGTTGGAAAAATGCACATCTACCAAGAGCATGGAGTGATGATTGCAACTTTTCTTTCAATAGAGCAGTATATCTGTAAAATCATGATGCCATCAATGAAATAGTACAGCATCAAGAATATTGACACTGCCACCACCATGTTTCACTGAAGGTTCGTACATTTTTCTTTGTACTACCCACCTTTATGATACCATACAGTTTTTGAAGCCATTAGTTTTAAAAATATTTATCTTGGTCTCATCACTGCAGACTATAGAGTCCTAGTAGTCTTTATATTTTTCAGTATGGACCCTGGCAAATTGTAGGTGGGTTTTTTCGTGCATGGGCTTTAGCACTGGAGAGGCTTTTTACATAAACAACACCAATGCATGTCATGTGTCTGCAGTGTACACCATATTGTGTAATGGGAAACACTCACCCCATTTAGGCTTTCTACTTCTCTAGCTAATTGCAGTGAACTTGCATGTTAATTTTCTTCTCATCAGAAGACTCTCTTTTTTAGGTGTTAACTCGGTGAGATGGTTATAGTTCCAACTTTGTTAAATTTTTGTGTCAAAAAACCATACAAAATGGATACAAAGACTAGCCATACAAGATCTGGGAACAAATCCCGATCTAGTAATAAAACCCTCCAACAAAGGAGGAAACGTAGTGGTCATGAATCAGAAGGATTACCTAATCATGTGTCAGGTCATTCTCTCTGATTATACAACCTATGAGACTTTGAAACATGATCCGACCACGATTTACATGAATGAATTGAGGGATATCCTTACTGAGGCGAAGATTTTGTGATTGATTTCTGCAGAGGAATTTAGCTTCCTATTACCAAAATGTCCAATGGTGGCGACCTTTTATACCCTTCCTAATGTACATAAAGGCCCAGTCACACTAAACAACTTACCAGCGATCCCAACAACGATACAACCTGATAGGGATTGCTGGTAAGTTGCTAGGAGGTCGCTGGTCAGATGTCACACTAAGCGATGCTCCAGCGATCTCACCAGCAACCTGACCTGGCAGGGATCGCTGGAGCGTCGCTACACGTGGAAGCATGCTGCGCTTGGTAACTAAGGTAAATATCGGGTAACCAACCCGATATTTACCTTGGTTACCAGCGCACACCGCTTAGCGCTGGCTCCCTGCACTCCTAGCCAGAGTAGACATCGGGTTAATTACCCGATGTGTACTCTGCTACGTGTGCAGGCAGCAGGGAGCCGGCTTCTGCGGACGCTGGTAACCACGGTAAACATCGGGTAACCAAGAAGCCCTTCCCTTGGTTACCCGATATTTACCTTTGTTACCAGCGTCCGCCGCTCTCACACTGCCAGTGCCGGCTCCCTGTTCCCTGCACACATAGCCAGACTACACATCGGGTAATTAACCCGATGTGTACTCCGGCTACGTGTGCAGAGAGCAGGGAGCCGGCACTGACAGCTGAGAGCGGCGGACTCTGGTAACGAAGGTAAATATCGGGTAACCAAGGTAAGGGCTTCTTGGTTACCCGCTGTTTACCGTGGTTACCAGCGTCCGCAGAAGCCGGCTCCTGCTGCCTGCACATTTAGTTGTTGCTCTCTCGCTGTCACACACAGCGATGTGTGCTTCACAGCGGGAGAGCAACAACTAAAAAATGGCCTAGGACATTCAGCAACAACCAACGACCTCACAGCAGGGGCCAGGTTGTTGCTGGATGTCACACTAAGTAAAAATCGCTAGCAAGTTGTGCCTCAGCAGCGATGTTGCTAGTGATGTTGCTTAGTATGACGGTACCTTTAGAGTGTTGATCCACTAAAAGGTCACCCCATTGTATCAGGCATTATGCCAGCAGTGTAGCACATATGTAGATGAGATCTTATGTCCATTTGTGACTGCTCTGCCCTCATATTTGAAGGATACTCTGGATCTGCTGAGTAAACTTGAGGGGATGACTGTGGGCCCGGAGGATATATTAGTATCTATTGATGTTGAATCATTATATAGTTGTATCCCGCACAATGTTGGTATAAAAGCAATAGAGCATTTTTTGAACACAAAGGGAACATATATGGCTTCACACAACCAATTCATGTTGCGATTGATAAAATTCATCTTGACACACAATTATTTTATTTTTAATACAAAGTACTACCACCAGCTCAGGGGCACAGCGATAGGGAGGCCTTATGCTCCCACGTACGATAATTTGCAAAAGATACAGTTTTCTACCTCTGCTCCCTTTTACGCATTGTAGTTGCTGTATATTCAGCGCTGATATATGGGGGGGCTCTATGAGGTTAATTTTTGACGCCCTGTATGCACTTTATTTGTCCCCAGCAATTTTGTGTTCTTTGGAAATATCTGATTTTAAATAGAATTAGTAAAATTGAAATTTTAGGGGGGTTTTCTTTGTTTTTTTCTTACATTTTTGTATCACCTTTTCTACAGTATTCTAACTGAAAAGTAAAACTTTGTTGATCTTCTGTAAAGAAATTATTTTCTTTCTTAGGTTTTATGACATTTTTTTTTTCCATGTGGTGCTATTGCCTATATCATGAAATGGGAAGCAGTTTTCTTTGTTATGTAACACCCTTTTGTACTCAACTGTCTGTTGGACATCTGTTAATGCATAATGAAACTTATCTGTGGTTGAATTCGTGTTTAGTTAGAATTTTGTAGCCTAAACTTTACCTTTGCTCCTCAGAATTTCATTGGGTGTACTCATTTTTATCTTGAATAAATGGGCTAGGAAAATTACTTTTTTGATTGTGCCAATTAAAAATCTTATTTTCAATCAATAGCCATATTTGTGAGAGAATTATGTAGTATGGTATTTCATAGAACATGTTGATTCTGAAAGGTAACTAAAGGTTTTCTGACAAATCTATTGTTTTTTTTTTTAATTTATGCTGAGGTCTGTATCAGTTACCTGACTGTCTCCCATCCACTGTGGTTCTGGTTCTCCCTGATGATTGACTCCATGCTAGTTAAGACTACTTGAATCTTGTAAGGCTTTTAAGGTTACAAGCATCTCTTCACATCCAATGTACACAGTATTTTGGAATTTTAATGGCAGTTTTGTGGCAAAAAAACCTCCTAAAGATAAGTAACTAAAAAAACCTCTGATCTATTACCTGAAAAAAAAAAGAAACTAGGACTTGCTTGGGATGTCAGTTTAATTGCATGACCATGTCTTGTTTTGTGTGCAGTTTAAATTTTCAGAGCTTTGGCTATTTTTTCTTTGCTTTACTTTTCTCCATAACTTTATCCCTGACCTGTCTGGTGGGTTCTTTGGCTTTCATGTTGCTGTTTGATCCCTAATGTTTTCAAACAAATATCTTAGGCCTTCACACAACAGATGTATGTATAGTAAAAATAAATTACACAAAGGTGGACTCAATTAATTAGGTGACTTCTGGAGGTAATTGGCCTCTCAGGATTTTAATTAGGGATATCAAACTACAGAAGGCTGAATACAAAATGCATGTCAACATTTTCAGATTTTTTTTAAATATTTAGAAAAAAACATTTATTTTTTCTTTTACAAGTCACAAATAATTGCTACTTTCTGTTGGTATATAACTTAAATCCCAATAAAATACATTTACGTTTGTGGGTAACGTAAAAAAATTGATGGGGTATGAATACTTTTTCAGGGTACTGCACACATGTTCTCAGCCCTCTTCATTCTGGGAACCTTTTCCAGAAATCTGAGAGTTTGATAGTTATACTTTAAGTGGTTTCCTTCAAGTAAAGAAGTCTCCAAAGAGTTGAATTCCATGA
The DNA here is from genome assembly GCF_048569485.1 of Anomaloglossus baeobatrachus. Lineage (NCBI taxonomy): Eukaryota > Metazoa > Chordata > Amphibia > Anura > Aromobatidae > Anomaloglossus > Anomaloglossus baeobatrachus. Next base: position 488,446,141 of record NC_134355.1, read on the forward strand.
TATCTTTCATCACATTAAAAACTGCATCTTGGGATTTAATGTACTTAGAGTAGGTACAATGTGTCTACTCAACAACACTCACATTTTTCATCACAGGAAACAGCTTGAATTGCTCTATAACACAACAGTGTCCTATAACTGTGTTACAATTTGGACAACTTTGTTGTGTCTGATGTCAATAAAGGTATATGTGTGAAAAGTACAGATCAACTTGTGATTTGATTAAAAGCATGACAGACTGCGTTAATTTTTTGTCATTTTTTCTTATCGTCACCTCCTGGAACATTGTTCTTATCTGAAACTTTCTTGGAAAAGTTTTCAATTGACAATGTACTGATTCTGCGGATATAATTTTTTTATTTGCTAGCCTGCCTTTTTTTCTCTGAGCTGAGCTTAGTTATTAAAGCTGTTTATCTTATAACCATTTTCCACCAGTCTGTCAGAATCAGAAAGCCAGAAATCATTGCAGATTGGAAAGGCCATTTAAGTTAGCATCATTTTAAATTGTTTAAATATAGCCTAACCTTGCTTAAATTCTGCTTAATAGAAAGCAAAAAATTAATACAATGAATATTACTTAAAGTGGACCTTTCCCCAAATGTTTCATGTTGAGCTGTATACACAATGTAATAGTCGCTGCAGAATGGAATAAAACGTTTTAGTTTTTTTTATTACACCTTTCTATTGCAGAGATATTAGCTATATTTGGCATCTAAAGAGTTATTTTTTTTCTTTCATGCACCACACGGCTTCTCATGTCAGGTCTCCTTGCTACGTTGCTTTGTGCAGTACTCATTTGCAGTGCTGCTTCAGCATGTACTTCCAATTGGTCTTGGGAGGGAGTGTGTGTGACCGGTCTCTGCAGAAATTTAACCCTGTTGTGTCCTGGAGAGGTTAGGTTCCCTGACCTATCACATGCTAGCAGGCCCTATATTAGGCAACTCTTCTCACCATTATTTGCCCCAACGTGGTTTATAGTTGCTTGTGTGCTAAAGTTCTGTGCTCATGTTTTCTTGTATTGATTCCCCTATGTTTGACTCAGCCTGTTTCAGTGTCCTGTCTGATCTCTCCGTTCCTTACACTGGCTTGTATTCTGAACCTGTGTTGCCTTCCCTGGCCTTGGGCAATCTGATTACACCTCTGCTTAGCCCTCCTGTGCCTTTGTTCCTGCGTCCCTGACCCTCCAGCCAGCTGCCGTAGCCCCAGAGACTGCCCTGGAGTGGTACCTGGGGTCTACTAGAGGCTCTAGTGCAGTGATGGCGAACCTATGGCACGCGTGCCAGACAGGGCACGCAGAGCCCTTTGTGTTGGCACGCGTGCTGTCGCCACACTGAGCCACTTTGATATGCTGGTGTGATCGCGCCAGCAGATCAAGGTGGTGTTTAACAGAGGAGACATAGACTCAGTGCCCACAGTCTAGCCATCGAATCCGGACGTCACAAGCAGAGCTACAAGCCCAGGGAGGACAGACTGTGCCAACACTGTGACCTGGAGGCCGTGGAGGATGAAACCCACTTCCTGCTACACTGCACCAAGTACTCAGCAGTGAGGGACACTCACTTCAGGAGACTCTCCCATCTCTTCCCGGATTTCAGCTCCATGAAGGAGGAAGAGAAAATATATATCCTGCTGGGGGAAGAAGAGAGCGCAGTGGAGATAGCAGCACAGTATGTGAGCGAATGCCATAGACTTCGAGAAAGAGAACTATGATAAGTCATGGACTTCCATAGCCCCCCATCCCAGATGTGGCCCCCCCAATCCCCACCCTGGATATGTCCCATCCACCGTTACCACAGTCCCACCGTGGATATGCCCCATCATAAGCCATGGACTTCCATAGCCCCCATCCTAGAAGTGCCCCCACAGTCCCCACCCTGGATGAGCCCCATCCATCCTTCCTACAGTCCCCACCCACCATCCCCACAGCCCCAGCCCCTAATGTACACTTGCTTTGGCAAAACTAATTTGTATTTGGTCCTGCCAATAAAGCTTATTTGATTTGATTTGATTTGATTTGATTTGACATTTCTCCTCGCTCTGACACGCCTCCTCTCCTGGGCTGCAGACCTGTTGCCTAGGAGACGGAGGAGCATCAGTAGGAGGCGCCGGGGTCTTGTGGACTGGCCGCGCGGGAACTGAAGTGATTGAGGATGCAGCAGCGGAGGAGTGGGGGCTAGAAGCTGAGTTTTCTTCTTTTTTTTTTAAAGCTGTGTGCGCGGCTGTGCCAAAGTGTGGGGGGACAGAGCCAGCACGGGGAAACATGGGGAGCACGGGGGACAGAGCCAGCATGGGGGGAACATGGAGCGCACGGGGGACAGAGCCAGCACGGGGTATACCGAGCACGGGGGAAACATGGGGAGCACGGAGGACAGAGCCAGCATGGGAGGGGAACATGGAGCGCACAGGGGAAACATGGGGAGCATGGGGGACAGAGCCAGCACGGGAGGGGAACATGGAGCGCACAGGGGAAACGTGGGGAGCATGGGGGACAGAGCCAGCACGGGAGGGGAACATGGAGCGCACAGGGGAAACGTGGGGAGCATGGGGGACAGAGCCAGCACGGGAGGGGAACATGGAGCGTACAGGGGAAACATGGGGAGCATGGGGGACAGAGCCAGCACGGGAGGGGAACATGGAGCGCACAGGGGAAACATGGGGAGCATGGGGGACAGAGCCAGCATGGGAGGGGAACATGGAGTGCACAGGGGAAACATGGGGAGCATGGGGGACAGAGCCAGCACGGGAGGGGAACATGGAGCGCACAGGGGAAACGTGGGGAGCATGGGGGACAGAGCCAGCACGGGAGGGGAACATGGAGCGCACAGGGGAAATGTGGGGAGCATGGGGGACAGAGCCAGCATGGGAGGGGAACATGGAGCGCACGGGGGAAACATGGGGAGCATGGGGGACAGAGCCAGCACTGGAGGGGAACATGGAGCGCACAGGGGAAACATGGGGAGCACGGGGGACAGAGCCAGCACGGGGGGGAACATGGAGCGCACGGGGGAAACATGGGGAGCATGGGGGACAGAGCCAGCACGGGAGGGGAACATGGAGCGCACGGGGGAAACGTGGGGAGCATGGGGGACAGAGCCAGCATGGGAGGGGAACATGGAGCACACGGGGGAAACATGGGGAGCACGGGGGAAACATGGGGAGCACGGGGGAAACATGGGGAGCACGGGGGACAGAGCCAGTACGGGGCAAACATGGGAGCACGGGGCAGAGCACGGGGCATATACAAACAGAGCACGGGGCAAACATGGGAGCACGAGGCATATACAAACACAGCACGGGGCAAACAGAGCACAGGGCATACAGAGCATGGGGCATACAGCGCATGGGGCAAACATGGGAGCACGGGGCAAACATGGCTGCAAAGATGGGGGAAACGTGCAAAGAGGGAGAGAAATTTTCAAAGAGGGAGAGAAACGGCAGCAAAGATGGGGGAAACATGGCTGCAAGGATGGGGGAAACATGGCTGCAAGGATGGGGGAAATATGACTTCAAGGATGGGGGGTAAACATGACTGCAAGGATGGGGGGAAACAAGCCAGGATGGGGTACATTTAGCAGGAAGGGAAACATGCCAGGAAGGGGTACATTTACCAGTATGGGGGACACATTTACCAGGATGGGGGGATACATTTACCAGAATGGGGGGAAACATGAAAGGATGGGGGGGAAACATGCCAGGATGGGGGTACATGAACATGCCAGGATGGGGAACATTTAGCAGGAAGGGTGACATTTACCAGGATGGGGTACATTTACCAGGAAAGGGCACATTTACCAGGATAAGGGAACATGCCTGGATGAGGTACATATACCAGGATGGGGTCATTTAACAGCATGGGGGAACATTCCAGGATGGGATACATTTACAATGATGGGGTACATTTACCAGGATGGGGTACATTTACCAGGATGGGGTACATTTACCAGGAATGGGGTACATTTACCAGGATGGGGCCATGATGTGGACAAATATACCAGAATGTAGGAAATATATATCAGGATGGGGGACATGTTAACCAGGAAGTGGCCAGGAAGGGGGACAGAACTACACAATGAAGGGGGCGGGGCAACTCGTACATCTTTATGGGATTTCAAGATGTTCAGACTTTGAAATGTAGATGTGGATTACAGGGTGACATCTGATTGCATTCTATGCTAAAATCTCTAATATGCTGCAATTTTTATTCCAGAAGGAATAATCCAACTGCTGTGTCTGGAAAGGGCAGGGGCTCAGCTTCAATGTGTGGTAAGCATGCACGAGCGTGATGCCCCCTGCTGAAGAGAAGATGGCAAAGGTAAGGTTACAATCAATTATTTACATAATAGGATTGGTTGGCACTTCGGAAAAAAAAATGGGTTTAGGGCTACAGTTTGGGCACTCGGCCTGTAAAAGGTTCGCCATGACTGCTCTAGTGAATACCCGATAGAAATGTCACACCCCTCCAGGTAAAATTCGGCCCGTGGCATGGTGGGTCCTCACCCTACAGCATTACAGAACATAACCAGAGACATTTCACTGAGGGTGTTTACATTCTTTTGAAGCTGACTAATCATAAGCAAGCAGCAGAACACACAAAAACTTATGTCCCAACATTAGCTTAGATAAGGCTGTAATGACTAGAGATGAGCGAACCGGTCCCGGTTCGGCTCGAGGCGGTTCGCCGAACGGGGGGTCTGGCTCGAGTTCGGCTCGTCGAACGTTCGACGAACCGAACTCGAGCCCATAGGAAACAATGGCAGGCAATCACAAACACAGTAAAACACCTAGAAAACACCCTCAAAGGTGTCCAAAAGGTGACAAACAACTCACAACACAACACAAACACATGGGAAAGTGACAAGGACATGTACTCATGCGAAAACAAAACAGCTGGACAAGGAAAAAGAGGAGGACACACAGATATAGGCATGGCACGCCCTTCTAAAGTCATGTAAAACACCGCAAGGTGACTCCAAGCGGAGTCTCCCTTTTTTCCAAAAATTGGGCCCCACACACCCACCCCTTCAGTGGCAGCAGTTGTGCCCCAGTTGTACACTTCACAGCTAGATTTGCATCAAGCACATTCAAAAATACGCCATTCTTATCCGTCCCCAGGATGACACCGGGGTAGGTAGCAAAGTCTTTCCTGATCCCAGCTCTGTTCATCTTGGCTTCTTTTAAAAACACAGCAAGCAAGGGTTACTCCAAGCGGAGTCTCCCTTTTTTCCAAAAATTGGGCCACACAGACACCCACCCCATCAGTGGCAGCACTTGGGCCCTAGTTGCAAACAGGATGTTTTGATTTGCATCAAGCACATTCAAAAATACGCTATTCTTAGCCGTCCCCAGGATGACACCGGGGTAGGTAGCAAAGTCTTTCCTGATCCCAGCTCTGTTCATCTTGGCTTCTTTTAAAAACACAGCAAGCAAGGGTTACTCCAAGCGGAGTCTCCCTTTTTTCCAAAAATTGGGCCACACAGACACCCACCCCATCAGTGGCAGCACTTGGGCCCTAGTTGCAAACAGGATGTTTTGATTTGCATCAAGCACATTCAAAAATACGCTATTCTTAGCCGTCCCCAGGATGACACCGGGGTAGGTAGCAAAGTCTTTCCTGATCCCAGCTCTGTTCATCTTGGCTTCTTTTAAAAACACAGCAAGCAAGGGTTACTCCAAGCGGAGTCTCCCTTTTTTCCAAAAATTGGGCCACACAGACACCCACCCCATCAGTGGCAGCACTTGGGCCCTAGTTGCAAACAGGATGTTTTGATTTGCATCAAGCACATTCAAAAATACGCTATTCTTAGCCGTCCACAGGATGACACCGGGGTAGGTAGCAAAGTCTTTCCTGATCCCAGCTCTGTTCATCTTGGCTTCTTTTAAAAACACAGCAAGCAAGGGTTACTCCAAGCGGAGTCTCCCTTTTTTCCAAAAATTGGGCCACACAGACACCCACCCCATCAGTGGCAGCACTTGGGCCCTAGTTGCAAACAGGATGTTTTGATTTGCATCAAGCACATTCAAAAATACGCTATTCTTAGCCGTCCCCAGGATGACACTGGGGTAGGTAGCAAAGTCTTTGCTGACCCATGACTTGTTCATCTTGGCTTCTTTTAAAAACAATGTAAGCAAGGGTTACTCCAAGCGGAGTCTCCCCTTTTTTCCAAAAATTGGGCCCCACACACACCCACCCATTCAGTGGCAGCAGTTGTGCCCCAGTTGTACACTTCACAGCTAGATTTGCATCAAGCACATTCAAAAATACGCCATTCTTATCCGTCCCCAGGATGACACCGGGGTAGGTAGCAAAGTCTTTCCTGATCCCAGCTCTGTTCATCTTGGCTTCTTTTAAAAACACAGCAAGCAAGGGTTACTCCAAGCGGAGTCTCCCTTTTTTCCAAAAATTGGGCCACACAGACACCCACCACATCAGTGGCAGCACTTGGGCCCTAGTTGCAAACAGGATGTTTTGATTTGCATCAAGCACATTCAAAAATACGCTATTCTTAGCCGTCCCCAGGATGACACCGGGGTAGGTAGCAAAGTCTTTGCTGACCCATGACTTGTTCATCTTGGCTTCTTTTAAAAACAATGTAAGCAAGGGTTACTCCAAGCGGAGTCTCCCTTTTTTCCAAAAATTGGGCCACACAGACACCCACCCCATCAGTGGCAGCACTTGGGCCCTAGTTGCAAACAGGATGTTTTGATTTGCATCAAGCACATTCAAAAATACGCTATTCTTAGCCGTCCCCAGGATGACACCGGGGTAGGTAGCAAAGTCTTTCCTGATCCCAGCTCTGTTCATCTTGGCTTCTTTTAAAAACACAGCAAGCAAGGGTTACTCCAAGCGGAGTCTCCCTTTTTTCCAAAAATTGGGCCACACAGACACCCACCCCATCAGTGGCAGCACTTGGGCCCTAGTTGCAAACAGGATGTTTTGATTTGCATCAAGCACATTCAAAAATACGCTATTCTTAGCCGTCCCCAGGATGACACTGGGGTAGGTAGCAAAGTCTTTGCTGACCCATGACTTGTTCATCTTGGCTTCTTTTAAAAACAATGTAAGCAAGGGTTACTCCAAGCGGAGTCTCCCCTTTTTTCCAAAAATTGGGCCCCACACACACCCACCCATTCAGTGGCAGCAGTTGTGCCCCAGTTGTACACTTCACAGCTAGATTTGCATCAAGCACATTCAAAAATACGCCATTCTTATCCGTCCCCAGGATGACACCGGGGTAGGTAGCAAAGTCTTTCCTGATCCCAGCTCTGTTCATCTTGGCTTCTTTTAAAAACACAGCAAGCAAGGGTTACTCCAAGCGGAGTCTCCCTTTTTTCCAAAAATTGGGCCACACAGACACCCACCCCATCAGTGGCAGCACTTGGGCCCTAGCTGCAAACAGGATGTTTTGATTTGCATCAAGCACATTCAAAAATACGCTATTCTTAGCCGTCCCCAGGATGACACCGGGGTAGGTAGCAAAGTCTTTCCTGATCCCAGCTCTGTTCATCTTGGCTTCTTTTAAAAACACAGCAAGCAAGGGTTACTCCAAGCGGAGTCTCCCTTTTTTCCAAAAATTGGGCCACACAGACACCCACCCCATCAGTGGCAGCACTTGGGCCCTAGTTGCAAACAGGATGTTTTGATTTGCATCAAGCACATTCAAAAATACGCTATTCTTAGCCGTCCCCAGGATGACACCGGGGTAGGTAGCAAAGTCTTTCCTGATCCCAGCTCTGTTCATCTTGGCTTCTTTTAAAAACACAGCAAGCAAGGGTTACTCCAAGCGGAGTCTCCCTTTTTTCCAAAAATTGGGCCACACAGACACCCACCCCATCAGTGGCAGCACTTGGGCCCTAGTTGCAAACAGGATGTTTTGATTTGCATCAAGCACATTCAAAAATACGCTATTCTTAGCCGTCCCCAGGATGACACCGGGGTAGGTAGCAAAGTCTTTCCTGATCCCAGCTCTGTTCATCTTGGCTTCTTTTAAAAACACAGCAAGCAAGGGTTACTCCAAGCGGAGTCTCCCTTTTTTCCAAAAATTGGGCCACACAGACACCCACCCCATCAGTGGCAGCACTTGGGCCCTAGTTGCAAACAGGATGTTTTGATTTGCATCAAGCACATTCAAAAATACGCTATTCTTAGCCGTCCACAGGATGACACCGGGGTAGGTAGCAAAGTCTTTCCTGATCCCAGCTCTGTTCATCTTGGCTTCTTTTAAAAACACAGCAAGCAAGGGTTACTCCAAGCGGAGTCTCCCTTTTTTCCAAAAATTGGGCCACACAGACACCCACCCCATCAGTGGCAGCACTTGGGCCCTAGTTGCAAACAGGATGTTTTGATTTGCATCAAGCACATTCCAAATCCACAAGCATTTACTCTCCCCAGGATGACACAGGGGTAGTAAATTCCTTCTGGATCCATGACTTGTTCATTTTGATGAACGTCAGTCTGTCCACATTGTCACTGGACAGACGCGTGCGCTTATCTGTCAGCACACACCCAGCAGCACTGAATACACGTTCAGAGACAACGCTGGCAGCTGGACACGACAAAATCTCCAAGGCGTAAGTTGCGAGCTCTGGCCATTTTTGTAGGTTTGAAGCCCAAAAGGAGCAAGGCTCCAGTTGCACAGTCATGGCATCGATGTTCATTTGGAGATACTCCTGTATCATCCTCTCCAGCCGTTGACTATGTGTCAGACTTGTTGTCTCTGGTGGCCTTGCAAAAGAGGGTCTAAAAAAATTATGAAAAGATTCCATAAAATTGCTGTTACCGGCACCAGAAAAGGTCCTACTGGTACGGGTAGACTGTTGAAGATGACGAGACCGTCCCATGTTTGTCAAGTTACAACTGGGAGATTCACTCCCTGCACCTGCACGGTTGTTTGGTGGAAAAGCCGAGCTAAGATCTAGTAACAGCTTCTGCTGATACTCCTGCATACGTGCGTCCCTTTCTATGGCTGGAATTATGTCACAAAATTTGGACTTGTACCGGGGATCTAATAGTGTGGCAATCCAGTAGTCATCATCACTTCTAATTTTGACAATACGACTGTCATGTTGGAGGTAGTGCAACAAAAAGGCACTCATGTGTCTTGCGCAGCCATGCGGACCAAGTCCATGCTGTGTTTGTGGCATAGAGGTGCTACCCGTTCTTTCTTCCTCTGACATCTGACCCCAACCTCTTTCAACTGAAATTTGACCAAGGTCTCCCTCATCCGCTGAGTCTTCCATGTCCATGGACAGTTCGTCCTCCATTTCTTCATGTTCTCCTGCACCTTGCTCAACATTTCGCCTGCTACTATGCGCCCTTGTCGATCCCTGTCCCCCATGGTCCCATGCCTGCTGCGTTGGTGATGATGAACGTCTGGACCTTCGTGATGTTGTTGTCCCTTGCGCATATGAATCCTCCTGTAGTTCCTCCCCTTCATGTTGTCCCACCCCCTGACTCCGAATAGTGTTTAGCGTGTGCTCCAGCATGTAAATGACTGGAATCGTCATGCTGATAATGGCATTGTCAGAGCTAAACATATTCGTCGCCATGTCGAAACTGTGCAGAAGGGTGCATAGGTCCTTGATCTGAGACCACTCCATCAGGGTGATCTGCCCCACCTCTGCATCTCGTTGGCCCAGGCTATACGTCATGACGTATTGCACCAGGGCTCTGCGGTGCTGCCACAGTCGCTGTAACATGTGGAGAGTTGAATTCCAGCGTGTCGCCACATCGCATTTCAGGCGATGAACCGGCAGGCCGAAAGACTTCTGGAGCGATGCAAGTCGCTCTGCTGCGGCGCTTGAACGGCGGAAGTGAGCTGACAGTTTTCGTGCCCTGTTCAGAAGGCCATCTAGGCCGGGATAGTGTGTTAAAAATTGCTGCACGACAAGGTTCAACACGTGAGCCATACAAGGTACGTGTGTCACCTTGCCCAGGCGAAGTGCCGCACCCAGGTTTGCAGCATTGTCGCACACGGCCTTACCAGGCTGCAGTTTGAGTGGAGACAACCATTTATTAAACTCGGACCGCAAAGCTGACCACAACTCCTCAGCTGTGTGACTCTTATTACCAAGACATGTCAAGCTAAAGACCGCCTGATGCCGTTGCGCTCTGCTGCCAGCATAGTAATGAGGGGTGCGTGATTCCTTCTGCGCAGTGAGAACGCTGGTGGCCTGACCAGGCAGGCTTGGGGCGGAGGTGGAGGACCCAGATGAGGTGGAGGATGCAGAAGCAGTGGCGGAACTTGGACAGACAGAGGATTGACACACAAGTCGTGGGGACGGCAAGACTTGTGCAGCAGACCCTTCACCATCTATCACCATAGTTACCCAGTGCCCAGTCAGCGACATGTAACGTCCCTGTCCATGCTTACTGGTCCAAGTATCGGTGGTGAAATGCACCCGTTCACACACAGAGTTTCTCAAGGAAGCGGTGATGTTGTGTGCGACATGCTGGTGTAGCGCGGGCACACCTTTCTTAGAGAAGTAGTGGCGACTAGGCATCTGGTACTGGGGCACAGCGACAGACATAAGGTCTCTAAAATCCTGTGTGTCCACTAGGCGGAAAGGCAGCATTTCGGTAGCCAACAGCTTACAGAGGGATAGAGTCAACCTCTTAGCTTTGTCATGGGTCGGAGGAAGTGGCCTTTTATTTGACCACATCTGAGGGACAGAGATCTGGCTGCTGTGTGTAGACGGTGTTGAGTAGGGTGTCCCTTGAAAAATGCAGGTTTGTGAGGAAAGTGCAGGCGGAGACATGATGTTGCCTTCATCCAACGTTGGTGCTATCGATGTCTGAGAGAGCTGTACACACTCACTTGTTTCCCCTTCCAAACCAACTGACGACCTTACAAGCAAACTGCCTGTTGCGGTTACAGTGGTGGAAGTTTTGCGTGGAAAAACAGGTGTGGCAGCTGTCCCCACAGTCCTAGAAGATGAAGAGCGCGCGGATGCAGTGGAAGGGGCGGGCGGTGGATGGTTCGCTCCACTAGGCCGCATTGCAGCACGGTGAGCTTCCCACCGGGACTTATGATATTTAGTCATGTGACGATTCATGGAAGAAGTTGTCAAACTGCTGAGGTTTTGACCTCTACTAACAGAATCATGACAAATGTTACATATCACATGAGTTGGGCGATCTTTTTCGATGTGAAAAAAGGACCAGGCTAGGCAAGGCTTAGAGGCCATGCGACCTGTTGATCCACCCCGAATAATGCTCATAGGCAGAGTGGTGGCTGAGGATGCAGTTGTAGACGTGCTACCAGTGCTCCGACTCTGTCCAGGAAGGCGCAAGGTAACTTCGTCGTCGGTTGCATCCTCCTCCACCGCCTCTGTTGACCTCCTCGAGTGCCTGACTGGGGGTTGACAGTAGGTGGGATCTAGAACGTCATCATCAATTGTTGTGTTTGCACTCCCCTCCCCCTCAGACCGAGCCTCTTCTTGCCCTGACGGAATATTTAAGTTGTCATCCCAATCGGGTATCTGCGTCTCATCTTCATCAGTATGTTCCTCATTGTCTATAACCACAGGTGTTACAGTTTGTGACAAAGGGTCAACATTATGCTCAGAAACTTGGTCCTCACGGCCTGAATCTGAGTCACAAAGGTTCTGGGCATCACTGCAGACCATTTCCTGTTCTGTACTCACTGTAGCTTGGGAGCAGACCTCTGATTCCCAGGCTATAGTGTGACTGAACAGCTCTGCAGACTCAGCCATCTCAGTTCCACCATACTGTGCAGGGCTGATGGAGACTTCAGAGCTGGGAGAAAGCAAGTTTGATTGGGATGACAACTCAGAGGACTGGTGTTTTTTGGATGCGGTACTTGAAGTGGCAGAGAGGGCACTTGTTGGACCACTTGAGATCCATTCAAGCATTTTCCTTTTTTGCCCATCATCTACCTTTGTTCCTGTTGTTCGTGTCCGTAACAAAGGGAGCACATCGGATTGTCCACGGTAAGTAGTAGACATCTTACTTTTGCTGGTAGATGGTCTATCTTCAGCAGATGATAATGGAGCTTTGCCACCTTCCCCACGGACAAAACCTTTTTTGCCTTTTCCACCACGCCTCTTCCCCTTTCCACCAGCATCTGTCATTTTGCCACTCATGTTGATTGCGACAAGATTGTGGACTGAAAATGTGGTAGTAAAAATTGAGAGGTGGTGAAGATTGCAGTGGTGGTCTAGCTTTATTAACAGCAGAATAATAAAGAATAAATATCCCTGACAATGCAACTTAGTTATAATTAGTTGGAGTGTGCAACGCAGGCAAACGTGCTGCAAATGTCTTTGCACTAGTGGGACTATAGCAAAGTCCAATAGCCACGTATAGGATGCCACTAGGTACACTGAGTGTTTGCTAGTATAATGGCTTGGTTAGAATGAGTTGTAGTGTGCAACGCAGGCAGACGCGCTCTGCAAATGTCTTTGCACTAGTGGGACTATAGCAAAGTCCAATAGCCACGTATAGGATGCCACTAGGTACACTGAGTGTTTGCTAGTATAATGGCTTGGTTAGAATGAGTTGTAGTGTGCAACGCAGGCAGACGCGCTCTGCAAATGTCTTTGCACTAGTGGGACTATAGCAAAGTCCAATAGCCACGTATAGGATGCCACTAGGTACACTGAGTGTTTGCTAGTATAATGGCTTGGTTAGAATGAGTTGTAGTGTGCAACGCAGGCAGACGCGCTCTGCAAATGTCTTTGCACTAGTGGGACTATAGCAAAGTCCAATAGCCACGTATAGGATGCCACTAGGTACACTGAGTGTTTGCTAGTATAATGGCTTGGTTAGAATGAGTTGTAGTGTGCAACGCAGGCAGACGCGCTCTGCAAATGTCTTTGCACTAGTGGGACTATAGCAAAGTCCAATAGCCACGTATAGGATGCCACTAGGTACACTGAGTGTTTGCTAGTATAATGGCTTGGTTAGAATGAGTTGTAGTGTGCAACGCAGGCAGACGCGCTCTGCAAATGTCTTTGCACTAGTGGGACTATAGCAAAGTCCAATAGCCACGTATAGGATGCCACTAGGTACACTGAGTGTTTGCTAGTATAATGGCTTGGTTAGAATGAGTTGTAGTGTGCAACGCAGGCAGACGCGCTCTGCAAATGTCTTTGCACTAGTGGGACTATAGCAAAGTCCAATAGCCACGTATAGGATGCCACTAGGTACACTGAGTGTTTGCTAGTATAATGGCTTGGTTAGAATGAGTTGTAGTGTGCAACGCAGGCAGACGCGCTCTGCAAATGTCTTTGCACTAGTGGGACTATAGCAAAGTCCAATAGCCACGTATAGGATGCCACTAGGTACACTGAGTGTTTGCTAGTATAATGGCTTGGTTAGAATGAGTTGTAGTGTGCAACGCAGGCAGACGCGCTCTGCAAATGTCTTTGCACTAGTGGGACTATAGCAAAGTCCAATAGCCACGTATAGGATGCCACTAGGTACACTGAGTGTTTGCTAGTATAATGGCTTGGTTAGAATGAGTTGTAGTGTGCAACGCAGGCAGACGCGCTCTGCAAATGTCTTTGCACTAGTGGGACTATAGCAAAGTCCAATAGCCACGTATAGGATGCCACTAGGTACACTGAGTGTTTGCTAGTATAATGGCTTGGTTAGAATGAGTTGTAGTGTGCAACGCAGGCAGACGCGCTCTGCAAATGTCTTTGCACTAGTGGGACTATAGCAAAGTCCAATAGCCACGTATAGGATGCCACTAGGTACACTGAGTGTTTGCTAGTATAATGGCTTGGTTAGAATGAGTTGTAGTGTGCAACGCAGGCAGACGCGCTCTGCAAATGTCTTTGCACTAGTGGGACTATAGCAAAGTCCAATAGCCACGTATAGGATGCCACTAGGTACACTGAGTGTTTGCTAGTATAATGGCTTGGTTAGAATGAGTTGTAGTGTGCAACGCAGGCAGACGCGCTCTGCAAATGTCTTTGCACTAGTGGGACTATAGCAAAGTCCAATAGCCACGTATAGGATGCCACTAGGTACACTGAGTGTTTGCTAGTATAATGGCTTGGTTAGAATGAGTTGTAGTGTGCAACGCAGGCAGACGCGCTCTGCAAATGTCTTTGCACTAGTGGGACTATAGCAAAGTCCAATAGCCACGTATAGGATGCCACTAGGTACACTGAGTGTTTGCTAGTATAATGGCTTGGTTAGAATGAGTTGTAGTGTGCAACGCAGGCAGACGCGCTCTGCAAATGTCTTTGCACTAGTGGGACTATAGCAAAGTCCAATAGCCACGTATAGGATGCCACTAGGTACACTGAGTGTTTGCTAGTATAATGGCTTGGTTAGAATGAGTTGTAGTGTGCAACGCAGGCAGACGCGCTCTGCAAATGTCTTTGCACTAGTGGGACTATAGCAAAGTCCAATAGCCACGTATAGGATGCCACTAGGTACACTGAGTGTTTGCTAGTATAATGGCTTGGTTAGAATGAGTTGTAGTGTGCAACGCAGGCAGACGCGCTCTGCAAATGTCTTTGCACTAGTGGGACTATAGCAAAGTCCAATAGCCACGTATAGGATGCCACTAGGTACACTGAGTGTTTGCTAGTATAATGGCTTGGTTAGAATGAGTTGTAGTGTGCAACGCAGGCAGACGCGCTCTGCAAATGTCTTTGCACTAGTGGGACTATAGCAAAGTCCAATAGCCACGTATAGGATGCCACTAGGTACACTGAGTGTTTGCTAGTATAATGGCTTGGTTAGAATGAGTTGTAGTGTGCAACGCAGGCAGACGCGCTCTGCAAATGTCTTTGCACTAGTGGGACTATAGCAAAGTCCAATAGCCACGTATAGGATGCCACTAGGTACACTGAGTGTTTGCTAGTATAATGGCTTGGTTAGAATGAGTTGTAGTGTGCAACGCAGGCAGACGCGCTCTGCAAATGTCTTTGCACTAGTGGGACTATAGCAAAGTCCAATAGCCACGTATAGGATGCCACTAGGTACACTGAGTGTTTGCTAGTATAATGGCTTGGTTAGAATGAGTTGTAGTGTGCAACGCAGGCAGACGCGCTCTGCAAATGTCTTTGCACTAGTGGGACTATAGCAAAGTCCAATAGCCACGTATAGGATGCCACTAGGTACACTGAGTGTTTGCTAGTATAATGGCTTGGTTAGAATGAGTTGTAGTGTGCAACGCAGGCAGACGCGCTCTGCAAATGTCTTTGCACTAGTGGGACTATAGCAAAGTCCAATAGCCACGTATAGGATGCCACTAGGTACACTGAGTGTTTGCTAGTATAATGGCTTGGTTAGAATGAGTTGTAGTGTGCAACGCAGGCAGACGCGCTCTGCAAATGTCTTTGCACTAGTGGGACTATAGCAAAGTCCAATAGCCACGTATAGGATGCCACTAGGTACACTGAGTGTTTGCTAGTATAATGGCTTGGTTAGAATGAGTTGTAGTGTGCAATGCAGGCAGACGCGCTCTGCAAATGTCTTTGCACTAGTGGGACTATAGCAAAGTCCAATAGCCACGTATAGGATGCCACTAGGTACACTGAGTGTTTGCTAGTATAATGGCTTAGTTATCAGTTGGAGTGTGCAGAGGACAAGAGGGTACAGTGGCAGGATTGTGGTGCTCTGGGTAGAGGAATGGAAGACTGCCTTTCTATTCCCTCCTAATGGTGAAATGCAGGTAGGAAATCCCTGACCTGGGCTACACAGACGCTGTTGCTGTTTGCAGGACCTGTCACCTATGGCTCTCTGACCCTGCCGGTTGGAGCCCTTAAAAGGACTGCTATAAAGTGCTCTCCCTAAGCTGTCTAACGCTGTGTATGCAGCGCATACAGCTGTATCGGCTATAGGACTCAGGAAGACGGAGCTGCGACAGTGATGTCTGACACCAAAGACGCAGAAGGCAGATAATGGCGTCCGTGAAGAAAATGTCCGGTTTTATAATGCAGGGACATGTGACATGCAGATCCTATCACACATGCCGTTGCTTCTCTGGCTCAAAGTCCACTTAGCTGTGTGTGTGTCTGGGATTGGCTGACATGCTGGCCCGCCCCACAAGACGCGCGCGCTTAGGGAAGGAAGACAAGAAAAAAAAAAAAAAAAAATGGCGATCGCCATTATAGAAACAGCAGTGATCTGAAGGCGCTGTTCACGCACACTATACACTGAAATGTGATAATAGTTTGATTCACAGAGTGACTTACACTATTACAGCAGAAACCAAGCTATGATTTAGCTGTTTTTTGGCTGCTAGAACCGTTCTCGAACGTTTCTAGAACTACCGAGCTTTTGCAAAAAGCTCGAGTTCTAGTTCGATCTAGAACATGCCCCAAAATCACTCGAGCCGCGAACTGGAGAACCACGAACCACGAACCGCGCTCAACTCTAGTAATGACAGTCTGTTCTCTCTTCACTGCATTGTGATGACATGCTGGAGCACAGCAGACCTCAGAGTGATTAACTAACAGGTTTCATCTCTCCTCCCTGGCATTCAGTGTGGTTGGACGAGCAATACTGGAGAAATCGAGTCATAACAAATTCTGCTAGTATTTTTCTTTTGAAATTCAAATGAATTTTATTGGCAGGACCAAATTTACATTGCCAAAGTAAGTGTAGTTCTGGCATGCCTGCTTCATTGCCCCTATCGACTCTGAATTCTGTGTTAAATGCCACATACTGACAGAGTTAAGTTATTGTGGAGGGGTGGTAATTTCCTCAGTATGTTGCTGCCTACTTTTGATTCAGCATCAGAAAGAGGAAGAAGTGTATGCCCCCAGTGAAATCTCTAGTAATG
The DNA here is from genome assembly GCF_048569485.1 of Anomaloglossus baeobatrachus. Lineage (NCBI taxonomy): Eukaryota > Metazoa > Chordata > Amphibia > Anura > Aromobatidae > Anomaloglossus > Anomaloglossus baeobatrachus. Next base: position 488,462,907 of record NC_134355.1, read on the forward strand.
CCCAGTTGGACTTTCAGTCTGCTTTTTTTATTGGATTAGTTTTTCTATTTTCCCGTACAGCATCAAAATATATATTTAGGGGGTGTGGATTGAAGGTGCAGTGTCATGGCTGTACTTCCTTAGAGCTCTGCAGCATGAGAGTCTGGAATCTGAAATAATTCACCCTATAGAGACTTGTATGGATTAAAGACTCATTGAAGACCTTTTACTACTCATTTCGATCATTTTGAGCCTACTTGGAGCTATCTAGTTGCAAAAATGTCCAATCCCTGGATAAAAAAAAATTCTGCTAAATCACATGATTCAGAGTACTTTCCAACTCCAACGCAGAAGACTTGGTTTTCACAAACAAGGGGGGATCCTTTCCAGCAATCAAAGATTCCCAGAACTCAGGGAAAAATCCAAGGAGAGGATTAACAGTGTGTCACAGTTAAAGCCACGTCTCACTAAGCGACACTGCTAGCGACATCGCTGCTGAGACACGGTTTTTGTGACGCAACAGCGATCTTGCTAGCGATGTCGCTGTGTGTGACATCCAGCAATGACCTGGCCCCTGCTGTGAGGTTGCCGGTCGTTGTTGGATGTCCTGGACCATTTTTTGGTCATTGCTCTCCCACTGTGAAGCACACATTGCTGTGTTTGACAGCGAGAAAGCAACGATCTGAATGTTCAGGGAGCCGGCTTCTGCGGATGCTGGTAACCAAGGTACACGTCAGGTAAACAACCAAAGCGCTTTGCTTGGTTACCCGATATTTACCTTGGTTACCAGCGTCCGCAGCTTCTAGAAGCCGGCTCCCTGCTCCCTGCACACGTAGCCAAGGTACAGATCGGGTAACTATAAGCAAAGCGCTTTGCTTAGTAACCCGATGTGTACTATGGTTACCAAGCACAGTGTCGTTACATGGGTTGCTGGTGGCTGATCTCTGATCGCTGTGGAGAACTGCCTGATTGACAGGTAACCAGCGACCATGTAGTGATGCTCTAGCGATCCCTGCCAGGTCAGATCGCTGGTGGGATTGCTGGAGCGTCGCTAAGTGTGACGGTACCTTAACACACCAGACAGGGCACTGCACCAGAAGCGCCTTGCAGCATGCAACCTACGAGAGAGCTGCTATTCAAAAATAACAAGAATCCTATTTTAAATAAAAGGACAACAAAACCATAAGCCTTACACCAGACCCTAAGGATAAAATTCTTGGTAATGAGGAAGGATCTGCTACCTCCTCATCCACAAACAAATTCTCTGTCTTGCAAACAGCAGATACAGAGGAGGATTTTGAAGACATATCACCCAATATTTCGCCATTCAGGCAATGCCCAAGACTGGACACACAAAGCCCTCCTGTCTGTACACTTACCCAAAATATCGAAAAGGAATCTCATACTGCTCCTTTGGAGTGGCAACCAGGGAATGTGTCACAATCTGAAAAGTACATTTGTGACTTTCAGATCCACTATTGCACAAATGGTGCAAACATTAATAAAAGATTTGACTCCATGCAAATTTCTATATGAAGAAATCATAAAGAAGGCTAACATTACAGAGGAATAAGTGGAAACCATGTGTGGCAAGCAGAGCACATTAGAAGAGGAACATAAAGTCCTGATAAAAGAAATACAAATGCCAAATAAACAAATTGTCAGACTCGGAGGACCGAAACAGGAGAAATAATGTGAAAATCAGGGTTATTCCAGAAAGTGTTTCTCCAGCAGATCTCTCTAATTACATAAAAAAAATCTTACAAAAAACCCTCCCAACCTTTTCAACTTCTGATTTCATGATTGACAGGGCACATAGACTACAGAAACCCAAATTTCTCAACAAAGGAACCCCAAGGGATGTCATTGCTCAGCTCCATTTCTTCCAGACCAAGGAACACCAGCTTAGCTACTTACGAAAGCATCAATTTCTACCTGCCCCCTTTGATCCAATCAGAGTTTTTCCGGATTTCTCTCAGGAAACTCTGAACAACAGGAAATCGTTTGCTGACATCCATGTTAAGGCGACGCAACATCACTTATAAATGGGGCTTTCCTGTAAAACTTATCATTTTCTTCAATGGAAAAATTACTGTGATCCAAGACCCAGTAGAAAGCAAGAACTTCCTAAAGGAGAACAACATACCTGAGGAAGATGATCAGACCTGAAGAAGGGGGAAAATCACCCATGAAGAATATTTCCAAGCACGAAGGTCCAATGTGTGTCACTTCATACTGTTTACTTGTCTTAATCTTTATCTGTCTGTAAAGTCATGTTTGATTTAATCCTGATTCCAGGACTCACATTGCAGAGTTCTTTTTTGCTGAACTTTTTTCCCCTTTTTTTTTTTTTTTTTTTTTTAAGAGTAAGGTATATGGGGCTTGCTACACTCTCTCCCATTCTTTACCCACCAGATCATCTGAGAAGAATCATTATCTGGACACATTACCCTTTTTTTTATTTAAATCTTGGTGACAACTAGTTGGTTTTTATTTGCAATACCACAAATTATTGTGTTCAATAGCTGAGTGTGTTTATTCAAATATTTTTGATTGTATAGTTATATCCCTCTAGATAATGGCACTGAAAGTTCTTTCCCTGAACATTAAAGGTTTGAATAGCCCCCACAAAAGATTTTCAGCCTGGAGAGAAGCCAATAGGTCTAATACTGAATTTATTGCTTTTCAATAGACAAAACTTTCCAAGAATAACCCCCCAACCTTTTCACATAAAATTTCCCCCCACATATTTAGATCCTCCTCAACTGAAAACAAAGTCGGAGTCATCACTACAATAAGAGACTGTTTCCTTTCAATTGCTGAAGGAAATTACAGATAGTAATGGCCGTTTCCACATATTGGTTTGTGTCATTAACACCGATGTTTATACAATAGTAAATCTATATGCCCCCAACAGGCGTCAGATAGCATTCCTCAATAGAGTGATGAAAAAAATTCAGAAACATCTAAAGTAAACTCTAATCTAATGCCATGCCTTACCAGAGTATTGACACCACGGCTTCTCCTAAAGGCTTCAGGTATGGTTTAAAAAAATGGCTGATTGATCAACAATTATATGATGTTTTCAGATGTCTGAATGCCTCTTGTAAGGAATTTACATTTTACTCTAACAGACATATAACGTATTCCAGGATAGACTTGGTTTTGACCAATATTTCCTCATTGCAAAATTTCAGAGGCCCACGTAGGTATTTTTTTCTGGTCAGACCATGCTCCAGCTTCTTTTTTACTAAAAATGGATACACAGGTTAATAATACTAGAGAGTGGAAATGTAATTCATTCTTATATTTAACTATCCTGACAATAAGAACAAAATAGAGGAGGCAATCAGACTTTATTCACAGGAAAACTCCTCTCGGGAAATATCTCCCCATACCCTTTGGAATGCCCATAAGGCAGTTATCAGAGGAATCCTCATCCAAATAAATGCCCAACAACAAAAAACAACAAGAGAAAAAAATCCAAGAAATCTCAAAAAAATCAATGAAGAAGAAAATAAACTTTCCTCGATTGAAACTCATACTAAACTACTTAAATTGAGGATTGAATTCAGATCTTTATTGATGGGTGAGTACAATAAACTAATAAACTGAGTCAAACTCAACCAGTATTATTCTTATAACAAAATGTCAAAATTAATGGCCAATAAAGTAAGACAGCAGAGAATTAAATATTGGGTTCTATCCACTAAAGAAGAAAGAATCACCTACATACATCCCCAGAGTATAGTGAAGCAATTTGCAGATTATTACTCAGCACTATATAATTTAAAAGAGGACCAAGATACTATTCAACCAAAAACGGAAGAAATAAACTTGTTTCTATCCCGTATCAGTCTACCTCTTCTAAATAATGATCAGCTTAATTCTTTAAATCTCCCCTTCTCAACAGACGAAACTTTATCTATAATATCGAAATTAAAGGAGAAAAAAAATCCCCTGGTCCTGATCGATTCTCAAAGGAATATTATAAAATCTTTGGAAACCATCTGGCGCTACCCTTAACTTCTATGTTGAGTTATGCAAATAAAGTTACTATGTTACCAAAAGAAACCTTCCATGTTAACATAATAGTTATCTCCAAACAAAAATGCTATCTACAATTAATTCAAAATTACAGACCAACATCTCTCTTAAACTCAGATAATAAAATATTTGCCAAACTAATTGCTGCAAGACTAACGAAAATGATTGCACGTTTAGTCCATTCAGGTCAAATTGGCTTCGTTAGCGGAAGACAGACATCGGATGGCACCAGAAGGGTTTTAAGTTTACTGATTTCTGCTGAGAGGGGAAGATTACCCTCAATAATATCACTCAATGCTGAAAAAGCTTTTGACGGAATTAATTGGGAGTTCATGTTTGCTACTCTAAAAAAATTTGGATTTTATGGACAGATAATAAATGCTATATTCTTGCCCTTCAGCAAAAGTAATAGTTAATAACCAACTTTCCGATTCTTTGTCACTATCTAATAGTACACGACAGGGTTACCCATTATCCCCGCTATTGTTCGCATTAAAGGGAACCTGTCATCAGAAATTTGGCTTTCAACCTAAAACTTTATAAAACTGTACCTTTCGGTTTGAAAATCTTGTAAATCGTCCATGGGGTCGGGCCGTGTGGCGTCCGTTGCTGTATCTTACGCCGTCCTCCATGCTTCAAATCATCCCTCAGGACGCCGCCCACTGCGCCCGAGGTCCCGTGCACGCCGGGACACCTGGTGACGTGGTCGCAGGCACGAGGTTATGGGCGGCACTGTTATTGGATCGCAAGTGCCCGCCCATACTCTCGTGCCGGCCCTTTCCCCCACTGCCCGACGTCACCTCCTTCCCATCGTACCCTGCAGCAGGAAATAGATGGGAGGAGCGGAGCAGGCCAGTACAGGAGAAGCGGAGGATCTGAGCGACGTACAGAGGGGAGAGCGCGCCCATGAGAGTATGGGCGCGCACTTGCGATGCAATCACAGCGCCGCCCATACTCTCGTGCCTGCGACCACGTCACCAGGTGTCCCGGCGTGCACGGGACCTCGGGCGCAGTGGGCGGCGTCCTGAGGGATGATTTGAAGCATGGGGGACGGCGTAAGATACAGCAACGGACGCCACACGGCCCGCCCCCATGGACGATTTACAAGATTTTCAAACCGAAAGGTACAGTTTTATAAAGTATTTATTTTGGTTTAAAAGGGGGCACAAAAAGTATAGAAACCTTACTAGAATGCAGCCCACGAGCTGCAGAGGGGGAAACATTTAGGTTGAAAGCCAAATTTCTGATGACAGGTTCCCTTTAAAAATGGAACCCTTTGTAGAAACCATTAGATGCAATTACCACATAAAAGGAATCGATACTAACCTCAGACAACATAAAATCGGATTATTTGCTGATGACACCTTAATTACAATAACAGGTCCAATTAATTCTCTTAGAGCTGTCTCTGAGGTTATTAATAACTTTTCTGCAGTATTGTACTACAATACTCACGGTAACTTTTGTTAAGAAATCCAAAATAGGAGAATTTTTGCTATCCTTGAGGGTTTACCTTGCCATATGAATTTTGAGAGCTGTTTATGTAGTTTTTATAACCATATATCCGGAATGTGTAAAAGAATTGTTCTAAATATATAATGGATCTTGGGAAGAATCATCATTTTATATAATACAATCCTTACTAGCCATGTGGTATTAATCTTATCGAATTTATCAATAATTCCTTGAATGTTTTTTAGCGCTTCAGAGAGATTCTCATCCAGAATTTTACATAATGGGTTTGTGATCTTGATTCCCAAATAAATGATATTAGATTTCTCCCACGAAAAAGAAAATTAATTTATCATTGAGGATTTTAAGTTCTGGTCTAGGAAAAAACTCAATTTTCAAAAACAAAAAAAGAGGGGGTGTGGCCTTCCCCACATTCAAGCATTCCACAACTCTAATATCATCCTCCAATCTAGAAATTGGTTCATAGATGGTAAAAAACCTGGCTGGGTAAATATGGAAGGGAACTCTATTGGACATACCCTTTACCCTCATTGATCTTAGCCCATCTGATTGATCTCTCCCTCCCTATACCTTCCCACCCAACCATAAACGCTACAATTTTAGCATGGAAAAAATTATTAAAACTAACTCAACATAATATGAATACTTGGAAAAGATTCCTATCTTGATTTTCCAGAGGCTACTGAGCATGCTCCTACACTTAGTGTGAAAAGCCTCTTTGCACAGGTATTTGGATATCGTGCCAAGTCTAAGTTCTGTGTTGTGCCTACTGAGCATGCTCGGGCAGATAGTCTGATTTCTGAGACTGTTGTTCAGGCTACTGAGCATGCTCAGGCACTTAGTGCATCAGAGGCTAGGTTTGATAAAGACCTCACTGGGCATGTCTGTGAGGTGGCAGGCTCTGATAGGCCGACACACATCAGGTGTCCTGATGATGTGGCCACTCAGGACTGGCTCGTGGAGGCCCGACCCTATGACATGGCACCTGTTAGATTGGAAGCAGTAAGGTAGGGATAAGCTTCCGTTGCCAGCCACGTCAAGACACCCGTGGCTGGGCACGATAGGGTCAGGCGCTGCGCTTTCCTCCTACTGTCCAGTCCTGCTAGTACAGCCCAGTGGTGTTAACTGGGCTGTGGCTGCTGCGCCACCTGTCCAGTTGTGCCTCCTATGCGCAAGGACAGCATACCCCAGGACCTCTGTGGCGTTAACAGGGAGTTCCTGGGCTGGGTGTGTGGAACCTGTTCTCTTCATATTGGCTTCCTAGTCAACGCTACCGGTGTGACCACCTGGCCTGACGTGTCCTGTATACACGTGGCCAGTTGAGAGCCCTGGTGGCCAGAAACACTAATTGGGGGACCGCTCGGTCTGACGTGTTGTATGCACGTGGCCGACGGGGCGCTTTTGCGGCGGTCTTCCGGTCAACGCTACATGGTCACCACCCGGCCTGATGCGTTCCCTGCACACGTGGTTGGTGTAGCACCATAGGTACACCGAAACGCTAACTGCGTTGTCATCTGGTCTGACGTGTCCCTACACATGTGACCGGTTCCTAAGTCTCCAGTGTTATTTCAGAGCCACCCAGTTATGTGTTCACTGCCTAACCTTTGGGTTGCCAGCAGCTCTTTTGTCACCTGGAGCACGGTGGACCCTGACTGGCGATCGGGATATATGCCATCATACCCTAATCTGCCAGTCCCCCCGTAACATCGCCTTTTAAATCTTCTCATTTTAAAATTGCTTTAGATTTTTCAATCAAAAATTTCCTGCTGAAACTTGGAAAAAAGCGATTGAGTATACCTATAATTCCTACACAAATGCTAGTTTACATGAAAACTATTTTAAAATTCTTTCCCATTGGTATTAAACACCAGTTAGACTCTGTAAGATTTTTCCAGACCTATCAGACTCATGTTGGAGTAATTGCGGCCAACAAGGCCACATAATCCATATTTATTGGTCATGTCCAAAAATTAGGCCCCTTCTAGAAATAAATAAATGTCCTTTTGAACAAAATTAAGAAGGACAGTGTTAATATTTCTCTCCACTTGTCCCTCCTTTCCCTCCAAGCCCAAACTCTCCCAACTGAGATAAGATACATTGCTTTACATATCTTTGCAGTTACAAAAAACCTTATTTGCTACAAATAGAAATCAGCAGAAATTCCTTTAATCACTAACATTATAGAAGTTGTTTCTACTCAGAATTTATTTGAACTGGTCTTTGCCTTAAAGAATAATAATATTAAAAAAATACGATGCTAGGTGTGCTTCTTGGAACTCAATTTTCCCATTGAAGAAGGATATTTTTTGTTAGTAATAAACCTTAGTTTTTGTTTTTTTTTTGTTAGTTATATTATCAACCACTGTGCATATATTTCAAATCTTTTGATTTTAGTGACCTTTTGGACTCAGAAGATCTTTTATTCTCTCAAAGTTCCCCGGTTCTTCGCCTTTTTCCTTCCACCTTTCCCCTTCCTTTCCTTATGTTTTTTTTCCTTGTTGTCTAGACCTTCCCTTTTTCCATTCAGGCAGTTGTTGATATGTAAATTATTACCGTAAATAAAAATAGGAAAGGAAAAAATAGAATAAAAATTGAAAGTAAAAAAATGTGTTCATGACACACTGTTATGGGGGGGGGGGTTGCTGCTGACACTGTTAATATCCCCAAATTCTGTACTCATATCCCCCATTCTGGGCCCCTTCCAGGTAGATATGGCCCCCATCGTGGAATTTGTATGTTCCCCATCCTTATGTCTGTGATCCTCCAACCTGGTGTGTGTATGTATATATATATATATATATATATATATATATATATATATATATATATATATATATATATATATATATACTAGCTGTACTACCCTGTTTCGCCCGGGTTAATAACTGCTGTTAACAAAATAGAATGTATTAACATTCCCGGGATAGAATGTATACATAGAATATATTAACGCCAGGGATAGTAACTGTCTCTCTGTTTCTCTCCCATCGTCTGTCTCCCCCTCTGTATATATCTCTCTGTCTCTCTATCTTTGTCTGTCTGTCTCTTTCCCTGTCTGCCTCTGACTGTCTCTGTCTCTTTCTCCATCTGTCTCAATCTCTTTCCCTGTCTGTCTGTCTATCTATCTCTGTCTCTTTCCCTGTCTGTCTCTTTCCCTCTCTTTCCCTGTCTGTTTCCCTGTGTCTGTCTCTTTACCTGTCTGTGTCTGTCTCTTAACCTGTCTCTCTCTTTCCCTCTCTTTTCCTGTCAGTCTGTCTCTTTGTCTGTGTCTGTCTCTTTGTGTCTGTTTCTTACCCTGTCTATGTCTGTTTCTCACCCTGTCTGTCTCTTTCCCTGTCTGTGTCTGCCTCTTTCCCTGGCTGCATTGTGACACGGCAACATTCCATATAAGGGCGTGGCTGCGCATTCTTCTGAAGTTCTGGCTGCACGGTGGCTCCCAGCTCCATTTGCTTTAATGGAGGCAGGTTTTTTGGAATAACTGTAAAGAGCGGGGTTAAAATTTCCCCTCGAAACATAGCCTATGACACTCTCAGGGTCCAGAAACGTGAGTGTGCAAAATTTTGTGGCTGTAGCTGCGACGGTGCGGATGCCAATCCCGGACATACACACACACACACACACACACATACACACACACATTCAGCTTTATATATTAGATATAAAATGATCCAACCCTGTCCAGGTGTACAGCAATGCCTTTATATACTAAATTTATTTATTGCCTTAATTTTACAGATGTGATGCTCACCTAACTTTGTTTGGTCCTGCCTCTGCACTAGAAGCAAAGTCTCCCATATCTCAAGGACCTGCAGTGATGTAATGAAGAGGCAGGGCACTGTGCTGTTCATTGCTGTTTTGGCCCACCCCTCTTCATTACATCACTGCAGGTCCTTGTTCAGCTATGGGAGAGTTCGTTTCTAGTGCAGAGGCAGGCCAAACTGAAAGCAATGTGAGCACTCAGCACAGAGACTGCGGGTTGTGCTGTGATGGTATGCCATGCTCTGGCCTGGACATTGCAGTGATCTGCACTTCCTCCGGGTGAGACATGACTGCAGCGACACCCTGCTCCTGCCTTCTGACACACAGTCTCCAAAGCCTCTGCAGGAAGCCGGCGGCTGGAACACTCATGTGTGTCCACTATTTACATTAAACAAGTATTGATTTGCTGCTCCTCATACCCACTTCTAGTCACTGACTGCAGAGAGAGGTACTCGGGGAGCAGCTAATGAATATTCATTTACTTTAAACAGCGGGTACACGTGGTTTCTCCAGCCGCCGGCTTCCTGCAGCAGCGACCCTCCCTGCCTCCTGTGATCCCACTCCACAACCGTTCCCTCCCCACAGCTCTCTACCCCTACCCCGCAGGTACCCCGCTTTGACATTCAGACAATAAGACACACCCCACACTTTCATCCCAAATTTGGAGGAAAAAAAGTGCGTCTTATGGTCCGAAAAATACGGTATATTTAGACCCTTGTAAAGGATATTAATACTGTTGAGTTTTATTTTTTCCTTTTTATTTTTGCATGTTCCCAGACCCACCTCTAGAGGGAGAGTTAGGGGTACCCATGTGGTTAAGTGGGCCCATTGACTCTATTCCTAAAATTATATCTATTTGCTCTAACTAGGAATTTAGCACTAGTTAAAAACCATATTATATTCAATTGTTGTATTGTGTGTATGTGGTTTGTCTCTCACTTTTTTCTTTACACCTGATTTGGTGGTGGATACTTTGCTAGGTAGTTATAGGGAGAGTAAGGGTCAGCCACCTGGAATGGGGGATGCCCAAAAAATTATGACATCCTCCGTCGGTAGGAAGGGCAATGTAGGGTGTGTCTTACCATCATTAAGCCTACTTCAAAACTATTGATATCTCATTAATTCCTCACTACGTCGATCCTATACCTTCCTAGCACTCACCGGCACAACTCTTGGTCTATGTTCTATGTTGTTTGAAAGGATGCTCTATGTGTCTATTTTAATTAGATAAATAATAAAAGTATTTTTTAGAGGTAATTTTATACATATGGTGGTTTCTCTAGTAATATATCTCTGGTGATATCAGCTGTGGTTTAATTATGTTCCCAGACCCCCCTCCTCCCAGTTATTGTTTAAAATTATTCAATAAAAATACTTCTGAAAAAAAAAATTATATTTAGATCCCTGATGTTAGTCGTATGTTGTTGCGAGTGTTTAGAGCAGAAACAGGAGTGGAGTTTAAATGGTTTGATATGGGGAGGGGTAGGCTGTAATGGTGCCCAATTGCTTATCCCCCTATTTGATGCCATTGCGGTGTGCAGATGGATTACGATGACAGCTGGATGCCTACTGACGTCACACGTCGCTACCATCTCAGCTGGGCTTCATAAGAGCTTGTTAATTTCACCATATCTTTCAATAAAGTAGATTGTGCAAACAATTAAAAATTCACAGGTTTTAGGCGGGCTTTACACGCTGCGACATTATTAGCAATTGCTAGCGATGTCGAGCGCGATAGCATCCGCCCCCGTCGTACATGCGATATCTGGTGCTTGCTGCCATAGCGAACATTATCGCTACGGCAGCTTCACATGCACATACCTGGTCGGCGACGTCGCTGTGACCGCCGAACAATCCCTCCTTCAAGGGGGAGGTGCGTTCGGCATCACCACAACGTCACTAAGCGGCCGGCCAATAGAAGCGGAGGGGCGGAGATGAGCGGGACATAACATCCCGCCCACCTCCTTCCTTCCGCATTGGCGGTGGACGCAGGTAAGGAGATGTTTGTCGTTCCTGCGGTTTCACACACAGCGATGTGTGTTGCTGCAGGGACGACAAACAACATTGTATCTGCAGCAGTAACGACATTATGGAAATGAACGACGTGACACAGATCAGCGATTTTTTACGCTTTTGTGCTCGTTTATTGTCGCACCTAGGATTTACACATTGCGATGTCGCTACCGACGCCACATGTGCGTCACTAACGACGTGACCCCGACGATATATCGGTAGCGATGTCACAACGTGTAAAGCCCTCCTAAGTCCCCAAAAGTGACTAAAAAATATGTAAAAAAACGTTTTTGTTTGTTTTTTGAAAATAATAAAAAAAATTACCATTAAACCCTTCCAATATCTTTAAATAGATGAACTTGTCTCATCTATTTTACTGGTTTACATCAGATATTCAATATATGCAGACTAGTCCCCGTTGTTTAATGATTAAGGCTGACTTTATGTTAAAGGGCTATTCCCACCTCCAAAATCCTATCCCAATATGTAGTAGGAATAATAATAATAATTATAATTATTATTATTATTATTAATAATAGGATTTACCTCCAATTAGAAATATAATATACTTCTCCTGATATAGCCATGTCTCTTACCTCATGTGCAGGGAATTGCAGCTTAGGTATCCATGGTTACAACCACGAGCAAGTAACTGACTACGTAACTATCTCTCACTACCTGAATGTATGCAACCAAGGATACATAAACTGCTCATGAGGTAAGAGACATGACTATACCAAGAGAACTATACTATACAGTATTTCCTGTATTTGCTAATATTATTATTATTATTACTACACCTACTACATACTGGGATAGGATCTTGGAGATGGGAATACATCTTTAACTTTAGTTTAGATATCAAAGGGATCCAATGAATATAGTTAACAGTTGGGAAAATCCCTGTAGTAAAAATGTATACTTTATTAGCTCTGCATTAAAATACCAAAAGAAATGCAAAAATTAACAAACCAAGGTACAAATAGTTTAAAAGTGGTATACGTGCACAAGTCAAAAGTGGTTATGAGGAAAAGGGTGGGACTAATTTATATCTTTATCAGGGTGCATTTGTAGCTAGAAAAGTTATACAGAAAAAGTAAAAAAAAGTACACCCCATCAGCTGACCCTGAAACAGCCCTGAGAATGAACCCTGTGTGTCTGCAGAGGTTGGCACCTTTAGTATACACTAGTGTCTCCCCCGCTCAAAATTGCCAGGCCCTGAAAAGTCAATATATGTTCCTCACCTATAACCTGCCCAAACATTGGTACCATGACAGATAGACCACATTATTATTTAGCAGTCAGAAAAAAAGAGATATTAAATAGAGGGCAAACACAATAGTAGCTAATATTAGGACCCAAATGTAATGATGCCAGTGTTTACTAAGCAACACTGACCCTAGCACTGTGGTTATGCTGGATACAAAAATGCCAATTGAGATATTAAATTTTAGTGTACACTGTGTATATTGCCCATCATTTTAAAAATCTACCATAGTGCCCAAAATGACCATATAATAGTTATCAAAAAGGCAAGAAAGTACTTCCCTTTGGATGATGCTTTATTGCATGCCCTAATGCTTTTCTCTTTCTTGTAAAAGTTCATCAGAAAGTAATGGGTGATTGTCCCGGTTACAAAGGATGAAGTGCTCCTAAATCCAATATGGAGTAGCTGGTTTAAGTACTAATTAAGGGTCAAAGTAAAGTGATAGGGAAGCGATGGCTGAGGGACCGCTGAGTTCAGAGACCTGCATCTCCTGACAGAAAACTGTCTTTTTTTGCCAAGAGATGCATACTTGGTGCTAAAATTTTTAATCCATACTCCTGCACCCAATTTACACCTCAAGGCAAAAAAAAAGCATCAAAACACCATGGGGTTTTGATGCAATAGTGATTTTTTTTTTTTTACCAGGAGGTGTAGATTCGGTGCAGGAATATGGTGTATAAAGTTTAGTACGAAATATACATTTCTTGGCCAAAAGAATGCACAAAAATAGTTTTGATGCTGTTTCAGTGCAGTTTTCTGCCAGGAGGTGCAAATTTGATGCTGAAATGTCTTCACCAGATTTCAGCAACAAATTTGCACCTCCTGACAGATGGACCTAATGGATGTGACAATCCTGGGCGGCTGCTGGGTGCTATTTTTAGGCTGGGGACCGCAATATGCATGGGTCTCCCCAACCTGAGAATACCAGCCCCCATCTGTCAGCTTTATCATGGATATCAAAATTGAAGGGATTACACGCCATTTTAAAATTATTTCAATATTTTTTTCAAAAAATGGCCGTGTGCGGTCCCTCTTATTTTGATGCACAGCCAAGATAAGTGCTGCAGCCTGTAGCCGTATGCTTTATCTGTGCTGGGTATCATAATATAGGGGGACCACATGCAGGAATCTGCGCATCTGCACATCACTAATTATTATTTATTCCTTTAGTAGACAGGAAACTGATCATCTGATCTCTTATACTATACAGCGCATGAAATAATTATTTAACATGTCACCAATTTTCTAACTAAATATATTTCTAGAATTGCTATTGAAATTAATTTCTCACCAGATGTCGGTTACAACCCATCTAATCCACACAGCCAAAGAAATCAAACCATTGATGTCCATAAATTTAGTGATGTGTAATAATGGGAAATAACACAAGGAAAAAGTATTGAACACACTTACTGAAATCTATTTGGATAATTCATAAAGAAGTCTTTTTTCATGATGACACCTTGAACACTCCTACTATATGGAGAAATTAGTTGCATTAGTGATGAGCGAGCGTGCTTGCTACTCACTTGAGCTTGGGGTGCTTGGGTACACTTGTTACTTGACCGAGTATTGAGGGTGCTTTAGTGCCATGCTCATGTCCTCGCCCCACATATTTTGCTGCTGTTAGACAGCCAATCAACATGCCTGCCATATACAGTGATGCTGTAGCCATGTGGGCTACTGACGTTACTGTGATTGGCCTGCCACATTACTTCATCGGGTCTTATATAAGACCTAGTGATGCCACGCTTGGCACACTCTTCTCTGGAAGCAGTTCAGGCAGAGTTAGTCTAGGAGGGACAGCTTAGATTAAAGCAGGCATATAAGCAGTGCTTAATTACTGTTGCAGTAATTGAATACCACTGCTGCACCATTAAAAAAAAAGTTCTTTTCAGGGCTACATACTTTCCTTCTAAGTAACACTTCTGTTACCTGCACTAAGTGTAGGAATATCTGGTGGAGGAGGGATAGTTTTGGATTAGAGGCATATAGGCAGGGTTTTTTGCCTTAGTCTATGTTCACATGTTGCGTTTTGCTACATTTGTTCTGTAGTAAAACCCGCTATCTTGGTATTAAAAGAGCTGCTTCCAAAAAGCAGGTTTTGCAGCAGTTTTGCTGGGCTTTTTGTTGTGGTTTTTGGACTGCTTTTTGGTTTTTGTCTACAGTAGATGTTTAAATAAAGTTAGTTTTATGCACCACAAAAGCAGCAAAAATGCATAAGAAAAACAGTGGTTGCATTTTTTGCAGCATTTTTGCATTTTGTCATTGCTTTCAATGGTGGAAAAAACGCTGCAAAAATGCTAAAAGAATTGACATGCTGCTATTTTCAAAAAAGATTTAACATGCACTAGTAGGGAGAACGCTATTACCTGCTCCAATCTGCATGCTTGTGATATCATCGCAGGGCACCGATGGGTTGTCATGACCCCTGTGTCTGTCATGACTTTCTTCCTGTGAATGCCGGCTGCTAGCTGACATTCATAGCAGACTGTTAGTTCTGTATAGCAGACGTGAGTGGACAATCGCATCTTCAAGTCCCCTAAGGGGGACTAGTAAATACAATAAAAAGAAATTTAAAAATGTTTTTAAAAATATGAAAAAAAATTAAAAAAAACAAAACTTCAAATCATCCTCCTTTTATTCCATTGAAAATAAAACAATAAACAACAAATACAAACCCTATTTATTTGGTAATATCACTGCATTCAGAAATGTCACATCTATCAAGATATAAAATAAATTAATCAGATCAGTTATGTTTTGTTATACTGTTTCCATAACAAAAAATTAAAAACGCCAGAATTATGTTTCTTTGGCTGGAACAGTGCAATAAAATACATTAAGAGGTGATCAAAACATTTTATCTACCGAAAAATAGTATCAGTAAAAATGTCAGCTAACGGCACAAAAAAAAGCCATTACTTAGCCCCAGATCCCAAAAAATAAAAATGTTATGGTTCTCAGAAAATGTTATTTTTTTTTTACAAACCTCTAAATTTGTTTTCACCACTTAAATAAATAAAAAAACCAATACATGTTTGGTATGTACAGTGCCTTGTGAAATTCCTTTGAATTTTTCAACCTTTTCCCACATTTCAGGCTTCAAACATAAAGATAAGAAAATTTAAATTTTATGGTGAAGAATCAACACCAAGTGTGACACAATTGTGAAGTTGAACGAAATTTATTGCTTATTTTAAACTTTTATAAAAATAATAAACTTAAAATTGAGGCGTGCAATATTATTCGGCCCCTTTAAGTTAATACTTTGTAGCGCCACCTTTTGCTGCGATTTCAGCTGCAAGTCGCTTGGGGTATGTCTCTATCAGTTTTGCACATCGAGAGACTGAAATTCTTGCCCATTCTTCCATTGCAAACAGCTCGAGCTCAGTGAGGTTGGATGGAGAGCGTTTGTGAACAGCAGTTTTCAGCTCTTTCCACAGATTCTCGATTGGATTCAGGTCTGGACTTTGACTTGGCCATTCTAACACCTGGATACGTTTATTTGTGAACCATTCTATTATAGATGTTGCTTTATGTTTTGGATCATTGTCTTGTTGAAAGACAAATCTCCGTCCCAGTCTCAGGTCTTTTGCAGACTCCAACAGGTTTTCTTCAAGAATGGTCTTTTATTTGGCTCCATCCATCTTCCCATCAATTTTAACCATCTTCCCTGTCCCTGCTGAAGAAAAGCAGGCCCAAACCATGATGCTGCCACCACCATGTTTGACAGTGGGGATGGTGTGTTCACGGAGATGACCTGTGTTGCTCTTACGCCAAACACATCGTTTGGCATTGTGCCCAAAAAGTTTGATTTTGGTTTCATCTGACTAGAGCACCTTCTTCCACATGTTTGGTGTGTCTCCCAGGTGGCTTGTGGGAAACTTTAAATTACACTTTTTTTTTAACCTTTTTATTAGATTTTAATAACAAAAACATATACCGTATTTTTCGGACTATAAGACGCACCGGACTATAAGGCGCACCCTTGTTTTAGAGGAGGAAAAAATAGAAAAAAATTTAAATTAAAGTAAAAGAATGTGGTCATGACACACTGTTATTTTACTACTGACAGTGTTACTGAGGTAATAATATCCCCAAATTCTGTCCTCATATCCCCCATTCTGGGTACCTTCCAGGTATATATGGCCCCCATTGTGGAATATGTATGTTCCCCATCATTATATGTGTGATCCTCCAATTTGGTGTGTGTTTGTGTATATAGTTATATTGTGTGTGTGTATGTATATATATGTTATATACTGTGTGTGTGTGTATATAGAGCTATATAGTGTGTGTGTGTATAGTGTGTGTGTGTGTAGTGTGTGTGTGTATATAGTGTGTGAATATAGTGTGTGTGTGTATATAGTGTGTGTATAGTGTGTGTGTATAGTGTGTGTGTGTGTGTATATAGTGTGTGTGTGTGTATAGTGTGTGCGTGTGTGTGTATATAGTGTGTGTGTGTATATAGTTTGTGCATGTATATAGTGTGTGCGTGTATATAGTGTGTGTGTGTGTGTGTGTGTGTGTGTATAGTGTGTGTTTGTGTATATAGTTATATAGTGTGTGTGTGTTTGTGTAAATATATACAGTCAGGGCCAGAAATATTTGGACAGTGACACAAGTTTTGTTATTTTAGCTGTTTACAAAACCATGTTCAGAAATACAATTATATATATAATATGGGCTGAAATTGCACACTCCCAGCTGCAATATGAGAGTTTTCACATCCAAATCGGAGAAAGGGTTTAGGAATCATAGCTCTGTAATGCATAGCCTCCTCTTTTTCAAGGGACCAAAAGTAATTGGACAAGGGACTCTAAGGGCTGCAATTAACTCTGAAGGCGTCTCCCTCGTTAACCTGTAATCAATGAAGTAGTTAAAAGGTCTGGGGTTGATTACAGGTGTGTGGTTTTGCATTTGGAAGCTGTTGCTGTGACCAGACAACATGCGGTCTAAGGAACTCTCAATTGAGGTGAAGCAAAACATCCTGAGGCTGAAAAAAAAGAAAAAATCCATCAGAGAGATAGTAGACATACTTGGAGTAGCAAAATCAACAGTCGGGTACATTCTGAGAAAAAAGGAATTGACTGGTGAGCTTGGGAACTCAAAAAGGCCTGGGCGTCCACGGATGACAACAGTGGTGGATGATCGCCGCATACTTTCTTTGGTGAAGAAGAACCCGTTCACAACATCGACTGAAGTCCAGAACACTCTCAGTGAAGTAGGTGTATCTGTCTCTAAGTCAACAGTAAAGAGAAGACTCCATGAAAGTAAATACAAAGGGTTCACATCTAGATGCAAACCATTCATCAATTCCAAAAATAGACAGGCCAGAGTTAAATTTGCTGAAAAACACCTCATGAAGCCAGCTCAGTTCTGGAAAAGTATTCTATGGACAGATGAGACAAAGATCAACCTGTACCAGAATGATGGGAAGAAAAAAGTTTGGAGAAGAAAGGGAACGGCACATGATCCAAGGCACACCACATCCTCTGTAAAACATGGTGGAGGCAACGTGATGGCATGGGCATGCATGGCTTTCAATGGCACTGGGTCACTTGTGTTTATTGATGACATAACAGCAGACAAGAGTAGCCGGATGAATTCTGAAGTGTACCGGGATATACTTTCAGCCCAGATTCAGCCAAATGCCGCAAAGTTGATCGGACTGCGCTTCATAGTACAGATGGACAATGACCCCAAGCATACAGCCAAAGCTACCCAGGAGTTCACGAGTGCAAAAAAGTGGAACATTCTGCAATGGCCAAGTCAATCACCAGATCTTAACCCAATTGAGCATGCATTTCACTTGCTCAAATCCAGACTTAAGACGGAAAGACCCACAAACAAGCAAGACCTGAAGGCTGCGGCTGTAAAGGCCTGGCAAAGCATTAAGAAGGAGGAAACCCAGGGTTTGGTGATGTCCATGGGTTCCAGACTTAAGGCAGTGATTGCCTCTAAAGGATTCGCAACAAAATATTGAAAATAAAAATATTTTGTTTGGGTTTGGTTTATTTGTCCAATTACTTTTGACCTCCTAAAATGTGGAGTGTTTGTAAAGAAATGTGTACAATTCCTACAATTTCTATCAGATATTTTTGTTCAAACCTTCAAATTAAACATTACAATCTGCACTTGAATTCTGTTGTAGAGGTTTCATTTCAAATCCAATGTGGTGGCATGCAGAGCCCAACTCGCGAAAATTGTGTCACTGTCCAAATATTTCTGGACCTAACTATATATATATATATATATATATATATATATATATATATATGATCCAACCCCATCCAGGTGTACAGTAATGCCTTTATATATTATTTATTGCCTTACTTTTACAGATGTGCTGCTCACCATGCTTCAGTTTGGTCCTGGCATTACAAACAAAGTCTCCCATATCTCAAGGACCTGCAGTGATGTAATGAAGAGGCGGGCACTGTGCTGTTCTGTGCTGCTCTGGCCACCCCTCTGCATTATATCACTGTAGGTCCTTATCAGCTACTGGAGACTGAGCAGAGGCAGGAACAAAGTGAAAGTAATGTGAGCCCTCAGCACAGAGACTGCGGCTGTGCTGTGAAGGTATGCCTGCTCTGGCCCGGACACTGCAGTGATCTGCACTTCCCCCGGGCCAGACATGACTGCAGCGGCACCCTGCTCCTGCCTCCTAAACAGCGGACACACAGTCTCCCCAGCCGCTGCAGGAAGCCGGCGTCTGGAGAACCCATGTGTGACCGCTGTTTACATTAAACAAGTATTCATTAGCTGCTCCTCACACCCGCTGACTGCAGAGAGAGGTGGGCGGGGAGCAGCTAATGAATATTCGTTTACTTTAAGCAGCGGGCACACGTGGTTTCTCCAGCCGCCGGCTTCCTGCAGCAGCGACCCTCCAAGCCTCCTGTGATCCCACTGCATAGCGCAGACTCCCCACAGCTCCCTACCCCGCAGCTTCAGACCATAAGACGCACCCAACACTTTCCTCCCAAATTTGGAGAAAAAAAAGTGCGTCTTATGGTCCGAAAAATACGGTAATCAATAATCATAATACAATACATTATGACTATGTTAAACCACAAAATTACAGATAATGTAGCTCCTCGAATCCCAACCAACCTCCCGACCTCCCCCCACCCCACCTCTGCGTGTCCTCTCTCCAAACCTATAATGGATTGAATTTCGGTCTGGTTGAGCGCTAGTGAATGGGCTGCCAGTCTTTGTAGGTGATTCGCTTTATTATTAATAGTAATAAAAAGGATAACTCCTGTTTTATACAACGCGTTTCAGCAAAGTCTCTGTTGCTTTCCTCAGGTATCCTCAGGAGGATCGCAGAGGTGCTCCAGGATCTAAGGTGCCGGAGAATCTTAGGAGCCAGTAGTGATACCTAATCCGGATCCATTCAGCGCATTAACGGCAACATCAGCGGAGATAGCCCCCCACTCCGGAGGGATCATCTATCCACCTACCACCGGGGTTGTGCGGGGGCGCACAACCTCTTAAGGTGAGCAAATCCACTTTTACTAATATTAATTCCAGCTCACGGGTGCTTCTCATATGTGCTACCTCTTTCCCTTTTCAGTGTCTCTCTCCAAACCAAGATCTTTATGATATTGGGTTGTGCCCTCCAATGACCTCCCGCAGGTACCATGAGGTATTTTCAAATTGTGATCTAAGACTATTTTTAGTGTCTATGGGGAGTGTCTGGATGTATGGACTCCATGTTTCAAAAAATTTCCTGGTCAATTTTTCCTTGTTTATCAGTGTCTCCAATCTCTCCATTTTAAACAGAAATTTGATTTTTGTGTCAACCAATGCCATAGTTGGGGGATTCGAGTTTATCCATTGGTGTAAAATGCTTTACCTAGTGGCCGCTGCCCAAATAGAGAGTGCCGCCTTTTTTCCCCTGGGTATACTTTGCTGAGTCTGCCCTAGGATATTAAAGATGGCCCATTGAGGGTTTAACTGGAATTTAATCTCGTATGTGCTTTGAATTCTCAGATGCACTTGTTTCCACAGCTCCAAAATGTGCGTGCATTCCCAAAACTGATGGTATAGTGTAGCTTTTTCCAGACCACATTTAGCGCAAGCGTATATTATAGATGACATTCTGGACCGAACCAGAGGTGATATGTACGCCCTATGAAAGACACGCAAAGCCATGTCTGTGTAACTAGCATATGGCACTAATTTTACTAGAGACAGGGTAGCTCCCAGTATATCTGCTATCTCATATTCCGGGAACTCTGTTTTCCATTTCGCCGGGCCCGCCTTCTCCTCCTCCCAGTTCCAGTGAGGACGTAGCAACGAGTATATCTGGCTAGTGGAGGTGGCCTGCATCCTAGCGTTACGGATAAAAGTGTCCAATTTTCTACTTCGCCCTACTCCTCCTCCTTGAGCAATATTTTTTAGTGCCAAGCTACGAGCTTGAAGGAATAAGAAAGGTTTGTGCGTGAATGCTGGAAAGCGGCGTCTCGATTCCTCAAAAGTTAGTAAAGAAAAGCCGGAATCCAGCATATCCACCGCCATCTGACATTTTTGCGTGGCCAGAATCTCATACTTCACTGTGGGCCTGCCGTCTAGAAAGTGTGGGTTCCCCCTAAATGTCTGGAATGGTGTTACATAGCAGCTAGCACCGCAAATCTTTCTTACCCTTCTCCATGTTTTTATTGTAGCCCAAAGTGTGGGATGCTCTGTGATGTCGCCTGGAAGCTCATCTCCTCTCAGGTGTAACAAGGTCATCAAAGATAAGTGTGGGTATAACTGTCCTTCCAGTTGGACATTGGCAAAATGGGAGGAGCTTCGCACCCAATCCAAGACATATCTGAAGTTTGCTGCAAGATTATATCTACCAATATCTGGAAGGTTAATTCCCCCATCCTTTTTGGGAAGGGTAAGTTTAGAGAGGCTTATCCTGGAACACCCCACACGTCCCCAGATGAATTTCCTGAATCCCGTATTTAGCATCTTTATATCAGAGTTGGTTAGCAGCAATGGAAGAGATTGGAAGAGATACATCAATTTAGGAAACGCTATCATTTTTATGAGATGACACCGGCCCGAGAAAGATAGTTTAAATCTGTCCCATGACTGCAGGAGCTGAAGCAAGGAGGCTATACAAGGCCTATAGTTTAATTTATACATCAGTGACGGGTTGGCTGGAAGTTGGATGCCCAGGTACCTAATAGACTCTGAACACCATTGAAATGGAAATGAGGTATCATTAATTTTACCAGTTCTAAATATCGCCAATGCCTCCGATTTGTTGTAGTTAACTTTAAAGCCTGAGATTTCCTCAAAACATTTTGGTGTATTCATTATTGCCGTCATTGCTTGAGCAGGGTTGGCTATAAATAGCAATACATCATCTGCAAAGGCCAACATTTTGATCATAGAATGTCCGACCTTCACTCCCTGGAACTCTGGCAAATTTTGTAATGTTCGTAAAAGTGGATCTAATGCCAGGTTAAATAATAACGGTGAAAGTGGGCATCCCTGATACGTTCCCCTCTGTATATTAAAAGATTGAGATGGCGCATTGTTTATGGACAGATAAGATCTTGGGTCCTTGTAAATCATTTGGATTGCCTCGGCAAACCAGGGACCAAATTTTCGTCTATCAAGAAGGCCATACAGATAGCCCCAGGAGACCCTATCGAAGGCCCTGTCCGCATCTAATCCTACAATGATGTTCTTGGTGTGTCGGTGCCGTCTTCTGTATGAGATAGCTCCTATTGCCGTACTAATATTATAGGTAATCGATTTTCCATGAATGAACCCAGTCTGGCAAGGCAATATCAAATCCGGGATAATTTGTTGTAATCCATTAGCTAATATTTTAGTGAAGATTTTAAAGTCTGAGTTGAGTAAAGAAATTGGCCTATACCCTTCAACTTGTAAGGGATCTTTACCCGGCTTGGGCAGGACAATAATACATGCTTCATTGAAACCATCTGGAAGCTTCTTAGCCCTCACTATTTCATTGAACACTGCACATAGATGCGGTCCTACAGTGGGTCCTAACATTTTTAATACTCGTTGCTAAACCCGTCAGGTGCTTTAGCGACCGTGAGGGTGTTAATAGTTTGCATAACCTCCGCCGTACCAAGGGGTGCAACCAGTATGGCTTTCTGTTCCTCAGACAGGGGTGGAGTTACCTCAGGCCGAAGAAAACCAGCCCCATCAGTAGTATTTCCAGTCTCAGCTGAGTAAAGTGACCCAAAAAAGGCCCCAAACTCCTCTGTTATCTCATCGTCTCTGGATGTGATTGTCCCGTCCCTTTTTTTAATCTTTTGGATTCTAGTAGCCTGTTTGAATGGTTTTGTCATGGAAGCCAAAAGTCTTCCTGGTTTGTTGCCCCATTTAAAGTATTTGTGTTTCAAGTAATCAATATTGTTCAGTGCTGCTTCGTGAGCCAACGTGTCTGCAGCCTCTTTGGCTTCTAGGAATTTTTGTTTTGCCGCGGGTGTATTAGAAAGTTTAAACGCCTTGTATGTCTGGGTTAAATGTTTCTGGGCTTCCAGAGT
Organism: Anomaloglossus baeobatrachus; assembly: GCF_048569485.1. Classification (NCBI taxonomy): domain Eukaryota; kingdom Metazoa; phylum Chordata; class Amphibia; order Anura; family Aromobatidae; genus Anomaloglossus; species Anomaloglossus baeobatrachus. The sequence goes on from NC_134355.1 coordinate 488,485,968, forward strand.
ACGCTTCATTAGCTCTTTCTTTCTGTAGCTAACATATGCAAGTATTTGCCCCCTTACAACTGCTTTAGAGGCCGCCCAGAATAGATGAACGTCCTCGCTATGTTCCTGGTTGTCTATTTTGTATGTGTCCCAAAGGTCTGTAAAAACTTCTTAAAGTCCTCTGACTGATAAAGATACGATGGGAATCTCCATTTCCGCTCTCTAATTACTGCCCCACCCAAACTGGATTTGAATGTGACTGGTGCATGGTTTGATAGATAAATGTTTAGGATGTTCGAGGACATAAGTGAGGGTAACACTGATGAACTCACCAGGCAATAATCTAATCTCGCATGAGAATTATGAACATGAGAGTAGTGTGAATAGTCTTTATCAATTGGATGCTGTAACCGCCAGACATCAACCAAGCCCAGATGGTCCATTAATAATTTTATATCTCCCTTATGTGTGGCCAGATGTGGTTTTTGAGGGTTCGAACTATCCAGGACTGGGTCATAAGCCTCGTTAAAATCACCTCCCACTATCAGATTAGAAGTGTTCCACCCTGCTATGTTTTCCAGGAGTTCGGAGTCAAATCTTGTGTCAGGAGTGTTAGGTGCATATATGTTAGCTAATCCATAAACCGTACCTTCAATGTTAATTTTGACCAAGAGTACTCTCCCAGAAGGGTCCTCCATCACATCTAATACCTCATTATTGATGTTCTTATTGATGAGAATGGCGACCCCTCTCTGTTTCTTGGTAAAGCATGCCTCAGCAGACATGATGTACTTCCTACTCAGAAGAGAAGGGTGGTTACCTTTTAGCCAGTGTGTCTCCTGCAAAAATATGATGTGAAAATTTGAGCGATTCAGATAGTTAAGAACTTTTCTCCTTTTAACTGGTGAATTGAGCCCGTTCACATTCCACGAACACCATATCAGCTCCTGCAGCATGGACACTCCTAAGTTTGTTTGGTTAGCCATTACCCAATGGAAATTAGGCCTTAGGAATTTTTTCAAAGCCTAATCTTGTCTCATTTGAGGTGCTCCACCCATCCCAGCCAGTGAGTAGAGACCCCCACAAAAGGGCACCTGTGGAGATACACACGCAGAGGTTCCTCCCATCCTCCCCCATCAACACCCCATTAACACCCCCCATCCCAAACAGCAAGGCTTTCTGCCTTCAATATAAACATACCAAAGAATACCCGTAAAATTTCAAACATTACGTCAAACAAATCGTGCTTGAAGTCACCATGTCAAGTATCATTGTTAGATGGTGAAGGTGATGCTCCTGAGTTTAGGTGGTTCAGGGCCTTCTCTGGATCCCCGAACTCCCAATTTTTCCCCTCCACTGTGAAGCGAAGGGTCGCTGGATATTGTAGGCTGAATTGAATGTCGCTTTCCACTAATAGTTGGCATACTGGGCTGAATGCTTTATGTTTTGCTGCCACAATTGCTGAATAGTCTTGAAAAATTAAGAGTTTATTGTTGTTGTATGAAAGACCCTTCTCATTCCGGAAAGCCGCCAATATTTTTTGTTTGTCTTGAAAGTCCAGCACTCTAAAGATGACCGGACGGGGTCTGGAACTTCCATCCCTGCGAGGGGGACCAATTCTGGGTGCTCTTTCGATGGCTATCGATCCTGATGTTGTTTTTACTTTTAGGGCCTTAGGTAGCCATTCTGCGGTAAATTTTTGTAAGTCCTTTGGAAGAACTGACTCAGGGAGACCTACCAGCCGGAGGTTGTTCCGCCTCGACCTGTTCTCCAGATCATCCATCTTTTCCAACAGGGACTCTACATCTTTCTCCTTGGCTTCCAGCTTCCCGGTGAGGTCCTGTAAAGAGTCTTCTAGGTCCAAAACTCTCTGTTCCACCTCCGTCAGCCTGGTTCCTTGTATGTTAACCTAGGTAACAATAATGTCCAGAGAGGATTGGAATGCTGCCAGCCTACTATCAATTAAAAAATAAGAAATAACGTTTGGAACTCCATTCTATGTCCATTTTTCATGTCAGTATATTCACACAGCAGTTTCTGCTATTCCATGTATTCCCCTTACATAGTCACTGGTGTGCATACCTTATCTCCCCATAGCCTACTATCAATGACCGGCATCAGCAAGTCCATTATGGCTTTGGCAGTGTATTGGGAATCGGATGCAGGCATGTTGCCCTCTGCTGCAGCCTTTGCCAGAGGGGGCGACTCCTGACTCCGGGTCCTCCCTTCTTTTTTAGCGGATGTGGGAATATTTTTACCTACAAATTTGTCCATGTTGTGTGGAACTCCAAGCAGCTTCTTTGCAGAAATGAGTGACTGCACTTTAACATGTTTTTACATTTGTATAGGAAAGATAGTTAGTATGCTGAGCCCTGGTCCTGGTTGTAAATCAGGCTGCAGAGCTATGAGGAGTTCTTTCTCCCAGGGAATTCTAGCAAGAGTTCAAGCTTCTCTGCACTTTTACTCCCCTCCTCCCTTATTCTTAATACTTTTATTTTTAATAGGGGTTAAAGTCCTTTGGCACTGGGGTCTGTGCGCTCTGAAGATGACCCTTTATAGCCCAGCTGCTCTGGAGAAAGTTTTTTTGCTGGAGCTTTGGTTCAGAGGTGGTTTATATGCTTGAATGCAACTTAGTTTAGAAAGACTTCAGGGTATCCGCCCCCAGTTCTCTCAGACAGCTCTGCCTCCACAGCTACTTCCCCTGTCAGCTACCTCCAGCCCCTCTGCTCTCTCCTGTAACTACAGACTTTCAGTGTTCCTTCTGTGGCAGGGAGGGGGGGGCGGGAAGTGTGTGAGAGTTCACTGAAAACTATGGCTGTCACTGGAAGCACTTCCAGTCCCCCTCCCTGTCTCCTTCAGGATGTTAGTACCTGGTTTTTCTCCCCTCTCTTACCAGGTCCCGGGTGCTTTCCGTTTGCAGTGGCACAGCTGCAGGGGGAGCAGGGAGGATGGGCAGCGTTCCTCTGTGCAGCACAGCCCACAGCCTGCAGCCTGTTGTTTAGTGTCAGAGCATGCCTTTCTTTGTGGTGCAGCATACACCTATCACCTCCGGAGTATCAGGAGAGCTGGGCCCGATGTGCGCCCCTTGTCCTGGCCTTATCCCCGCAGCCTTGGGATGTTAGGATGGGCCTGGATAACTTTTTTGGCCTATGCTGCTGCAGGAGCTCATGATCAAAGCAGCTACCTTGTAACTCCGCCTCCCGGAAGTCTAAATTACACTTTTTATGGATATCTTTGAGAAATGGCTTTCTTCTTGCCACTCTTCCATAAAGGCCAGATTTGTGCAGTGTACGACTGATTGTTGTCCTATGGACAGACTCTCCCACCTCAGCTGTAGATCTCTGCAGTTCTTCCAGAGTGATCATGGGCCTCTTGGCTGCATCTCTGATCAGTGTTATCTTTGTTTGAGATGAAATTTTTGAGGGACAGCCAGGTCTTGGTAGATTTGCAGTGGTATGATACTCCTTCTGTCGCAGGCGGAGGACGGGACGCTGCGCTCTCCCTCTGCTCGGGTCTGGCTGCCGCTGCTGCGGCCTCTGCTGCTCGGTGGCTCGAGCGATGTACCGGATCCCGGGGACTCGAGCGGCGCTCCTTGCCCGTGAGTGAAAAGGGGGATGGTTTTAGGGATTTATTGTCCGTGACGCCACCCACGGTTGTGGTGATTGTGTGGACACCACCGCTGCTCTGTATGGGGATCCTGGGAGCGGTGACAGGGAGCAGCTTTGTTGTTATTTCTCCCCTCCGTGGGTAGGGGTTGGTTGTCCCGGGGCCCAGTGATGGGGTGGAGGATGAGGGATGGAAAGCCAGGTGCAGGGCCTGGTGAGGTGCAGGGTCGCGGGGGCAGCGCTGTGCCGTACGGCACGGTGGTACTCACTCAGCCTGAGACGGTGACACAGTTCTCGGTAAAACACACGGCTGGAAAGACGGTTCCCACGGACGGCTGCTGTTGCTTTACCCCGGTAGTTAACGGTGACTGTCTTTTTCCCTGCACCTATGTTCAATGTTGGTAGCGATGGATTCCCACCGGTAACCCGCTCCCCGACTTGGATATGGGCCGGAGGAGCCCCTCTTTGCCCGCAGGCGCTGGCCCTGAGAAACTGGTGCCTTGGCGGTGGCGGTGTCTCTCTCATACGGTTGGACTGTTGCCTTCAATCGGGACTTAGTTGTTTAGAGACCCGGGGGTCCCCTTCACTGACGGATTTGGCAAATTCATGGTGACTCCTAGCCTTGCCGGGATCCGAAAGGCCCCTGCCAATGGTGCTGGCTTCTCCTTGTGTACCGGTCCGGTACCGCTGGGCCACCACTTGTCCACGGTCCTCACGGCAACTCCGATAGGCCACTCCTGCAGACGGTCACCGCCGTCTGCTAACCTTGCTGTCTCAGTCCGGGGCACACACCCGGACTCACTTCAGGCTGCTCTTTCACCACTTTCCTAGCTTCACTCTAACTCCTTTCTCTTCCTCCTCCAAGACTTATCTTATCTCACTTGCTCCTCTACCACTCAACTCCTCTCACTTCCTCCTCCAACTCTAATCTGCCAGTTTTCCCTCCTCCAGGACTGTGAACTCCTTGGTGGGTGGAGACCAACCGCCTGGCTCCACCCCCTGGTGTGGACATCAGCCCCTGGGGAAGGCAACAAGGATTTCTGGTCTAGCTTAGGTGTACCTAACCGGGGTGTAGGGTGTGGTGATGTCATTACCTGTGACCCCTGGCTGGTCCAGGGCGTCACATTCCTCCTTAGCAAAATGCAGACCGTCCGCGGGCTGCCCGTCCAACACCGGTTTTCTTTTTCTTTTTTAAACTGTGAAAAGATAAAAACATATACAAGTAGAAGAACATTATCCCACAATGGGAGGCACTTTCCTTAAACGTTGCAAGCGGTTTCAAACGGTTACGGCTTCCGCTCTCACCCACCCAAGTAACCTGGCCCTGATGCTGCCCCTAAGAAAACAGGCAGCACCCCTTGACCCCAGTCCTGCACCAAGTTACCCGAGCGGGATCTGTCCTTTCCAGGGGACCCACGTCCATGGGGAGCCCCTGGGACCCCCAGAGGGTAGCCACCGGTTCAGGTGGTGGCTGGGCCCCAGCCTGCTCCACTGCGGGCCCTCCCTCCAATCTGCCTCTCCGGAGGCGGCAACGGTGGAAGCTGCAACAACAACATTATTTATATCCCACAAGTTTGTGGTTGCCCTGCAAGTTCACGGGCTTGTCCGTAAAGAGTTCTTTATGCAACTTTTTGAAGGGTCCCCACGGGGACAACGGTGTCGGCAACGACCGGTTCAATCAAGCAGACAATCAGGTGAACTTCGGTTGATCACTCATTTTCCTTTTTAAACTTTAAACACACATGTTCACCCCCCCCTCTAAATAGTAGTTTTCCTGTACCTAAGTGGGGGTCTACCTAGGTTGGGGCGAGTGGACCTCCGGGGTCCAGTGTCAGTGGTGACTGGCAGCGGGGGAGAGGGAACAATCAGTCTCTCTTCCCTGTTATCGTGTGGGGCAGGCGGAGGCATAGGGGAGCTGGGCACAGGTTCATCCCTGGGCACTGCCACTGGTTCTGGCTCACGGTTGACCACCTCCATCATTTCTTCATCCACGGGTTGTGGGAATAGTATCACTGGAAGAATCACCGCGCCGTTCTGTGTAGGCCAGTCCGCTGGGAAGTCACCCATCACGGTGTGGATTACCTCTTTTGCCTTCTCTGCTGGTGGAGGAACAGGTACTTCAGCCGCTGCCCTCCATGCTGGTGGGCACCTTTTCAGATGGTCCCGGGAAACCGTGGCCAAAGTGCCCCCTTGGTCACGACTGATCTGGTAGGCCTTCCCATCTTCCCATCCTGTGGGCTGTATGACGTATGGGGTTTGTTCCTATTGATCATCCAGCTTGTTGGTTCTCCTCTTCCGCTTCAGCACTACATCTCCAGGCTGGAAAGGGCCAGCAGACGCCTTCTGGTTGAAGCGCCGCTCCTGTTGTTCCCGACTCCGACTTAAGTTCTTCTCCACATATTCCTGAATCTGTCCATACTGAACCCTTCGCCGGGTGTCCCATTCAGCCGTCGAGGGAAGTGTTTCTGGGGCTTCCAGTCCCATTTCCAGGTCTACCGGCAGTCGGCCGGGGCGAGCCCTCATCAGATATGCTAGGGTGCACTTCGTTGAGCTGGACGGGATATTGTTGTACATATCGACCAGGTCAGGCAGCTTCTCCGGCCACAGGTTCCGCTCTTCTAGCGGCAACGTCTTGAGGAGACCAAGGACCAAATGGTTCATCTTCTCACACATACCGTTGGTTTGGGCATGGTAAGATGTGGTCCGGATCTTCTTGCAGCCGTACAGCTGACAGAATTCATGGAACACCTCCGCTTCAAAGGCTGGGCCTTGGTCAGTAAGCACCTTCTCAGGGTATCCATGTGGTCGACAGAAGTAAGCTTGGAACGCTCTAGCGGCGGTACGGCTGGTTAGGTCTTTGACCGGGACAACCACCATGAACCTTGAATAATGATCCACTATGGTGAGAGCGTAAGTGTTACCCACTTCGGCTGGGGGTGAGCTTCACATGGTCCAGGGCGACCAGCTCCAGCGGTTGATGTGTAACGATCGGGTGCAGGGGTGCCTTCTGGCTGGCCTCGTCCTTCCTTCTCAGCATACACGGGCCACACTCTCGGCACCAGGCCTCCACAGACTCCCGCATCCCACTCCAATAGAACCGCTCCCTCAACAGCATTTCCAATTTCTTCCATCCAAAGTGTCCGGCACCATCATGGTATGCTTGTAGAATGGTGGGCACATTAGCTTGGGGAATCACCAACTGGCGGATTTTCTCATGAGTCTTTGGGTTAATCAGCTCACGGTACAACTTCCCTTGGTGTAGATATAGCCGGGTCCGTTCTTTCCACAGGCATTGGGCTTCAGCTGGGGCGGCAGGGTCTATTCCAGCAGCGCCTTGTTCCACCAGAGTCTTGACTAGGCAGACAGCGGGCGCCTGGTTTTGAGCTTCCTGCCACTCCTGGCTGGGCAGTGGATCCAGGTTCACCCGTTGTTGGTGGACATGTACCTTCTCAGTTGGTGGCTGGTGAAATGCAGGCAACTCGATCTCTGCGAGGTCGTCATCCTCGCACCCTTCTTCTGACAAGTGGGGCATCCGAGAGAGTGCATCAGCATTAACGTTGGCACGACCGGCCCTGTATTTAATTGTGAAGTCGTAGTTGGCTAGCCTGGCCACCCACCGCTGTTCCAAAGCACCCAACTTGGCCGTGTCCAGATGGGTCAGCGGATTGTTATCCGTGAAAGCGGTGAATTTTGCTGCGGCCAAGTAATGGCGGAACCGCTCGGTGATAGCCCACACCAGCGCCAGGAGCTCCAGCTTGAAAGAGCTGTAATTTTCGCGGTTCCTTTCAGTTGGTCGGAGCTTTCGGCTAGCATAGGCAATCACTTTTTCCTTCCCATCCTGGACCTGGGACAAGACTGCCCCCAAGCCCACATTGCTGGCATCGGTGTAGAGGATGAACGGGTGGCTGTAATCAGGATACGCTAGGATCTCCTCCCCGGTCAAGGCCGCTTTCAGCTGATGGAAGGATTCCTCATGCCTCTCTTCCCACACCAGTGGGGCTCCGAGGGGTCTACCACCTTTGGTCTGTCCCACGAGGAGGTCTTGCATGGGGGCAGCCATCTTCGTGTATCCCTTGATGAAGCGACGGTAGTACCCTACCAGACCCAGAAACTGCCTTACTTCCCTCACTGTGGTTGGCCTCGGCCAGTCTTGGATGGCAGTGACCTTCTCGGGTTCGGGGGCGACACCTTCTGCTCCCACCACATGCCCCAGGTAGTGCACTCTGGGTTTCAGCAGATGACACTTGGAGGGCTTCAACTTCATCCCGTACTTGGCAAGGGACGCGAACACCTCGGCTAGGTGTTCCAGATGGGCTTCATATGTCTGTGAATACACAATTACGTCATCCAGATACAACAGGACGGTCTCAAAATTCAGGTGCCCCAAACAGCACTCCATCAGCCGTTGGAAGGTACCCGGGGCATTGCACAGCCCGAACGGCATACTGTTGAATTCACAGAGTCCCATAGGGGTGGTAAAGGCAGTTTTCTCTCGGTCTTCGGGCGCCACGGCCACCTGCCAGTACCCACTGGTGAGGTCAAGGGTGGAGAAGTAGTTGGCGGTTCTCAGCGCGGACAAGGACTCCTCAATACGGGGCAGAGGGTAGGCATCCTTATGTGTTATCTGGTTAATCTTCCGGTAATCCACGCACATCCGCATGGTGCCGTCTTTCTTCTTAACCAGCACCAACGGGGCGGCCCAGGGACTACAGCTGTCCCTGATAACCCCTGCCTCCCTCATATTCCTCAACATGTCCTTGGTGCACTGGTAGTGTGCAGGGGGAATGGGCCTGTACCTCTCTTTGATAGGGGGATGTTCACCGGTAGGGATATGATGTTGGACCCCTTTAATCTGCCCAAAGTCTAGGGGATGTTTTCTAAAAACTTGCTCGTATTCCCGTACCACCCTGTATACCCCTTCTTTGTGATGTGTAGGGGTATCGTCAGTGCCCACGTGTAGCTGTTGGTGCCACTCTTCTGACTCCCCTTGGGGTGGGCGAGTGCTGGCAGTAGGTAGTGAAACTGGAGGAGCTGCTTCATGGATGGTATGGGGATCTAGGGTGAGCAACTTGGCAAGTGTAGCATATCGGGGAAGCCTGACTTCTTCTTCCCCACAGTTCAGCACCCTCACGGGCACTCTCCCCTTCTTTACATCTACCACCCCTCGGGCAGCCATTACCGTGGGCCAGTGTTCGGAGGGCATGGGCTCTATCATGGCAGGGTAGTCACGCCCCTGAGGCCCTACTGCTGCCCTACACCAAATCATCATCTCACTCCTAGGGGGCACAGTCAACGGGGCAACATCCATCACTCTCACTCCACCAATCTCCCCTCCCGTCGAGTTTACATGCTGGCGGTACATCAAGGCTCGGATCTCACGCTGCACAGCTCTTTGTCGGCTCCCCGCCGCCGTGGCGGCCAGCTGCTGCAGTAGGGCCAACATATCACTCATACAGTGCTCCATCACATTGGTTCCCAGCACTATCTTCGGGTTATGATCACTGGGTTCATTCATGATCACAATAATACCCTGATGTTGCAGTTCAGCTCGCCCCACCGTCATGGCCACTTGTTTATACCCCACTTGGGTCAGTGGGAGTCCATCAGCAGCAATCAGTGTTATACTAGTATCTGGGGGGGCCAGCTCGTCTGTCCCCCAATACCGTTGGTACAATGTGTATGGTATGGTGGTTACCTGTGATCCAGTGTCCAAGAGAGCCATCACTGGTATGCCGTCCACAGCCACGGGGATGATGGGCCGGGCCCCGATATACCGGTCCCGCCAGTCTGGGGGCCACGGGGTTCTACTCCTGAGGATTGGCCCGTGGCCCCAGGGGTTGCTCGTTTAACGGGCACTGTCGTACGTAATGGCCAGGCTTGCTGCACCTGTAGCAGGTTGGAGGTCTGTTCCGCGAGTTGTTAGCACTTCTCCGCGGCATCCAGGGAACATCCTCAGGGCTGTCGGCGAGCTGTAGCTTGGTTGGAGGCTGGGATCTGGTCAGAGGTTGGAGTGCGGCGAGAATCTTGGCAAGGTCTCCATCCATGCGGCGGACCTGGGCAGCCAGTTCTTCCATCGTGCTGCTTGGAGCTGTAGGTACTGGAGAGGCTGGTAGGGCAGGGGCCACCATGACGGGGGCCGTCTCAACTGGCCACGGGGCTGGTTCCAAGACTTCCGAAGCTGGGGGTTGCAAAGCTTTAATGGCCCGTTCCTCTAACACAGCAAAGTCCACATCAGGGTGTTCTAGGGCCCACAGCCGGAGTTGTTTGCGATCCACAGAGGACCTCATCCCCTGCACAAATTGCTCTACTAACATTTTGTTGCTGTCCGCCTCATTGATGGTGTCCACCCGCTTCAGTGTGCGGAGGACGGTTTGCAGACGTAAAGCGTAGTCCCGAATGCTGTCCACAGACCGTTGCCGACATTGGTAAAACTGCATCCTCAGCTCAGCTTCGGTGCGGGTCTCAAAGGCAGTCTGTAGTTTCTCAAAGATGGTGGCTACAGAGAACCGGTCCCCCTCGGCCCAGGTCTCCGCCTCCTGCTCAGCCGCACCGGTTAGCTGCCCCAGCACTACCGCTGCACGTTGCTTATCAGTCAGGGGGTACAATTCCAGGAGCGGGTTAAGCTTTTTCCGCAAGACCTGTAACGCATCAGGTTTCCCGTCGTACTGCGGTAGCCAGGTAGCTCCGGGCACATAGGGCAAGGAGAACGGCATCACCTGAGCGAGAGCTGGGACCGCGGCACCCCCCGCCAGCGCGGCCGGGACCTGGGCAGGCCCATTCCCATCCACGGGTGCCACTGCGGCTGCGACCGCCGCTCCTCCAGCAGCTCCGTCGAGCGCAGACATCTTGCTTCAGTCCCCCTTAGCCTTTTTCCGGCCCCTCCTCTATCGGGGCGGAATTTTGGCCTTCGCGCCTCCACTACTTGAGGAGACGCTCGAGCGGGAACTTTTCGCGCCAAAGATGGCGGCTTCTGCAATTTTCTGGCCAGACACCTCCGGCGGTAACAAGGCGCACCTCTACCCAACGGCAGAGCGGTAAGATCCTGTTCGTGACGCCAAGTTGTCGCGGGCGGAGGAGGGGACGCTGCGCTCTCCCTCTGCTCGGGTCCGGCTGCCGCTACTGCTGCGGCCTCTGCTGCTCGGTGGCTGGAGCGATGTGCCGAATCCCGGGGACTCGAGCGGCGCTCCTCGCCCGTGAGTGAAAAGGGGGATGGTTTTGGGGATTTATTGTCCGTGACGCCACCCACGGTTGTGGTGATTGTGTGGACACCACCGCTGCTCTGTATGGGCATCCCGGGAGCGGTGACAGGGAGCAGCTTTGTTGTTATTTCTCCCCTCCGTGGGTAGGGATTGGTTGTCCCGGGGCCCAGTGATGGGGTGGAGGATGAGGGATGGAAAGCCAGGTGCAGGGCCTGGTGAGGTGCAGGGTCACGGGGCAGCGCTGTGCCGTGCGGCACGGTGGTACCCACTCAGCCTGAGACGGTGACACAGTTCTCGGTAAAACACACGGCTGGAAAGACGGTTCCCACGGACGGCTGCTGTTGCTTTTCCCCGGTAGTTAACGGTGACTGTCTCTTTCCCTGCACCTATGTTCAATGTTGGTAGCGATGGATTCCCACCGGTAACCCTCTCCCCGACTTGGATATGGGCCGGAGGAGCCCCTCTTTGCCCGCAGGCGCTGGCCCTGAGAAACTGATGCCTTGGCGGTGGCGGTGTCTCTCTCATACGGTTGGACTGTTGCCTTCAATCGGGACTTAGTTGTTTAGAGACCCGGGGGTCCCCTTCACTGATGGATTTGGCAAATTCACGGCGACTCCTAGCCTTGCCGGGATCCGAAAGGCCCCTGCCAATGGTGCTGGCTTCTCCTTGGGTACCGGTCCGGTACCGCCGGGCCACCACCCGTCCACGGTCCTCACGGCAACTCCGATAGGCCACTCCTGCAGACGGTCACCGCTGTCTGCTAACCTTGCTGTCTCAGTCCGGGGCACACACCCAGACTCACTTCAGGCTGCTCTTTCACCACTTTCCTAGCTTCACTCTAAAGGCCCCGTCACACTAAGCAACATCGCTAGCAACATCGCTGCTAACAAACAACTTTTGTGACGTTGCTAGCGATGTTGCTGTGTGTGACATCCAGCAACAACCTGGCCCCTGCTGTGAGGTCGTTGGTTGTTGCTGAATGTCCTGGGCCATTTTTTAGTTGTTGCTGTCCCGCTGTGAAGCACAGATCGCTGTGTGTGACAGCGAGACAGCAACAACTAAATGTGCATGTTTACTGAACATTGTTTCAGCTCAGGTTTTTGTGTTTTTTGTATGTTATCTTGCTTTATTGCAAGTTGGGGGTGCAGCCCTCCTAATACTGAGACTGAACAACTGATTGCGTCTCACTTTGCTGTGTTTTTTATCTGGGACACAGCTGACCACTTGCCACCATCCATATTGGAGTTTGACATGACACAAGTCAGGTATTGATAATGTTTTTAACTTCAGTAGGTTAGGGACTGTCTCAGATGGGTACACCGTGACGAGGTGAGACAGCTTTTTACCTTTTTGCAAAAATGTATACACTAAGTACCCTGTTATTAAGCACTTGCAATTTATTTATTTATATTCAGGGTATTTTTCATACAATTTTTCTCCTTGGTTTTTTCTAGTCTTAAGGCTGCAATTCACATGCTTAATGTTGCATGTTTACTGAACATTGTTTCAGCTCAGGTTTTTGTGTTTTTTGTATGTTATCTTGCTTTATTGCAAGTTGGGGGTGCAGCCCTCCTAATACTGAGACTGAACAACTGATTGCGTCTCACTTTGCTGTGTTTTTTATCTGGGACACAGCTGACCACTTGCCACCATCCATATTGGAGTTTGACATGACACAAGTCAGGTATTGATAATGTTTTTAACTTCAGTAGGTTAGGGACTGTCTCAGATGGGTACACCGTGACGAGGTGAGACAGCTTTTTACCTTTTTGCAAAAATGTATACACTAAGTACCCTGTTATTAAGCACTTGCAATTTATTTATTTATATTCAGGGTATTTTTCATACAATTTTTCTCCTTGGTTTTTTCTAGTCTTAAGGCTGCAATTCACATGCTTAATGTTGCATGTTTACTGAACATTGTTTCAGCTCAGGTTTTTGTGTTTTTTGTATGTTATCTTGCTTTATTGCAAGTTGGGGGTGCAGCCCTCCTAATACTGAGACTGAACAACTGATTGCGTCTCACTTTGCTGTGTTTTTTATCTGGGACACAGCTGACCACTTGCCACCATCCATATTGGAGTTTGACATGACACAAGTCAGGTATTGATAATGTTTTTAACTTCAGTAGGTTAGGGACTGTCTCAGATGGGTACACCGTGACGAGGTGAGACAGCTTTTTACCTTTTTGCAAAAATGTATACACTAAGTACCCTGTTATTAAGCACTTGCAATTTATTTATTTATATTCAGGGTATTTTTCATACAATTTTTCTCCTTGGTTTTAACTAAATGTGCAGGCAGCAGGAGCCGGCTTCTGCGGAGGCTGGTAACCAATGTAAATATCGGGTAACCAAGAAGCCCTGTCCTTGGTTACCCGATATTTACCTTTGTTACCAGCCTCCGCCGCTCTCACTGTCAGTGCCGGCTCCTGCTCTGTGCACATGTAGCTGCAGGACACATCGGGTTAATTAACCCGATGTGTGCTGTAACTAGGAGAGCAAGGAGCCAGCGCTAAGCATTGTGCGCTGCTCCCTGCTCTGTGCACATTTAGCTGCAGCACACATCGGGTAATTAACCCGATGTGTGCTATAACTAGGAGAGCAAGGAGCCAGCGCTAAGCGATGTGCACTGCTCCCTGCTCTGTGCACATGTAGCTGCAGCACACATCGGGTAATTAACCCGATGTGTGCTGTAACTAGGAGAGCAGGGAGCCAGCGCTCAGTGCTCGCTGCTCCCTGCTCTCTGCACGTGTAGCTCCGTGCGCTGGTAACCAAGGTAAATATCGGGTTGGTTACCCGATATTTACCTTAGATACCAAGCGCAGCATCTTCCACGCGGCGCTGGGGGCTGGTCACTGGTTGCTGGTGAGCTCACCAGCAACTCGTGTAGCGACGCTCCAGCGATCCCTGCCAGGTCAGGTTGCTGGTGGGATCGCTGGAGCGTCGCAGTGTGACATCTCACCAGCAACCTCCTAGCAACTTACCAGCGATCCCTATCGTTGTTGGGATCGCTGGTAAGTTGCTTAGTGTGACTGGACCTTTACTCCTTTCTCTTCCTCCTCCAAGACTTATCTTATCTCACTTGCTCCTCTACCACTCAACTCCTCTCACTTCCTCCTCCAACTCTAATCTGCCAGTTTTCCCTCCTCCAGGACTGTGAACTCCTTGGTGGGTGGAGACCAACCGCCTGGCTCCACCCCCTGCTGTGGAAATCAGCCCCTGGGGAAGGCAACAAGGATTTCTGGTCTAGCTTAGGTGTACCTAACCGGGGTGTAGGGTGTGGTGATGTCATTACCTGTGACCCCTGGCTGGTCCAGGGCATCACACTTCCATTTCAATATGATCACTTGCCCAGTACTTCTTGGGATGTTTAAAGTTGTAGAAATCTTTTTGTAACCAAATCCGGCATTAAACTTCTCCACAACAGTATCACGGACCTGCCTGTTGTGTTCCTTGGTCTTTATGATGCTCTCTGTGCTTTAAACAGAACACTGAGACTATCACAGAGCAGGTTCATTTGTACGGAAACTAAATTACTCACAGGTGGCTTATATTTATCATCATCAGTCATTTAGGACAACATTGGATCATTCAGAGATCCTCAATGAACTACTGGAGTGAGTTTGCTGCACTGAAAGTAAAGGGGCCGAATAATATTGCACGCCCCAATTTTCAGTTCATTCTTTTTTAAAAAAGTTTAAAATAAGCAATAAATTTCATTCAACTTCACAATTGTGTCCCAATTGTTGTTGATTCTTCACCATAACAGTAACATTTTTATCTTTATGTTTGAAGCCTGAAATGTGGGAAAAGGTTGAAAAATTCAAGGGGGCCGAATACTTTAGCAAGCAACTGTATATACTCATATTGAGCTGGAGAATCGAACTACCAGGTAAGTTTTACCATATAGTGAACATGGTAAATAAAAAAAAAACAATTGTTGAATTACACTTTGTTTGCAATGTCACCACACTTGGATTTTTTTTTCCCATTTTCTGGTACACTATTTGATAAAATAAATGCTGTCATTGAAAATTACAACTCATCTCACAAAATATAATCTTTCATATGGCTATATTGATGGAAAAAGAAAAACATTATGGTTCTTAGAAGGCTAGGAAAAAGCAAACGCGCAAAAACGGAAAATCGCAAGGTTGTGAATATAAAGGGAAGCTTACAACATATCATAAAACTATTTTGACACAGATTGACAAAATAAGTATACAAACCTCATCAGGTGTAAGAGATATATTGTTATGACCGTCGGGGTGGGAGTGTAACGGAAGTGGGAAGTCTGTGGTTTTGTTCCGAGGAAGGTGCTAGATTGCTTTAAAATGTGTTGACTTACAAACAATTTTTAACCCAATCCATTTGGTGTACTTTTAGTCTATTGAGGCAGCGCAGAAGAACTACATTTTATCCTAATCATGTAATACCGTGTTTTTCTAAAATAACACTGTCTTATAATTTTTTTGCCCCCAAAAGAGCACTAGGACTTATTTTTTGAGAAGGTCTTATTCTTGGAGAAACATGGTTGGGGGTAAGTTTATCCCAAAAATGCAGACACCCCCTTCCCAGATGACTCATACTTACCAGACGTCTGCGTGGCTCCCAGGTCCTCCCTGTGATCTCCGGTAGGTCCTCTCAGCAGGTATGTTGTACGCTGCCTCCCCTTCTTCTGGCTGACACACTCACGCAGATCAGATCGTGCACATACTCATACACACATACACACAGACACACTCATACACACACACACACACTCATACACACACATCAGATATCACACACCAGATATCACACACACACACTCACTCACCACGTCGGGCGATACAGAATGCCTCCAGCCACAGGGAAAGATAGGAGGAAGTCACATGTCACAGGGCCTGTAAACCAGCATTCCTTCCGCAGATCTTTGAGCTCCACCGCACTGCATCTGAGGAAATCGGTATCGTTGGATGTGGTAAGTGTGTGTGTGTGTGTGCGATCTGATGGGTGATTATGTGTGGGTGATTTTGTGATGGGTGGGTGTGGGTGATTGTGATGAATGGGTGATTTTAATGGGCCCTAACTCAGAAGTGCCTCTCATGTCAGCTGAGAGGTTTCAGGTATTTAAGGCACCTTCCCCTTAAGGGAGGTGCCTGGTTAACAAGTTCTATAGGTTGCTAGTACTCAGGTCTTCAATGCTGCTGCTATAGTTGTGCTATATTCTGCTGCTGCTTGCATTACAAGTCCACTGCTGCTGAAACCCTCTACGTGGGCAATTACCTATGTTGTCTGCTGCTGCAAGCATCCACACCGGCTGCTGCTAACCCATCCATCAATCCATTCTTCCATCCTGGCCAAATCCACATCACTGGCTGCTGCTGTTATACCTATCATTTGAGACTGTCAGTGTTCATACCGATTGGTCCAGCTGTCACAGCATCAGTATTCTCGAGTGGCACCCAATCTCACACCTGCAGTGCAACACCCTCACATTAGAGGCTCTGGGGAAAACCAGGTGTGGTTGTGTATTCAAGCCACTCAGGGTTTTCTGTGTGCTGTGGCCCAGTGGGTCCGCTAATCCCGTGCTTGCCCCATGAGCATAACAGTTTGCCCAGGCCATGGATCCCGCTTGTTCCAATATGACGCTACTCACCAAGCTGCAGCAAAAGGTGGTCCAGCAATGTGAGCAACAGAATCGAATTCTGAGTCATCTTCAATCACTGGACACCCGCCTTCAAGCAATGTCTCAGTTGAATGCGGTACCGACTGTGGTTCCTACCCCAGCAACAAATCCCGTCTCGAGTTCCAGTCTCCATCTGATGTCACCTGCATGGTTTGACGGTGATCCCCAAGTATGCAGAGGCATCATAAACAAGTGCTTCCTGCAGTGCTTCCTACACTTTGAGCTGCTGTCACATCTGTTCTCCTTGGATTTGACCAAGGTGGCCTTTATGATGTTGCACCTGAGTGTTGGAGACCTGGCTTGGATAAACCCACTGTGGAGAGAAGCGATCCTACTATACAGCACCTGCCGCTCTTCTTAGAAACATTCTTCAAGGTGTTCGATGAGCCGGGTCTCTTTTCGTTGACCGCATCCTTGCTGCTCAGACTCCGCCAAAGAAGTCTGGCCATAGGCCAATATGCCTGTCCTCCGTTGTGGGCTGGAATAATGAAGCACAAGTAGCTGTTTTCTGCGAAGGATTGTCTGGAACCATAAAAGACGAACTGGTGGGTCGAGATGTGCCATCTTCTCTGGACAACCTAGTATAACTGGAAGTCTACATCGACCTTCGGCTCCAAGGATGATCCAGGGAGATGATTTGGGAGAAGAGTCCATTGCGGCTGGCTCCTTCATTCCAGAGGCCCATCATGCCGCTACCAAAAACCTTCGCTGCTTAGCCCATGAAGATAGATTAAGTGCATTCATACAGTCGTTGCTCAGTGATTGATTGCACCAGTGAAGGGTGCTTCTACTGTGTAAGTTCTACGCATCTGACCTGCTTTTGTCCTAAGAAGCGAGGAAACTACCCAGCCTATGCTCAGTAGAGAAGGCTACCCTAGTCAAGAGCAAGTTCTCTTCATCTCTAAATATGACTGTATCTGTAACCAGTGGTGACTCCCGTTTCTGAGAAACAGCACTACTGGATTCTGTTATTGATGGGAATTTCATACAGCAGGCCATATTGGATCGGTATCGGATTCATGTTCGTCAGCTGCAAACTCCCATTTCCGTGCTGTTGGTGGACAGAAAGCCTCGGCCTGAGGCCATTCAGTTCAACACCAAGGAAGTTATCTTCATGGAAGAATGCTGCATATGAAGAGAATTGCCTTTCACGTGTTACCAGGAATGTCACATTCACTGTTTATAGGTCTGCCGTGGCTTTGAAAGCATTTATCGGTTTTGGACTGGAGATCTGAGGAAGTACTAAGGTGGGGGGTCATTCCTGCCAGGAAAGTTGTCCTGTTCTCGTACAACCTGATTGGCCGCCTATGAAATCCTTTAATCTTCCGGAGCTGCCATCTACCTTTGGGCCTACACAGATGTCTTCGATAAGAAAGAGGATGAAACTTTGCTGGCAAATAGGCTGTATGACTGTCCTATCAACCTCCTACCTAGGTACACTCCTGCTCGCAGTTGTATCTATCCACTGTCTCAGGCTGAGACCCAAGCCATGTCTGAGTACATTAAGGAGAATCTGTCTAGAGGATTCATCCAAAAGTCCTCCTCACCGGCCGGAGCCATATTCTTCTTTGTAAAGAAAAGGACGGGTCTCTTTGGCCATATATCAACTTTAGAGGTCTCAATCAGAATATGGTAAAAAAGCAAATACCCGTTGTAATTGTTTGACCAGTTCTGAGGTTCCAGAAATTTTCCAAACTCGACCTCCGTGGTGCATACAACCTTGTCCGTATATGGTTGGGTGATGAATGGAATGCAGCTAAGGAGCCTTAGCATTGTGGCTGAGAGGCAGCTAGAACTCAAAAATTTACCCCCCCTTTTTTTTGTATTATGTCCCCTGAAGAGTCCAGGTGGATGAAACATGTCGGGACCCCAATAGGGTCATATTAGGGGTTTTGTCTAACTTATCGAGCTGTGGACTGTCCTTGTTACGACAGTCTGTGGGTATGAGTTTAGCTTTTAGTTTCCTAGTAAGTTGATAGGGACAGTTTTGTTCCTGGAGGACCCTGAACCATGGTACTGGTTGAAACTGCTCACACTCTGACTCAAACAGATCTGTTGAGATTATTCCAATCTTATGCTAGTGCACAGCTGATCACTGTCACTGTGTGAACTGTATTTCTTTGAGTATATTGTGTTTTTTCTATTTCCTTTTTTACAGGACCACTGAACTACTTCATGGGAAGTAACAAATACTCATTTATTTCTGTTTTTTTGTGTTTGTTTATTGTGTTTTTTATGTCCAATATATGTCAGTGGCATCCTGAGTGTTTTACTCTCTGCTCTTGTGGGAACACCACAACTAGTAGGTGTTCCTTTTTGATTTTGGCTTACTAGTGGGTTTCACTGTAGGAGCTTGATGATGTTTATTGTGTGGAGGTTTTCTAACCTTATTTTAATGTATATCCATTAAAGGTTAAATTTTAGTCATACATCAGGGGCTCTCCAAACATGACATGGCGTCCGCTAACGATTCCAGCCAATTTTGAGTTCAAGAAGTCAAATAGTGCTCCTTCCCTTTCTAGCCCTGACATGCCCCCAAACAGTTCTTTTTCACCATATATGGGGTATTGGTGCACTCAGGAGAAATTGAACAGCAAATTGGTGCATTTTCTCTTGTTAGCCTTGTGAAAATGAAAGATTTCGGGTTAAAGGAACATTTTTGTGGTAAAAATATATTTTTTCATTTTCACAGCTCAATGTTCTAAAATTCTGTGAAGCACCCGGTGGTTCAAGGTGCTCACTAGAGATGAGCGAACCGGTTGCGGTTCGGCTCGAGGTCGGTTCGCCGAACGGAGGTCCCGTTCGAGTTCGGTTCGACGAACCGAACTCGAACCAATAGGCTATAATGGGAAGCAATCACAAACACATAAAAATGCATTATAAATGTACACATACAGTTAATAAACATTGCCATAACACTTACCGGTCCCCGCGATCCCTCCTGCACTCTGTCTCCTGCCGCTATTCCATCCGATGATCGCTGAATCCTCCCGGTGACCGGCACTGCCAGCAGTGATGCAGGACCTATCGTGACGTGTCTTGTGGCTATTATCTCATTGGCTACAGACTGGTCACATGACTATGACGCGTCATGTAGGACCTGCGAGTGCATCTCTCTGGTACACGGTGCACATTTGTGTATCGCCGTGTACCGGCGACATGCTGTAGCACAAGGTCGACTCCCCGTTCCGTTAGGGACCGGCTGACACAGCCGGTCATTAACGGAGATCACCGTTGCCATAGCAACGCAGTTAGCGGTGACGTCACCGCTAACCGCGGCTCCGGGAATCACATGATCGGAGCCCTGTTGCTATGGTAACGCGTCTGTCACCGCCAGCAGCCAGCAGCACTGATCTCTCACTACGTGAAGGCTGCAAGCTGCTTTCCGTGCAGCCATCACGGAGTGATTTCTGCACGGGAAGCAGCATCTTCCCCCATTCAGCAGTGATGGAGCAGAGCTGCATTTGTTGAACGAGAAAGACAGAAGACCATGGATCGTGGAGGGCTGACAGGGGGTAATAAAGATGGAGTCTCTAATGTGTCTGTGTATTTATTTCTATTAAAGTATTTTTTCTCTGTGTGGTGTCTTTTTTTAACCCTTTATTGGAGATTCTTAATGGCTGGGTCAAACGTGCCTGACATTAAGAATCTCTGGCTTAATACTAGCTAGTAAAACAAAGCCAGTATTAACTCATGATTACCCAACAAGCCACCCGGCTTCAGGGCTGTTGGAAGAGTTGTATACAGCGCCAGATGATGGCGCTTCTATGAAAGCGCCATTTTCTGGGGCGGCTGCGGACTGCAATTCGCAGCAGAGGCGCCCAGAAACCTCGGGCTAACCTGTGCTGCGGATTCCAATCCCCAGCTGCCTAGTTGTACTCGGCTGGACACAAAAATGGAGCGAAGCTCACGTCGTTTTTTTTTTAATTATTTAATGAAATAAGTGAAATAATTAAAAAAAACGGGCTTCCCTATATTTTGGGTTCCCAGCCGGGTACAAATAGGCAACTGGGGGTTGGAGGCAGCCCGTGGCTGCCTGCTGTACCTGGCTAGCATACAAAAATATGGCGAAGCCCACGTCATTTTTTTGGTGGGCAAAAAACTTCTGCATACAGTCCTGGATGGAGTATGCTGAGCCTTGTAGTTCTGCAGCTGCTTCGCCATATTTTTGTATGCTAGCCAGGAACAGCAGGCAGGTACGGCTGCCCCCAACCCCCAGTTGCCTATTTGTACCCGGCTGGGAACCAAAAATAAAGGGAAGCCCTTTTTTTATTATTTCATGAATTTCATGAAATAATTAGAAAACAAATGACGTAGGCTTCGCCCCATTTTTGTGTCCAGCCAGGTACAACTAGGCAGCTGGGGATTGGAATCCGCAGCACAGGTTGGCCTGAGCTTTCTGGGCCCCACTGCTGCGAATTGCAGTCTGCAGCCGCCTCAGAAAATGGCACTTTCATAGAAGCGCCATCTTCTGGCGCTGTATCCAACTCTTCCAGCACCTGCCTGCTATACCTGGTTAGCATACAAAAATATGGCGAAGCTCACGTCCTTTTTTTGTAGTTTTTTGGCAAAAAAAATAAAAAATGCTTCCCTGGATTTTCCATTGCCAGTGAAGGTAACACCAAGCAGTGGGGGTTAGCAGCCAGTAGCTGCTTGGATTACCCTTAGCTAGCAATACAAAAAATGCAGCGGGAGCCCATATATATTTTTTTTAATTATTTATTTAAATAACTAAAAACAAAATGGGCTTCCCTGTATTTTGATTGCTGGACATCACAGTGCTGTAAAAATAAATCTTTAAAAAAAATGACGTAGCGCTCCGCGGTATTTTTGATTCTCAGCGCAGATAAAGCAGACAGCTATGGGTTGCCACCCCCATCTGCCTGCCGTTACCTTGGTTGGCAATCAAAATACAGGGAAGCCCATTAATTTTTTCTATTTAAAAAATAGTTAAAAAATAATGACGTTGGGTCCCCCTTTTTGATAGCCAGCTAGGGTAAAGCAGACGGCTGTAGCCTGAAAACCACAGCTGGCAGCTTTACCGTGGTTGGGGATCCAATGTGGAGGTCCCCCCAGGCTCTTTTTTTTATAATGATTTTATAAATATTAATAATTACACAAAAAAAGTAGGGTCCCCCCCAAATTGGATCACCAGCCAAGGTAAAGCGGACAGCTGTGGTCTGGTATTCTCAGGGTGGGTAGGTCCATAGTTATTGGGCCTTCACAGCCTAAAAATAGCAGGCCGCAGGCACCCCAGACGTGGCGCATCCACTAGATGCGCCAATCCTGGCGCTTCACCCCAGCTCATCCCGTGCCCTGGTGCAGTGGCAAACGGGGTAATAAATCGGGTTGATACTAGCTGTAAAGTCACCTGAGATCAAGCCCAGCAGTTTGTGATGTCATGGTGTCTATTAGATACCCAACATCATAAACTGTCAGTACTAACAAAAAAAAATCAACAAAAGAAATTTATTTGAAAAAACAGTCCCCAAAACATTCCCTCTTTCACCAATTTATTGTAAGAAAAAAAATAAAGGGGTCCCACGACGACTCTGGACCGTCTAGAATATGGGGGGGGAGACACTCAGGGAACGTATCCCCCATTTTCTAGAAGTGCTGTCACACTCCCCGGCTCCCCTGCCACGCTCCCCGACTCCCCTGCAACGCTCCCCAGCTCCTTTGCCAGGCGTCCCCCGCTCCACGGCCTCCATGCTCCCTCACCTGCGTCCTCCAGGCAACCCGGTCCCCGGTCCCGGCGCCCATCTGCGATGCTGAGCGCTGCTGCCTCCTGTGCACCGCTCCCTGCTCTGGCTTCTGGCACCCGGCCTCGCGCATGCGCATTAGGGCGCACGCGCGGTCATTGACCCTCTCTTAAAGGGCCAGCGTCCACCAACAGGATATTGAAGATTCAGGTGCAGGGTATATAGGGGGTTCCTTTCCAAGTGGGCGGGGCCTGTTCTTCGTGTTTGCTAAGCTAGGAGTCAGGTCTCCCTGTGCCATTATCTCGTACTTACCTATCTCTCTTGTAGAGCCGCTCCTGTCTCGCCAACCGGTCCTGACGGTTCCAGAACCCCGAACGGACTGTCCGCCATCTTCTCAGTTCCTACCGTCTCCAATCCCTGGATCCGTGTGGTGACCGACCTCCCCGTTCCGCTGGTTTCGGACCCTGCCTGACATCATCTCGGCCTCCGAACCTGCGCTCCGTCACCCGGACTACCTTCAGAGACTCCGTGGTCCCAGGGACTTCTACACCCACTCCTCTGAACGGACTGTCCTGCTACCCGTAGGGCTTCGGCTACCGGGCACCTTGCCCTCGGTGGGGTGCTCAGTCCAGTGGATCCACCTCCTGGGCCTACCCGTCATCCTGGTCCTAACAAGTGCAGACCCTTCATGTGAGGAGTGTGGGTGCAATGAATCTGCACTTACTCTCACCGGGTCCACAGCAGCAGAGTCCATGTCGTAATGGTTGCTACCAAAGCTGCAATGCCCTGCTCATGAGGTAAGGGCATGCCCAATCAGGAGAACTATTCTACATTTCCAAATATTGGTATTTGCTGATATTATTGCTATTCCACCTACTATATATTGGGGATAGGATCTTGGAGATGGAATACCCCTTTAAGTCCAGTTATCCAGCTGAATGAATACTTAACAACAGAGCTCGCTATTTAGATGTGTTTTCTTGTGGCGTATAACGGACTCTCATGTTTGGTAGTCATTCAGCAGGGCAACTATAAAAGCAAATCCCTCCATTTGGAAATGTAGTATAGCTCTCCTGATCAATTATGTTCCTTACCTCATGAGCAGGGCATTGCAGTAATAATAATAATTTATTCATTTATTTAGCGTTATTAATTCCATAGCGCTGTATGTCTTTGGAGTGTGGGAGGAAACCGGAGTACCCGGAGGAAACCCACGCAAACACGGGAAGAACATACAAACTCCTTGCAGATGGGGTCCTTGGTGAGAATTGAACCCAGGACCTCAGCGCTGCAAGACTGCAGTGCTAACCACTGAGCCACCATGCCGCCCATTTAGCTTACAGATGCATAACCACCACTCACTGTGTCTGAACACAGGAAGCTGAGCTGACAACCGCTCTGTCCATGCGGCAGCGTCTATTGTGAAGGAGAGGGCCGCGGGGGATTAATGCTGCACAGGTACCGTGGGACACCGGGGAACACCGGTGGGGTTATAGGGGGTGACCTGGCGGGCCTGGGGAGGCGTTTTCTGTCGCATGTGTCATGGCACATGCGACAGAAATCAGAGGAGTAGGGTGAATGCGGCCGGCGCGCTGCTGTGCGCGTGGCCATCTTGGATTTCTGGGAGGGCATCAGGGGGGGCACTTTGGCGACACCGGGGGACCGGAGGGGACCGGGGAGGAGATTTATCATGTTTGTTCATGCCAGATGGGAGATAAATAATTTTTTACCGGCGCTGTCATTTACTGTAACGTGATCATCGGTGTACGGTGTATACCTGTGATCACGTGAGCGGGGACCGGAAAAACCGTCCTGAATCATGATCTCCAGGGTCTCAGCTAGCCCTGAAACCCCAGAGATTTTCTGATGCTGGGGGGCGCTATTCACTTATTTCTGCCTGCTGTTTATAAACGGCAGATCAGAATAAGGCTACATTAACACGACCGATCCATTTTTGCGGTCTGCAAAAATCAGTTCGTTTTTTTTTCACGGGTGCATCCGTGTGGCATCCGTTTCCGTTCCGTAGACGGTCCGTATGTCATCTGTTTGTCATCCGTGTGCCTTCCGTTTTTTTTGTGTACTGCAAAAAAACTGAAGGAGGGTAAATGCATAAATTTACCCAGGATCCATAGCTTCATCCTACATGAGGCGGTCACATGTTCACTCCAGTGCCATTTTCTACTGCTTTTCACAGCGTAGAGCGCTCTGGTGATTTTCTTGTGCTTGTGCACTTCATATCAGTCTTTTCTGTCATTATAATGGCAGAAAGACACATAGTGTCCCACTCTCCTGCATTTTGTAATTTTGCACCCTTTGGTGCCTTTCATGTGGCACTAAGGGGTGCTTAGCTTTGTATTTAGCCAAAAAAATGAAAAAAAAAATGACGTAGGGTTCCCCCTAGTTTTGTAGCCAGCTAGGGTAAAGCAGACGGCTGCAGCCTGCAGACCACAGCTGGCAACCTCACCTTGGCTGGTAATCCAAAACTGAGGGCACCCCACGCTGTTATTTTAAATTAAATAAATAATTAAAAAAAAAAACACGTAGGGGTCCCCCCAAAATTGGATCACCAGCCAAGGTAAAGCAGACAGCTGGGGTCTGATATTCTCAGACTAGGGAGGTCCATGGTTATTGGACTCTCCCCAGCCTAAAAATAGCAGGCCGCAGCCGCCCCAGAAGTGGCGCATGCATTAGATGCGCCAATCCTGGTGCTTCGCCCCAGCTCATCCCGCGCCCTGGTGCGGTGGCAAACGGGGTAATATATGGGGTTAATACCAGATGTGTAATGTCACCTGGCATCAAGCCCTGGGGTTGGTGAGGTCAGGCGTCTATCAGATACCCGACATCACCAACCCAATCAGTAATAAAAAAATAGACGACAAACACATTTTTATTTGAAAAAACACCCCCCAAAACATTCCCTCTTTAACCAATTTATTAGAAAGAAAAACAAATCCAGGTCTGGTGTAATCCAAGGGGTTGCCATGACAATCCACACTGTCCCAGTCAATGAAGAGCAGAATGTTCCCCATTGGCTGGGAGAGCAATGCAGTGACCTGAGCTAACATCAATGGGTCAGCCCAGGTCACTGCAGGGCATGACAAGTGCTGCTGTCAGCGAGGTACATTACCTGCGCTGATCTCCAGCACACTGACAGCACCTGTCACTGAGTTCAATGACCGCCGCCTTCACAGCCAAGTATCGCGAGAGGCCCGTGACGTCACCGCTAGTCAGTCTCGGGTCGGAAGCGAGAGAAGGTGATGTGACAAGCGGCGGCCATGGAGGACAGTGACAGCGCTGAGGTCGGGATGGCGGGACTTCATCACCGCAGGTAAGCCGAGCGGGACCATGTGTGCAGAGTGTGTGTGCAGAGTGTGTGTGTGTGTGTGTGTACGTGTGTACATGCCGCGGGCAGGAGGGGGCGGAGCGAGCTGAGCGGGGAAGTGTGGGCTTCCTGCACGTAACTAGGATAAACATCGGGTTACTAACCAAAGCGCTTTGGTTGGATACCCGATTTTTATCTTGGTTACCAGCTTGTGGCAGGCTGCCAGCGATGGCTCCTGCACACTGTAGCTGTAAAAAGCCCTGCTTTTTGCTGCTAGAACCGTTCTCGAACGTATCTAGAACTATCGAATTTTAGCAAAAAAGCTCGAGTTCTAGTTCGATCTAGAACAGCCCCAAAATCACTCGAACCGCGAACTGGAGAACCGCGCTCAACTCTAGTGCTCACCACACATCTTACTAGATTCCTTTAGGGGTCTAGTTTCCAAATGGGGTTGCTAGTGGGGGAGCTCCACTGTTTAAGTATGTAAGGGGCTTTGCAAACGCGACATTGCATCTCTTAGGGATTCCAAGCAATTTTGTGTTCAAAACGTCAACTGCCGGTCCTTGCCTTCAAATCTCTGTTGTGCACCCAAACAGTTATTTTCCACTATGTATGGGATATTGGTGTACTCAGGAGAAATTGCACAACAAATTGTATGGCATATGTTCTTTTTTTACCCTTGTAAAAATAAAAGATTTTGGGTAAAAGCAACATTTTTGTGGTAAAAATGTATTTTTTCATTTTCATGGCTCAACGTTATAAAATTCTGTGAAGCACCTGGGGGGTTCAAGGTGCTCACCACACCTCTAGATAAATTCATTAAGGGTTCCAGTTTCTTAAAAGGGGGTCACTTGAGTGGGGAGTTTCCACTATTTACGCACATTAGGGGCTCTGCGATTGTGACACAGCGACAGGAGCTAAAGTAACATTTTTCTGGGAAAAAGTCAAATTTTCATTTTTTCCTTCCACATTGATTCATTTCTTGTAAAGCACCTAAAAAGTTAATAAACTTTTAGAAGAATGAAAGATGCAATTTTTTAGTATGGTGACACTTTTGGGTATTTTCTGTCACCTAGGTCGATCAAAGTCAGGTCAAATATGATGTGGTCCGTAAAGAAAATATTTTGTAAATTTTGTTGGAAAATAGGAAATTGCTGAAAAAGCTTCTACCCCTTCTAACCTCCTACAAAAAAAAAGATGTTTCAAAAGTTGTGCTGATGTAAAGTAATTATGTGGTAAATGTTATATATTATTTATTTTGTGTGTCATAACTTGCTAGTTCAAGAGCATAAAAATTAAAATTACGAAAATTGCTAAATGTTTACAAAATGTCTGATATTTTCACAAATAAAAGCAATTAACATCATTCTAAATTTACCACTAATATGGTAATATTATACATATTATACAATATGGCACAATAAAACAATCTCAGAATCACTGGGCCTTTTAAGCGTTCCAGACTTATTACCGCATAAAGTTACACTGATCAGAATTGTAAAAATTGGCCTGGTCAGGAAATTGAAAACCGGATGAGGTATAAAGGGGTGAAAGAGGCATCAGCACTTAAGCAATCAATCTGTGCTCGTCATTATCAAACCCAACGCCATGTGTTTTGTAGTGGTCATGCCGGGTATTGCACTTGAATAGGACTGATAATCATGAGCTGTTACGGCCAATAACTGCTAAATGTACAAAGTTGAGCATACTATAACATTTAATAGAATATGTATAAACCCTAACTAAACAGTGAACTGTGTTGAAAGTCTCCCTTTTGAGTCACGTAGGTGATTCCTTAAAAAATACTGGAAAACCCCTTTAAAAAGAAAAAAATATAATCAGAAGAGTAAATTTGAAACTGATGTCTCAAATCAAAGAATCATATTCTGGATAATGTTATTAGAAACTCAAACTAAACTTTCTAAAACTGTACAATTTTCATTCAACTATAACCTACAAGAATTCTAGGAAAGATAATGTATCAGGCCAGTATTAAGATGAATGCATATTTGTGTGCGGAGACCTTCAGCCGTGTGACGGTGCTGTAGTGCCGTCACGTGAATCCTGATTGTCGTGTGAGGTGCTGGGTAGGATCAGCTATCTACAGATAATTGGTCAGGAGATGCTATTAATCTTGTTCTCTTGTCCTTCACTAAAAATTCAAATGAAAACAAAGAATGATTGTTCTGAATAACCATTCAAATGCTGGCAGAGGGAATTGATAAAAATTGCATACCTTAAAGTAAAATACTCTGGTATGTAAAGGGAACAAATCAGGTCCCCTCTGGCTTCCACCCCAGCAGCATTCACATGTGTATACCAAAATTCCCTGCCTAACCAGCCCTGAATAATGTTATTCACTAAAATCAATGTTTTAAAAATATCCCCAAAAACAAACATCTATAAATTGTGCTGCTCCTATGCTAATTAGGGCCTTGATTAGTCGAAGGGAAGTTGTTTCTCCAGACTAGTCGAGGTGCACTGACACTGTCGAAATGAGCCGTGCACGTGCGCAAAATTTTCAGGAGCTTCAATGACACAAGCTGGTTAAAATCATGATATCACATATACAGGGGCGTGATAACATGAAAAGACGTCCAACTACTCTGGGGAAACAACGTCCCTTTGACTAGTCAAGGCCCTAATTAGCATAGGAATAGCACATTTTTATAAATGCTTGTTTTAAACATTGATTTTAGTAAAAAGCATTATACAGGTCAGGAAGGGAATTTTGGCATACATATGTGAATGCTGCTAGGGTGGAGGGCATAGGGGACCTGATGGGTTTCCTTTAAGTTTATAAAATTATCAGATTGGAAGGTAAAGAAATAATGTTAAATCTGGCAAAACTATAAGACTAAAGGCTGCTTTACACCAGACAATCTATCGTGCGATAGATCATCGGGGTCACGGTTTTTGTGACGCACATCCGGCATCGCTGGCGATGCCGGCCTGTGTGACACCTCCTAGCGACGCAGTATCGCTCACAAATCGTGAGTCGGGTACTGCTCGCTAGGTTCCATAATATCGTTTAATTTAGTTGACCATCGTTTCCGTGGTAGCACACGCCGCTCCGTGTGACACCATGAGAACGATGAGCAGCTCACCTGCCTCCCGCGGCCGCCGCCGGCTCTATGTGGAAGGAAGGAGGTGGGCGGGATGTTTACGTCCCACTCATCTCCGCCCCTCCGCTTCTATTGGCCGGCGGCCGTGTGACGTCGCTGTGACGCCGAACGTCCCTCCCACTCCAGGAAGTGGACGTTCACCGCCCACAGCGAGGTCGCACGAGAGGTAAGTATGTGTGACGGGGGTTACTGACTTTGTGCGACACGGGCAGCGATTTGCCCCTGACGCAAAAAGGACGGGGGCGGGTACGATCGAATGTGAAATCGCACAATCGGTCGTACCGTGTAAAGCAGCCTTTATGGTTACTTTGCACACTACGACATCGCAAGCCAATGATGCGATGTCGAGCGCGATAGTCCCCGGCCCCGTCGCAGCAGTGATATCTTTTGATAGCTGCCGTAGCGAACATTATCGCTACGGCAGCTTCACACACACACACATACCTGCCCTGTGACGTCGCTCTGGCCAGCGAACCGCCTCCTTCCTAGGGGGGCGGGTCGTGCAGCGTCACAGCGACGTCACACGGCAGGCGGCCAATAGAAGCAGAGGGGCCGAGATGAGCGGGACGTAAACATCCCGCCCACCTCCTTCCTTCCTCATTGCATCCAGGACGCAGGTAAGGAGATGTTCCTCGCTCCTGCGGCTTCACACACAGCGATGTGTGCTGCCTGCTGGAACGAGGAACAACATCATACCGTCGCTGCTGCAAAATTATGGAAATGTCAGACCCTTTACCGATCATATGATAACGACGCTTTTGCACTCGTTAATCGTATGTAAAAGGATTCACATACTGCGATGTCGACAGCGACGCCGGATGTGCGTCACTTTCGATTTGACCCCACTGACATTGCATCTGCGATGTCGCAACGTGCAAAGTACCCCTTAGGCTAGGTTCATTCTTATACAGTTCTCTTCTCTGAGGACAATGTTAGGGTATCTAGCAAAATAGACAAAAAACAGATTCAACCGGAAACCTCAACACAGTTCTTGCGCAGCTGTTCACTGACTAGTCTCTGTCCTTGCACGATTTGTCTTTTTCAGACTTGCATTAAGACGTGATCTGCCCCTAAACTTCCACTGCCGTGTTCATCTGAGAGCATTGTATGAGTGTGGACCTAGACTATTCTTTTAAGATATTGTTTTTAAAACAATAACATACATGGAATTTTGCCAACTAGTTTAGAAAGGCCACATGTGTGTTCCCCCTAGTACCCTTTCTGTGATCTCTAGGTCAAATTCTTACCCCTTGCTTATTGACAGATTCAGTTCCATTGTTGTGGGAAGCCACACATCAGTTCTAGCCACCTGATAGAAGAAGAGATAGATGAAACAGAGCAAGGACCTCATATCACCAGTAGGGTCTGCTTTATGGAATGATTTTTCTCAATGTTGTTCCAATGCAATCCTACCTATGATACATTATAACAAAGTGATATTCTCCTTTGTATCCAATATGTGTAATGACACTATCGGAATGTGCCTATTTGGTGAAAAGTACTTAAAAAAATCGTCATTAGAAATACCATCCATGAAGGCTTGCTGCTGGTATATTGGCCACACTACTGCTCATTCATTCAGTCTTCCTGTTGTAGTGGTAGTTTGTATGTCATGTTCTTTTTTGGGGAGTTTTGTTTTCGTCGTTATCTGTGATCTCTAGAACTTATTTTTCTTGATTATTCTTGTCTCCTTATTTGTGGTCACTATTTTACTATCTTGGAAATATGAACTTAAATATTTGCAATGTTCTGATATGTTGTAATTATTAAGCATCAGCTCTATTCTAAATCATTTTCTGTATTACGTTTACGTTCTGTATGAAAAATTGGAAGTGTGACCAGGAATAATTAGAAATGAAAGTTGTGTATAACAAAGCAGGTCGATCTCTCAGTCCATGTATGCATCTAGATGGGAACCTTCATATGTTTCTATGTTTTCTTGTAAGCTGCTTGATTAAGAGGAAAACATATTGCCAACTAAACAGAACATATATTTTAAATATTGAAGTAAATTTCTACATTGGAGCAAGTTTAGCTCTCAAGTGAAATGATGAGATTCTCCAAATTTCCACATGGTGGCACTACAGACCACATTTCTGTAAATCTGGATATGTTGGTTGCATTCCATTTTATCTAGCTAAAAAAAAGTATCTGTAAGATTTTCATAGTTCCTTCTTCTTCACAAAAACACTTTTAAGGAAAATTAAAGGGTTAGTGCACTAAAGGAAAACCTTTTATTAATAGGCTCAGGGAGGGGAGAAAGAAAAATGATGCTCACCAGGGGTAGCTACAATAGGTGCAAGGGTTGCCCGGGCCCTGGAGCCTAGGGGTCCCCAAAGTCCCTTTTGGCTATAAAAAAATACTTATGTTATTAAAGATTTGCAATAATTGGGGGCCCAGTTGTAGCTTTTTCATTGAGGCTTTTGGAATGTGTCGTTCATTGTTTGGTTTAAAATTTGACAAGGGCATCACGCAAGCACTGCAGCCATTCAGTGGTCACTGATGGACTGTAGCGTTCATATTTTAGGCGAAAAAGGAGAGAAACAAAGAAGAGTGTGTTAAAAAAGTTTAGAAAATTTTTTGAAATGTCATAAAAAGTTTTGACAGTATATAATGCAAGAAATGAGGAACAAGAGAGAAAGTGCAGTACAAAAAAGCAGTCTATAGTCAGGTAATATAGGCAAATTACAATGATGTATCACTGTGGATCCTAATATTTATAAATGTTATGACAGGGAAACAAGATCCTATACAGTCATGGACCCATGTGGTCACTCTTAAGGTGTCTTCACCCCAAATTATGCGTAATTGTTAAACAGTAAAGTCATGAGCCTTACCCATAAAGGATACTAACAGACAGAATGCCAAATGAAGAGCCCCAATGCACATTTTGCGTGTTAGTTATATCGCTTTATCAGGGTGAGGTCAATTGGGGGCTCCGTTGTAGCTTTTTAATTGAGGGCCATGCGCTTAAAGTTACGCTACTGATGCTCACCTCTTGGACTGTGTCTTCCATTTGTTGGCTGAGATTAAAATTCGGCAAGGGCATCAAGCAAGAACTGCAGTCAAACAGTGGTCACTGATGGACTGCAGCATTCACATTTTGTCCAAGCTGAGCTAGAAGAAACACTGTCTGACTACAATCCTATTTTCAGGTTGTAAGTCTACTGCAGCATTATTTTCCTCCCAGCCTTTTCTAAAAGCACATGGGTGATTCCCTGTTGAGTACTAGGAGAGGATGACTAGCATCATGTATCATAAGAGGCCAAGACCAAATGACTTTAGAAGCATTGTGCCAGTACTGGTTTTGGGATGTTCAGCATACAGTGGTACCTCTGTTTTCGTTGACATCGGTTATCGTTGGTTTCAGTTTTCGATGATTTTTTTCCACTAAAAATTTGCCTCGATTTTTGTTGATTGCCTCGGTTTTCGTTTGGTTTTCACAGCATGCCCACGTGACTATGCTACTATTTTGCAACAACAAAGGGTGATCCACACATTCTCCTGCTTTTTGTGGCATTGTGTGAGTGTCATCCCACTTGTCAGCTTCAAAATCTATGTAAGAAATGTAAGATAAAATGTATTTATTCTTTACATTAGTATTTTATATTCATTTAATATTCCTTTTATATTAATTTTATATTAATTTCTTATTGTTTTTAGTATTAATCGCTATCTTTATTCCCTATAAAATGAGTTTTTTTGTATGTATTTTAGTGTCTAATTGGATTTACATTGATTCCTTTGGAAATAATGGCTTCGGTTTTAGTCGGTTTCGGTTTTCATTGATTGTATTCAGACGGATTAACAACGAGAACCAAGGTATCCCTGTATTTTTCTCCCGTTAGCATAGGTACCCATGCATGTTTAAGTAATTCTCCAGTAAGAGATGCACCTAATTGAGACATGCTTCTCTTAATACGTTAGGCACTCTTACGCCTGTAGTTTTTTCTTTAAGGCTGACTTCACATGTCCAGTAATCATCAGTTAGAACAGATTCTGAAGAGATCCATTATGAAAAAAAATTCTACAAGCACAACTTTTTGTCCGTTGTTAAATAAGTGATGTCTGCCGGATCCTTTTTTTTTCTATCATTGGAGTCTATGGAGGACGGATCCATAACGGATTGTAATTTAGTCGTTCGTTACTCCTGTATTTGTAATGGATCTGTTTTTTTTCTTACAGAATTGGTTACAAAAAGAGGATAAATAGCAATCTGTTAACTAAATCATTTTGCCAACGGATCTCTGCAGGATGGTTACAAGACATGTGAGCTCAGCCTATAACTGGCATCAAAATCACTGGTCCTCATAAATTCCCCCTTTTGATCAAGTAAAATATATCTTTGTACCGTGTTAGCCAGTAGAGATAAAAAAAATTGTTGAAAAGAACTGAAGTCCTCAGTGGTTGATACCTTTTAATGGCTAACTGAAAAGATGGTAATAATTGCAAGCTTTCGAGACTACTCAGGTCTCTACCATGCCTGATGAAGAGACCTGAGTAGTCTCGAAAGCTTGCAATTATTACCATCTTTTCAGTTAGCCATTAAAAGGTATCAACCCTTTTGATCAGGAATTTACATTGAGAGCCCACTGGAGACAGAGAATCATGACCATAGTTGTAAAGCACTGTGAAATATATTAATGCTATACATGCAAGAGAAATAAATAATTAGTCAGCATGCATGTTTATTACAATTAGGGGGCTGGATAAGCTGCTATTAGATACTGATAGATAGCGCCTTATTCAATGGAAGAAGAAAGAATCAATTCACACATTGCAATCATTTTGCAGCTTATAGCACAACAACCCTATACCTATGCAGGCTTTTCACTGTTTTTTTTGCACAGGTGATTGATCTTGGAAGCAAATAGCTGTTTCAGTTGCAAGACCTAGTGGCCAATCATGATGGCCATGTAGCTTTTCAGACAGCAAAGCTGGTTCCCTGGAAGGTTTAGTGATTGTGCATGGATGCAATAAAACCACTGCAGAGCTGTCACGTCTAAGGGCTTATTCGCACGTAAATGCTGAAATTTCGACAGTGATTTGACAGCACATGTGTGTTTCAAATCGCTGCAGGAACACTGCGTCATGGATGCAGTGTTTCAGTAGATTACATGCCGATTTCATGCGCTATGGATTCTGGCTCTCACATAGACAGAGTGGGAGCTGCATCTAAAGCGCAGAAATTAATTGACATGCTGCATTTTTGAATGCACGGATTTGGGTCAAAATTTTAGCATCCAAATCGCTGCGTTCAAAAAAGCAACGTGCGCCTGGATTGTGTACAATCTACATAGATTGTGCTCGGGACGCAGGATGCATGCATTTGCGCTGCAGTGCTAAACGCAGTGTAAATGCATGATATTACGCAACGTGCACATGAGCCCTAGAAGCCACAAAATGAGTGCAGTTTGTGAATGTAGCCTAAAGGCCGCTTTACATGCTACGATATCGTGACCCCATCGGTTGTACAACACGGGGAAATCGCTGCCCGTGGCGCACAACATCGTGCGAACCCGTCACACTACTTACCTGCCCAGCGACGTCTCTGTGACCGGCGAACCGCCTCCTTTCTAAGGGGGCGGTTCGTTCAGCATCACAGCGATGTCACAGCAGCGTCACTGAACCGCCACCCAATAGAAGCGGAGGGGCGGAGATGAGCGGGACGTAACATCCCGCCCACCTCCTTCCTCATTGTGGGCGGACGCAGGTAAGGTGAGGTTCCTCGTTCCTGTGGTGTCACACATAGCGATGTGTGCTGCCGCAGCAATGAGGAGCTAACTCGCTAGCTGCAGCAGCAGCGATAATCGAGAATAGGGGGGCATGTCACCGATGAGCGATTTTGAACGTTTTTGCGACGATTCAAAATCGCTCATAGGTGTCACACACAACGACATCGCTAAAGTGGCCGGATGTGCGTCACAAATTCCATGACCCCAACGAGATTGCTTGAGCGATGTCGCAGTGTGTAAAGCGGCCTTTAGGCCTCATTCAGACTTTCATGTTGCAAGAACATGTTCTGTCTATGTTTTTCCACAGATTCATCATGTACACATTCTAGACGATGAGTCTGTTCACATGTGTGTGTTTATGGGTTTTTTTTTTACGAACCGTGTGTCCGTGCAAAAGTCATAAAGACATGTCCGTTTTTTCCCGGCAGCACAGATAAAAAGTGTGAATACAAGTCTATGGGTCTGTGTTTAACTTTGCAAAGGATATGAGAAGCTCTGTAATTTATTTAATTATCCTTACCTAGAAAATACTGTTGACAAAAAATACTGATGACACTAGTTCCATTTTTCTGCTTACATGAAAAATACTGATGTCTGAATGAGATCTTACGGTAGACTGACATGTTAGATTGCAGTGTTTTTCTGCATTGATCTCCATAACCACAGAGAAAATGTTGCAGTTTTATCATGAATTTGGAAAACTGAAAAACTGAAAAACAAACACCAAAAATGCAGCAAGCAAACCCAGCTTTAGGCCTCTTTGACACGTCCATGTCTCCATGCTGATTTTCACACTTGCTCTTTCACACAAACTGTGTGTCCATTAGAACCACTATCTGTGTAATTCACATGGACACGTCCGTTTTTTAGTGTCAACACAGATGAGAAGGGCCCATAGAAGTCCATGAAAAACACATAACGCACAAGGATAACATCTGTATCACATCCGGGTGCTGTCCATGTGACATGGACCAGAATTAAATGCATTCAAGAAATGAAAAAATGTTATATGTTAAAGATGTGCAAAGATGATAGATTTTACAGCTATAAATCAAATAAATAAATAATTGAAAAAAATAATTTAGGATTCCCCCAATTTTTTATAACCAACAAAGGTAAAGCAGACAGCTGCGGGCTGGTAATATTAGGCAGGGAGATCCATGGCTATTGGGCCCTTCTCAGCCTAAAAATACCAACCCAAAGCCATCCCAGAAGGGGCGCATCACATTAGATGTGCCAATTCTGGCGCTTCGCCTCAGCTCTTCTTAGTTGCCTTGGGATGTTGACAGAGCAATGGTTTATGGGGTTATTTTCAGCTCTGTAGTGCAAGCTGGCATCAAGCCCTGGTGTTAGTAATTGAGAGGTACCTATCAGACACCCCTATTACTAATCCAGTAGAAAAAAATTGACAAAAATTATATATATTTCAATAAACACTCCCTGAAACTTTCCGTTGTTTACCATTCTATTAAGAAAAACTGCATGCAGCTCTACCATAGTCCAAGGGAATTTGCCATAGTCCATCTAATCAGTCATAGCCCAAAAAAGGATATATGAATAAAACCCCACAAATGTATGTGACACCCCAGGGCTGTGGGGTACTCGGTCCTGGGTGTGTGGTGCACAAGGGCGGGAACAGTCGTGGTCGCAGCCGATGCTCGGTTCCGTGACCCTGGGGTCAGTCTAATAAAAAAGGGGTGAAAAATGGAAGAAAAATAAAATAAAATGAAAGAGTTTTCGACTGCACCACTTGCTGTGTGCGGCCAGATTATTGAAGCTGCCACTCCAGGGTCCTGCTGGGGCTGGTGGAGTAGTGCAGCTTAGGTGTTTTGGGCCCTCCACAAACAGAGCCAGGCCCCAGCAGTGGATGGTGAGGGGGCAATAGTAGGGGACAGTCAATGTATGTGTAGGCGAGAAGGAAACAGTCCACACAGCATTTTTTTACTTTTGGCTTGGTACCTGGACCCGCTGGTGCTGGTTTTAGGTGTTCCTGCTCCCCTTGTTCTCCATGCCAGCTGTGACCTGGGGTAGCTGTCCTCCGTGCACACTCGTTTGCATTGGGCTCCCGTGGCTTAGAGCTTCTGGGGAACCCCTCAGTTTCAGTCTTGGTTCTATTGCAGGCAGCCTGGACTATTTAATGGGTGGACTTCTATCCCTTGTCCCAGGACCCCTCTTTGCTGCTGATGCTTCAGACTCTTTGGTTGGTGAGGAACCCTGGAGATCCCCTCACCTGGCAGATTTAACAATTGACCATAAAGTGTCCCGCTGTTCTAGGGTCTGTACCCCGCCTTGTGCTGAGTCCTGTGAGCCTTGGTTCCGGACTTCCACAGGCGCCTCGCGGTCCCTGGAGTATTATACTTACACAAGTAACTCACAGTTCCTGGAGTCCTGGTTCCTTACTCCACAGTCCTTGTCTCCTTTACAGCGTCCTGTTCTTACTTTAGATCTTTACACCTTTCCTTCTTTACTTTACTCCTCACTCTCTCACTCCTCTCTCCTCACTCCTCTATTTCACTTCCAACTCTCTCCTTCACTCTCCGCTTCACTTCCTCCCGTCAACTTCCCAACTGACCACTGGCCCCTACCTTTGCTGGGTCTCTCCCTACAGATTGGGTGGCAATTAGCCAATAGGTGCCCATCCCTTTTACCTGTTGCTAGGCAGTCTCCCAGTCTGGAATTGAGGTTATGTATGTGACCTGAAGGTGCTGGTGTGTTGACTGGCACGGACATTCCGGGGTTTGGGTTTCCACAGGTTACATTTTGTGACACCTGATACCTCAGGGGTGCTACATGTACAAACACAGAGAAATAAATCATGACTAGAAATGATCTAACCCATCTGAGTTCGGGTACTTTACTTATGCTAATTAGAGATGAGCAGACCCATGGGAGTTTAGTTCAGTGGGTTCAGCCGAACTTTAGATAAAGTTCGATTTGGAACCTGGACTTGACCTGAACTCCAATAGAAGTCACTATTTGGGTAGTTTTGGCCTCCATCCACATGCAGCCAGCCATAAACAGAACACTTCAGGGGGCGGGTGGGCAGAATTTTTCCATTTTTTTTTGTTTGGTGCACATTAAATCCAATCATGCTGTTGTTACCCCCAGTGCGAGCCATTCAAACACTGCAACCAGCTTGTATTGGGCTGAGCACCGAGTGTATCTGAGCACAGTAATGCTCACGTGAGTGGTTTGCATACGTAAAGCACCCGAACCCGAACTGCTTTTTTCGTAAAGTCTGTGTCTGGTACAAACACCTCGGGTTCGCTTATCACTAATACTAGTTAAAGGTGAATCTACCAAACACAGACTTTACAAAAAATAAAACAGTGTTCGGGTTCGGAGTTCAGGAGCTTTAATTATGCAAACCATTTGTGCGAGCATTGCTGTACTCAGGAACACTCGGTGCTCAGCCAAGCAAACCGCTTGCAGTGTTTGAATGGCTCATTGGGGGTAATCACAGCGTGATCCCAAACCCGAACTTGAATGGGTCTGCTCATCTCTAAACAAGACACTTACCCTCAATCACCACTTTATTTAAAAAAAAAATTCCCAGCTAGCCCGAAGAAGTCCAAAGCGAATCTGACGAATAAAGTCTATGAAGAATCACTCTGACACTCCATAGAGTTGCTAACAAGCAATTCCGGGTCACACTGGGCTGCATGAGACCCGGCACCTCTGAAAAGCATTGACATCAGTAACATTACCACTGTTCAGAGTCACCAGGTCACTCCGGTTCACGCTGGGCTGCGCAAAACCCAGCACCTCTGCAGAGTGGTGACATCAGTAATGTTACCACTCATCAGAGTCGCTACGTCATGCACAGCTCAGCATGACCCGAAGTAACCTGGTAACCTGGCGACTCTGAACAGTGGTAACATTACTGATGTCAATGCTCTTTAGAGACGCCGGGTCTCATGCAGCGCAGTGTGACTCAGAGTTGCCTATTAGCAAACTCCATTGAGTGTCAGCGCGATGCTTCATAGACTTTGTTCGTTGGATTCACTTGGCACTACGTCGGTATTTTTTTTTCTTTTGAATAAAGTATTGTTTTATTTCTGTGTTTATATGTTTGTGGGTTTTCTTTCAGATATCCTTTTTTGGAGTACAACGGATTCAGTGGACTATGGCGGATTCCCTGCACTACGGCGGAGCTGCATGAATTTTTTTTTTAAACAAGGGAAATTTTGGGGGATTGCTTATTGAAATAAATTAATTTTTAGTGTGTCTTTTTTTTGGACTACTGAGTTACTGAAGGGGGTGTATAATAGACACCTCTACATTACTAACACCAGAGCTTTATGTCATCTGACACTACACAGCTGACACTCAACCCAACTACCATTACTCCAATTGCCATGCACCAGAGTCGAGGCACAACCCCAGTCTTAGCAAATCTAATGTGATGCATCCCTTCTGGGGTCGCTGAGGACTGATCATTTTTAGGCTGGGATGGGCCCAATAACTATGGACCATCCCAGCCTGATAATATCATCCCCCAGCTATATGCTTTACCTTGGCTGGTTATCAAAAATAGCGGGGACGTGCCACACATGCATTTTTTTAAAACAGATGTGTGAATGGGGCCTTATATAGTGAGCTACAAACTGTGTACTAAACAATTTATACAATGGGACCCCAAGGGTAATATATGCCAAACTATTTCTGGTACAATGGCATGAACTGGAGCCTAGTGTCAGAGGTTAACACTAAAGGGGGCTTTACACACTGCGACATCGCTAGCATTTGCACCCGCCCCCGTCGTT
Source organism: Anomaloglossus baeobatrachus (assembly GCF_048569485.1). Lineage (NCBI taxonomy): Eukaryota > Metazoa > Chordata > Amphibia > Anura > Aromobatidae > Anomaloglossus > Anomaloglossus baeobatrachus. The sequence goes on from NC_134355.1 coordinate 488,525,074, forward strand.
TGTGCGTCACGGGAAAATCGCTGCACGTTGCGGACAAAATCGCTGGTACCTGTCACATATACTTACCTTCCTAGCGACGTCGCTGTGGGAGGCGAACCGCCTCTTTTCTAAGGGGGGCGGTTCATGCTGCATCACAGCGACGTCACACGGCAGGCATCCAATAGAAGCGGAGGGGCGGAGAATAGCCACATGAAAGTCACGCCCACCTCGTTGCCGGAGGACGCAGGTACGGTGTTGTTCGTCGTTCCTGGGGTGTCACACGTAGCGATGTGTGCTGCCTCAGGAACGACGAACAACCTGTGTCCAGCACCAGCAATGATATTTGGGATTTGAACAACGTGTCAACGATGAACGATTAGGTAAGTATTTTTGATCGTTAGCGGTCGCACGAACGTGTCACACGCAATGACGACACAAGGCCGGATATGCATCAAGAATTCCGTGACCCCAACGACATCTTGTTAGCGATGTTGTTGCGTGTGAAGTGGCCTTAAGACTTTGATTCAATAATACAAGTGATTTTCTTGCTGGTCTTCACGAGGGGATGTAGTGGAGTCAGATGCTCCTGATTCATAAAGAGGTGCAAGCCTTTTCATGAACTAGGAGCATCTGATGAGCATTGTGTGCCTTTGTGCTTCATGACATACATCTTACAGAAGTCCCTGATATCTGGTGCAAGGGTACGCCACAGCTCATGATGAAGTAGAAGAGCCTAGGCGTCATGCACCATCAGACCCCAACTCCATGCAGCTCTGCCCATTTTGGCTTAGCTGGGAGAAACTGGTGATAAAATGCCAAACGTTGCAAGATTTCTACACAATTGTGAGTAGCACCAAAATTTTGCAATTTTTCAAAGCACTTTATGCCGGAATTCTAGCTAAATTACTTTGATGAAATTAGGTCTAAAAGTATATACTATCTTGAGCGTTATGGACACAGAGATTACAGCCTCATTCACACATCTGTGTTTTATACGTACGTGTCCATGTTTCTCATTGATATCACACATATAGTTCATGGATCTATTAACACCTGTGAGTTTTTTGTGGCCTTGTGTCTCCTGAAACTCATGGATGGCGACATGTATGGGTTTGATCGCCATACATGTCTATGGATCAAAATCGCCCATACAAGTCTACGGATAAGTGAAAATCACTATTGGTGCTCAGTCTTTTTTTTTAGCATACGAGAAAATCATTAGGCTATGTGCGCACGTTGCGTACAGTCACTGCAGAATTTTCTGCAGCGATCTGAAGAGCACACGTGCGCTTCAAATCGCTGCAGAAAATGTCCGTAGAGAAAAAAAAAAGCCGATTCCATGCGCTTTGCCTGTAACTCCTGCCATAGACAGAGCAGGAGCTGCCGGCAAAGCGCACGGAAGAAGTGACATGTCACTTCTAGAACGCAGCGCTTCGGGCAGCAGCCGAAGCGCTGAGCTCTAAGACGCCACGTGCGCACGGCCCCTGCACAATCTCCATAGACTGTGCAGGGGACGCAGGACGCATGCTGTTACGCTGCGCTACAAAGCGCAGCGTAACTGCATGTATTTACGCAACGTGCGCACATAGCCTTAGGCCACGTCCACACATTGAGGATTTGGTCAGTATTTTACATCAGTATTTTTAAGTGAAAACCAGGAGTGGAACCATCAGAGGAAGAGTATACACCGGCACCACTTTTGCATTTTTTACCCACTCCTGGTTTTAGCTTACAAATACTGAGGTAAAAAAACCTCACCAAATACTCACTGTGTGAACGTGGTCTTAGTTTTAAAACCTGACCAAAAACTGATGAAAATCTGATCCAAACACTGATTAAAAACTGTTTATTTTTTCTGGTACAAGAGAAATCAGTGATGTCTGAATGAGGCCTTTGTGGCGGATTAGACCTAATGATATAGCTGGGGGAGAGGAAACAATCTGTGAGCAGTTTGTATGTCATAGTATGATATATACTTTGATTTCTCATGATTTTTAAGATCTCTACTTGCAGTCTGTGAATACCATCTTTCCTATCAGACTTTTTCTGGCTGTCCATACCTTCTGCATGATACATTGTATAATTGTGCTGTGTTTAGATCAGATTAGAGAATAACTGATACAGTAACTGTAGTGTGGGAGCCGGACCAATAATGTGTTTCCATGGCTGATAGCGAACTAACCAAAGCCCAGACTCTTGCTTTAGTTACTTCATTATTCACTGATTAAACCTTAATTATAATGACTTAATCTATGCCAGAATCTGTTCTAAGTGTCTTGTTTGAGGACAGGACATTGACTTTTTGTATACCTTTAATTACCAGGACAGCACGTGTTTCTGCTCCGTGAATCAAACCTACAGCTGACAAGAGACTGATTTTAATAAACCGATCTGTCTGGCTTTGTATAATGGGCAAGTAAAGGATGAAGTTTAAGAGCAGGTTTCTGCACACATATTTGCTGGTTACACTGTGTTCCCACCACGAGCTGTTCATGAATTTTTGATGTTGCGGATTAGCTCATTTAGGTTACTTGCATTTTTTACGTGTTTTTCTCATGTATTTATTGTGTTTTTTTGTCTCTTTGGTTACATTCCCATCATGAGTTTTTTGTGAGTCAATGATGTTGTAGGTTTTCTGCACCTATTAAGTTGGGTTAGGTTACCTGTGTTATATTATTGCATTTCTGAGTGCTTGTGTTTATGATGCTGTGTTTTTTGTCTTTTGTTGGTGTTATGTTTTTAATGAAGTGGCTTTGTTTTTTTAAACTACCTGGTATTTGACTTGACAAAATTTCATGTGTGGGATGACATGTGCTTTAGTGCATGACTGCAGAAGAATCCCACTAAAAACTATAAGGCTATGTGCCCACGCTGCGGATTTACCGCGGATTTTGCCGCGGATTTGCTGCGGATTTACCGCGGATTTGCCGAAAATCTGCAGCAGCGGCACTTCCAAGCCATTTCAATGGCATTTTGGAAATGCTGTGTCCATGCTGCGGATTTTTCCGCTGCGGATTTGCCGCGGATTTTGATCCGGAAAAATCTGCAGCATGTCAATTGTTTGTTGCGGATTTTGGTGCGGATTTGGGTATAGAATGGGAAAAAAAAAAAAATAAATCTGCATCCAAATCCGCGGTAAATCCGCGGCAAATCCGCGGGTGCGGATTTGCCGCGAAAGTCGCGGATTTTCAGGCAGAAAAGTCCGCAGGTACATTCTACCGTGGACACATAGCCTTATTAATCACCTGTGGATTTTCTGCATCAAAGATAAGTCTATGGGGAAAGTTTGCACATAAGACTCAACATACCTGCCAGAAAAAGTGACATGTCGCGGATCTGAAACACGCACCGCAGGTCAGTTTATGCTAAGTACAAAAAAAGACTAGTGGGAGATTTCTATAAATCCCATCGATTTTGATAGAACTGCAGAACTGTATTCACACTAGGGGGGGGGGTTGTTATGTTTTTGGTACTTTTTTTCCAGCAAAACCTGATCTCTTGGTAGTAAAAGGTTGTGTTTTTGCAGTGTTTTTGCTGCTTTTTTGCCTCATTTTTTTCCTGCATTTTTGGTAAGTCATTTGTTTATAGTACATGGGTGAATAAAGATAGTTTAATTCACCAAAAATGCAGCATTTCGCCATTTCAGTCAGGAAAAAAAGAAGTTGTGTGTCTGTGTTTGCAAGTGATTTCTGGAATCTTATAGGTTTTGCTGGTACTGTAAAAAGAAGCTTTTTATTAGCATGTATTTGTGTAAAACTTTACAAAAAAAGCACCAAAAAACGCTGTGTGTGAACATAGCCTTAGGCCATATGCGCACACTGCGGATTTACCCGCGGAATTGCTGCGGATTTCGCTGCAGAAAATGTTTATAAC